>NC_065897.1:2515000-3140000 GCF_905147045.1 Nymphalis io
ACGAATTGTAATATCAGAATCGCTGACTGATATTACAATTTATATTAGTTTCGGAGTCAGAGGTCCACCACCTATGTTGCTTATGTAAAAACCCTAGATTTAGATAAGACTGCCAACTAAAATTGTGTACATGTTTTTGGGTGTGCCAGACGAGCAAATGGGCCACCTGATGTCAAGTAATCATCACCGTCCTTAGAGATTGGCGATGTAAGAAAAAAGAACCATTCCTCCTCTTGGGAACGAAGATGTTATGTCCTTTGTGCCTGGCACACTGACCTACTAATCCTTTAAACTGAAACGCAAAATTATTGCTGTTTAGCTTTAGAATATCTGATGAGCGGGTGTTACCTGCCCAGACGGGCTTGCACATTAATTATAACTAAAATTTTCAGTGAGTTGAATAGTTTTGTGTAACCTGAGTTTGATAGAAAAAAAATATATTGGTGCCCTTGCTCATTTTTTTTTATAGAATAGGAAGGCGGACGAGCATATGGGCCACCTGATAGTAAGTGGTCACCAAACGCCCTTAGAAATTGGCATTGTAAGAAATGTCAACCATCGCTTACATAGCCAATGCGCCACCAACCTTGGGAACTAAGATTTTATGTCCGTTGTGCCTGTAATTACACTGGCTCACTCACCCTTCAAACCGGAACACAACAATATCAAGTATTGTTGTTTTGCGGTAGAATATCTGATGAGTGGGTGGTACCTACCCAGACGAGCTTGCACAAAGCCCTACCACCCTACCATCATTTACTATATCCAACTATATCCTATGGTGTGGATAGATGCCAGCGTATTTAAGCAACAGAATCGTAGATCGGAAGATTTGTATAAAATATTTTTTTCTTTAAGCCATTTAAGTCATTATAAAATTTATTAAGTAAAACTATAGGATACACAGTAAGTTCACTGATTATTAATAAAAGAATTATCATCAATCTAAAAATTAAAAAAAAACCTTAACCTTACTTTTTTTAACCAGAATGACATTTCATGCTTCTTGCTTTAAAATCACAGACTTACAAACAATCATTTATCATTTCCTTAAGCTTAAGCGCGAGCGAAACCGCGGGCAAAAGCTAGTAAATATATATTGGCGAGCTTAATGTTATCAATAAAAAACATTAGAAATAATTAAAAGTGGAAAAAAATGAAATAGTTCGCTCAAAATACAAAACAATATCAAACAGTACACTGCGTTTTTGAAACAAAAAAAAGATGGATAATGTAGACAAGTATTGAAAACTGTTTGATTATATCTTAGGTACATAATCATTCTTAATTTATTATTATTTAAAAATTAGTATATCAACGCCGAGATAGCCCAGTGGTAAGAACGCGTGAATCTTAACCCATTAAAGTGGGTTCAAACTCGGGCAAGCACCAGTGAATTTTCATGTGCCTAATTTGTTATTATAATTCATCTCGTACTTGACGGTAAAGGAAAACATCGCGAGGAAACCTGCATGTGTCGAATCTTACTAAAATTCTGTCACATGTGACAGATGTGACAGATGTGTCACATGTGACAGAATTTCAGTGAAATTCGACCAACTGGCATTGGTATTCCACCAACCGGCATTAGAGCAGCGTGGTGAAATAAGCTCCACACCTTCTCCCCAAAAGGGAGAGGAGGCCTTAGCCCAGCAGTGGGACATTCATAGACTGCTACTATACTATATATCAATATCTTTAATATCATTCTTTACACTTCTTTGTTCTACTCTGGATTTATTTTGAAGTGAAACTTTTTGTATCATTCCAAGGTCAAATGTAGGTGCAACGTACATTTGTTACGTTTCAAAATTAAAAGCTTCTGATGCAAAAAAGACGGAAATAGATAGGTACTTAGTGGAAGATAGAGAGAGAAAAAGACATTAAAAGATTATTTAATATTTTGTAACGTGTATCACACAAACTACAATATTTCAGTATTTAACATGAAATAATGAAGTAACAATTCATCAATGTCCCATATATCCAGTAGATCTTTCCCGAAATTAAATCTGTGTTATATCCACTGGGCCAGTGGCTTTCTAGCTTTAAATACAGAATACAAATAGTAAATACTCTTTTAATTATGAAAGTAATAAAATCCAAGTAATAAAGAAAAAATAAAATAAGGTTTATCGCTCGAGCTTAAAATCAACTGTCTTTACGATCTATAAAGTGAACAATTGAAAAATAAATTTGGCTTAAAATCAGAACTGTATTATTCGGGCATAATGACTACATTAAAATCAAAACTAATAAGACTTTTTGTACTCACATTATATGATCTAATTAAATGTAAAGTAAGCCGGTTTGAAACATGGGTTCTTCTGATAGGAACCGGTAAGAAACTGCTACTCTTAGTCATTAGGTAACTTACATGTTATTTACATGTGGTGTGGTGGTGTGTGGTGGTGGTGGAGCTTTGTGCAAGCTCGTCTGGGTAGGTACCACCCACTCATCAGATATTATACCGCAAAACAGCAGTACTTGGTATTGTTGTATTCCGGTTTAAAGGGTGAGTGAGCCAGTGTAATTACAGGCACAAGGGATATAACATCTTAGTTCCCAAGATTGGTGACGTTGTTGACCACTTACCATCAGGTATATATATACCATATGATATGCTCGTCCACCTTCCTATTCTATAAAAAAACATGTAATCCGAGGTATTTCTTTTGACACGTCAATAAGCAAGTGATTTGAAATTCTATATCAAATGAAAATTTTGAGTTTGACTTTAACTATCGTCCTATATCGTCAATAGAAATGTATTTCATGCATTACCTAAGTTTTAATAAGAAATTGAACACAATCTTAAAGTTACTAATAGTGTTTCTTGGGAATACGTCTGGATTGGAAACTTCAGTGAAAACCTCATTTGTCATTCGTTGATGGGAAGTTCACGCCGCCGCATATGCGGTTAAGAAAATTAGACACGTAACTGACGTTAATAATACTAAATGAGTACATTATATATTTGAGTGTTTATATGGTAGAATTTCTTTGGTATGATATGAGGATTTTCCGGAAACTTTTTGCCAGACAGAATTAAAAAATGACTACTTTATTTAAGACAAAATTCGATTAATTGCAGATCGTATACTGTAACTGCCAACTTAAAAAGTATCCCTATATAAAAAACATCGTTTTTAAATTTTGAAATTTGTGTTTGTGTACCAAATTGAACATTTAAGAATCGTGATGAAATAATCTACAAATGAGAAGATAATGAAGAACAACAGCAAAAACCATTATGACTGAAAGAATATTCTTAAAAAAACATTTAGTTATATCCTTCTGACTAATCCTCAATACATCAGACTAGACAACATAAAAGTGATATTGTAGTGCACAAATATGTGTGTGTGTCAAGTAAGGTTCTCATTGGTTATTCCCTTACTCTCACATATCGACGACATGGCAATCCGTTAAAAATATATATACAATGCTGTATACACATGACACATGACATTTCCTTTTCCTCCATTTATTGACAATTCAGATTTTTTAAAAAAAAAAGTAGTTTCCATATTTTTCTCAACGATTTCCATATTCCGAACTAGTTAATACATACGTGGAATTATCTCGAAGAACTTATGAAAGTTACACAACTTGCATATAAAATAAAGTTGAATTTATTTTATACGTATCCTTCGAAACTTTATTTTTAAACTTTGAATTGTTTTTTTTAGTAGTAATGTTATTATATTATTGCAATGGATTTGTGAGATTATACTTTTATTTATTTTTATAATGTTTTGCTGAATATCAGCGTTCAATTAATATTTTATGTCATATTGCTTTGCAACGTCAAAATATAGTTACATTTTGCTCTTGTTTTGTCAAATACTCATATTTATATAACTCTTAATTAAATTAAATTTTATTACAAAAATATTTTCTATAGGAAAGTAAGAGGTTTTATATATTTTTGTTTAATTTATACATTATATACATAAGGTAGGCGGATGGGTCAATGGGCCACCTGATGGTAAGTGGTTACCACCTACCAAAGACTGAACTGTAAGAATTATATTAACCTTTAGAACTAAGTCCCTAGTGCCTGTAATTACACTGGCTCACTGACCCTTCAAACCGGAACTACCCACTCAGTAGTACCTACTCAGCCGAGCATGCAAAGCCCTACCACCAAGTCAATCCTGCAATCTTTCTGCTGGGTTTTACATAAACTGGATCAACAACTCTGCTCCAAATATAATCCGTAAAAGAAATACATAATGAAGAGATAATAGAAAATGCGAATACGAAATACATTATCACGAAAACCTCAAAAATGCAATATTCCTTTAGAAATTCAACAAAGTAAAAGAAAAACCTTAACCTCATTAGTTGCACGTCGTATTTGTAATAATAAGTGTGAATATAACGAGTGTGAGATGTGAGACGGTGGCGATATTGATTGAGAGGGATAACAACTTGGGAATTTGAAAGCGCGACTCTTTTATCATATCAGGTCAACTCTTGCTCTGATTTCACATGATAGAGCCATTATTATAAATGTCATTAAAATATATAAAGGAAATAAGTTATTAATAGTTTTCCTGCGAGATAGATTTTGAACGTACGGAATTTAACGGCCTTCAAACAATATAGGAAATTGGGTGATATTAGTTACGTGATGGTGAGTGGCAAGTAAATCTGCCACATCTGCCACCAGCCCGCATTAAAGCTGCGTGGTGCAAACAGCACTTAACCTTTTCAAAAATATATCTTATTATTAAGTAATATCAAAGTAACAAATATTTATAGAAAAAAACTTTTTAAGTTTATATTTTTATAGAAAATATTTTTAAAATATAAAACTCGAATGCACGAGCGTACGTACATATTTTAACAGAGATAGGTTACTTTATGAAAATTCATCACGTGCAATATAGACGAAGGTAAAATAAATCTGCATGATGATGGGAAAGTACAAAGCGCCTCTTTCGCAGGCACCCAGATATCAGCTATTAGGCTTTGAACACACACCCTAGTGAAGCGACCCAGATATTAAAAATATTATAATAATAACAGCTATGTAAAAATCGTTATCTCGTGACGTAATTTATTGAATGTTTTTTTGGGTTTCGTAATGAAAAAACGAGATAGAGGTTTGTTTCTCTAAATTTACTAAACAAAAACAATTGAGCTACTGATGTAGAGTTCAGTGACAAAATCATGGATGTGTAAGGTTTAAATCACACTATAGTTATTTATTTCTTTGAGTACTTAATAAGGCTTGGCCTACTTAAAATAAGAGAACAATGAAGCCTTTTGACCAGCGGTACATATTCGGTGGTTTTATTCTAAAAGTAGTACTATTACGCTTAAATTTATAAGTAAATCAAAATTAATCAGTAAATTTTCTATGTTTAAAATTCTTAGGTAACCCCAAATAATATATTTTGTAAATGAAAACTTATTCTGCAATAAAGATGAATGCTAAAATAGTTAGTTTATTTATGTTTTTTATGGGAAGAGAAGAATCTTAAGTGATGATTCCCAGTTCAAATCCGAGCATTTTCTCATGTGCTTAATTTGTGTTTATAATTCATCTTGAGGAAATCTGTATATGAGCGTGCATCAGATAAAAGCAAATATTTAAACAACGATACGAAATGGTACTAAATGCAGTAATATTTTAAAGCTGATATTTCACTTTGTACAGTCAGACAACAGATTCGTTTGCCATATGCAGCATGCATCATTCTGATGCAAACGAATCTGCCACGTGTATCTACCAACCGTTATTGGAGCAGTGTGGTGAAGTAAGCTCTAAACTTTCTCCTCAGAAAGGAGCCCTTAACCTAACAGTGGCACATTTACAGCTTGTTACTTTACTTTTTTTTAACCAAATTTAAAGCTAACATACAAATAGATTTTATGGTTAAGTCTTAAAGTTTCTAGCATTCATCTGATAATATAAAAGTAACGTCTAATTAATTATCTAGTTAACGTTGATTTATCTGACAGTTTGCCATGTAAGTTTCGTTCTAATTATTATAAAGCTTTAAAGAAAAAGAGTAACAACTGAGTTTCTCATCGTAGTTTTACATTCTTTATAATCCAGTAACATTTTGATTCAAAAGTACGTATAAGAGCCTACTTGTATAAATTATATTTTGTATTTAATTATCTTATAAGAAGAAGGTTTTTGAACACGTACATTGTTATTATGCATAAAAAAATCATGTTGAGTCAAAAGTACAAAGTCAGTACAAAGTCCTCCGTTAACGAAGGCTGTGTTCTCATTATCTATTCTCTTTTAAATTAGAGATGCGACGAAAGATACGCTTAGTAAAAATAATTCAAAGCTTTCATAGTGTGAGGGGAAATAAAACTTTACCTCATCACCTCATGAACCAACGTAGGGTTGAAAGTAGGGCGACGCTCGCGGCTCAACGTGCCTATGCGCTCTGAATGAGGTTCATGGAACGGGGAAAGGTACAGCAATCATTAATTACTAAAAGAATGAGTAAAATGAGATGTTGTTTGTAAAAAATGGAGCAACGACCCCTTATAAACTTACTTTATATACTTTTATGAATAGTATTTAAACAAACTAACAAAAATATCAACCTAACAAACTTTCACTTATTATAACCAAAAACTTCAAAGGTAAGTATTTGTATGTGTTAAATGTGTTGTCCTTTTAAATTTATTTTTAAAAGGAATTTTTTTTAATTGTTTTTATGTCTGAGTATTATTTTTTGTGCCAATGAACTGGATTGTTATAGAATATTAAGACGTATTGCAATAACCACACCTGCAATAGTCTAAGTAATAATGTAAGTAATGTCAGTTTTACCGATGTACGAGTAAGGGCAAAATAGGGCGTTGTAAGTGGTGCGAGCTTTGTAGCTGTTGTAGGGCACTTTCCAGTTACTCTACCCCTCGTTTGTATAGTGAGTGAGCCAGTATAATTTACAGTTGACTGCCTCATTGGTCTAGTGGCTAGATGTAAGGCCGCAGACCTGGAGGTCCTGAGTTCAGACTAATAAAAAGTTATTGTTTTTTTTTTGTCAGAAAATTCTCAAGGAGCAACCCGGACTCTGCAAATTGAAAGTGTGTACACTCTCGTGCCTCGAAAAGCACATCAAGCTGTTGGTCCTGCGCCTGAACTCATGTCGGATTGCCGTCTCATCGGATTATAAAAGCTAGGGAATAGAGAGTGCACCATATCATTTACAACAACTTTTAAACTATAATATCTTATCTGTTCGATTCAGGAATGTGTCAAACATAATCAATCAGCGCCATCTAGCGCCACCGAGTTGCAATATACACCATTTAATAATTGAATTTTAAACCATTAAAAAGTATTGGGGAAATCTGCCTTGGTCCACCGACCGCTAACAATAAAATTTAGTTTTACAAATGCCAGTCACTAATGTACGAGTTGTGTTTGTATTGAGATTAATTATAACAGATATGTTACATGCTAAGATTACCCGAGTCTTAAATTAGTACTCCTTTGCAATCACTCAACGACTAACTTTTATATTTGTAAATGTTAGGGAGCTCCCTTTGCTAACCACCGAATTTTCACATATATTTTATTCCGCTACCGCACGTTCATGAAGTTTTTTTTAAGATGGCGCTAAACCGTTGTCGTCGTTGATTGGTCAAACAACATCGCAATAGTAATAAGGGAGGAAGACAAATATATATACTTTGTTAAATTTGGAAAGAGTTCATGTGTATTGTTTGTAATTAGTGTTGCTTGTATTATAAATTAAAAAAAATATATTCTAATATAAATATATTTTCGATTATATTTCAATAAATAAAGCATAATTAATAATTAGTAGTAATAATAATCATAAACTAATCATAACTTTTATTAAGACAATTATTTGTACGACGATTCAAATGTGTGACGGTACCTGTAACACATTTGAATCGTCATTATTAAATATTGATTTTTATTTAAAGTAAACCAGTTTGGAATGTAGATGGTACCAAAAAGAATCGACAAGAAATCAAGTAGTCACTTTTGCATCAATCAAAAACAAAATTCAATAATAAACCTTAATCAAAATGGCATGTGATACTTTATTAGAATTTGATGATCAAATAAGCCTCGGGAAGAATGTATTGACTTTCTGAATTTGGATATTAAACTTGGTGCTACAAATACAGGGTTACAGGGTAATATGTCACGATCCTTTTAAAGGGTTATAGTTCAAGACAATAGCTATCAAATGACCCCCAAAATGCTTATGCAAAAGTGTATCGTTTTCGAGTTATTAATTTTCTAATATATTTTTTATTTAAAGGATGTTTAAGATTCTAAAATTCAATAAAAAAAAATCAACGTATTTTCCCTATTTTTTTTTGTATTTCTTGCTAGGGTACATCCTAGTTAATAATAACCAGTTATAAAACAAAAACAATCTTCAAGCATTTTTAAATTACAGATCCAAAACTGTACAACTTTTCGATTTTTAATTTTGATTCTTTAAGTTACTCGCAATTTTTTTGTAAAAATCACTATGGCTCTTATCGTGCGGATCATTTTAAAAACATCTGCGCTTCCTTAGCTATCCATCGGTACATAAAAAGTACAGTAACAATCATAAACTCAGGAGAAAATTAGATAACAAAGAGACCAGGTAGGAAATTCTAAGAAATGCTATTGTTAAGAAATTAAATCTGGATCAAAGACAAAAGGACCTCAATGCAAAGTAGTTAAAGATTATTTTTAATAGGGGTAATAGGTAAAAAAGGAGAGATAAACCAGAGCTGTTTGTGGAATACTATTATCAATTCTTTTGAATTTACCGTCATTTTTTCTAATTTCCTTTTATCTCATTTCTTTTAGGAATAAGAGTAATAAAACCTTGTCGGGGTACATAATACTCACTGTACTTGCACTGCTCGTATAGTGTGGACGCGCTTTAGTGAATTTTGATCTCTTAAATTTTTGAAAAAAACCGCTTCGTTTACTGGACTCTGTTTCTTACAACTTCGTGACTCGGCTAGCTAAAAGGAATTTGTGATTTGTGTTTATGATAACTTGGCGCGTAAAAAGGACTATTATGGCTGCAGAACAAAATTCTTCTCGTCGTCCGTACTCTAATGAGGAATACGCTGACATCTTATTTTGCTATGGATATTGTAACGGTGACGCCGCAGCTGCTCGTCGTGAGTATAATCGTCGATTTCCGGATCGCCGGACACCTGACAATAGTGTCTTTATTGGTGTGTATCGTCGAATTAGAGAAACTGGTCGCGTGCAAAGGAGACAATCTGATTCCGGACGCCCTCGTGTCCGTTCTCCAGATGAAGAAGATGTAATTATTCGTCATTTTCGAGAGGACCCTACAGTTTCCACCAATATTGTGGCAAACCGACTGGGCGTATCTCAATGGAGAGTCTGGTTTACTGTCCACGCGGCTGGATTGTATCCCTATCATTACACACCTGCAAGACGTTTAGATTTTTGCCGATTTATGCTACACTGTGATGCAGAAAATCCCAATTTTTTGAGAAAAATTTTATGGACAGACGAGTCAAAGTTTGACAAAGATGGTATTACTAACTACCACAATATTCGATATTGGTCTCAAAAAGAACAGGGAAACCCTCACAAAAAGCGATTAAGCGGTTCCCAAAGACGTTTCTCGGTAAACGTCTGGATGGGGATTATCAATGATAATCTTATTGGGCCACATTTCCTACCTGATAACTTAAATGGTGAAAGTTATGAAAGCTTGCTTAGAGAAATCCTGCATGAGTTACTCGAAAATGTTTCGCTGAAACTTAGGCAGAGAATGATATTCCAGCATGATGGTTGCCCCGCACACTTTCGAATGTCCGTAAGACAGTGGCTAGACAGCAATTATCGTAATAGATGGATTGGCAGAGGAGGACCAATCCCATGGCTAGCGAGAAGTCCAGATTTGACTCCGATGGACTATTATGTCTGGGGGCATATGAAAAGCCTGGTTTAAGTTGTTTCACCAGTACAAACAATTGAAGAACTCATAACAAGAATAATGAATGCTGCAAATTCTATTCGACATAGCTTGAGTAGTGTTGTAGTAAAAAGTGAATTAAGAAAAAGAATGCGTATTTGTATACGAAATAGGGGATCTCATTTTGAACACGAATTATGAATAATAAACAGTGTAATTTCGAAAGTATGGAGTAACTAAAAAGATTAAGTATTTTGTTTTTGATTTAAATTCAAAATTGCAATGACAGCTCTGGTTTATCTCTCCTTTTTTACCTATTACCCCTATTAAAAATAATCTTTAACTACTTTGCATTGAGGTCCTTTTGTCTTTGATCCAGATTTAATTTCTTAACAATAGCATTTCTTAGAATTTCCTACCTGGTCTCTTTGTTATCTAATTTTCTCCTGAGTTTATGATTGTTACTGTACTTTTTATGTACCGATGGATAGCTAAGGAAGCGCAGATGTTTTTAAAATGATCCGCACGATAAAAGCCATAGTGATTTTTACAAAAAAATTGCGAGTAACTTAAAGAATCAAAATTAAAAATCGAAAAGTTGTACAGTTTTGGATCTGTAATTTAAAAATGCTTGAAGATTGTTTTTGTTTTATAACTGGTTATTATTAACTAGGATGTACCCTAGCAAGAAATACAAAAAAAAATAGGGAAAATACGTTGATTTTTTTTTATTGAATTTTAGAATCTTAAACATCCTTTAAATAAAAAAATATTAAAAAATTAATAACTCGAAAACGATACACTTTTGCATAAGCAATTTGGGGGTCATTTGATAGCTATTGTCCTGAACTATAACCCTTTAAAAGGATCGTGACATATTACCCGTTGCTTCTAGTGCTTATAGAATATATTATGTCACAGTTACTGGTTTTTGCGTGGTATTATTGTAATTATATTGTAACACTACCCTAGATATTCCTTTAGTAAAAATATTGAAGTATCCCTTTGGGATAACTAACTTTAAGATCTAAAATTAGCGTCGAAATATGAAAATGATTTTTTAAAAGTGTAATATTTACTCGTAATGCTGTTACGACTATTTTGTTGGAGTTTTTTGGTATTAAGATTATTGGATATAAAGCGACACTCGCTTAATGGAGTCTGGTTGGAGGGGATCAGATCTAATGCTTCTGACGTAATTTCGGTGAGATCATTCGATATGGAACAAAATGAGATAAAAAATCCAATAATTGCCTTCTCTCAATGACATATATATTGAAATATATTTATCAAAAATTCCAGTACAATCGATTTGTTAGAAATATTTTTAAATTTTGTATAATCTGAAGACAAAAATAACAAAATCACTTAAGTTTTATTAAGGTTCGTATTAACTGCATCTCCTATAAACTAGTTGCGCAACTTTAATAACGATACGATAATAAAACAATATTATTTCACAAATCTGTAGATGTATAAGCCGAGATGGCCTAGTGGTTAGAACGCGTGAATCTTAACCGATGATCGTGGGTTCAAGCCCGGGCAAGCACCACTGAATTTTCATGTGCTTAACGTGTGTTTATAATTCATCTCGTAATTGACGGTGAAGGAAAAATCGTGAGGAAACCTGCATGTGTCTAATTTCATTGATTCTGCCACATGTGTATTCTACCAACCCGCATTGGAGCAGCGAATTAGAATTTTATGTTGGCAACAAAATATTACAATTTTGTGAAACCTAAGAAATCTATTAAAACCTGTACTACGCTTTATCTCTCCGGTCGAGTCAGATCGCTTTTATGCTTGCTGTTGGTCTATTTATTTATTTTATTTAATTTCAGAAAAACCAACAAAACGTACACAAAAAAAAAACAAAAATAAAAGGTTAAAGTTAAATCTAAATCTCATAATATATATATATTCGATTGTATAATTATAGGATATATTTAGTTTAACAGTTTAAAAAACATTAAGGAAAGGAGCAGGAAATATATTTAATAAAATTCGCTATTGAGATGGCTTATGTATATGCTCTTTCTTTATATACAAGTGGTTGTATTAAAAAAATTAAAATTCTGTACATAAGAGACAACACACACTACGCTTCATACCTCTGAAACAAGCCTTAATGTATCAATAAAATCGTGTTAATTTAAAAAAAAAGCCTAATTAGATATCATTAAATTCCTAAAAATGTACTTTCAACAGAAATAAAAATAAAAATATGGCACACAGTGCCATATGGCAAAACTAGTTGAAGACGCCACATTCTTTACAAAGTAGACTTTCCGTAGTTTATGTTTTGTTTCAACTATAAACTTGTTACATAACTTTAAGTAGTAAATAAGTATTTATTATTTGTAGTTACAAAGTTTGCTACTGACCTTGTTCCTAAAGAGCGATCGTGGGACAGCGGCTGTAAGGAATGTTACAACGATAATCCTTAGTGTAAATTACGCGTTTGTTACTCACAACTCGTTACGAATTTATTTACCTCTGTCAAAGTTTTAATTAGTTGAAATGAATAAACGGTATGTTTTTTTTTGTTTTTATTCACAATAACTACATTTAAACGTTTGCCTTAAATTGACTTATTTGAAACAGAGTGCTAATCATTGTCAAAACAAATTTATATTATTTCTGGCAGAGTAGAATATAACCACTTAATCTTACCCCGTTGGTGCTCTAAGACCTGATTAAAGTTTTTATATGTTAAAGAATTCCATTCTCGCCTTCAACTTCAACCGCGTTTAGCGCTGAAGTATTTGAAACACATGTGGAAGAATTTCTTTGGACCTGCTTCTCGTGATGCATTCCTACCGAATATAAAATTATTAATACAAATTAAGCATATAAAAATTCAATAGCTTGGTTTTGAACCCGAAATCTGGTTGAGATTTATAACCAAGTCACACATATAGCTGTATCTGTCAAATTCGTCCGTTATAAATTATACTTCACCTACATAAGGGAGCAAACGATCATTATAAAGAATGATAATATTTTTTTGAAATATTTTCAATACAGTTCAATTTTAATTCACCACTTGAGATGGCTGGCTAAATACAATCAAATTTAACAGTCTAAATATATTATATTATTTGGTTATATTGATAAAATATTTTGAAAGAAAAATGAAGTAATGATGATCTCAAATTAAGCCGTGTAAAGTCAGAAGTAGCTGAACAGATATCGCGGGTACAACTGTATTTAATTAACTAATACCAGTCCGATTCGCTGTTCTGTGAGCTTGAAATAAGTGATTATAGAGTACATTTCACACGAATTAACTGCTGGAAAGCTCCCAAATGTAAAAACACTCTCATTTTTTTTTACCTTAATTCCCATTGGCTTGACATAAACATGTTTAAATAAGCGTTAACGCTGTTCCGCTCTAGGCAGTTAATATTTGTAACACCAGACGATGTTCGACTTCCATAATTAAATTAAATCCGTCCAACTTTCGAGCGTGATTAAGTTAAAAAATAACACAAAAAAGCACACAAAAATTCTCACTTATAATACTAATAAGATAGCTGTGTAACCGATGTAAATTATGTACAAATAAAATTTATTCAGTTTTTCTCACGAGAAATTTTCTTTAGCAGCCTGGAGGTTGTATACTCCCGTGCTCCAGCATTTAAAGCCCTTGCTCCTGCTCCTGATCTCTTTCCGTTGAACCGGATTGTCGTCCCATTTTATGAGTGAGAGAATAGTGCCCTTGTGTTTGCATATACATTTGCGTTCTATAAGATTTACTTTAAATAGTTCTGATGGCTATTTTTTGAGCGGAGACGCGTAACGTAACGTAACGTAGTTATGGTTCGTTCTGGAAGATATTCATGTTATGTATATAAATGTGTCCAAAATTTATACAAGCACATAAATACATATAACGCCAATGAATATGATATTTTTTCATTGATCTGCAAAAAATAATATCACATTTTTTTTTACATTGTTATGAAATTGAACATTCGTAAGAATAATTCGAGTTTCAATTTTTTTTCAACGTAATTTAATTTTATATCGTGAATATCTGTTGTTAAGAGATTATTCAAAAGGAAGCCTTAACAATTAAATTATGAGAAATATTAATTAATAAAATTTGAACCGACAAAAATCTTAAATATTATGCTGCATTGTTTTGTTTTAGTAGATTTTTGTATTAGGTACATTTGGATTAAACAGTAAAATTGAAAATAGAATGTTACTATTCTCTGATTTTTTATTCTGTAATTTATGTTGTAGAACTCGCATTTTGTTATTCAACCGAATTATTTAGTCCTATTTCAGAGGGCATTGAGGAGGACGGCAGCCGGTATAGCCTTGCGCTGTCGTATGCACTAGCAAGGAGTGCAAGGATTACCTTCGCCCCCTGAGGAGAACTCCGCCGAGCCACGAGCGGAACACAGCACGGGAGAGGCCGCGAATGCGTTATATAGAGGACGGCCATCATAGTGGCTTTAGTGGGAAAGATTCCCACATAACCCAGTTCCCATGGTAGCCGGATATCTATTGTGAAGGTTTCCACTGCGTGAAAAAATTAGTAAATTACCCCATCTTTAAGAGAGAGTGCACAATATAATCGGCACAGTTGTCAAATTTCAAACTAAACTCAGAATTCTTAAATCATCTAATTTTAGTTTCTATGTTTAATATTGTCTAAGGATTTAGTCGGTTTTCAATTCAACCTTTTGTGATTGTGATTATATTGATCTTCGTCAATGATATGCTCATTTTAATAATTCTCCTTTTTTACATTCAAATTTTAAAAATAATTCCGGAAATTTTAAAAGTAAAAGATATGATTAAAAAATCTTTTTTTTTTTTACTTGTTCTGTAAATAATAAAATCCCCACAGATATAAAGCATTTATATCGTCCACAGAATATAATGCTCTGGTTAAAATATCTGAAACGGCCATTCATTCACTGCGCGCTGCCGCCACTGAACCTTTGTTTAGCTTGTATTGTCTCTCAGTAATCTTAATTGTTAATATAGAGAAAAGTTTTTACGTTGCCTCATTTTTTGGGTTCTATAGTTTTATGTAAATGTTTTTCTTTGTAATATATTTACTGTGCTGATTATTTAATTATGGTAATAAAAGTAAACAATTGACCACTTAAATTCGATTGTCATTAAGCAATTCTATAAAAAACGCTAAAACGCAATCGATCTGTTCATAAAAAATCTTTACATTTTTTTTTCTCTTTTCCGCTAAGTTGTTCTAATAAATCATGTCAAGAAAATACAATACACTCCAAATCTTTCCTGAAATTAAAGCCAATCATAATATTAAAGTTCTATATCCAATCAATTTTTTATAATATTACAGTACAGTACAGTACAGTAACAGCCTGTAAATGTCCCACTGCTGGGCTAAGGCCTCCTCTCCCTTTTGAGGAGAAGGTTGTGGAGCTTATTCCACCACGCTGCTCCAATGCGGGTTGGTAGAATACACATGTGGCAGAATTTCAATGAAATTAGACACATGCAGGTTTCCTCACGATGTTTTCCTTCACCGTTAAGCACGAGATGAATTATAATCACAAATTAAGCACATGAAAATACAGTGGTGCTTGCCCGGGTTTGAACCCACGATCATCGGATAAGATTCACGCGTTCTAACCACTGGGCCATCTCGGCTTTTTTTATAATAATTATAATATTAGTATGATAATATTTCTATAGCGTTTGGGACTCACTCAGAATTGCTTGTATTTGTATATCAAATGTGTTTACCGTTACTTTACAATTTAATATATATTTTAATATTAAAACCAAATAAAAGAGAAAGTCCCTGTATCGCCTACTAAATATAGACAGTTAGAATACTTTATTATAATCTTATAATAAAAGTTGAGCTGAGTTGAAAGGGAGTCTCTAACTTCAAAATAGCAAATAGCCTTTACAGCTTGTCTTTGAAGAATGAACGGAATTTCTTATACTGTAAACGGTTAACGTAAGCAATGCTCAATTTTGAATTTATTCATTTTACTTTGAAAAAAAACTTGATAAATTTGAATTTTAATGTTTGATATTTTTTAATTAGTATTGAATGCTCGATTTTCAAGTTTTTCGAGTCAAAATATAATTTTAATGTTTTTGGAAAACAGCATATTTTTTATTGATTTTCCACCCCGTTGCCATTTTAGTCTCGTTTGCCGCAACTGCCTTTTCTCATGCGTATATTTCAAGCAAATCGTCGGAATTCTTTAACTTTAGCTACACGCCTTCGAGCCTGTTTACTAGGCTCCTACTGTAACGAACTGAATCTATACCTACCTATAACAAATATATATACACATATACAAACGTACATACATACATACACACACACATACATACATACATACATACAAACATACATACATACATACATACATACATACATACATACATACATACATATACATACATACATACATACATACATACATACATACATACATACATACATACATACATACATACATACATACATACATACATACATACATACATGGATAAGAATGTTAAAACATATATACATTTATGTAGGAAACGTTCGTGAAATCGAACTACCCCTTGTCGGGAACGTTCATGTAATCAAAACAGGTTACCCCGTATCGAATGTCATAATCATCGCCAGGCATATATAGGGGCATGGTGCTCGGCGACTCCATATACTCCATATAGTATGTCGGTACCAGGCACCCGGATATGTATTGTTATTGTATTTGGCGACGAGGACGTGCGATGGCACCGTTGCGCGGCCGCGCGCTAGATCTTTATCAGTTACATATTGAAGAATGACACCGGGCGGTGCAGCTGGGCGTGCTAGCTCTGGTTGTTAATCCTTAAAATTATATAAGAATAGTAAAATAATAATGTTGCATGGCAAAATGAATATACATAAAATGTGCGTTATGCACTAAATTTATATAAATGATTATTATAAAAGACGGTATGTGGGGCCGTCATGTGAATGAATGTTCTCAATGAGACATCATATATCATATAGGCCTCTGCATCTTTGACAGATGATTTAAGCGGAATCGCGAAGGCACTTGCGTTCATGACTGAAAAGACCAATGCGAGAGAGGATCCTTCGGCCGCACTTCCGACAAGTGTATGCGCTCCCAGATGGGCGGGGGTTTGAAGCCTGCTCATGACGCCTCGTGCGTTTTTCTTTTAATAATTTAAACCTGTCATTGTCAAACTTTGATTGACCTTCGTGAATAAGGCGTCGCCACTTGGCACGGTCCTCTGCCAGTTCCTCCCATCGATTGCTAGGGTATTAAACGCAACCATATCACGCTTAGCGCAATCTTTGTAACGGAGCATAGGCCGCCCAACAGACCTCTTTGCATCCACAACCTCTCCCAGTATAATTTGCCTTGGAAGACGAGTCTGCTCCATTCGATGCACGTGTCCCAGCCACCGTAACCGTTTTTTTTTTAGAATGGCCATGATGTTAGGCAGCTGTGCCTCGCCTAGAACAGACTCGTTTGTCACGCGATCCTGCCATGTGATGCCCAGAATGTTCCAAAGACAGCGCAAGTGAAATGTGTTTAGTCGGCGTTTCAGCAGAAACGTGTTTCTGCTCCATACAAGAGTGTGCTTAGGACACATGATTGGTAAACAAGCATTTTCGTTTTTACCGTAAGGTGTCTGTTATCCCAAGCCCTTGTACAGAGCCTCCCGAACGTAGAGGCTGCTTTCCCGATGCGGAAGTCGATCTCTGCATCAAACGAGAGATTGCTCGACAAATGCGACCCAAGGTAGCAAAATTTGTTAACCACCTGTAAAGGTGCGTCGTTAAGCAAGATGACTGGTTGCTCTTAACATCCTTGCGCTAAAATAACGGTCTTCTTGCAGTTTATGGACATTGATAAGAGGTCGCACGCTCTGGCAAGTTTGTCCATAGACTCTGGAGTTGAGGTTGGTCATGAGCAACGAAGGCAGCGTCGTCAGCGAAGAGGAGACTATCTACAAATAGGTCCTCCCTGTGGCGTTTGGACTTGAGCATTGAGATGTTGTACAGCCAACCATCAGTTCGCGTGTGTAAGTGAACGCCTTGCTGTTCATCTCCAAAAGCAACCTTCAGAAGCACCGAGAAAAATATTCCGAACAAGGTTGGGGCCAGTGCACAGCCTTGACGACCACCACGGCGTACCTCGAATGACGTGGATGTGTTGCCATTGTGCAGGACGGTGACTTCCATATCTTCGTGGAACTATTGCACTATCCTTAGTAGTTTTGGGGGCATCCAATTCTGACAAGAACCGAGTACAACCCCTCTCTGCTCACGGAGTCAAAAGCCTTGTTTAGGTCTACGAATGCAATGACTAGGGGGGTATGTTGCTCCCTACACTTTTCTTGTAGCTGTCTGAGTGAAAATATCATGACGACAGTTGACGGCTGGGACCTAAAACCAAATTGTGCCTCAGGGTATACGCGGTCGGCGAGCCTTTGTAGTTTGCCTAAAATGACCCTAGCAAAAGCTTTACCGACGATGCTAAGAAGAGATATTCCGCGGTAACAGTTGCAGTCGCCACGATCGCCTTTGCCTTTATAAAGAGTGACGATGTTAGCATCTCGCATATCCCAAGGGGCGTAGTTTTCTTCCCAGCACTTAGCCAGGTGGTTATGAACGATGGGCAAGAGGCACTCAAGCTTGACGACTTCGGTGACAACATCGTCTTTTCCGGGGCTCTTTCCGCATTTCAGCTTCTTGACGGCCAGATAAAGTTCCTCTACTGTGGGTGGGTAGGTCCAAGAGCTCTTTTGATGTCCGCGTACACCCCGCCAATATCCCCCGCGTTTGCGCACGCTTGGATGCTTTGGCAAAGTTCTGTCCAATACGCATTTACAAAGAAACTCCGCGTGCTACGCTGGAGTGAGGCTTTTGCCTTCGTGAGATCTTCACGCGTCGCATCGCAAGAATTAAGGCGAAAATTTAAAGCGGCTTGGCGTTTTGAGTCAATCAAGGGAAGTAAGTGCTCCTCGTTTTCTTGAAACCAGTTGTAAGATTTTGCTTTTTGATAGCCAAAAACCTTGCCTTTAGTATCAGTGAGAAGAGACTTGACTTTTTCCCATTCGACTCGCGCTGATACCGTACTGTCCCAAGTTGCAACTTATTCGCTGACGAGTTCCCCAAATGACTCCACTGCTTCCATGTCACGAGTCTTGAAAGGATTTATCTTTTTTCGACCGAGTGGCTTGGAAGAATGGACTCTCCTAGGGACAAGTCGGACTTTAGTAGCAACGAGGCTGTGATCGGTGTCGCACTCGGCACTGTGAAACGCCCGCGTGTGGAGCGTTTTCCTTAGATCCCTCCTTCTTGTAAGAGCAAGGTCTAATTGGTGCCAGTGTTAAGATCGAGGGTGCATCCACGAGACTATCCGCATCATTTTGCCTTTAAAAAAGGTGTTGGTAACACACAGCTGGTGCCTTGAGCAAAACTCCAACAATCGTTGTCCGTTGTCGTTAAGCTTGCCTATGCCGTGTGCACCGAGGCATTCAGGCCAGGCTGATGTGCCCTGACCGATGCGGGCATTAAAGTCACCCAAAATGTGCAGTCTGTCAGTTGGATTCACCCTGCGCACTGTCTCATCGAGCTGGCCGTAGAATTGATCCTTGGTCTCGGGTTTTGAACTAAGCGTCGGTGCGTAAGCGGAAATTAGCGTGACAAATCCGCTTTTTGTGTTTAGACGCAAGACCATAATCCGCTCGGAAACGCCTACAGGTGTCTCTATGGCGTTGATGAGATGGTTTCGAACCGCGAAACCTACACCACGCTCTCGTGTTTCCAAGGAACTCTTGCCCTTCCAGTAAAGAGTGTAGTTAGCTTCACGCAAAGACCCTTCGTCTTCAGTTCTGGTCTCTTGTAAGGCTACAATATCGATATTGAGCCTTTTAAGCTCCACGTCGATACTGTAAGTTTTGCGCAGTTCTTGGGCGCAATCGGAGCTTCCGTAGGTGTTCGGGAAGCCTGTCCTCATGTAAGCAGCGTTGGTGTAATGTAAATAATATCTCTCGTTGATCGGTAGTACCGGTATCATGACCGAATGTTGCAGTACGTTGAGGAGACAGTAATACTGCTATACTGATACGTTCATGCAGTGAGGGACAATATCAATAAATGGATTTCATACAGGCTGGCATGACGCCCTAATCGTTTTATGCGAGAAGAGTCGTTTGTAGTAAAATGACTCGTCCTTATTAGGGACGTCCTCATAGCTTAGTATAGGGATATCTCAAGCGACATTATAGCATGTCATAGTAATAGGGTTATTTAATTATATTTTTCTACGAGAGTCAACACACTAGCGATAGAAAGTGCAGCCTGCATATATCTCATTTGTGTAGTTTACAATGTGCAAATAATGATCTGGGTTTTGTTCTGGTTTAGGTAATCGACCAATAGGTGTATTGCTTGCTGTAGGCTGACGTTAAGTTTTGTATTCACTATGGAGTTATAGATTTAAGTAAAGCTTATAAGAGGTATATAAATAGGATAGGGATGCGTTCAGTTTAGTTATAAGTCTTAGCTATAAGTCTTAGATATAAGTCTTACTTTTAAATAGGGAACCGCGTCTATAGGTTACAAAATAATAAGATATATTTATATCTTATAAACAGTACGGAAATAAGCACATGAGCCTTTTTTTTTTTTTTATATCGCCGGGAGGGCAAATGACTCTACTCCACCTGATGGTAAGTGGTAGTAGAGTCCAAACGCGACGACGGCCAGTACAGACGGGAAAAACGTTCTGCACTAGCCGCCTTCGCCTTGCCGGCCCGCAAGATGCCTCTTCACGCCTCGTTTGAAGGAACCCGGGTTGTAAGAGGAGGGGAATACGTGAGCTGGTAAGGAATTCCATTTTTTGGAAGTGCGACAAAGAAAGGAGTTGCCAAATTTCTTTGTTCGCGATGGAATTGATGTCACAGTTAGGCGGTGACATCGAGAACCAACTCGCGTGGACTTAAGAAGGAAGGGAGAAGCAGGAATTAGAGAGAATAATTCCTCAGAGCACTCGCCGTGATACAGTCGATAGAAAGCGCTCAGTGCTGCTATCTCACGACGCAATTGTAAAGGTTCAAGGGTGTTTGTGACCTTTACGTCGCCAATAATGCGTACGGCACGTCGCTGCAACCGGTCCAAGGCCTCAAGTAGGTACTTAGCGGAGCCATCCCAAAGGTGCGAGCAATATTCCACGCAAGACCGTACCTGTGTTTTGTACAGCAGGCACAGTTGTTGTGGCGTGAAAAAGCGCCGCACCTTGTTCAGAACTCCGAGTTTCCGTGAAGCTGTTTTTATAACAGCCTCGATGTAATCCCTTGGACTAAGGTCGCAGCGAACGTCAATCCCCAGCATGGCGATTTTGCTTTGCATCACCAGCGGAGTACCACAGAGGGAGGGAAGAGGGGAAAATGTTGACTTTTTCGCCGTGAGAGCGCATACCTGTGTTTTCTTGGCATTAAACTCAACAAGATTATCAGAGCCCCATTTGGCGATGAGATCTAACGTCCTATCGAGTTCAATGACAAGATTCTCCCGCCTCTCCTCAGTTTCCGCCCGCCCAGCCACTGCGCGTCCGTGGTATCCACCATGCACTGTACTATCATCTGCATAGCAATGTATGTTCCCAAGGGAGAGCATATCATTGATATGCAAAAGAAAGAGTGTGGGAGATAGCACAGATCCCTGGGGGACCCCAGCATTCACTACATAGAATTGTGAAGCGCAACCATCTACTAAAACACGAAGGCTACGCTTGTGTAGGAAGCTGGCAATCCAGGTGCATAGCTGAGCAGGCAGACCATATGCCGGTAGCTTGGAGAGAAGACTTCTGTGCCAGACCCTGTCGAAAGCCTTGGAGATATCGAGGCTCACAGCCAACGATTCTCCATGCTTGTCGATAGCTTCACCCCAGAGGTGTGTTACGTACGCTAGAAGATCACCTGTGGACCGTTTTGGTCGAAACCCGTACTGACGATCATTAATTAGACAGTGATCTTCTAGGTAATGGATCAGTTGGTTGTTTAAAATCCGTTCCATCACCTTACAAAGTACTGAGGTGATAGCTATTGGCCGATAATTTGCCGGGTCAGACCGATCCCCTTTTTTGGGAACCGCTTGCACATTAGCTCTTCTCCAAGCCTCCGGCACACTTCCCGAAGAGAGAGAAAGTTGGAACAGGCGCGTTAACACAGGAGACAGCTCCGCTGCGCACTTCTTCAGCACTATGGCTGGTATTCCATCGGGACCGCTAGCTTTCCGTACATCAAGTGATTGCAGCTCCGCACGCACATCACGTTGCCTGATTTTAATGTCAGGCATCGTATGGCCACATGCAGGTATTGTAGGTGGCAGTGCACTACAATCATCGATGACGGAATTGTCGGCAAAGAGTTTAGCCAGGAGATCAGCTTGCTCTTGCGGACTGTGAGCTAGCGATCCGTCCGGATTTCTGAGCGGTGGCAGCGAAGGTTGGCAGAAATTGTTTTGCACAGACTTGGTCAGACGCCAGAAGCTACGGGAGCCCCTAGGATGCGAAACAAGGTCATGACCAATCTGTACAATGCGCTGTGCATCCGCTCTCGTGTATGCCTTTCTACAGGACTTGGAATTTTTATTATAGTTTGCTTTCAGTGAGTCAATGTTAGATGCCCCGCTAATGCAGCCGTTGATCCACTTGCGATATGCCGCCTGCTTAGCTGATACAGCATCGGCACATTCACGAGTGAACCAACGGTTACGCGTACTCCTACTGACGAGATCTGAGCTAGGAATGTAGTATTCCATTCCCAGCATGATCTCGCCAGCAACAGCAGCGGCACTAGCTGTCGGGTCATTCCCACTGAAGCAACGTTCCTTCCAAGGGACCGACGCATAGTAATCGCGCATACCGTCCCAATCCGCCGACTTATAGTGCCAAACGCGACGTTTGCATACCGCTAGTGGCGGCAGCTTGGCCTGTGGCACTCTGGTAGAAATAAGGCTGTGATCCGAAGAGCCAAGAGGAGCCTGAACCACAACCTGATATTCCATCGGGTGAAAAGTCAGCAGAAGGTCCAGTAGAGAAGGTGCTTGCCCATCAATGTCTGGGATCCTGGTGGGCTGATCAACCAGTTGGGTCAAGTCATGTGTGAGAGCAAAAGCATGAGCAGTCCTTCCAGCATGGTCAGTTTTGAGGGATTTCAACCAGGATTCGTGGTGAGCATTAAAGTCCCCCAAAAACACCAATTCCGCGTTAGGAAATTGCTCTTGCGCAGCATCTGCCACCCGACTAAGATGGTCAAATAGTCGGCATGTCTCCAAGTCACCATTGTGGGATCTGTAGAGGCACACGTAAACTCGGCTCTGACGAACCAGGTCCACACGTACCACCAACATGGAGAAGGAGGGGTCCTCCAAGCAGCGCAGTCGGTGACAGCAAACATCCGTCCTGACGAACAAGCATACTCCGGCTTTCGCTTTGAAGGATTCTTCAAGCGTGTAGCCGGGATAATTAAGGTAGCTGGTATCGGCAGGACGGAGTATTTGTGTCTCCGTGAGAAACAACATTGCTGGCCGTGCTGTCTCGAGATGGTGGTGGACAGCGTTGAGGTTAGTGTGGAGAGCCTATTGAGGTAGACCATATGACAAATTATATTTAAGTCCACTTGAGTGGCATCTATGTGATTAACGCAATCGATGTAATATTTATATTATTGTGTATTATTCCACAATGATTGGAATTAATACATAATAACGGCGCTCCACGTCGGTGGATATAAACTTAAGGCGTTATGCTTGCATTAGGCCGCCTGGCGGTTGTGCACTTAAGCTGGAATGAGAACCAGTGATTTATCTATATTATTACAACCTAAGGCTCTTCCCTTTAGCTTCGGCTTTTCTACAGCTTTGACTGTCCGAACTTTGGACTTTGTTCCTTATTTTTATTATTGTTGTGATTACGGCTACTTTATAAACACCGCAGTTACGACTGTGCTTCCTACTGGACTACGGTCTGATTTATTGATTTATTGATAAGACTTTTAGTCTTTTTAGTAATTATTAACTAATTGTGGGCGCACTATAAAATTGTATGTCCCATGATCGAGGAAGGTTCACCGATGCGCGGTCGGAGCCTATAGCTGATGGCGGGTGTGGGGCCAATTCAGTCTTCTCCCCCTTTTATATTTTTCTAAATAAGTTAAATATATAAAGATGGGAAGGAGCGACATCCTTCAACTACTCGTAAGAGGTGTTAAAGGAAATGGGACCGAGATCTCATTACTGAAATTGTTTACAATTTTCGTTAATTAATTTGATTTAGCATTTATTAACCAAATACTTAAAAAAATATTATAATAAAAACGTATTAAAGATAAACATAGTTTTATTTGACTCCTCTATAGTTTGTTGAACATAGATCACATGTTCAACGCTTGACGCTCTAAAATAACACGATTATTACGAAAACAACATTATTAAGATCTTAACTAACTAGATGAAATCAGGAGCCAATATTTAAATAATAAAAATATGAATATTTAATTCTTTTATAATTAAGGTAGGCAGGAATTAGTTACACTACTTCCAGAAAATATTAATGTGTAGTAAAGTAAAGTAAAATAACAGCTTATTAATATCTTAATGCTTGGTAAAGTCTTCTTAGATTGAAGATAAGGTTTGGAGCTGATAAAAAAAACATTCATAATATTTTATTACAAACATTAATTTTATAGGACTTTCAAGTTAAGATTACTGAATTTCAACAAGATTAGAATCGATCCCTTTGTTTTATATTATGAAAAAAACTTTTCTCCGCTCCGTATGACTGATGAAGGACACATGGGTCATCTGAATTGATTGTTCGGCTAAGTTCGACTGACATCACTCCATTAACGTATTACGTACTCAACAGTGTATACCCGACGCACACTGAAACATGTATGCCGCTTTCTAATAACAAGGCTGGTGTTGCTTGACATGATCTAAGCTATCAATATTATCGGTAAACTTTCCGTATTAATTACCGCAGACTTTCTATAGTAAATTTCTGTTTTCCCTTTCCTTTTCTTAGACATCATTTGATTATGTGGTATGTATGACTGCTACGATAGTCATAATAGCTTGCTATAAGGTCTTGTTATAAGGTCTTAAATTCAAGTCCAGGATCGGACCAATTAAAGGTATTTGGGATTTTCTATCAAGAAATAGGCAAGCCGATAAAACCTGAAAATTAGAAATTTAAAAAACTTACAAAAACTAGTGTCAACACCGCCGCAAAGCTAAACCACGGCAAATGACATCTCCGCTAACAAACAAGTATCAAAATTACAGTTTGTATCCTTAAAAGTCAAGGTGTTGGAAAATTTGCACCGCCACCTCATTTTTGTATCAAAATTTATATGTAACGTACAGAAATCCTTTGATCATGTACCGTAACTCCCCGTTTCATTCCCTTGGGATTCATTTCATATTCATTGAGTACTTACTGGCAGCAAAATATTTAATTTTGTTAACATATTTTATTATTTATTTATTAATGATTGATAAAACATCGTTTGTTATTGTTTTTACATTGATCATGAGTAACGAGCTAGAAAGTATTTTAGTATATGCTTTGTTCGTATCGGTAGCGATTAAAGTACAGATAAATAAAAATTTATTTCGTCTCGCTATTATAACTCAAAATCAAAGCATTGTGTATTAGACCAAAATAAAAAACTACCATTTTTTATTATTACTTTGTTATTTATTTGCTCATGAACAATTCTGAGGGTTACAGTGAAAATTATTCTTAAAACAAAAAAAAATCCAAGAGGTATACATCCGGATCCGGAGGAGTCTACATTATCGTGGGATGTAGTTTTGAAAATGTAAAAATAAGCTTTACATCATTTGTAGTCATTTGCTCATGATTCTAGTTGCGTCCATTCGATCCGTAATGATTTACGAATAACGAAAAAAATATTGGAAGACATTTTGCTAACTGATTTCGAGCTGTCCAGACAAAAAAAACAGGGTTACAGTGAAAATTACTCTTGAAACAAAAAAAAATCCAAGAGGCATACATCCGGATCCGGAGGAGTCTACATTATCGTGGGATATAGTTTTGAAAATGTAAAAATAATATTTACATCATTTGTAGTCATTTGCTCATGATTCTAGTTGCGTCCATTCGATCCGTAATGATTTACGAATAACGAAAAAAATATTGGAAGACATTTTGCTAACTGATTTCGAGCTGTCCAGACAAAAAATCTAAGCGAAAATTTTAATCATTACAAAATTTAAAATTTATTCCGGTCTCTGGTCTGCAAATCAATTATCACATAAAAAATGAATAATTTCACTCAAGATATATAATAATTAATTTGTTCAACGACTGATATCCTTTCCGTTTCGTCTTGGTAGAATTGACATTTCGAATCGGTGTTAATTTAATCTTGTGAAATGTCAATTCAAAAACGTTTTTAAGAACTACGTAATAATTTTCTTTCCGACCGATAAAGCGTATTAAAATATAAGTCACCTTAAATAATTTAAGCTTTATTTTACATTACCTTTTGTTGGAAATCCCTTTGACGTAGTTCAAATATAAGTCTAGTTTGCTTTCGCCTTAAGGCTTGTCTCGCGTCAAGAGTTTTGAACTTTGCCTGCAGTAAGCTGAGGAATAGATTATACATTTTGTTTTTCATTAAACGACTAGTAATATTTTAAAATATCGACTTATTTTATAGCAAAAAAAAACACATCAGAGAGATTTTCACATCACAAATAAATGAATTTTGGCTATTATGCTTAATTATGCGGAAAATTAGTACTAGAGAAAATAGTCGAGAAATCAAGCTTAGCGCAATAATTATCTTGGATCATTTATAAAAGAACTAATCAGAAATTAGATAACGTGGATCAGAACTGGAGCTACTAACATAGGTTGAAGTAGCAATGGACTTTTACATGTCGAAAGGTTGCGGCAATGCCTCCTTATTTTATTTCCATTTTCATATTTTTATATATTGCTTAGAACCAGCGAAGCTGTATGAATGACCTGTAGATAACGGTGGGATGCTGAAATACTTTTAGATTGTACAATAATTACATTGCTTTATTTTCATGATGAATTTTAGGATAATTCTATATTCGAATTGTTTATTTTTATTAAAGAACATTGAAAGAGCTATGCAGTTTTAATTCATTCTTCTAAAACTGCATTAGTTCAAAGTGTCGTTATAAATAAAGGAATATAACACTGCAAAAGAAACATAACAGTGCAACTTCACTTAGTGGTCTCTCTTATCTGTTGTAGAGCAAGTGAAAAATATTTTGCATTCGTTCGATACCAGGAATTTTTCCGATTAGAATTTCGATACGATATTGTCTTCCTGACATTTTCCATTTTTGAATTCAAATATTGTGTTCTTTCTGTAATATTGTGTTTTTAATTCAAAAGTAAGAAATTAAAACTATTATATTATATAAAAAATATATATATTTTTTACTTCACCATAGGATTAGATTAGTTTCGTTCATGGTTTATTTTTTATATAGATTTAATATGAAATGCCACTTATATACAAAAACAAGGAAGTTCTAACTTTATAAAATCTTGAAAAAAAAATACATGTTCCAAGAAAATTAAAATCTCTTATTAACTTTTAGCTATTTCGACGTATATGGACAGTCTGATACCCCCCCCCCCCATCTGACAATTTAGTATTCATCGTAAAATATTTTATAGCTATACGTGTTAATAGATAACAAGCGTCTCATATAGACAGACTACTATAAAGTAGAGTTAACTAATAAATTTAGCTCTAACATTTTTTTTTTGTTTTATTTTATTAGGTAAGCAGACTGGCAAGTGGGGCTGAAGTAAAGCGGTCACCGCTCATAGGCATTGCCATTGTAAGAAATATTAACCATCCCTTACATCGCTTATATGCCACCAGTTACATTAGAACTCTTAGGAACTAAATTGGAAGAATAGCGCTAGTGGCAGATAGTGTAATAATAATGCTAATAAATTTAGTATACACGTGCCTCTTAAAGCTGTCTAAAGTTTACTAATACTTTTTAAAAATATTGCTCAATAAGTAACAAGCTATTACAATGCGGGTCGGTGGATACATTACGATGCTATCCTGCACCGCTGAACATGAAGTGAATATATCTATTAGCGCGCTTATATCGTACCTGATACTAATTAGATTGTACGGCTACAATACCTGTTGATTCGGCCGTTAAAGATATTATAACACCCTTACACAGATAACTAGACCCATTGTATACGCTTTAATTAACCATCAATGATAACCTAATTCGACATACATATGTCAGTTGTAGGCTACAACACTTTTTGTAAAATATTATTTAAAAAATATTATTTTTTTATTATATTATTGTAATTGTAAAGCTGTTATCAATCAATTAAAATTCCCCTTTTTAAAGTCGATAGATATAATACATGCAATAATTAAATTATTTAAGCTTGTTTTGTAATTAATTTGTAATCAATTGATTAAGTGTTTTCACGAGCATAAAAATAAAATTACATTTGTCATCGTCGACGGCAGTCTAAAAACGACAAAGAAAAATAAAAAATCGAACATCACGCAGGAAAAATGATAACAAAGCCAAACAAACGTTATCTATGAATTTGTGAAATGACGAGCGCAGTCGACCGTGAACGCGAATCAAACTTGTCAAATATATCAAAGTGAATAAGGTAGTATGAAATAAATAATTCGTTGACTTAAATTTTAGATACCTACCTACTACCACACTACTTACAATATTAAAACAAAATGTATGGAAAGTTGCTACAGAGAATTGTAGCTTACTTACAATAAAATAAAATCATTTTGATAACTTACACGATTATATTACTTTTATGTGATAGAAAAAGTATGGCTGGACTAATAAATCCTGAACTAATTATGCTGAAAATTTCCAAAAATCTTTTCTTAGGATGCATACGTTATAAAATATTAGGTTTATTTTGTTTTCGATTTTTTTTATATTGTATAGGTAGGCAGTCGAGCATATGGGCCACTTGATGGTAAGTGGTCATCAACGCCCATAAAAATTGGCATTGTAGGAAATGTTAACAATCGCTTACTTCGTCAATGCGCCACAAATGTTGGGAACTAAGATGTTATGTCCCATGTGCCTGTAATTACACTGGCTCACTCGCCCTTCAAACCGGAACACAACAATACCGAGTACTGCTATTTTGCGGTAGAATATCTAATGAGTGGGTGGTACCTATCCAGACGAGCTTGCACAAAACCCTACCACCAGAAAATAGTAAGTGAAGTAAATTTCAGCATTCTATTGGCAGTAGTTAATGCGTTGATGTATTTCTATTACAATATCAAATTCACGACCATCAAAATTGTATCATTTTATTACTTCACCAATCAAAAGTTATTTATATTCGGTCGTTAAAAAAGATAAATTAACTGTTATAAAAGGTGACATAAACAACGGTAGATTAAAGTCTTTTGGGATTAAGCATCCTCTAAATAAAAAACTCGGTCGCGAATGCCGACCCGATCCGGAACAAATGTGACCAAGGCTATATTTTAATTTGCCCCTTGTTACTGGATTATGAACAAGGATAATTTATTTAAATAAATGATTAATAATAAGACTGTATTAAATAACGAGCTGTTTTGCTCGCCATTTTGTTTGCATTTTATATGAATTTGCATCAATTTGAAATTCACCTGGATTATTTTTCTCAATTCACCTTTTGGCCAGACAATAATGCTGGTGAATATGTTTTTATTTTTTTATTTTAACGTAATATTTAAATATATGAATTAGCAAAGATTAAAATATATATGCGGGATATTATGAAAGGGACGAATAATTTCGCTCAGAGGTTATTTTGATTTTGCGGCTTCGGTTGGACGTTGAGGACTAGAATTTGTTGTTATAAGTTTACTGATGAAATTACTTTTTTTATTGCAGAAGGATATTAACCTAAAGTCGATACACGTCACTACTACTAGTCCAATAAACTTTATACCATTTTAATATTTCTTAAAAATAATTGAATGATTTTAATTAAGGATACAATGAAATTAATTTGTCATTAAGAGAGCCAGAACGGCTGGGCTGTGGAAAAGGAGGTAAAGGTTATATTTAGAGCCTTTTTGACATTTTAGATTCGAAACAAAAATTAGGCCACAAGAAAATACTAAAACTTTTTGTAAAAAAAATTGCGTATTTTTCAACACAATGCAGATTTTAATGTTTATCATATTGGTGCATTACCATTTTATAATTAAATAAATATATATATATTTATTTAATTATAAAATAATATATAATATATATATATATATATATATATATATATATATATATATATATATGTATGTAACAAATGAATTAGTGATCATTTTGCGCAGATAATTGCGGGCCAACATTTGTTTTTTCGTTCGAAAAAAACAAAACAATTGCAACTGTAATTCTGTCAAGCACGTTTCATGGACTCATCAGTGCTCTTGTTTCACCACACCACTATTTGATAACCGTAGCCATGGCTTATAAGTTTACATATCGCGTATACACGCTTTAACTTTGTACTTCATTTCCGAAAAAAAAACAAAAGAAAGCCATGCGGATTTAACGTGACTTGACTCTCAACAGTTTTGAGTGTGTACGAACTTTGACTAAATGGTCCTCGGGTTTGAAGCTCGACTATTAAAAAACCTCATTTTATTCTCTTTAATCTAATGTTGAACTGATTTTTTTTGGAGTAAAAAAAGCTTCAGCTTAGACTTCAGCCAGAAATCGACCTTCAGTTGGACAATAAAATTCGGGCAAAATCTGGTTATTTATAATGACGTAATAGATAACAAGATACTACTTATAAGGGTATCGGTAGAATATTAAAACAAATTTGATTTAAAAAATGCCATCAAATTCACTAAAAACTTAATTACAACACAATTAGGTTTCTTATTAAAAAGTTTAATATGTACTTAAAAACTTTTGATTCCTAGTTCCAAAAAAGCTAGCTGATTGTGTGGATCGAAGATGAGGCGAGGGAGCATGTACGGAAGAGTAAAATATTATTACTACTACGGTATTTTCTAAATACAACGTTCAATATGTATTTCGTAAAAACGAACAAAGGACTTTAATATGTTCTATCGATCGATCGAGAAAGATCTAGAATATAGCTCAAATGTGCAACAACTTAAATACGCACAAAAAAGTAGAATTTTGTATGTTCTATTAAGTTATTTTATTGAAAATGTATAATGTATACTTTATTTAAAAAATTCTATACGTCGAACTTGCGGACGGTCATTCTTATTTTTTTTAATTTTTATGTTTCTACATATCTCAAGAACATTCTCGTTGGTAAATAAAAGTGATATAAAATAGCGAGTTTTGGGACGGAAAGTTTACTTTCAGAAGCGATTTCTGAAAACATCAACACGTTATTACTTTGTCATTGTTAAGTTAACAAAAATGGTAAGTGCACATTTATAGTGTCTTCAGAAAAAATGTGAATATGCAGTGAGAATTTTTGTTGACTTTAAGTTAAAATATAGCTTTATATACAGCGCTACTGTTAAAATTGGGTAGTAAAATAAAGGGTCGTTTCATCCAATCTACAAATAGAAAATCAACCCTTAATTAATATCGATATGTAACGATAAATACAGACTAAGTATAACTAAGCACAATCACATGAGTCAATATATTGTATACACTGAGTGTATTTAGTATATCGACGTGAATGGGTTGCCAAAGATCCGCGTCTTTTACGCCATCTTTCACTGAACACTTAGATAAGTGCTCCAATGTGGGTCAGAGCCATATATTTCTTGTAAAGGGTATCCTTAATGGTTGGACTTCGATTTTGATTGCGTTTCGATTGTGTTGTATTGCTTAGTTTTTTGTATATTTCACATTCGTTTCTATTATCAAATAATTTCAAATATATTAAATTATCATTGCAGTGCTTGTGATTTATATAAATTAAGTTACATATTTATCTTATGTACAGTTATTTTATATTATAGGTGGTGAACAAACGTATGGACCACCTGATGGTAAGTGGTCACCAATGCTCATAGACATTGACATTGTAAGAATTATTAACCATCGTTTACATCGGGAATGTGCCACCAACCTTGGCTATTAAGATGTTGTATGGACATGCTCTGGTTTTTAGAGTATATATTGCACAACACACAAATGCAAGAATTTTACATTAGACAGACATAAACCTGTTCTACAATATCAATTGCACTCATACATACAAATATTCACAGCATTATTAATATAATACAAAAGCAACGGAGCACTTATATTACATCAAAGCTTCAATTTGAATGTACCGACTGTCCGTTCAATTTGCATATTGCCGTCCACTGGACCTTTACAAGCTTTTAAGTAAAGTTGAAGCTTACTCTGCTTTATATATATCATTACTATAATAGTTGAATTCGAGTTAACGTTGAATACACACGAGAGAAATACAAATATTTGATCAGTCAATTTCACATTACGACGTAGTGTACTTTGTTCATATTGCTGTTCCTACTTTATACAGCTCATTTATAAATATTATTATTATATAAGATTGAAACACTGCTCATTTAATTTTTGGTTTGTATACCCATGACACAGAATATTTTGAATAAATGCTCAGGTAACGTGCAAAATGTATTAATATTTACGTATAAATAATGTATGTATAGATTAGAATTCAACAAGCTTATAAAAAATCTTGTAAATAATTAGAACGCAAATCAGTAAACCCATTTTGCCATTAATATACATACAGCCAAATTAGCTTGAAGATGTTTTTGTGTTTGTAGTAGTGTACCGTCAGCAGATAAATAAATAAATTAATTCTTTTAAAAATATACATTTATAGGTACTACATAATATAATCATATTATGTTTATATTATTATGCATAAATATATAATAATTTGTCTTGATACTGTATCTAAAGCCACTTCTTTATTTGAAATTCTTTTACCTCTTCAATGGCAAACAAAAAACATTTTTCCATTCCTTTACATAGCATTCATAAATTAATTATTTATTTTTGCGAAGTAAGTTTTTATTTTATTTTTTTCCCTTCTCCTCAAAAGGGAGAGGAGGCCTTAGCCCAGCAGTGGGACATTAACAGGCTGTTACTGTTACTGTTACTGTTAAGTTTTTATATCCTCCATATATTTTAGTATGAAACAATTAAAAAGACTGAATAAAAAACAAAATGGTATAACACTTTTAAGGCTATTAAAGGAATGCAAGATCACATTTTATAAAATATATGTATTTTAAACATTGAAGCTCATTAATTATAACATATGTATGTAATTAAGACTAAACTAACGGAATGTATTATTCAAAACTACTCACTTTAAAATAAAATACATTAAATGAGTAATAACTAAAAATTGACCCTTAGCTTAATTTTATTTAATTAAAATTTTATTTCAGAACATAAAAAACAGATGACATAAAGAGTAAAAGAGAATAATTAACCAAACAACAAATGGTGCGCAAAGGCTGTTTTATCGTTTATAGCGATCTCTCGCAAACTTTAGAGAAAGAACTTTTTTACGAGGACAAGTGCATTTAATTATGAGCGAGATACTTTATTTTTTTTTGTTTACATGTAATTGACGTTTTGTCTTTTATGACCTTGACTTAAGAAATTCCAAAAAGCAGGTTAATTAAACGTTATATTCATTTGTGCTTCATATATTTATTCCTTAACATAATTATTCTTCTATTTTTTGTGATGACGTTATGGCTAAGGGCTGTTCTACTTTTTGGTACTTGTTCTGACAGTGCGTACCGAAACGCAATGAATGTGTGAGCTCGGTTCAGTCGTGAGTATATGTCGGATATTTTTACTTCAACAAGTTGATCTGTCGACAGATTGAATATGAAATTGAATAAAAGTACTACAAGTATAACCACATCTGATAGAAGTATTATGACAGACATATTTTACTTCACGAGTCATATAATTTGAATTCAAGAATCTACATTCTGTCTTGTCAACTCCTAATGCAATTATTTATTAGTAGTAAACACGAGAACCGGAAATTAAAAGTCGACAAGCATTCTTCATTTGAAAAAAAAAAACAGTTGACGTAATTTCCTGCAACCGACAGCTCAGTAGAACAAGTTATTTTGAAATTCATTCTATGACACCATATTTTATTTTCAATGCATCTCATATTTAAAAATCTAAATTAGCTACTTACGTTATTCGCGTCACATTTTTATTGAAAGCGCAAATATACACACAAACTACAAAGCGATAATAATCATAGGCTCCTCACTATATGTGTTACACCTAACAACACCGTCATTCTACATATCAATATTTTTCCTAACATTTAACATAAGAAAATATAGGCATCATGTTTTTTTTAGGTCTTTTTTGTGATTTCACATGACAATATGTCATCGGAGGTAATGGCTCAGTAATTTAGTTAATAATCTTATTATGACATTCATCGATAAGGAATTAAAGAAAAAGGGCCGTTAGGTGATTACATGAATGATACCAAACACAGAAGTACCATTATGGGGAAAAAAGTTTTTGCTAATTTGATTTTAGATTATATAAATAGCTTAATTTTTACAATTTCTTTAGTATCTTAATGTATTAAGTTTTTATTATAAATGTAATGTTATTATTTATTTTGGCATTAGATACTTGTACAAGAATAAATGAAATGTGATGTTCATTGTTCAATTTATCATTTAAAATTGATATCTATCATATAACGATAGCAGCCAGATCGGTAAATGATGTACATTATGCGAGCGAATTAAAATTATTTTATTTGAAAGTGAGTTGAGTTGGAAATTCATTAATAATTCTGACAAGGATATAATGCCGGAGACAGGCAGGGTTGTGCTTGACGCGTCTGTCGCTGATTATGAGATGAAGCAATATTAATAATCCTTTTTAAAATATTGCTCAATTTACATTACATAGAATATCACTTAAAGAATCTAAGACTTTACAAAATTAAGTAATATTTCGATGGATTTTTTTTATTTGTTATGTCTCTGAAATATCATATTTTATTCGTATAGACGTTTGTAAGAAGTTACATTATACGAAAAGTTAATTTATATTATTATTAATGGTCATATATTATTTTCCGTGATTGGAGGACACTAAACAGTTTTTTTCGTTCCTGTATTTGTAATTAATTCTTTGTTGTAGCCAGGAGTCTGAAAGTTTGCACTCGTGCATCGTAAAACACGTAAAGTCGTTGTTCCTGTTACTCAACTCTTCACTGACGTGTCGGATTGACAGTCTCATTGTGTTATGAGGGAATAGAGAGTGCACTTTTGTATACACACTTTTGCACTAGTCCTAGTTACATGACTTGCAAATAGAAGTAAAACGCACAAAGACTTTACCTAATATCTATTCTTGATAATGTTCGATAAATCAATAAACCACTTATTATTTTCGAAGGGTAATTTTTTTCGGTCACGCTTTTAACGTAATTGTCTTCTTCGGGACGGAAAATGTGACTTAGAAATAGGGATTGGTAAAAGGTACTTTATAAACGCCATATTTCCCACTTTATATAAATTCTAAAGAACTATTTTTCGCTACGCTTAATATAAATTCACTTGAAAAAAAGGTCATAATATGAAAAGAGTGATCGAAGTGGAAACTTTGGCGTCATGATATATTTTTAATGTGTTATGAGAATAAATAAACATTGCTTCCTAAAAAACGTTATATAATAACAAAATGATTGGTCTTCTTCATCCAAATGACATAATTCTGATGATGGTTCTTTCCATTCAACGTTTAAAACTGAGAACAATAGATATTTTTAATAAATATATATGTTGAAAATTAGTTTTATGTAAGTTTTACTTTAATCACTTCTGTTAATACACGACACACTAAATAAAATTAACAGTGTAACAATTAAACCTTCGGCGATATTCTATTCTGCTAAATCAAAATTGCTCTCGTATTTTGGGCACTTACTGCGTCGTGATGATAAAAGCCTAGAAAAGCTTATTGTGACGTGCAATATCGAGGACAAAAGATCCAAAGGTCACGCACCAACTAGATGGTCAGACCGGCTCATCCGAGTGATTTCTGTTCTCTCATTAAGTGGCTCGATCGATGGAAGCAAAAAGTTTAAATCAACCTGCACTACCAGAAAAACGATATTCAGGAATGAAGGAACGACTGGTGAGTGATCTGTTTAAAAATGAAATAAGTTTTTATTTGTAATTTAGGTACAATTACAATAAACATATTACATATTTTTATAAGTTAATATATTTATATTCATACTTATTCTTAATACAATATGGAATACCTATAAATTATTAAGTTTATAAATATCGCTGAGTTTTGTAGCACTGTTAAGGTACGCTCAGAATAATGACATACTAGTTATTAAGCCTATTAATTTATTAATTACAATTTTTTAATTATAGTATAGTAACAGCCTGTGAATGTCCTACTGCTGGGCTAAGGCCTCCTTTCCTTTTTGAGGAGAAGGTACGGAGCTTACTAAGCTTACGTGGTGAAACCACGCTGCTCCAATGCGGGTTGGTGAAATACACATGTGGCAGAATTTCAGTGAAATTAGACACATACAGGTCCTCGCGAGGTTTTCCATCACCGTATATCACGAGATGAATTATAATCACAAATTAAGCACATGAAAACTCAGTGTTGCTTGCGCGAGTTTGAACCCACGAGCACCGGTTAAGATTCACGCGTTCTTACCACTGGGCCATCTCGGCTATATATGTTTTAATTGTTTGGTCGTCTAACGTTATACACCAATATAAAATTGTTATTAATATGTGCAACAATATCATCTAGCATGTTTTTGTTACATTATTTAAATTTTAAAATTGGTTCGAAAACGTATGTTCCATTTCATTTAGAACGGTCCCTTTTGTATCCAGTCAATCGGCTTCTAGATTCGACACCGTGTAGTGATTATGACAACTTTGAACATCTTAAAAATGTTTCATAACATGATAAAATTGTTATATTATAATGCTATTTAAATGTATACAGGCTCATTTTACATTTGTTTTTTTTTTCTTTATTCTCACACGGCCATCTGAACCCAAGGTAAGCAGGGCTTGTACTATATACTTATATAGATAATTACATCCAGACTCATGACAAACAGACACGTTCATGCACACAAATGTCTGTCCTGGGTGGGAATCGAACCCACAACCTTCGGCGTGAAAGACAAGTATCTACCAACCACGCCAACCCGTCTTTGTATTTAATTTCATTTTATATGTATTTTTTTAAAATAAAATTGCAATATAATTACTATTATCTCATTAATTAAGCGTAATGCTTGTAAGGAAACATTGTATTTTTTTGTATAAAAGCATAAAGCTATCAGGATCAAACGCAACACTTTCTGTTCACTAGAACACTTGTTTGCAGCTATATCATTTATAATATTACACGTAAATGTTACACGGTGTAGCGTTGTTGCGATGTGATTAAAAATTAAAACTCATATCACATTTATTGCAAATCAAACTCGTTATTTTATTTTCTCAATTTTTAATACGTTTCATCTTAATTATTTTTTGACAAAACACTCTTTTTTTTTTTGTTTTTTTATCCGTCACATTCTCGAATCTAAATTTAAATAAAAATTAAAATCAACATAAAAAGGCGGTTACATTCTAAACAAGCGTGTAAAACAACAAAAGCTTAACAACATGTCACACTATCGGGACGCACCTTTATATCCTTAGTTTAAAATACTTCGAGTGTGATATAAATTGTTTCTAAACTTGTGGATATTAAAAGCAAAAGTTTTATTTATTTATTGTTATTTACTTAGAGAATTATGAACTGTTTATACCGATAATAACTATATTAGTATCACAGTGTGTCGAAGTTATAAACGAGCTACAACCAATTTTGTATTAAAATGAAGCTGTATGTATACATATTTAAATACAAGAAAGTGAGTTAACATGTGTTTATGTGTTTGTGAGCGCCTGCATGTACGTACGTGTGCATTTTATTTCAGATAAGTATTCCCACATTGCTAACTCTGGCAAGCCTGGCAATGTGACATATTATGGGCATTACCTAATAACCGGCAATACCGGCATAATTTTACCGATTTCAATAATAACATAATTGGACAATTCTTAGGAAACAAATTAATATTTGAAATATTCTACCGAGAAATAAGATTTTTCTAAAAGGTAAAATACTTTTAAAGATTGTTTCTTAAATGGTGAGAAGGGCCTTTACTTTGTAGCAAATCAGCTATAATATACCAGCTACTTGAACCTCTATAGACCAGCTACTTGTCCAACGAAGTAGTTGAAATAATAATCTATCAAATGCCAACTAAGTGAATGTATACACTGTACATATACTACTATACTAACTCTGGCTATTGGCTTATAATTTAGAGGATTGCGGAACTCTATTATATGCGTGACCTCAGATGGAATTTTTGAAATATTTTTATTGGTTTTAGAAACGTTGAAGAGAATTATTTAAATCAGAACTCAGCATTACAAAGCCATGTTGGTTTTGAGTAGAAAATTTCTGAATGCGTTCTATTCGAACCAATTCAATCGTAATTTTGCATACATACCAATAAAAATGGCATAAAACAAAATGCTTATATATATAAGATTAAATGTAATCAAAAAGTTGACAGGTACGGGATGGATGCGGTCTGCCCAAGATTAGGATGGTTAGCATTCTTTGGGGGAGGCTTTCATCCAGCAGTGGACGACGAAAGGTTGAAAAATAAATAGATCAAAAAGTAAAGTTAGTCCTCCTGATCTCTTAAAAAGTAAGCTTAGGGTCTACTCCAAAACGCTAATACAACGCGGATTGGTAAATATATGTGTCAGATTTTCATTTCATTCATACATATTTCCTTGTAATGTTTCCCTTCACCGCTGAGCACGGATAATAAATTCAGCATATGAAAACTGCAGCTGCATATGAAAGTGGTACTTGCTTGAACTTGAATTCGCTATCTTTGATTTAGATTAAAGTATTTTGCTACTGGGGCATCACAACAAACCTGTTTAAGCTTTCAATGTAATTTATTGCACGAAAACTGTTAAAAAGAAATATTTATTGCTGGCTCTTAAAAACGTTACTAAAAATGTTTAATTAAAATGCGAAAAACAATAACAAAGTCCTTAATGCCTATCTCTTTATATTTTAATAAGTAAGTTTCTTATCAACATTCTTACGATTTTAACTCTAATAAATTCACAACGATTTACTTAACTTAGGAGGTTACAAAAGAGATTAAATTAAACATAATTAATTAGTATCTCTTAAATTTATTCCAGTTCAAGTAGAGGGCTCAAAATCCGAAAATAGATACATTTTAATAAAGGGCTTTCAATCAATTCTTGACACTTTTATGTTATTATCCTGCGAGCGGCGGAATCCTAATCACGTCTTTCGAACTTTTGTCATTCCAAATTTCGGTAGGCTTGAGCACATCTGGAAGAGTTTCTACTATTTGTACCAATCATTAAGTAACATCCTGTATATTTCCCACTGCTGGACAAACATCACCTTTAAAAAAAAGGCTTGCAAGATCTGATTTCGGCTGGAATTAAAAGTTTTCTCCGCGTCTCTTATCTATGTATCAAGAAAAATGACCATTTTTTAATCAAATATTTGTTTTATTATTTCTCTGATATAAAATAAAATTAATACTTGAAGTTTAGTCCATTGTTATTAACCGTCATTAGCCATTTGCTAGCCAATTGCTCGATCCCACGCTGATACCATTCCTTGGGATTTCTGTCAAAGAACTCTTGGACCGCAATTTCAACTTATGCAAATTTAATTATTAATTATAAATATTTTCCCTTGAAGAAAATAGTGTATGGATCGAAAGAAGTAGTAAAATGATGGTGCGAGGTCTAGACTATACGGTAGATGAGGCAGGAGTTCGAACCCATGAAGTTCTTCAAACTTTTCTTTGGCTCGACGGCAAGTGGGATGACGAGCATTATCTTGGAAGAAAACTCCTTTTCGGTTGGTCAAAGCAGGATAACGCTCTGATAATGGTGTAAAATTTATCTAGTTGTTCGCAGTAGAGTTCAGAGTTCATAGAGCTTCCATCAAGAACAAATTTGTGATGGATAACACCTTCAAAATTCCAAAAAACGCAAAGCATGGACTTTTATCAAATTGCCCCCTTGCAGGAACCGAAAAAGCAACTTACCGCGACCTAGTACTTGCTCACGGGTAACCGGAATTCGCCAGTAAGCCCACTTTTCATCACAGGTGATAATCTTCTGGTAAAATTTCATATGAGCAAGGTTTTTCAATAAATTTTCACAAATTGCTAACCTCTTAGCTGGTTACTGAGAAATAAGTTAGTGAGGGACCAGTCTACTACTCTTTTTCACCTTCCTCATAGAGCTTAGATGGCGACTTACAGTTTTTTTGACACACCACGGCAAGTTTTTTTCCCTGGCAAGTTCACGAGTACTTTTAGACGGATTTGACTTAACAGGCTTTCTGCATAACCTCATCAATATCCATTAATGGTCGCCTGGAGTCCTTCTTCCTTTCCAACGTCATATCTCCACTGTAAAATTTTTCAAATCAACGCCGCGCAGTGCACTGGTCAAGGACATCTTCCCCTTCATATTTAATAATTTCACGAGTTGCTTGAGCGGCTGTAATTTTTTTTTTTAGTAATGCCTTAAAATTACGAGAATTTCGTAAAAAACTGTCATGTTTCTTCTCTGAAACAAATAACTAAACCAGGCTTTTCTTTAAAAAGTCGGATAGCAATAAACAAGTATAGAGAATGCTCTAAAGGAATTATTAAGTATTGGTAAGTATAAAATAGGATTAAAATATTTACAGACTTTTAAATCTTAAATATGATAAAACGGTCATTTTTTTTGATACACCCCCATATTTTAATTGCAATTTTATAAAAAAAAACATCCGGAAGTATTATCTTTATTTCACTTTCCTTTATAAGTATATTATTATTTAAATAAGATTTTTTCTTACTTAAGTCTGCACTTATAATTTTTATCAAGATTATAAACGTCAGTTTGTTGTCGGGTAGTTGAATGAAAACGAACGTTTTGTTGCTCTGTTAAATCAGTCTGTGCCCACTCTACCGTAGATTCCAGACGGAATCAGCACCAATTTGCAGGTTTCTCGCTAAAAGAGTGGATGTTAACGAACCTTTAGCTCTCACAAAAACGTCTACTCCGACGTGATATTATGGAGTAATATTTTACTTTTTTTTTAAGTAGAGAAATTCAATTCAAGTCAATGCGAAAAATAATTGTTGTTAAGAAATATTTTAGGTTTTTTTAATTAAATATCATAATAGTTTGTGTATTCATATAAAAAACCTAAGCAAAGATATACATGAATTTATGAATAGTTAGTAATTAAGACTTACGTTTAAGATTTTATTGTTTCTCAGAGACGCTCTCCGCTGCAGGCTCCGAGCCACTTCTCAATTGTTACCGGATACAATGACCCGACTTCACCTAAGCCTGCTATTTGTATGCATAGTACGCTGTTGTGAAAAGAAGTTCCCGATAATCTTAATAGTTCATTTGCAGACCAGACAATTATTTTAAGTGTTTCATTTTGTTCTTTAAAAAAATTTATTAGTTTTGTAAAACTGTTAAATTATAATGTAGTATGTTGTTGTTCAGTTTTCAAACACTTGTAGACTTCAAATTAAATTCTGTACACATCGAAAACCGATGAAAATACAATTATGTGTGAAAACGTTTGTAAGTTCGTTTGAAGCTTATACTTTTATTTTTAACATAACTATGTTAAATAGGTTTTATTCCCCCGTATATAAAATCAATTTAATTATTACTTATATCAAAAAATCCAGTACCTTTTTTTTCATGCAGTAGAACCTTCAGAAAGGTACCCGGCTCCCATAGGGTGGGATTCTTACCCACTAAAACCACTGCATTGGCCGTCCTCGCCACGGATCGGAGGGCTGCGGGTCGTGCTGATATAAAGCATCTGCGGCTCTCTCGAAAATCCATTACCTTGGCTTAACATCACAGTATAATCCATATATACATATAATAAAAATGTATCTGATCGCTATTTGTACCAAGAAGATGTATGAGTAAAACTATTGTCGGGGGTCTTTATTGACGCAAAAGAACTCAAAACATTTTTTGTGCGCCCTTAGAAACGGCTTACGGATTTGGGTGCGGTTTCCACTAATATATTGTGGCAAACTTCACCTAAAATTTAGTGTTTGTCGTCACCTTTAAGTATGGCCTTTAATGATATGCCAAATAATGATGATTGAAAGTTTATAGAAACAAAACAAAGTTAAAAAATAGACAATTTCAGAGATGTAGATTCTTCCATTGTAAGTTAATCTAAATGATCAATTATATTAAATAGGGTTCAGCTTATACTGGTATACGTCGGTTAATTCACTCACGCGTATATGTTAAGCGTGCCGATTTACCCGCTGTTGCCAGTCAACGCTTTGCATCAATGCAATCAGCATTGAGTTATTTGCAGCGGTCGCACGTTTGTTATCTTTATTTATACTTATATTAAAAAGCTCAAGAGTTTGTTTGGTTGAACGCGCTAATCTCAGGAACTGGTGGTTCGAATCGATAATCAAATTTTGTTCTATTTGTTCATAATAATAACTAATTTTTATTTCAGATCATTAGCCCATAACATATATACACATATATATACAATTCTTATGAAAGATATCGAGATAAGACCATAGACAGTTTTTAGTACTTTTTACAGTTTTGACATATTTCAATAGGTAGCAATTATAGCATATCCCCCCAAAGACCGGCCAATGTGGAAATCCTTGGGGGAGGCCTTTGTCCAGCAGTGGACGACTTTCGGCTGATATGAATGATGAAATAGGTAGCAGAGTAGGTTGTTTGAAAATACTTTCCGGACGGGCCGGTTGGCGTGGTTGGTAGATAATTGCATTTTACGCCGAAGGTTGTGGGTTTGATTCTCACCCAGGACAGACATTTGTGTGCATGAACATGTCTGTTTGTCCTAAGTATGGGTGTAATTATCTATATAAGTATTTGTTTACAAAAGAAAAGTAGTATATGTAGTATATCAGTTGTCTGGTTTACATAGTACAAGCTCTGCTTAGTTTGGGATCAGATGACCGTGTGTGAATAATGTCCCAGGATATTATTATTATAATTATTTCGTCACCAATATGTTTTCTCATGATTTTGTTAAATTTATACTTAGTTGATAATAAGTACTTATTTTAAAAAAAAGCATATTTAATTTTAGTTTTAAATGGACAATTGTTTGTGAGGGTATCGTTCGCAGTCACAACAAATATAACACAGGGAAAGATATTCAAGTATATTCGGTAAAAATTTAAGGGAATGCTGTTTTATTCATGGCCAATTGTATTTTGCCCTATCTAAATCCGGGTGCGGGGAAAACCAATAAATACTAATATCTTATAAAAATTTCAGATCCCCTCCCATAAACATCTTACCCTCCTACTGCGCTCGCCAACACGCCTGGCCAGCGCGGCGAGTATGGGCAAACCCCTCCCTTAATGGCAGAGGTGCCCAAAAAAAAGGCCCCCAGTTACCGGCAAGCCCGCCAGGCCCGACCAAGGTAGCGGTCGCGGTATCGGCAGGGCAGGGGGTGCTAAGAATCACCGGTTCACGGCAGGCTACCGTATAAAACGACTGCACATGGCAACGTATAATGGACGCTCGATGAGGCTGGACCATCACCTCGCCGAATTAGAAGTAGAGTTAAGTCATATAAACTGGCATATAATGGGGTTATCTGAAGTCCGAAGACAGGGGGAGGACACGATAACTCTAGAGTCCGGTAACTTACTCTACTTCCGCGAAAGTATAGATAATCTCTCCCAGGGTGGTGTCGGTTTTCTAGTCAAAAAGGATCTCATTAGCAGCATTGTGGAAATCAGTAGTGTGTCGAACCGGGTAGCGTACCTTGTCCTAAAACTTTCCGACAGGTACTCCCTGAAGGTCGTACAGGTATATGCGCCAACTTCGACATACTCTGATGATGTGGTCGAAGCGATGTACGAGGACATCGCAAAGGCCCTCAACGACACCTCGAAGGCCCACTACAATGTTGTTATGGGAGACTTTAATGCTAAAGTGGGAGTACAAGATAGCAGTGAATCGAAAGTCGGACCTTACGGCTTGGGCTGCAGATTTCACAGGGGGCAAATGCTGGTAAACTTTCTCGAAGCGCAGGGGCTTTTTTTGATGAATTCTTTCTTTCAAAAGAAGCCTCAGAGGAGGTGGACCTGGCGAAGCCCCGATAACGTGACAAGGAACGAGATAGACTTTATCATTTCGAATAAAAGGCACATATTTAGAGATGTTTCAGTGATCAACAGGTTTAATACCGGAAGTGATCACCGCTTGGTTCGAGGCACTCTAAATATCAACTTAAAAGCCGAAAGATCGAGAATGATGAGGTCTACTCTCCGACCTACCATGCTCCAAGCTGCTCAAGGCTCCGAAAAGTTCCAAATGGAACTTCAAAATCAATTCACCGCGTTGGAAACCATAAGCAGCATTGATGAGAGAACCGATACGCTGGTCAAAATACTGCAAAACACATCCCGCAAGTGTTTTCCGCCACAGAGAAGAGACAACGCACCAAAACTCTCTGCTGAGACACTCGAGCTCATGAGAAAACGACGAGAACTACCATCGTTTTTGTCAGATAAGGCCTTAAACCGAACAATAAAAACGCTGACGCGACGCGATCTCCGATGCTCCAATACCCGTGCCATCAAGGCTGCGATTGAGCAAAATCGGGGATCGAAAGTGTTCGCTCGCAAGTTTGGGAGGCCGCGTCTGACAAAAATTAAAACTGAAAATGGTGGGGTCGTTACCTCTAGGCCTGAGATTGTCGGAGAAGTAGAGAGGTTTTATGGGCAGTTGTTCTCTTCAAGATCGGATAAACCCGTGGGAATCAGTATTGATGACCAGCGCGCCCCTCTTATGCGCCATTACTCCGAGGAGCTCCCGGTCGTTGACCAAGGAGAGATTAGGGCTGCTCTAGAACAGCTTAAAAACAACAAAGCTCCGGGAGATGACGGAATCACAACAGAGTTGCTTAAGGCAGGCGGGACTCCGGTCCTGAAAGAGCTAGCAAGCCTCTTTAATTCCGTCATCCAACATGGCAAGACCCCGGAAACGTGGAGCGGGAGTGAGGTGGTACTGTTTTTCAAGAAAGGTGATAAAACCCTCTTGAAAAACTACAGACCAATCTCCCTCCTGAGTCACGTGTATAAGCTGTTCTCAAGAGTCGTCACGAACCGTCTCGCCAGACGACTTGACGAGTTCCAGCCCCCAGAGCAAGCCGGCTTTCGATCAGGCTACAGCACCGTGGACCACATCCATACTGTTCGTCAGATTGTGCAGAAGACCGAAGAGTACAATCAGCCGCTGTGTATGGCATTTGTGGACTACGAGAAAGCCTTCGACTCCATCGAAACCTGGGCAGTGCTCGACTCATTGCAGAGATGTCATATCGATTGGAGATATATTGAGGTACTGAGATGTCTGTACAACGCCGCTACAATGACTGTCCACATCCAGGACTGTAAGACGAAGGCGATCCAACTGCGCAGAGGGGTGAGACAGGGGGATGTAATATCCCCGAAACTGTTCACCAACGCGTAGGAAGACGTTTTCAATACGCTGGATTGGACTAGGTATGGAGTCAATGTAAACGGCGAGTACATCTCACACCTTCGATTTGCCGACGATATCGTCATCATAGCAGAGTCGCTGGAACAACTCACCGAAATGCTGCGTAGCCTAGGCGAGTCTTCCCGGTGTGTCGGTCTCGGTATAAACTTGTACAAGACCAAGGTCATTTTCAATAGGCATGTCGTGCCGGGACCGATATACGTCGAGGGGAAACCTCTCGAAGTTGTTAGTGAATATACCTACCTAGGACAGATAATACAAGTCGGTAGGAACAACTTCGAGAAGGAAGCCGATCGAAGAATTCGCTTGGGATGGGCAGCATTTGGCAACCTTCGCCAAGTCCTCAAGTCGTCTATACCGCAATGTTTGAAGACGAAAGTCTTCAACCAATGCGTCTTACCTGCCATGACATACGGTGCCGAAACGTGGACACTAACTGCGGGACTAGTCCACAAATTCAAAGTCGCTCAGCGTGCTATGGAGCGAGCTATGCTCGGAGTATCTTTGAAGGATAAGATCAGAAATGAGATTATCCGAAAAAGAACCGGAGTCACCGACATAGCTTGCAAAATTAGCAGGCTGAAGTGGCAGTGGGCTGGTCACGTATGTCGGAGGACCGATGGCCGTTGGAGCAGACAAGTCCTAGAGTGGAGACCGCGAATCGGCAAGCGCAGCGTAGGGTGCCCTCCAGCCAAGTAGACCGACGACCTTAAGAAGGTGGCGGGCACCAACTGCATGCGGAAGGCGGAGGAGAGGGAGCTTTGGCGCACCTTGGGAGAGGCCTATGTACAGCAGTGGACAACGATTGGCTGTTGATTGATATAAAAATTAAACCAAAAATGTTGTAAATACAGAAATATTATAAGTCTGCTCTTAGTGATTTGTGAAACCGCGGGCACAGCTAGTGGTAAATAAAATTTATTCATGGCGCTGTCCCATAGCATCTTGATAAATAAGCTTATGTTTTTTGACCTTGCAGTATTCATTCATACAATCACGATAGATCACTTAGATTTTATTATATCATTGGATCTCCTAGGATACACGTGTGGCAGAATTTCATTAATCTATAATCCTTGCGAAATTTACACCTTACAGAATAAAAGTAAAGTTACTGCTAGCTTGAAATGTATAATTTACCGAGAAGAACCGGCAAGTAACTTAAAGAAAAACTCTTATTCAAAATTTTGTATTAGATTACACTATCATTATTTTCTATTAATTACCCAACTTATTTAGGTTTATTGATTATTAACATAAGATTTAAATGTATGAATTGGGTAATGTGGTAGCTTTTGAATAATAACATTTTGCCGGTTCTTGTTATTTTAAAATGGTAATATTAATGAATAACAAATAAATACGCACATAAACACACGCTTTATTTAAATCAAGCGTGGTACTTACATTATTTTGTTTTTGAATATACTCAACAACAATCTATCTTTTATATAGAATTTCTGAAGATAAATGAGTTATTCGAGAACTTGTTTTGATATTGTATTAAATTTGTTATAAATCAAACCGGTGGCAAGTTTTGGGAACACATTAAAGATAGCGCTCCGTGTTTGTCATATGAAACATATTATATTATGTACGAGAGGCTGTGGTCTTGGGGTTCGCTTGTTTGAGCTACGTTGTCAAACAAAACGTTGAACTGTTTATTTCTCTGGGGCGCCTCGAGATTACAATAACTATTAATACAATACGAATATCTGTTCAATTTAGATATGAAGAGCGTTATTGTTGATATTGATAATGTATACGAATGAAAGACCATGACAAAACTAATGTAAACTAAGGTATAATTTATGTAATAACTATTTAAAGTTGAATTATTATAATAAAAATCAACAAAAAATGACCCAATAATGTTAAAAATATTAAAACATTTTCATTATTCAAATAAGGCTTACTAATGAAATAAATTATTATTAACGTACAATTTTCAAAACATAAATGAATATTTAGAATATATATTTATTTAAATAGAAATTTGATATAATTTATACATATTACACAGCTTGGAGAAGCATACTTGCATTTGTAGTAGTAAAATAGCGATTAAAACCGAAATAAACTAGCTTGCGCCAGCAACCACGTGTCTCGAATTCACGTATAAGCTTGCTAAGCCTACCGTAACAGCCTGTGAATGTCCCACTGCTGGGCTAAAGGCCTCCTCTCCTCTTTTTGAGAAGAAGGCACAGCACATGAAATTTCAGTGACGCTTGTCCGGGTTTGAACCCATGATCATCGGTTGAGATTCATGCGTTCTTACCACTGGGCCACCTCGATGCCTACCAAATTTAAATTCTTTAGTTGAAAAATTACATTATTTTACATAATCAAAGGAATTATTCCCGTAACTTTTTTTAACATTTTCAACTTTTTTTCTCAACTTTTTTTAACATGTTATTTGGACCTGTTAATACTGAGCTCCGAAGAGATAACTGAATGGTATTTCTCTTATATAATAATTAATTAAAAGCAAGCAAAACTTTACTGTTGCTACTATTTTAGTTACAGAACATTTTAAGGATTTATAAAATGGAACGAATTTGTAATAATATTCTATTTTTAAATGTTTTGCAATACAACATAAGCGAAATGGAATTGATTAAAAATCACGTGAAAAAGATTAGAATCTATATAACCTTTGAATCTGAATCTTTTTGAGATACACAAACGTATCTTACATATGCGTAGTGAAATTTTATCTACAGTCACGTCAAATTTTATTGAAACCCATCCATTGGTTTCCGAGTGATGTTTGTACAAACCACATTTATTATATAAATAAAACATTGTTATTATAATTAACAAATCTGGATACTCGAAGTGTTTTAGAAGACAACATTTCCCATTACATTGAAGCGGACGCATCAATCACATCGCCTCTGCCTTACCTGCTTACATGATATTTGTGATAGGATAAGTATGAAGGCCCGCTACACTCTGATACTAATTAAAAACTAAGATTCTTTGACAATAAAAATCAATAACCTTTAATTGACCCAACCTGATATTTGAACTCAGGACCTTGGGATCTGCGACCTTATATCCACTATTAGACCAACTAGACAATATTTTTTTTGTCTAGATATATACAAGTAGGCCGATATAAGGGTTTCTTCCAATACTTATTTTCAATAGCAACACTGCGATTGCCTACAGATGACGTTTACTAATGAGGACTAAACAGCAATACTTACTATTGTTCCGTTCCGCGTTCCGGTTTGAAGGGTGAGTGAGCCAGTGTAATTACAGGCACAAGGGATATAACATCTTAGTTCCAAAGGTTAGTGGTGCATTGGGGATTTGAGGAATGGTTATTATTTCTTACATCATCAATGTCTACGGGCGGTGGCGACCACATACCATCAGGTGGCCCATTTGCTCGTCCACCTGCCTGAAACAAGAAAAAAAAGGAAAAAAATATCGAAAAGTAAATCTAACCACTAAATCGATTTTGATGAAATTCAGTATGCAAGCTTGGATCCCAAAAAAGGATATAGGCTACTTTTCATATCTTAAACCCGAGGCCAACAAATCCAATCCCCGACCCCCCCCCACACACACAAACGAAACAGCATGCGGAATTGAGTTCTCTATATATACGGATACGGATATAGAGTTAAAAATGTTTGCATATTTAGAAGTACCAACACAATATACACATATACGGTCACCAAACCATTTTACGTTAAATCGCTTTAATGTGTACAAACCTCAGTCACGATTGCAACTATTGTATAGAAAATTGAACTATTTGAGATGAAATACGTTTTACGTTCAATTGAACAGACCATTTGTTGTTGGATATAAACGACAGCTATTCGAGGAGCACGAAAAGCGCCCTTATTCACCTGTGATAAGACTACGTGCTCGTGAATAGTGGGTACGTGGACAGCCGCAATCGTTTTTTCATTACAGTAAAACTAAACATCATTCGCATACGACCTATAACAAATCGTGTTTGATTTAAATATTAAAACAATTATTTGCAATTCAAAGGTTGAAAATGGTTATCATTGTTATTGTTTTACAGCTTGGCCCTAAAATTTTGTTCATAGAGATGCTGTGTCTTCTTTTTTCGAATTTCAAATCAATGCTGACAGAAAGAGAGAAATCATTGATAAGCTAAACAAAAAAGTAAAAACTAAAAACGGTTAAAAGTAAAAACGGTAATTGTCATGTGTCAATAAATATCTAACTTTTAATGTATGTGAAATACAGATGACTTGATTTTTCTATAACCGTAACTAATATTATAAATGCCAAAGTGAGTTTGTATATTTGTTTGTTACGCTTTCACGTATACTACTTGTCGGATCATCATGAAATTTTGCATACACATGTTATCAGTGGTAGAAAAAATAACATAGGGTAAATAATTACAGGCAAAAGGGACATAACATCTTAGTTCCCAAAGTTGGTGGCGCATTGGTGATGTAAGCGATGGTTAACATTTCTTACAATGCCAATGTCTATGGCCCATATTCCGTCCGCCTTCCTATTCTATATAAAAAAAATGATACCTAACCACTAATTTTATTTCATCGCCACGACGTATTTTAATAATTACCATATTTTTTTATATATATAAAAAATAGTCTTTTACACTTCGTAATTAGAATTAGGTTTAAAGACATTTATTCTCAACAAATACTATAGTTATTTACTTGAGAATATAGGTTACATAATGTATAAAGTTACTGTACTGTACTATGTTTAACGTAGCTAGGAAGTGTAAGTAATTTTAATATGTGGGTACTTTTAAGTTAATTTTAAACATGGTCTTACAAAATTTACACAGTAAAAATATTTGATTACAAATAATACAAAAAAGAAACATGAAAATTAAATAATAGGCTGATAATTGAAGTTAAATTAAATAATAATAAAAATGTCCTGCTTATAGTTTATGTATATCCGTATATTAGGAATTAGAAACAGTTTTTGCCCACCTTATTGTACTGTCAAAAGATGTTCATAACATAATTGGCTAGTTTTATTTTGAATGAGATAAGTTCACATTTTTTATAAGTGATGGTATCTTATTGTACAATTGTGCACCTTCGAAAGTTATCATTTGTATAGAAGATTTGCATGGCGGCTACGAATGGTGCGATTAGTTATTTATTTTAATTTTGTAAAGAATATGTCAGTATGTATAGCTTTGTTTTTATTAGTATCATTAGAAATATTAAGCGATATTTAAATAAACGCGTGAGAAAATTCGCGGATCATATATTTCATTATCGACGAATAGATCGGTTGGAAAATTGTCATATGTTTTTAAAAATTGTACCATTGTATCTAGAATATCACACGAACCTTTCAGTTATTGGATTCTTTATTTGTTTTCAGCTTACTTATTTCCACCGATAGTTTTAATGAAGCTTGACTTGAAGTTTCCGTACATTTAATATTTAACAAAAGTGACAATACGAAAGCTAACTAAGTTACATTTAACAGTAGGTATGTGATCTCTGTGACTATCTATTTCCGTGAGGCGTCCTACGTAGCTCTCATTATCACCTCGCCGGTCTGCTCGCCACTCTCCGTATTATATGGCGGCACGTACTCTAATAACGGCCGTCGGTTAGCAGACAACATTCATACAATATTCATAGATACGAAGCTCGTCATCTCGAGATCGCAAATAGAATACTTGTAGTGAACTTGTGTTATTAGATACTGTGTTATGTTAATACAGATGCTATTGACTTTACATATTATGTGCCGTATACAATCTAATATAAAAAAATGTCTTCGAAACAGTTACAATATTCATGGTATCATGTCAAAAATTAGAAACAAGAGTGCCGTGAATGAAAGAGTGAATGAATTTATATACTTATAGCCAGTGTTACTTAGGACGATTTAATGAATCTAATGATACCTGATACATCCAAATTTATTCAGGTATTTAATATTTATGGTGGAATAAATAAATTTACATTTATACATATGCCGGCGAGACTGTGACGCGGTCATCGATTTAGACTATAAAATTTTAGACGAGAGTGATAGCATAGTTTTTGTTGTTATGCCACTCTGGTGGAACGTCAAACGGGAGCTGCCCGTATAGTGGTTGTCATTAATTTGGATTACGTTTGAAGTGTAATAATGACACGCCGATGCATATGTATAAACATGCAGGAGTCCTGCAAACGTTACACTCAATTTTTAGACAGATGTTTGAAAATAGCTTTACAAAGTTCGTTTCTTTAATAAAGTTCCACAAATGCACTCAAAAATTTAAATATCACATTTAAAACATTGACAATAAAATCTTTACTACTAGATAAAATATTATACAGTAGATAAAAAAGTACCACGCAATAGACGTGAGGAAACTTAAAGAACTTAACATCCGAGATAAAGTGGCGAAAGAAATAAACGAGTAGGCAGCAGATGAAAAACCTGGGAAATAATGCTTACGGTGGAGGAAGAGTGGTGTTCAATGAAGAACAAAATATTAAACATCAATAAGACACACTTGAAAAGAGATTGGATTCCTAAGCAGAGTTGGATGACAGAAAAAATATATGATCTTATCGAAGAAAGGAGAATCTACAAGAATTCCGACAATAGCAAGTATACTGAGATTGATAAGAAAATTCGGCGTGAAGTTCGTTATGCTAGAGATGCTTGGTATCAGTACCTAAAGGTCCTCCACAAAATCACACTTGCACTCCACAAAATCACACTTAACCTGCATAAGGAAATAAAATCTTTGGTAGGACACAAAAAGACCACTCACCAACTTACGGATTAAAATAATATTCCCATATTAGATATATCAGGAAAAAAATACCTATGGGAACAATACATTTCATCAATGTTTGCCGACGATTTTCGAAGCATAGCGGTAAATTGTGATCCAAATGAGGGATATCCTATCCTGAAAAATGAAGTCACAAACGCTCTTAAAAAAGCTAAAACGGGAAAATCAACCGGACCGGATAATGTTTACATAGAGGTACTCAAACTTATTGAAGACGAAAATATTAACTTCCTGGTTAAATTCTTTAACTTAGTATACGACTCTGGCCACTTACCCAAAGACTGGCTAACCTCAACTTTTATTACGCTTCCTAAGAAGACCAACGCAAGAAGGTGCGAAGAGTTTCGAACGATTAGCCTTATGAGCCAAGTATTGAAACTATTTCTGAATATCATCCACGAGCGAAAAAGAGCTAAATGCGACGAACATCTCGCAGATAGTCAGTTTGGTTTTCGAATAGGAGTGGGCACGAGAGAGGCTCTTTTTGCAATGCAGGTTCTCGTACAAAAATGCAGAGACATGCAACAAGACGTTTTCCTTTGTTTCATCGATTACGAAAAAGCCTTTGACAGAGTACTGCATGACCATCTAATTGCAATATTACACGATATCGGCTTAGATGACAAAGATGTACGTATTATCCAGAATCTGTATTGGAACCAGAAGGCTACTGTACGAGTTGACAATGAGGAGACTGATGAGGTAGAAATAAAGAGAGGAGTCCCACAGGGCTGTATATTATCATCCACGCTATTTAATTTGTACTCGGAACAAATAATAGCAGAAGCAATTGAAGGCCAAGAATGTGGAGTCAAAATAAATGGCCGGTACATTAACAACATCAGATACGCTGACGATACAGTCCTAATAAAATCATCTCCTGAAGAGCTGTAATTAATTATGAGCCGTGTTAATGAGTGCAGTGAAAACGCTGGTCTGAGGATGAACCTATCAAAAACAAAGATCATGGTGTTATCTAAACATAGCTTCGATGACATTGCTATCATTGTAGCAGGCCAAAAAATTGAGAGGGTGCGCAAGTACAAATATCTGGGGACATGGCTTAATGACACCTGGAGCTGTGAACAGGAGGTAAAGACTCGCATCGAAATAGCTCGAAGTGCCTTCTGCACGTTGAAAAAAGTACTCTGCAATCGCAGACTTAAGATCCCTGTGCGCATACGACTCCTACATTGTTACATCTGGCCTATACTTCTTTACGGATGTGAGGCGTGGATAATTAAAGAAGACCTCAAAAAACGTATAGAAGCTTTCGAGATGTGGGCTTATAGACGTATGTTGGCCATTAGTTGGACTCAAAAGGTCTCGAATGTGGAAGTTCTGCGACGCGTCAACCAAAAACGGCAACTTTTGGAGACTGTCAAGAAGAGAAAAGTTGCATATCTCGGACACGTGCTTAGGCATGAAAGATATGAACTTTTTCAACTGATTATGTTGGGAAAAGTTGCCGGAAGGAGAGCTGTTGGGTGCAGAAAAAAGTCTTGGCTGTGCAACATCCGTGAATGGATGGGAATCGCGAGTGCTGCCGAACTCTTTCGCCTCGCGAAGAACAAGGAGTATTTAAAGCTGACTACCAACCTTCGCTAGTTGGAGTGGCACTCGAAGAAGAAGAAGATAAAAAGAGTGGAGTTAGTATTCGTTGATGCAGGATAAATAATAATTTAATTGCATATCTTTGTTTCTTTGTACAATCATTATTCCGATATATAATTTTTGAAAATCGACTAAAAATAAAGAGTTTTTTTATTAAACTGTTTATTTAATCACATATTTTATCGTAGCACTTTGTCCTTACTAATTCCTTTACAATATTAAATGAACAAGATTTAATTCCGTGATCGAAATTACTGATGATTGTAATCAGTAATAGATTACATTCGCTTTGTCTAATAATAATCTCTTCATCTGATTCGTAGCCCTCAAACTATATAGAGCGAGTAATTTAAGCTTAGCTGTTAAGTCCAGAGATATACTGATGAGTGATGAGGAAAATAATTTTGATATATTGTTAAATATATTAATATATTGTTGTTGAAAAAAGCCGAGATGGCCCTGTGGTAAGTACGCGTGAATCTTAACCGATGATCGTGGGTTCAAACCCGGGCAAGCACCACTGAATTTTCATGTGCTTAATTTCTGTTTATAATTCATCTCGTGCTTTTCGGTGAAGGAAAACATCGTGAGGAAACCTGCATGTGTCTAATTTTATCGAAATTCTGCCACATGTGTATTCCACTAACCCACATTGGAGCAGCGTGGTGGAATAAGCTCCAAACCTTCTCCTCAAAAAGGGAGAGGAGGCCTTAGCCCAGCAATGGGGACTATTACAGGCTGTTATTGTATATAATAAACTTAAAATTGTACTTAAATCAAAATGGCCGCTGAGTATATAATTGTTAATAGCAGTGCCAACGAACTGACAAATTTTAACAGAAAAAGAAACTATTCAATATCTGATGGAAAAAATCGAGTTTATATCCTTTACAAATAGAAAAAAAATCATCATTTATTATCTGCAAAACATAAAGCTTAGTTACTTTGTTATGATTTTCTGTTTCAAATATTTTGATATTCACGTATGCCAGCTGAAGCAAAGCGTGTCACCTAACCTGACACACGAATGACGTTCATACATTTTACATGTTCAAAAAAACCGTAACAACTGCTTCGTATTGTTGCAACAATATTATAATACCAGTTGGGACGCTACCCATAAAACCCATTAAAATTAAGGTTACAACCGCATGATATCTTTTTGAATAAGGAAACAAATCATCAAATAATCTTGATCGAGCTAAAAAAGTGCCTTCAACTATCTCATAGGTTTTCTCTCTCTCTCTTTCTCTCAATACATAATTGTTTAAGAACTTTAAAAAAAAAAGCAGTTTGTTCAAGAAATATATTTATTTAAATTTATCTTATTTAAATTGTTCGACGAGAAATACTTAAATATTATTTTCAATTATGGACATGTATCATCACATATAAAGTTCTCGAAGGTACGGAAAATTTTGGCAATTATAATAATGGGTCAGATTTTTGGGAATTGCTTTTTTTTCGGTGCGTTCATTTATATTGATGGTTGTGTGCGTGTGCGTATACACATATACACCTATGCAAACTTTACTTGGGGAAATGCGTAATAACCAAGCGTGAAGTGAAGAATATATACATATATGTATGTTATCTTCGTATAAATGTAAAATGCGACTTTCCTAACTTTTTGAATTGTAATATCTCATGAATGATGATTCGATGAAAAATACGTCACGGATTTTTTATATGATCTTAATCTATGTATGACCTATTTTTACAGGAACATCTACCACTATTCACGGAAATCGTTTTGAAACAGAAGATTGCTGGTCCGATGTGTGAGTGTATGCTGATGTTAATTTGTGTATTTAATTTTATTTACCAGTGATCTTCGTTAAAGTTACGATTTTCCTTTAAGAAAGTTCAGAAGCTGTTTTAAAAAAAGTTAACTAGGTAACTTTTATGAGGTAACTAGCCACTTCGCGTGATTAAACCTACGTTATACGTTAGTACCGTCAAATAACCTTTTTTTAACAATTGGGCTATCAGTGCAAAAAGAACTTTTCAAATCTCATTAATAGTTCCAGAGAGCGCGTTCAAACGAAAAAAACACAAGATCTTTTGCTTTATATACAATAAAGCTGTATAAATAATATACTAAAAGTTTTCGTCTGCGGTGTCACCTACGTTGTGAGGAGTGTCATGTGTTAGGTATCAATTATAAAGTAACAATCTTTCTTTCTTGGGTTTCAAGCTTGATTGATACAAAATTAAAAGCGTAAACAAACGTAACAAGCGCCTTTATTATATTAGTATAGAACTACAGACTTACTAACTTGTATAATAGCAGTACAGGCTTTACGTTTAAAGAATTTTTTAAGGAAATTTGATCTTACTGGAATATGCTTCTCTTATTTAAGTTGATTTACATACCATATATAATATCCTAATAGATATCGTATTATTATGCATTACAACACTATTTTACTACTGTCTACTTTAAGTTTACTCCAAAATTTCCGATAAAAATTCGCCGTCATTCAAAACGCCGTAATGTAAATCATAGTTTATTTTACATCTCGACATGTTATCGTGACGGAAATTTTGGAGTAAAATTAAAGTGGATACCGCGTCAATTCAATATCAAAGTTATCTATTTGTCTTTGCAAATCTTTGGTCGGAATAGGCAATACCGCAATTTGGGTATCTGGTAATTGGTTATATTAGTTATTTCATTATAGTACGATTAAGGTAGGTACGATATGGTAGTTTGATATATTAATAAATTGTTTCATATCCTTTTAAACAAATAAAAAGAAACGGCTTATAATTTATAAATTTTGTACATGACCTTCCATCAAGTAGTTATTCCGTTTGATTTTCCATTTTTATAATAAAAAAATAATAACTATGACATGAAATGATACAAAAAAATCATACTGTTCACATTTTTTCTAACTTAAGCTTATTATACCAATTACTGAATCAATATTGTTATTAATTGTACCTCTACGTATATAATATAGTTTAAATTACGAGAAGCCTTGGATTTGGTAAACAGAATACCCCACAATCGGTATTTACAGACACCGTAGTGTACGTCTAAACTAAAATACAAAGGCAGATAATCCCAGTAATATATTGCGCTTAACATCGCGCCTCGTTGTTAAAGCTTTGACATTGCGTTACGCGTTCGTAAAGACTGAGCTATGAGAGAAAAGCATTTGATATCAGTGGTTAACAAAATATCTTAATATTGTATAATTTCTAAATTCTTATATACGTATTTTTATTTCTGTATTGTGTAGACGTCTCCCGAAATATTGATATGGATATGGCTTAGCTCATACAAAACTCGTACAACATTTTCCAAAAAGAAACATACTTAATAATTTTATTTTTCGATAATCCTATACTTTTTTTAAACGGAGTTCTAATTCCTTAATACTTTCTACACTGCTACGCTTTAAATGTTGAGCTTTTAATAAACATATTATATATTTAACAATCTTTTAACACATTCTTCTATATAATCTGTCTATCTTTGTATGTGTTACGCATAATTAGAAGTATATAAATACACGATAGTTAATATTCTGGCCGAATAAGCCGAGATGGCCTAGTGGTAAGAACGCGTGAATCTTAACCGATGATCGTGGGTTCAAACCCTTAGCCCAGCAGTGGGACATTAACAGGCTGTTACTGTTACTGTAATATTCTGGAACAATATTTATACTTGTATAGAAAACCTTTTACCACTAAGAGTGAATATAATTACAAGCTTAACTCTAGATTTACAATTAAACATTTGAACACATAGAAACCGGCAATAGACTTATATATATAAATTTATATAAGTATATAAGTTAAAGGAAACATTCTGTGGCTGCTATATACCGTTACAATGTTTGAGTTGAAGATAAAGGTTTAACTCAATTGCGCCATTATTCAGCAGTAATCTTCACCGATAGCAGTCACGTGTCTGACTGCAGCACAAAACTGGAGCCGCCAAATAAAGAGTATAATATGCACTCCCTCCCTCTACAACGATGCCATGGGAATGCTCACATTTACAAAGCATTTAAATGAACTTTTCGCCTCTGTTGCTCTGTACACAATAATGTAGTAAAATAAATTGTTATTTACAACACAACAACAATACAATAACTAATGATTTTTGAATGAAAAAGAAAATTCGAATAATACGCCGATCCAAATTCTTGAATTTATTTATTCCAAATTAATTATACATTTTCGCGCCTTATTTCTAAAAGTAACGGCCGTTTTTGGATAGTGGCTAAGATTTTAGCCGATATGGCTTTGTGCAACGTTGAAACACCTTATTTTTTAAAATACATTAAATTGACAAAACTGAACATTAATGTAATCATATCGTCACCAGACAAGGGACATAACATCTTAGTTCCCCAGGTGACGCATTTACCATCAGATGGCGTATTTGCTGTCCACCTAAATATTAAAAAAAAATCATTAATCCTGTTGCTCCTTAGTAATACCTCTGTTCTCTTTATGCATATTTTATTTTGTTACGAGGAATGCATTTAAGGATTGTATAAATAACATAGGCCAACAATGAAAAAACTTTTTCAATAATTTTAACGAATTCCTATATATTCAACATTCCTATGTGTTGAGCTTTCTCATAGTTTAATATTAAACAAAAATAAATTTATTTTCGTATACTCATAAAAGACTAGTTTAAAAGATGTAGAATATAATAAAGTATGAATATCTATTCATGCTTCATGCTGAATTCATGCATATGAAGAAAACTTACGAAAATCTTAATTTAAATTTAGAGAACATTAAATATACAGCACATGTTTGGATGCTGTGTGGATATTATATATATTAAAGTTATCTCTATGTTTCGCTCCTTGGTCAACAAAAGAGATTTACAAAATATGCGTCTATTGTATTTGTGAGTGGACCCAGCAAGAAAAATATTTTGCATAAAACTTTAGTTGTCCCCAAAAAGATTCCTTGTCACCTTTATATTTTAAGTTGGGCTTAAAGAAACAACTTGTAAAAAGCTTTGCCTATGGTTCTGTTCATGATGATGGTGCAGAAACTAAGCTGAAAGAGCAATTTACGAATATTAGGTTCAACGAAAACTTCTAGTTTTCGTACTTCTATGAACTTATCGTAGCTAGCATGATGAACAATCTTAAACTGTTAGTTGTCTGATGATCTTAAAATCCGTTTCTTGCAAAACCATCTTGACTTTTTTTCTGAAAACTTAGATGATGTGAGTAAAGTGCGAGTTAAACGGTATTATCAGGACACAAAAGAGATGAAGAAACAATACCAAGGACGCTGGAACACCAACATAATGGGTGATTTATGTTGCTTATTACAGTGCGAACAACAAAATGCATCACATCAGAGAAAAATCTACGTATTTATAATAAAGAAAAGGGTAGTACAAAAAAAATCATCTAATATTTATATTTTAGTATTTTAATATTACTGTAATTGAAAGTTATGACTTGATAAAAAAACAGAATTATTAATTTTTATGTACCAATTTTTTTATAATTCTGTTAATATCCTGCTAGTTATAAAATAAGATAATTGATATCATATTGTGAAAAAATTGTTGGTGATAAAAAAAACTGATATCAAACATGATTTCAGCACCCTAAAATACCAATATAGATTTAAGTAAATTCGTTTAAAAAGTTTTTACAAACATTTTTTTGTTGTCCTGTGATAACTAACTGGAAATTTTATTTTGAGTAAAAATTCAAAATAAAGGCTTAATATTTTAAAACCACTGCCATTTTAACCTTGACGAATGATTCAAATATGAAGCGATAAAGGCAATTAATAATATCAGATTGTAGTTGCTTTTTGAAGAAAATTTCGAAGACAGGTATTAGGTATGAGAAAGTTTCTCGAGTCCTTTTTAAGCCTGCGCTGATGAGTCGGTAACAATTCGACCACAAAGCGCTTTCTGCTACAATATTGTTTACTGTTTTAATTTGGTACATACGTCATCAAATATTATTTGTGTTAATTAAAATATGTATGTACATATTCATATATACAATAACATACAACTGTTTAAGATGCACTTAAGATCTCTCTATCCCTCGTTCACATGCACGTTCGGAACCGATGGTAGCACTTGACGATTCAGAATTACTTGTACAATTCTATTAGAATAAAATTATTTGATTTGATTTGTATGTATAAATTACGCACACAAACAGTGTGAAGTAAAAATAGTTCAAGTTTACATCATAACATAATAACAATACATAGTGGGAATATCGATTTGATCATGGCAAATTTTTTTTCATAGAATATCTCCAATATGATGTGCAAAGCAGTCGGTGAGTACAACGTTGACCATGACGTCATAAATGTACTTCAAAGGCAAAGCAATCCATTGTCAAACGGCAGCGTTGATGATTTATTTTATTTTTTATTTTGTTACAAAGGAAATTATAAGAAAAGATAAGTGAAAACAATATTTATAGGATAACTTTTACAACTAACGTAACGTGTCGTTCGAGTGATTCAAATTCGAAATTTAAAAATAAAGAAAATTATTAAAAGTGCAATACGATTTGATATCGAGTTTTGCCGTTTTATAAAATACCTTTACTATTGCTATTTTGTGATCGCAAGTAACGACAGCACAATTAGGTTCAACGTCAGGTTGAATCGAACTTAAAATACGATATGATATGAAAAACGAAATTCCACAGTAGTTCAGTTGATATTTAATTCATAAACATAATTTTCTTTATACCCAATGCTACCTGTAGAATACCTTCTATAATACCCATCACTAGATTTCGCTCCTCTTAATATATTTAAGTCGTCAGACCGTACAGGGCGCGGAAAATTCAAGCTAGTTTTACTCATCCGTTGTAGCTACGAGTATATTATGTAGAGCTATTCGGTAAGAAGCAATTCAAAAACTTATCGTAAAATGCCGAAAAGTGATATGCGATATTGACTATAATGATTATAACAGTTAAAGGATACATATTTAAAATAGCGTGTGCCCATTAATCAGTTATCACATTTACCAAGTAAAAAAAGTACTTTCAGAATACTGCTGTTTGAAATATAAATGTTTGTCCCAATTTTCAAATCGTTGGATCATTGGCCTAATTAATGGCAATATTACTTGTTATATATTATAACAGCTATACCAATGCAAAGTTTTGGCAAAATTAATAAATGTGTTACTTAACGATTTTCGGGTTTTCATTACGCCTCGTTTGCGTTTGTATAAATTTAGTTGCTTTGATCCAACTTACTTGTCTGCTCAAGTCAAACACGCAGAGAAACAGGTATTTACGTTTACATTATTTTTGTAAATAGGAAATAAATACACCGACTATATTGAACATGAAAATTGTTTCAGTAAATGTCAGTTGATTGATGTTTCATTTTAAGCACCCTCCAACAAAAAAAGATTAATATAAGTTTAACGCGTGTACCTGTGTGTCTGAATGTGACATCATGGTTCTCAAACGGATGAACCGATTTTGATTTGGTTTTTTCGTTTCAAAGGTGACTTAATCGAGTATTTTATAAATTATGAATAAAATAATCTGAACAGCTTTTCGAAGATTATCATTTTTTTCTAGTTGTTAATGGGATGTGAGCAACATCTACTGTAATTTCAATGCTATAACAATAACATGATAGCACTGACTTTTTTTTTTTGCTTATCATCTAGAATCGTCAGGAATGCCAACTCCTTGCCAACTTACAGCAAAGTTATTGTATTTTGAGATCATAGGAATGGCCTTAATGAATATGTCGTAGATACAGAAATATAAATTTCTTATATTTGAGTTTTTTTTTAAGTCCATATGATAAAAATACATTACTGTAATACATTTTTTTGTCAAGCTACAAAATATTACTTAAAATGTTCTAAAATGGTCACGATGTTGTATAAACTATATAACTATTATGTTATAGTAAGAACAAAGATGCTCAGTAACAGCCTTAAATGAAGATGAATTTCCGAGAAAAATATCTTGAAGTTTCAGTAACAGGAGTATGAATACTTGATCGCAGTAATGGCCGCTCTAAATCAAAACGTGCTGCGATCTGCCGGTGTAAAGAAACGATTTATGAAAACCGTTATTATGTTCAAATAATTATATATTAACTTTGGTAACTATTATATATTGCTATTTGCAAATATTTCTTTGAAGTTGAAGCTGGGTTGTCTGAAAGAGATCACTACTTGAGTGATAAGACCGCCCCTTACATGCTCGATGCATTTACAGTCCATAATTATCCTTATATTATAGCATGGCTATTCTGAAGCTTTTGTTTTTTTTCTTTTTACTTGTATTTGTCTTTTTTTTCCTTGTGAGTATGCAATAAAGTTATTTATAATGATAATGTTCACCATAGAACACGAAATAGTACATTTCGGTAATATACACAAATATTTAGCACATGAAAATTCAATTATGTTTGTTCGAAACACGTTGTTCGATTAAGATTCATGTTTTCTAGCTACTGATGGCTCAGCTATCAGAAAAATTATGCTAAACAGAAATTTCTAAAAATAAATCTACATCAAGTAAAACAACAGCGATGGGAATGGCTAAATAATTCAAATCGATTTCAAGCGAAAGTACGCAACTGATAATAAAATTTATATTAAAAAAAATGTAATAAAACAGCGAATGTCAGAAGATATTACTTTCTTTATAAATCGTATTCTTATTTTGAATTTCAGATATTATTCAATATTAATTTTAATTCACATGACATCACATGTTTTTTAATAAAATACAAATATATTTTACCAACAGTGCTGAGATCGCCCAATGGTCAGAACACGTGAATCTAAACCGACAAACACTGGTTCGTGTGCTTAATACTGCTCGGTGTTGATGATAAACATCGTGAGGAGACCTGCATGTGTCTATATTCATTGAATTATGTCACTTATGTCTTCACTAACCCACATTGGAGTAGTGTGGTGTAAAAAGCCGAACCTTTTCACAGGAAGAGGAGGACTTAGCCTAGCGGTGGGACATTCACAAGCTATTACTTTACTTTTAAAGCTCCGTGTATATATAGTCATATGAGTATCAATTAATAGTTTTTCTCTTAAATGAATGTATCTTTCTTTTTCATACGCACATATAAATGATATATAGTACACTTCCTAAGGTTGACTGGCAGACTGGCTGGCTTTTATCATTAAGACAGTATTTTGTACAATTTATATAAAATGTTAACTAAATAAATAAATATCAAAACCGAAAGTTTACCGGTTTTAACGGTTTTACGCCCCATCTATGTGTGTTACAACAACACGTCCATTATTCAACCCTCAAACACCAAATCTGTATTGCTGCGTTCTAGTTTGAACTTTGAGCAAGCCAGTGTAATTATAAAAAATAAAAACAAGCTATAACTGAGATCCCATGATTGTCAGCAATTTGGCAGTATACGGAAAGGAGGCAGAAAAGAGATTGTATATTTTGAAACAAGCAGAGTACACGTGCATGACCTGTTTGTGGCGGGTGGCGATTGAGACGTGTATGTGTTTGACAAACAAAGCTTCGTGTCTTCATCGATAGTACTGCCGTGTTACGAGTATGTAAATTAATGTCAACATACATAATCTTATGAGATACATTATATATTATCTAAAAATATATATATTTTACAAATCTAGAAATGGGTTTTGCGGAAACCAACACATATGGGAGTTAGCGGGGAAGCTAAGACAAAGTATTCCTTCTTTAGAGTTATAACTTGAACTACAATTAAACTATAAATGAACTTGTGCTTTAAAGCAATTGAGAACGAATCAAGAGTAGTGCTTTCGGATAGTACTCTATGAAACTATTAACAATTTGATTAACTATATACTTTTTGTCAACGCTGTAATTATTACTAATATTATAAATGTAAAAGTGACTGATTTTTAATTGTTTCTTGTTATGCTTTCCCGTCTTAACTACTCAATCGATTATCCTGAAATTTTGTATACACATTGTCAGAGATACAAAATATTATATGGGGTATCTAATACCTAACTAACTACTCGTTAGATTCATTGGTTCTAGCCGGATCATTTCTATCAAGGCTATTTGAGAACTCTAATTAATATTAATATGAAAACAATGTTTAAAAATCCCTTATTTTTATTGCAATAAGTTAAAGACTCGATATCGTTTGCTTTATTTATACTTTTTTTTAATTATATGAATGGCCACAAAAATACTCCAATAACTACACTCATTAATTTCCTAGACATAAAATCGACGGTATTTTTTTTATTTAAAAAAACTGTAAAAAATATTTATACAAGATGTTAACTTACTTATTTAATATGATTGAATGAACAAAATGAAAAAATTCTTAATATTTCAAAGGTATATGTTTGAGAACTGATCCCCAAAAAATACGAACGTTCGTTCAATGTTTATATATAAGTATGTTAAGTACGTTCGAGCAAGTTTAAATGATCTTCTTATATATAGTAACTTAAGCAAGTCTTTGAAGATAGCTTACGTTATGCTGAAATGCAACTGAAGCGGATAACCGGAACCCTTTGGTTCAGTGAATAGCAATTTAAAATAAGTATTTTAATGATCAAATAATATCGAATACAGAATACGTATTTATTTTAGATATATATTTATTATGAATTACTTATTTTTTATTTATACTTTAGATGAAACAAACTAATAGTAAAATATTTCGAAAATAATTTATTAATTTTATCTAATATTTATTTATTTTATTTGTTTGTGATGAAACTTTTTACTTCAGTTAGCTTTACGCTGTACGAACGCGAAGATTTTTGGCCCAAAAAACAAGTTTTTTCTTTGTAAGTTCGTCCTTTTATAAAAACTTTTTATGTAGGCCCTAATTTTACCGTTTGTGAAAACGAAACAGGTAGCTGTTTTGTAATTAATTTACACTACGAATAAAAAGTCCAGATGTTCCCACGCACTACATGAAACTATTGAACACTTTTTTTTTCTATTCTTGGCATACTATCTATTATCTTCAGTCGATATCATCATATTCAGCCCATATTAATCCACTGCTGGACATAGGCCTCCTGACAGGCGCGCCAGTTCTCCCGGTCCTGTGCTAGTCGCATCCATTGAGCACCCGCCATCTTCCTAAAATCGTCTGACCATCGGGCGGGTGGTCTGCCTACGCTTCTCAATATCTTCGACTTTTGTCTTTCGTCGGATTTCTGCGTTTGGTACACGATCAATAAGGGAGATGCCTAGCATAGCACGCTCCATCGCGCCGTTTGTGCCACTTTTATTTTGTGTATGTTATGCTTAGTAAGCGTCCATGTTTCGGCACCGTAGGTAAGTATAGGCAAGACACATTGGTTAAACACCTTGGTCTTGAGGCATTGTGGGAGTTTGGATGTCAACGTATTTTCGAGCTTTCCAAAAGCAGCCCACCCTAATCCAATGCGTCGTTCGATCTCCTGTATTTGAGATTTCTGATCAAATGATAAACGATGTCCAAGATAGATATAATTATGTTAGGTGCACGTATGTGGCGATTAGTCATGATTTTGGTCTTGGACATGTTCATCCTCAGACCGATCCTCAGTGAAACTTCTTGTAGATCTGCTAGCATAAGTTGAAGTTCTTTGGTGCTCTCGGCGACAAGAATCAAGTCGTCCGCGAACCTAAGGTGCGTCATGCGCGTTCCGTTTATATTGATACCTCTCTCCCTCCAATCCAGCGTCTTCAACAGATCTTCTAAGACGGTGTTGAAGAGTTTCGGCGAGAGGTTATCGCCTTGTTGAACCCCTCTGTCAACAGACACGAGGTTGGTGTTTTTGTGCATGCGCACCTGCATAGTCGCGAATTTGTACAATTCTCGGAGGATATCTACGTATCGCTTGTCAATACCGCAGCGATGGAGAGATTGAAACACGGTCTAATGTTCGACACTGTCGAAAGCCTTCTCGTAATCAACGCAGGCAAAACACAGGGGTCGGTTATACTCATTGCACTTCTCCATTAGCTGCTTGACAGTATGGATGTGGTCCATAGTTGAGTATCTACTCCGGAAGCCAGCTTGCTCGATAGGTTGGTATTCGTTGAGGGTGTTAGCGAGTCGGTGGCACAGGACTTTACGAACAGCTTGTAGACCTGAAAGAGAAGGCTTATTGGAGGGTAGTAGGTCAGTTTTGTTTTGTCGCCTTTCTTTTTTTTTTTTTATATGTCCGGGATGGCAAATGACTCTACTCCACCTGATGGTAAGTGGTAGTAGAGTCCAAACGCGACGACGGCCAGTACAGTCGGCAAGAATGTTCTGTACTAGCCGTCACCGCCTTGCCGACCCGCAAGATGCCTCTTCACGCCTCGTTTGAAGGAACCCGGGTTGTAAGAGGAAGGGAACACGTGAGCCGGTAAGGAATTCAATTTTATTTGTAGTGCGACAAAGAAAGGAGTTGCCAAATTTCTTTGTGCGCGATGGAATTGATGTCACAGTTAGGCGGTGACATCGAGAACCAGCTCGCCGTGATACAGTCGATAGAAAGCGCTCAGTGCTGCTATCTCGCGACGCAATTGTAAAGGTTCAAGGGTGTTTGTGACCTTTACGTCGCCAATAATGCGTACTGCACGTCGCTGCAACCGGTCCAAGGCCTCCAGTAGGTACTTTTTTTTTTTTTTATAGAATAGGAAGGCGGACGAGCATATGGGCCACCTGATGGTAAGTGGTCACCAACGCTCTTAGACATTAGCATTGTAAGAAATGTCAACCATCGCTTACATATCCAATGCGCCACCAACCTTGGGAACTAAGATTTTATGTCCCTTGTGCCTGTAATTACACTGGCTCACTCACCCTTCAAACCGGAACACAACAATATCAAGTATTGCTGTTTTGCGGTAGAATATCTGATGAGTGGGTGGTACCTACCCAGACGAGCTTGCACAAAGCCCTACCACCAGTAAAGCGGAGCCATCCCAAAGGTGCGAGCAATATTCAACGCAAGACCGTACCTGTGTTTTGTATAACAGGCACAGTTGTTGTGGCGTGAAAAAACGCCGCACCTTGTTCAGAACTCCGAGTTTCCGTGAAGCTGTTTTTATAATAGCCTCGATGTAATCCCTTGGACTAAGGTCGCAGTGAACGTCCATCCCCAGCATAGCGATTTTGCTTTGTATCATCAGCGGTATGCCACAGAGGGAGGGATGAGGGTAAAATGGTGACTTTTTTGCTGTGAGAGCGCATACCTGTGTTTTCTTGGCATTAAACTCAGTAACTCTTATAAAGTATCGTGACAATCGCATTCTTCCATTGACCGGGTGTAGAACCCTGTAGGAGAATTTCGTTAAAAAGTTTAACAAGGACTTCAAGTATAGGTTTTCCACCTGCCTGCAACATTTCGACATGCACCGCGGCATCACCAGAGACTTTACTTTTTTCATTTTGCTTAGCGCATGCTCTACTTCATCTGGTGTTATATGAGGTATTTCACCTTTTTCGATTCGCTCTACTGGCGCTGCTCTGGTCTCTCAGTCGATATAATAATATTTTTTTCTGAAATCATTTTAAGTTAAATTTTTACAAAGCTGATAAGCAGAGTAGCTCTTTGTGAAAAATAATTTACACTCGACCATCGATCCAATCGCAAAATTAACAATGTCGCGTATCTCTTTCTGACCTTTCACAATCGAGCTTTGCTTGAAGTTACTTTTTTATATAATATAGTTAGGCAGACAGGGAAGTGAGCCACCTGATAGTAAGTGGTTATCACCGCCATTAGCGCTGTTAGTAATATTAACCATCCCTCAAAATGACAATGCGCTATAATTATCCTTAGTAGTTACACTGACTCACTAACCCTTCAAGCCGGAATACAACAATACTAAGTATTGTGATTTGGCGGTGGAATATCTGATGAGTGGCTGGTACTTACCGAGACGAACTTGCACAAAGCCCTACTATAGTTTCGTGTTTGCAATTACAGAATAGCACGTCGGTTCGTTACATAATAGTTTAACTGTAAAATAATATGAATTATTAATAAAATGTTTTTATTCATATTATTTTATATACATATATATAATTATATATATATCTTTCTATTTAATAGTATCAGTATAATTATTGACCTCTTAAATTTATTTCCTATTGCATGCATATACCTTTTTTTTTTGCACAATTTGGATAGTAGAGAATAGCCCGCTTTTTGTATATATATTTTATGTTGTACTGCTATAAGCAATGGTTCAAAGTTTGATCTAATCTGAACTTGGTCTGCTGCTTTCCTCGTGCGTCCGCAAGTTTATAAGTCGTGTACGTGAGGTATCTTGGTCAGGATCCTCTTAAAGTCAACTTGAAACGTTCTAAGACATACTCCAAGATAATAATGTTTTTGTTTATTGTGACTCGTATACTTATAAGGCAGCTTGGTTGAAAGTTTCTTGTTTCGAAAGACAATATTTGTTAATATATATATTTAACAAGGAACAAATATTTATAGTTTATGGGTTTGTCTTCAGTTTTGTGAAATAACTAAAAGCTATTTTACGAATATCTTGAATATTGGAATTAATAAAGATTCCTCAATAATAAATATATTTCGAACCATTTTTCTCAAATAGCGTAGGTATGGTGGTGTGCACCGCTGAAAAACCGTTATTTCTGACATGATGCGCTAATTTTCTGCGTATGTTCTTTTCTGTACCACTGACGCATATGACAAAATTCTGATGATTGATTGATGATTAATGATCGTTTCAGTAGTTAACGTTAAAGTGTAACAAACAAACATATTTTCTTATTAATTATTTTAGTTAGTACAATGTCCTCGTGCCTACATTTCGGCCATGGTGGTCAATCACAGGATATATCATAGGGCATAAGTGTGTGAACAAATTCGTCTACTCTTTATACTCTCACTCTCAAAGTCCAATAGGATGCTATTTCAATACGACTGGAAATTGAACAGGGGCACTGCTTATTTGTGTGTTTTCTGAGGTATGGGAATATGAACATTTACAACTTTTGATCTCCGGAATGCTACTGCTAATTCGTTGACGGAAAAACTCATGGTAAAAAGGTATTGCTAGGCAGGAATATAAAAGATACTAATCCATCTCGTCTTTGTATGGGTAAAATTCATACAAAGTCACCAGAAATTGCCAAAAATTTTTCCTTAGCAAATAATAACGTTATGAAATGAACCTATACCCTATTCCAATTTGAGTAGAAGTAGAGGAAAACCAACCGTAAATTTACAAATTGCATGCGATTTTCTAATTGTTCTGCTGTATTACGCACTGTAAACAAATCTTGATAAATTTACTTTTATTTATAATACAACACTATTTAACTTAAATAGTTATTACCACATTAATTTAACTTTCGAAGTTCCGATTACAACTTCGTGGACATTGAAAACGCCATTTTTTCGTGAATCCACACTGAATATCATAGATTATTCAAGATCTTGAATGAGCAATGATATCGGTGACCAGTGATATCGGTGTCAAAGTTGTTTATTTGGGTTTATTCCTCATGTGATTGGAACATATTGGTCATACTTTGGTGAGACAGATATATAAATAGAATTTAAAAAAAGGTTATTAATCAAATCTAATTATTACAAAAGATAACTATGTTAATTACATAGTTATCTTTTGTAATAATTAGATATGTGTTACTTTAAAATTTAGATGATCAATAATGAAATGAAAACATAAAACCGACAAAATATATAAATAGATACATTTTTAAATCGGAACAAAAATCTTATATTTAAATTAATTACATTTTGAACTTTGTATGTTTTCGTCTCCTCTTCTGTTTAACCACGCGCCGAAAGCTTACGAACAGTACAGTACAGTAACAGACGGTTAATGTACCGCTGCTGGGCTAAGGCCTCCTCTCCCTTTTGAGGAGAAGATTTTTGGAGCTTATTTCACCACGCTGCTCCAATGCGGGTTGGTAGAATACACATGTGGCAGAATTTCAATGAAATGACACACATGTAGGTTTCCTCACGATGTTTTCCTTCACCGTCAAGCACGAGATGAATTATAAACACAAATTAAGCACATGAAAATTCAGTGGTGCTTGTCCGGGTTTGAACCCACGATTATCGGTTAAGATTCACGCGTTCTTACCACTTGGCCATCTCGGCTTACGAAATAAATATACTTTTTGTTACATCCGTACTAATATAAAATTGTATTATAGTTTGTCTATCTGTTTATACACATATTACGTTTTCATAACTAAACATTAAAACAGATGATTTAGTATGCAGATAGATTCGTAGCAGAGGGCAAATATAAATCTTCATGTCCCCTATTTTATTTACGTAGGAAATGAAAAATACTATAGGGTAGTATTTAGATTTTACCATAATAAAAATGAATATTCTTTTTAAATGTCGAACCAAAAATATATTTTTATGCGAACATTCTCGTACGTAATTACGTGGATGATGATGATGACGATGATGATATTCTCTTTACCGATTTCGGCTATAGCGGCCATTCTAAGAAGACCCAACGATATATTATAGTGCACAAGTGTGTGCGCAAACACACACTCACTTTATATTCCTTTACTTTTATAATCTGATGAGAAAACAATCTGACATGAGTGGAAAAAGATTAAGTTATAGGAAAAACGGCAAAAATTATTCTAATATTTATAAGAAGATATAAATATATAGATTGTGAGAAATATAGAGAAAGCCAAAAAGAGATTTCTAACTGAAAACACTATAACCAAAAAGAACAAAAGAAAAACAGCATACTCAGTGCGAAACCTGATTGGTTGCCTTTTGTATTCCAAACTGTAGATCTATTTAAAATAATAATAAATAGATAACATAAATAATAATTAACTGTTTTGTATGAACATAAGCCTACTTGCGTCACTGTCAGCTCATCTGATGGTTACTTCAGAAATGTAAAATTAGCTGAAGCAAGATAAAAAAGATAAAATGAAATAGGACAGTATTTTGAAAGACATTTAACGAGAAACGGCGTGTGAGCAGGCCAGTAAACAAATAAATACACAATGAATTTTCAATCAATGTCATACGTAGCCCCGAGGCAATACAAACAACTAAAAACTATGAGCTGGCAGCGAGTCACGCGAGCTGCATTTGTTTTGTCCGTTATCCATTATGACGTATTTTATCAGTAAAACTAAAGTCGTTAGCGTATTTCATTTATTTCCAATCAATAGATGACATCGTTCGAATGGTGAAAACTATATACGGCCTTATTTATATACGTTGTTTAACATTTGATTAGTTAAACAATATTGTGTCTTCTTCTCTCGAATATCAAATCAGTAATGACAGAAAGAGAAATATCAGTATTAACTCAACAGCCGCTAAGCAACATTATAAGTAAGACAGATAGATTTAACTTTTTAAATTATAATTATTTTTTTAGAAACCCGCAAGTGTCAAATTTATTTGGACACTTGCATGTACCGGACACGGCTGCTTCGGTAAGTACCTGCACAAGATAGCGCGGCGAGAAATGTCACCCTCCTGCCACGAGTGTGGTGTGCAAATCGACACAGCGCAACACACCCTGACGGAGTGTGCCGCGTGGGGGCCCCAGAGGCATTCCATGGCGGCAATTGTTGGCGGAGACCTCTCCATGCCGAGCATCATCAACGCGATGCTCGGAAGCCAGGAGTGCGGGTTTTAGTGGGTACTCTGATGTTCGGGGTGCACTCGGTGCCTCGGATATCGGCGAACCCCACTTACCCCCCTACTGTTCCCGTGGGGGAAACGCGTAATGCGTTTTTCCAGCGTAATAAAAAAAAAGTGTCAAATATATTTAATTTTTATATTTTATATCTGCACATGTATTGGACACACAGATTAAATTGGAGCGACATGATGGAAACTACAAACCTACCAACAAAGTTGTTTTCACGGAAGTTTGCCGTTAGGAAAGCAGATGGTCGTGAAAGTCGTCACAATATTTTCTATGTAGTTTTAAATAGCAGAGTAAGCGAATAATTATGATCGATTATGATTATTATATTATATTATATAAGAAAAGCCGAAGCTAAGATACGCGCATACGATTTTGCTTTTTTAATTTCCACCTTTAGAAATTTTTTTTGCGTTTCCTCTTGACAGGCGAGTGCTGCGGCGAGCCGCGTCTGCATTTATACAGCTTAAGAGTAAACACAATTTAACGGTCTGGCGAAGACGAGAACCGAGAATAAAAATACTATAACAATGAATACAGCGATGTACGTTGTAATTACTGTTTGTAGTTCAGATTGTACCATTATTAGTTTCTTTACTCCAACTATTTATTTTTTGTTGTAGAAGGTTATAGGTATTTATTAACAAAATGTATTACTGATACCAAAAAGCGAATTAAGTAACTAATTTAGTAATTAAGTAATTTTCATTCATTCTTTATAAAACATTTGTTTTTAAGGCTGTATCTCTGCTACTGCTACTTCGTATATATTTAAGCAAAAAAACAAAATCACTTCCATTTGATCACGTTGTAACAATAATTTTATTTTCGCTTTTTTATATCTTAAATTGTTAATGATCATATTTATTTTCCCAACGTCAATGTGATAATATTATTTATTACAGTTTATAAATTCAAAAAAACATATACCCAAAAATCAAGTCATCGACGTTACTGTATAAACTACTCAAGAACTCGTATCGAGTTCTTTAGTATTTCCTCATTTCTTAAATATCTAATCGTATTTTCAACCATATTTATAATAATTTATATTTGATTCGTTTAATTTAATTAAAGATATTTAATAGCAGCTAAATATACTATATGAATCTTAACTGATGAACGTGGGTTCAAACCCGGGCAAGCACCTCTGAATTTACATGTGCTTAATTTCTGTTTATAATTCATCTCGTGCTTTTCGGTGAAGGAAAACATCGTGAGGAAACCTGCATGTGTCTAATTTCATCGAAATTCTGCCACATGTGTATTCTACCAACCCGCACTGGAGCAGCGTGGTGGAATAAGCTCCAAACCTTCTCCTCAAAAAAGGGAGAGGAGGCCTTAGCCCAGCAGTGGGACATTTACAGGCTTTTACTGTATACTTATATTACCAATATAAAATACCAATTTATATATTCCACCACACAAGAAGTGCTGGTTAAGTCGAGCTGAGATCCCAAGTGGTTAAAGATGTGGCCTTTAATCTTCTGTTAAAAATATAAGTAGCAAGAAACGCTTTTATGCACAACCAAAGGTATTCCTCTTAAATTAATTACTTCAGAGCAATCCACCTTGTTACGTATATATGCTTACAGCAGGTCATATCAATGTATTCCGTTCCGCGTGGCGTAACATTAATCGGGAATAGCGATAAGTAATTTGCAACGCATTGAGCTTTTGTCCTCTCATTACGTAAATTCCTTTGTGCTTCCCTATTGCATCATTAAGCATTGTTTGTAGTTGATAGTATACTAATTACACGACCGATATTTTAATACTGATGTCGGGTCATTTAAATTTATATCGATTTTTAAGTATAAAATGAACCAACTGAATATCCGTAATTACAGGCACAGGATAAATAAGGTTAGTTCACAAAGTTGGTAACGCATTGACGATGTGAGGTATTTCTTATAGTAACAATGTTGAGGCGGTGGGGATCTTGAATTTCCCATTTGCCAGTCGGCTTACCTTTTATAAATAATTAAAAAGAATGATGCAGTGCCTTGAAATAATTAAATAATAAGAGCAAACAAAACTAAAACATAATAAAATAAAGGGAACTGAAACATAAAAATCATTAATCAAGTAAGTGATTTTCGATTTCCAATTCCTTAATGTTACTTTTGTAATGAAATCAGTTTTCGCACTGAAATTTATATCATTTAACTTCGATAAGAAAATCAAAACTTCCGCTAAACAAATAGCGTTAAAGTCGAAATCGCTCCGAATCGAAATAACTGTTAGGAAAAGTTTTTCATAACCAAATTCTTGAAGCGGATTTGTTGCCACGCGTGTTATTAAATATTTATTCTCTGCCAATTCTCTGAGTTCCAGCTGCTTTTGAAGTGTCGGAGTAATACAGTGACGCGGCTTGAGCACGATTAAACATATTATTACTATGAACGAAAATTCGTCAACTTATGACATTGACCTAGAAAATTGTTATTAAGGTTGACCTTAAAATTAGCTATTCCTGAAACAAAGACTTCAGTTTAGTTTAAATTCAACCTTGTTGTGTGGAACAGACATTTACATACTCAATGTTATCGCTCTATATGGTTTTTGACATTTATAGATGTAAAACATATATTGGCACGCTTTGGAGGTAAGGCGTACGAGTCGATCGTATCGTATCGGCAACTGACGTGTCGCTTTCTCATGTCATCATATCCTCTCTCTCTAATTGCTTATATGTTCGTGGTGCGTATAACATATATCATTTGTAAAACATTATTAACCTCTCAAGACATTATTACTAACATCATAAGCAACAACTTTTGTTCTATGACTTCTTACAAATCTCTTTTTATCTAAAAATCCATCAAGTCAATAACCCATTTCAATGTTTAATATTTACCGGCCGTCTTGTCCCGGTCATTTGTTTTCCAACTTTTATTGGGAGGATCTTCCTCATTTAAAACTAGTTCCATATAAAAATATGAATAAGTACGTCATAAATATTATACTATTTGCTTAAAAGCTGAAGTCATATAACACTATCGTTTAAAATGTTTGACTCGTGTTGTAACCCGCACTCATGTCTAACTTCATCTCAAAATAATTACGTGCAGGGTAGACCCTGAACATGGTTATGTAAATTCCGAACATTGATTTGCCATTTTGAAATCTAACTCAACAACCGATGGTTCATTTTAGCATGAACCATTTGAATACGATGAATTCTGTCTACATTTTGTTGCACTAAACACTCTCTAACTGCAGGTATATGATGGTGGAGAAACTTTTCTGATGTGTATACTGTTCTGTGTTTCTCCTGATGGAAACGCTTATCAAGTTTAATTAAATCAAATAATGTTCGAGTAATCATTTGAACCTGCAACAATTATTCACGGTATGCTTTGACTCAACTGACATACTTTGAAGCAATTTTTTATAGTAATAATTAAATTGTATGAATAGGGGAAAAGCAATATAGATTACTGGTGCAACGCAAACTACGCTTAATGTGATAATTAAATTAAATCAAATTTTCATTGTTATTATTTTATAACAAGCTTAAATATGATAAAATAATCTTATTTGTGACGTTTTCCAAGGGAAACAAATGTTTTTAATTGATGAGATGGCCCAATGGTTAGAACACGTGAATCTTATATATATTCTTGGTAAGTTCTACTGTTTTTTTATGTACTTAATGTGTGTTTGTATCCATCAACTCGCACCGGGGCAGCGTAGTGGTACACGCTGAAAACCTTCACAAGGAGGCTTTAGCACAGCGATAAATCATTTACAGGCTTATGCTATATATTGCATACTCTCTATATAATATTCAATATAATATTACGTGCCTCGGAAAGCACGTTAATCTGTTGGTCCTACGCTTGAACTCTTTCCGGTCGTGTTGGATTGCCGTCCCGTCGGATTATGAGAGTTAGGGAACAGAGTACACCTGTGTTTATGCACAAACTTGGGCACTATAATATGTCCTGCGCAGTTGGTTAATCACTCTAGAGATTCCGTGACCGAAATCGGTCGAGAGGACATTATTATATAATATTAATTAATACTAACAAAATAAAAGACACAAACAAATAAAATTAAATGTATATAAATTGGTTAACCACGAAGAAACATCGTTACAACACAGAAAGAAAAACTAATATAAGAAATAAAGACAAATAATGATACATCCATATTAAATGTGAAAATGTATTATTCCGCAATATAACTAACTAATATAATAATAATAATAATACCTGAGACATTATCCACACAGGGCCATCTGATCCCAAATAAAGCAGAGCTTGTACTATGGTAACCAGACAACTGATATACTATATATATTATTATTCTTTTTTAAATACATACTTATATAGTTAATTGCACCCAGATTCAGGACTAACAGACATGTTCATGCACACAAATGTCTGTCTTGGGTGGGAATCGCACCTCACCAACCGGCTCGTCATAATAAATATAACACTCAATTGTATTTTAATACTAAAGTCGTTATGAGAACAAATCTAGTACTTAAGCCTGTAGTAACCTATTTTAACGTAACGATTGAAGCTTAACCAATACTACTTAGGTACAAAGTGAAACTGCTTTATGTCTACTCTTAAGCCTCTCTGGCTTCGGTTCATTTTGTTCTTACGAAATACTTGTATTTACAATTATTTTTTTACTTATATAAAAAATCACATTGTCGACTGCAAACGACATGTTGCTCCCTTAATGCTATATATTTATTTATTTCCTTTAATTATAAATTCTTTCGAAAACATAATTATATATTCTGCAAAACATTTCAACTTTAAACAAATAGCGTTTTGTTTTAGATTATAATTATTCCCCAGTATATAAAGCCAAATAGCATTAAATTATTTAAAATCAGTAAATGACCCATTAAAGGGAAGAAATACACCTGATGATGGAAGGATATCTACACCACGATGCTCCACTGCGGCTTGAAATAAGTTATAAGCTTGGTGGCAGAATTTGAACCTGACACATGAGCTGTAGAGATCAATTATAAGCACAAATTAAGTACATGACACACCTCAGTGGTGCTTTGCCGGATTTGAACCCTTGATTATCAAATAACAATACTTGTTCTATCCACTGGGCTATTAGAATTCAAAAAATTCAATCAGAATAAAAGAAATTCAAAAGTATAAGTAATTAAAATAATGAATAAAAATACTTAAAATGGAGAACATACTTCATAGTTTGACAAAACGAGACAGTGAGGCCCTAAATCGACGAAGAATATTAAGCATTCATGGAATACCGAATTGTTCAAAGCTGAACAAAATGAAATCCCCGAAAAGACCAGCGTGACTTTATTGCGTAATAAACTCAAGTGTGTACTTTACAGATATACAGCGTTGTTTAGGGACAATACTACCTCTTGATATATTTTATTTGACAATATAAAAAGTTGTAATCGCAGTTTCTCTGTTATAGCCGAAAAAGAATTTTAATTGCGTTAAACGAAAAAGAAGATCCTTTATTTACACTAACTGGCATAATTTATGTACATTTTGATTGAAGATTTGAAGTGAAAAATATATTTCATTTTTAAGCACATTCAACGCGTACGGATTAGTATGAGATTTGGCATAGTTAGACTTTATATATAGAAGGAGTGCGGGAAGCTAAAATTAACATAATATAGTATGTATTACAATTACATTATTTAATAAAATAAAACATTCATTGTTTACTAGCCGAGATGGCCTAGTCATTAGAACTCGTGAATCTTAACCGATGATCGTGGGTTCAAACCCGGGCTAACACCACTGAATTTTCATGTGCTTAATTTGTGTTTATAACTCATATCATGCTTGACGATGAAGGAAAACATCGTGAGGAAACCTGCATGTGTCCTACCACACGTGTATTCTACAAAGCCGCATTGGATCAGCGTGGTGGAATAAGCTCCAAACCTTCTCCTCAAAAGGGAGATGAGGCCTTAGCCCAGCAATGGGACATTAACAGGTTTGGTACTGTACTATTATTGTATTGTTCACGTTTATAATACTAATTTCAATGTTTTTGACAATTCCTGAGGATTTTTATTTTAACTCAACTAAGTCTAACTTTTACTATCTTTCGTATTTTTCAAATAACTTGAAAATTTTGCTTAGGTTTATTTTTATTATTAATATTGAACAGAATAAGCTTTTTATCAGATAGTCTCCAAACTGTTGTTTTGTACCTTACCAAAATTTAAATGAAATCTATTGGAATTGATAACAATGTACGTTATACTTCTCTGATGTCAAGTCTCATTTTTATGTGCAATGAATTACGGTCGAATTTCGAACAATGGGCGACCTCTAATTTATTTAAATGAACTTTTAAATTTTTATTACTAAAAATATTTTATTAAAAAAAAACAATTACATAATTTTCTTTATATTTTTTATGTTTTGCTGTATCTTAATTAATTTGAAATATCTATTATCAAAAAAATATTTAAGAATTATATACAATATTGTAAATGAAGTGTTTACAGATATAAAGAGGTAATTTTTAAATAAAATTTGAAAATTAAAATTTTACATAACAATTTAATATTTAGTTATATCAATTTTTTTTTCATGAAAGGTGATACAACTGTAACTATAAATATAATTTCAATCGTTTTTGTTGTCATTTCAGTCAAACGAGTTTTTATCAAGAAACAAGACCGGTTTTAAAAGACCTAAAAAAATCACTTAGGGAAGTCTCGTTGTCTCGCAATCTAAAACTATTATTAATAATAATTTCTCTGTTTACAGTCGAAATCTACTTAAATAAAATGTATTATTTCTAATGTATAAGTTTGTCTTTTATTATATACAGCATTACCCTTTTCTGTAAGTCTAATCTCACTATAACGGAGATTGCCTGAGAGAGATCGTTTTAAGTGATAAAGCTGAAATTTTTTTTATCTTCCCGAAAATTTGAGGGCATTTTTGAAGTTTTTATCTTTCTATTTATTAAATCTCATATAATTGTTTATTCATATTCAGCATAAAAAGCTAGAGTGGAGACCGCGAATCGGCAAGCGCAGCGTAGGGCGCCCTCCAGCCAGGTGGACCGACGACCTTAAGAAGGTGGCGGGGACCAACTGGATGCGGAAGGCGGAGGACAGGGAGCTTTGGCGCACCTTGGGAGAGGCCTATGTTCAGCAGTGGACAACGATTGGCTGTTGATTGATTGATTGATTGATTGATAAAAAGGTAGCAAATTAATTTTATTAATAAAAAAACTGCTTGTTATGTTTAATCTTCATTATAGTCTTCATTATGTTTATTTATTTATTTATTTTGAACAAATCATACATATCTTAAACAATAAATACGAAAGTAACTACATTAGTATAATACTGTGTCGTAGCTACTAACGCCCACCAATTCGACAGCACATTTATTTATTATTTGTTCATTATAAACATAACAATCAAATATCATTTAATTTAACATAATATAATATATAAATATATACATCTAAATATATATACTATAAGGAAGGAATGTTGTACATAATGTCTAAACGAAAATTAAATTTATCCACAAAAACATTTGCTATCGCCTTTAACTCCAAACATAAGAAAGAAATAACAATATAATATTACTCTCGTTAGTAAATTAAGCTCAGGCATTGTATACAAAATAATTTACAAAAATATACGCATTTAATCTTTCAAGAGTAAACAATGACTGTTTGACCGTTTATTTTATTTTATATAAATTTGATAAAACAAAAAATCAAATATTTAAATTCAATTGTAAGCTGAAGTGATTACTTGGTGGTTATGTGATATGTACAAAAGCCCGTCTGGGTAGGTAATACCCTCTTATCATATATTATCCCGCGAAACAACAGTAATTAGTATTGTTGTGTTTCGGTTTGAAGGGTGAGTGAGCTAGGTAAAGTAACAACAGGCACGAGGTACATAACATCTTAGTTCCCAAGGTTGGTGGCGTATTGGTGATTTAAGTAACGGTTAAAATTTCTTACAGCGCCAATATGGGCGGAGGTGGCAACTTACTTACTTAAAATTGCCAACATCTATGTTGTCAACATTGTTAGGTTCAGTTATCAATAATTATCTATAGTCATTAACAAATATATGTAATTATGTTACACAAAATCTGAAGAATTGCAAACAGTTGCAAATACAGAAATTGCCAACAATTTTAGTGGAAAAGCAATTTAATATACAAAGAAGGGTGACATAAATGTTACTATGTCACCACTGAACTGTCACGAATAAGAATAAGTACGCGATTCGTCACTTCGCTTTGTGATGTAAATACGAGCCGTGCCAGCACCTTGAGAGAATTAGGCTTTGTAGCTACTTAACAACTACCTCGTCTCAAGATGACAACGTTACTGGCTAAAGGCTATTATAATTATAATAATAATAATCATTTATATAAAACTCTTAGTAGTACTAGTCTTTTTATAAAACAAAAAAATGAGAATTTATTTAAAAACAGACCTTAATTTTTTATTACAATATCATTGTTGGCGCAATACAAAGTCAGCGTATAAATAAAATAATCTAAATTATATCATAAAATATTTTATAATTTTATTACGAAGCTTATCGAATTGTTCATAATAATAATTATTACCCTATAAACGAGTTATTCGCTTAGTTTGAAAGGTATAATATATAGGATATTATATCTGAAAAAATAACTTAATACTTTTTTAGTTCTTTTTTTTAATAATAAACAAGTACCATATTTACAACCAACATGTTACAAATTTATTAGAAAAAAAAACAATACTGGAAATAAAAACAACATTTTGAATTCCTTTTATTATGTGGAGCACAATTTCAATAATGAATTAGCGAAATTGCGAACTCAAGCGAATAAAGGTTAATTATGCTTCTCTAAATATCCAATAAACATAATTTATTTTTATTACAAATTATATACAATTATTATTCTCTAAATAATAATAATAGCAACAAGCTCCAAGCCTTCTCCTCAAAAAAGGAGACCTTAGCCCAGCAGTGGGACATTAACATGCTGTTACTTAACTTTAATTATGCTTCTATAATTCATTACGATTATTATTAAATGTATCATCAATATCTATTGAGTAATTTCGTGACGAAAAGTCTTTGCATAGGTTTCTTTATAAAATATGTATACGTAATAATAAGCCGAGATGGCCTAATGGTTAGAACACGTGAATCTTAACCGATAATCGTGGTTTCAAACCCAGGCAAGCACCACTGAATTTTCATATGCTTAATTTGTCCTTATAATTCATCTCGTGCTTGGCTGTTACTATACGTATATTAATATTATTTACGTATAGTAAATAATATTAATAAATATAATAAATATAAAAACGGTAATAAATATAATAACGGTTTTATAATATTAATAAGGATGATAAGTAACCTACCAGCAATTGAAGCCTCGCATATGCAGCCGATCCGCTCTCTATACATTCCACACATTTCTGTAATATAACCGTAGATCATTTTACCAATAATTGTTTAGGTTAGTCTTGTAGCTGCTGGATTTCAATTTTGGTTTTATTTCAATATGAAGAAAGACTTTACTGACCCGTTTTTAACCAGATAACGCAACGGCTTATAAAATTATCATAAAAATATCAAAAATTAATATTAAGAAAATTTAAAATTATTATTTGAAAAATAAATTTATCTAAATGAACGGATTAACAGGACAACACAGTTGTTTGTTGTGTCGAAATGAACAAATGACTATAACATTTTGATTATAAAATCAAATCAATTGAGCTAATTTCCTCTGAAAATGTATATCAAACAGAAAAGAAATGGTATATCGTGATTTCTGTTCGTTGAACCAAATTGTTATTTACTGAAATAGAAAAATATAGCAAGCCATTGTGTGGACATTTCGAGATATAAATTGAAAGAATTCTTGAATGGAAGAGGATCGTGCAGAAGAACTGGATTTACAGTTTTTCATTTTTATATTTATGACTAGAAATTTTCTAAAAAAGAATTTTTTTTTAAATTACTTTTTAGAAACAGAGTGAGACTTCTTTCAATAATTATTATTATTCAATTATTATTATTCAAGTGTAATGAGAAAGTGTAAAATTCATGTCGACAATGAATTTTGCTAACAATCAAAATTATAATTTAATTTAAATATTTAAAAAGAAAAGATAATGTAATTTTAAATTAAGAACAGTTTCTAAAGTATTAGACAAATCGTGACCTTGATCGTGTCTATGGCTAAAACTTTTCAATATTTATGAGTATTTTACTTTTGACACAGCTATATCATAAGTATATTGTTAAGTAAAACTCTAATTTTATTTCATCTTACACGTAAATATGCATACTAAGTGACTAGCTATTGGATTATCAATAGTTTTTTTTTTTTTAATTTTGGTTTGAATATTTTTAATGCTCGTAGACGATAATCTTTTTGTTTTCGTTTATCTGTTCCTCAGCATTGTGAACCGTCATCGGAAATTGTATGTGACGTTTTGTATAAAAAGTGTTTCTTTTTTATATACGCGTTCTTTCATATAATGATTAATGAATATATCTTAAAGTATGCTAATTATTGAAACCATATTAAGAAAAATGTTATCAAAACGACTTATTTTTTATTTTCCAATAACGATGTTGTTCGACGTAATCCGATTATACCGAACTGATCCTTGTTATTCCTAATAAGATTAATTTAATTAATAATGTAATAAATTAATATACTTTACAGAACTGAAGTGACCTATTGGATATAAAACACCGAACCTGAAAATTCCGAAAATGGAAGGTAACCTTCCATTTTCGGAATTTTCACGTACCATCATTTGTATTTATTATTATTATCGTTTTTATTAAAACATTAATCTTGTTTTAGATTAAGTAAAGAGTTTCTATATGTTGTTCTCTTGGATACCAAACATTTTTTAACATTAAAAGTAATTTAAGAAAATATCAATCAGTAATTGCCGGTATCGATATATACGTAGCGCATAGTTATGCGACTCACGGAATCCGATAATAGAGAGTTGTTAGTTAAATCAAACGCAGTAGTGGCATCTCATCAATTCACTCTGATGTGTAAATGCTCAATCTGCGTCTATTATATACGGACGCAATTGGAATTTTATTGTTAGATTTATGCTTATATTTTGATTTCATCATCAACGTTCAATAAAGGACTATAGAGTATATATGTCGGAGGAAGTGACAGAATTTGATGTATTGTGGAGTTGATTGTTGGTTGCATAACGCGATTTACAGATAGCTTATAATTAAAATAATGTAACGCGAGTTTTACAATAAAACAAAATAACTCTGAACGCGTCTTAAGCGGCTGCGGAGGCTAGTCGGCTAGACCTCATCCCCGCCCCGGCACAAGTCTCCCGTTAATTCGGATTTCGGTTACCTAATTAGTGAGTTCAAATTTTCGCACTGTGATATTGTGATCAATATAAGTAATTGTTACTGATCAATATAAGTAATTGTTACTGATCGTGTGATGTTTAAAACCCTATTAAAACCCTGAAATAAACTATTACGAGTCTTAAGTGGTATTACAATAGTTTATATTTATAAATTGACGTGTCTTACGTGTTTCATATTATTTTTATTATTATTATATATATATATATATATATATATATATATCTACTTTCTGGTTGTTGAATTTGAAGATTCGTTTGTTAACATGTCATTGAAATTGCATTGGTAGCTATGTGTTCCCACATCGCTCGATTTTCAACCTTTCTTAGCGCAGTTGTTATTGCGAGATCAATTAAAGCCGTTACCTGACCACAATATGTGTTAGGTATTCGATTCGCAGGGTCTTTTTTCTTTGACCTTAACCAACATAACGAAGTTATGATGGTTTCCTCATTATGACAGAAATATGCAAGATTTCTTATGTAGCATATCGTTGAGAGGCCTATTTTAATATTTAGCTGATCCAATCTAGTATATGTATATATACATTTATGCTCAACCATATGTCTCTTACAATGAACGATAATAGAATATAAAAGTTAATGTGCAACAGTTTTATAGTCACAGCAACAGTTATATAGGAATATTTGGTATAATAGCAGTAACTGGTGGTAGGGCTTTGTGCAAGCTCGTCTGGGTAGGTACCACCCACTCATCAGATATTCTACCGCAAAACAGCAATACTTGATATTGTTGTGTTCTGGTTTGAAGGGTGAGTGAGCCAGTGTAATTACAGGCACAAGGGACATAAAATCTTAGTTCCCAAGGTTGGTGGCGCATTGGATATGTAAGCGATGGTTGACATTTCTTACAATGCCAATGTCTAAGAGCGTTGGTGACCACTTACCATCAGGTGGCCCATATGCTCGTCCGCCTTCCTATTCTATAAAAAAAAAAAAAAAAAAAAAAAAAAAAAAAAAAAAAAAAAAAAAAAAAAAAAAAAAAAAAAAAAAAAAAACAGCTTGTGAATCTCCTACTGCTGGGCTACGGCCTCTTCTCCTTTTTTAAAGAAAAGGCTTATTTCACTACGCTGCTCTAATGTGGGTTGGTGGAATACATATGTGGCAGAATTTCAGTAAAATTTGACACATCCAGGTTTCTTCAGGATGTTTTCCTTCATCTTTAAGCACGAGATAAATTGTAAATACAAATTAAGCACTTGAAAATTCAGTAGCGCTTGCCCGGGTTTAAGCCTTCTTCGTCTGCAGATTCTAAAATGTGATCATCTTTGTCATTCTATTTCAGTTCCTTCCATGTAGAATAGCTAGAAGTTTGTTGTAGTACTTATTATAACTATCGCAAACTGCTCGAAAATTATTCTCCTTACTCCAAACTATTGTTAGACTTTGAAACAGTCCTAAATTTCTCTTTGAGCGGTGGTCTTTATATATGTATATATCTGCAACTGTATTGTACCTCATACAGAGAAAATATCGTATTGCACTTAGAAATCAAATTAATTATTTAAAACGAAACTATAATGATCGTGTTAATAAAGAAATTAAACAATGGCGGTATACTTTCAGTAAAATTAATTATTGAATAGTATCAATTTCCGATTTAACTAATTTCGAATTACATTACTTATTTTTATGAATTATGTAATATAATTAATGTTTGCCTGTTATGGCGTTGTTCTAATAAGTTAAACACATATATGACAGAGGAGAGCATGAAATGAATTAATTACAATATACAGTTTATTTCGAATATATACTCAAACACAAATTGATTAAAGCTGTGTTCAGATGACGTAAAACTGATGCGCGTTATCAAATCAAACATCTAGACATAAATATACAATCGATCACATAAACCTAAAGCCACCAAAATTTCAAATATCACCTGCGCGTCCCCTAAACGCACCAGGTCATTTCTATACCAACTTCAGGCGCGCTTTTAACGCACGTACCACCGATTTTAGCGAAAGGTCATCAACACCGCTGTCGCCTTTGGTCTCCTTCTTCCCAGCAGAGGATCAACCTGCCGACGCTTATTACCGATGTCGTGTGATAAATGGAATTGTACGGTGCGCTGATTTGGGGGGACGATCTCACTGCTCGTAACAAGTCCTGCGAAATTCAGAGTCATAACGGTAAGAATAATACGAGCCGTACGGTATCATGGATAGATTGACACATCTTAAGCTTTTTTGTTTCGATTCAATTTCTAAATTTCTCAACTTTTTTACTGTATTTAATAAAATAATTAAATCCTAATTATGTAAAAAAAAACAATAATATATTTCTATTATATTAATATAAATGATAAAAAATCTTATTTGTTGATTTATTAATTAAATTTTATTTAATTATGAGAAAAAAATTACTATTGAATTTCTTGGCGGTTTTATTTTGAGATAAAAACATTTTGAACCTGTAGTAGTTTTACAATCCCGTAACCGTAAATTTTACAATCCAGTACGATGAAATTATTAAAGCGTTAAATGATATCATAAGTAATATTCAAATGGAAAGGTGTTTTTTCTTTGTCACGTATTCACGTCTTAACTATTCAACCGATCATCATGAAATTTTTCATAGACGTTGTCGGAGGTTCAAAAGAGAAATAAGGAACCTAACACATAACCACTCACACACAAACGAAACCGCAGGTGAAAACTAGTTATATAGTCAACTATACATATAATGTCTTAGCTTGGATTAATCGGTCCCAATAATTATTAGTTTGCAGTACAACAACTTACTATTTAGTACCGGATTAAGTTGATTGTGTCTAAACAATTGTTAGGCTTAAATATCAGTCAATGCCTATCATTTTATCTTAATATTATTTAAATTATTATTAACTTAAGCTTAGATACTTTAGAGGATTTATTACTGCGAGATTGTATATTTAAATATGTTTAAAAATTATTTCAAAATATAATATTAAAAAAAATGCCATAAATGGAAAGCTAAAATGTAGTTTCATAAAAAAAGTTTAATCGATGACGAAACATTTTGAAGTCAAGTAACATTTAAAAATTTTTAAAAACTATATGTAACTAACTTATGACTGCATTTTCTGTGACGTATTTGTAATAATTATAATTTATTAATAACTAATAATAAAAATAAGACAGTTTTGAAATTACGGATTTTGCCTCCAAAAAGCCTTTTTTTTACATAGAATATTCATAAGTGGTCGGATAAATGGGTCAACTAACGGAAAGTGGTCACCACCGCCAATATATATTTGTGCTGTTAGAAATATTGGCCGTTCCTTACATCGCCAATACGTCACCATATTTAGGAAATGTTATGTCCATTGTGTCTGAAATATTTAAGAATTGCTTTTCGGTGGTAGAATATCAGACAAATGGGTATTACTTACCCAGGCGGACTTGCTCAAAACCGATTCAAGTGAATTAGTAAGGTCATATCATGTAAGGGAAGTCACACGTCACATTAATAAACAGAATTTTATTCTCAAATAGGTTTTACAAAGTCCTAAATCAAAACAATACTATTAAGTCCATAATATCTACTTTATGATATTATCACGTATTGTCTACCTGACCCAATTATTCTTTCCAAAGTAGGGTTACAACTCACCTTGATACTATAAGAGGCTTAATTGCGATGAATGTGAGCTGTGCCTTAATCTGACAGAGGATGGCATAAATTGGAATAACATGACTTGTACATGGAGCATTGGGCCTTAGAATAGGTGAATATTCATTAGTAATACTATGCGAGGTGTACGTTCAAAGTTTGAAGATAACCTGCTTTAAACACATTGACTGTAACAAAGAGGTCACGAAAACATCGTTCGAATAAACTTTTTTTATTTATCTCTACCCGGCTTTTTCAAAAGACATGAATCTTAAACAATAAAGATTATAAAATTTTTCTTATTTATACTAGTAACGTTTTACGTTTTTGAGAAAAAATTTGGATGGAATGGATAATTAATTATATGTACAAATAATCCAGGGCTGCCTCTAGGGATTTTGTGTAAAACCCTTATGTTTTATTTTTATAACGATATAATTTTTTTCTAACAACTAGGCCATCTCAGCTTTTTAAAAAAAAAAAACTGAGATGGCCTAGAACGCGTGAGTCTTAACCTATGATCGTGGGCTCAAACCCGGGCAAGCACCACTGATTTTCATGTGCTTAATTCGTGTTTATAATTCATCTCGTGCTTGACGGTGAAGAAAACATTGTGAGGAAACCTGCATGTGTCTAATTTAATTAAAATTATGCCACATGTGTATTCTACCAAACCACATTGGAGCAGCGTGGTGGAATAAGCTCCAAACCTTCTCCTCAAAACGGAGAGGAGGCCTTAGCAGCAGGACATTAACAGGTTGTTACTGTACTGTACTGTACTGTATAAAATTTTTGGTATTTACCCCTGTCGCATGTCAACTATATTTCAAATAGATTACGTACGGAAATAAGTTCGACAGCGCTTTATCATATCTCATCACATTCTATCGCTAAACAGTAATACTTAGTTTTTTTCCTACAGGTAACGACAGTGTAACAACAAGTATAAGGGACATACCATCTTAATTAGTGATTTAAGGTATGGTTAATATATTACTTAGGAGAAAGCTTCAAACCTTCTCCTCAAAAGGGAGAGGAGGCCTTAGCCCAGCAGTCGGACATTAACAGGCTGTTACTGTAATATATTACTGTCCACATTTTAGTACACTAATTTGTATTGTTCAGTATCCAAAATGTAAGCAAAATTGCTGTACAATCGGTAGCGGTAAGCTTGTGAACAACTGTTACAAGATTTGAAGTAAAATAAAAGCTTGTTGACACATGAGTTTTAGTTATTTTTGTTTATTATCAACATTAAATCAAGTCTACAAAGAGCATATTATTATTAAAGTAATTATTTAAACACAATAAATAATTAGTTAATTTTGAAGTCAGCGCCTAAAAAATGTGTATCAATATGATCTACATTTCTGAAATACATATTCTTCGTCTATTCAATAAAACAGAACACATTAATGGATCCCCAATCGCCACACACAATACTGGGCTAAAAACTCTCACAGCAGTGTTTTTCTGTAAGAAGTGACTTCGTATCTTAATCGTGAAATTTTGAAAACCATTTCGTTATCGCTCTATTTTTAAATATATATCATTGAATTGGTATAATTATTAATAGATATTATTATGTCACGGTCGTGGCATGTGCAGTGTTTAAAGTTTATTATTAAATAACAGCTGTTCTAAATGTCTGCAATAAAGAGTGAAGATTTTTTTTTTATATTCGCCGGGAGGGCAAATGACTCTACTCCACCTGATGGTAAGTGGTAGTAGAGTCCAAACGCGACGACGGCCAGTACAGACGGGAAAAACGTTCTGCACTAGCCGCCTTCGCCTTGCCGGCCCGCAAGATGCCTCTTCACGCCTCGTTTGAAGGAACCCGGGTTGTAAGAGGAGGGGAACACGTGAGCTGGTAAGGAATTCCATTTTTTGGAAGTGCGACAAAGAAAGGAGTTGCCAAATTTCTTTGTTCGCGATGGAATTGATGTCACAGTTAGGCGGTTTCGAGATAATGATCTAGGTTTAAATACCAAATTATGAGTTCGCTTACTTACATCATTCACAAAAAATATATCGTACAAAAGTAAAACTAGGCAGACTGACAGACAAAATTACCGAAGAACTTCAATTTAAATTAATAATATTAGTTAAGCTTGTACCTACTTGTGTTTGAGTACGAATTGCAGTAAATACTCAAATCTAGCGCTCCATTTTAAAGCACTTTGGCGCGTGCTTAACAATTTAATAGAAGTGTGTGGACGACCCCTCGAGTGTTGCACGTAGATTACTAGTAGGTATGCGACTAAGCGCCGACATCCATTTCCCAGTTAAGTGATGTAAACCAAGATAGACAGATATTAGATACGATTAGACAATTTTATAGAGCATATGCTTTTTACTACTCTCAATAGTTACTATTAATTATGGGAACTAAAATAAAACTTAAATAATTGAAGAATATTAAGATTTTTTTTTTGAACAAAATTTCTTAAAATCATTTCACATGCAATGATAGAACTAGAAGCCTTTAAATACTTCAAAACTGGGCTAAAGCATATCCTGTATCCATTTTTATTCCATTTTATACCAAGACCACTCAAATATTTAACATTCGAAAACTATATAAAAATCATACATGATAGTAACATTACATTTTAATGACAAAAAATCGTAAAAGGCCTCTTTAAAAGGGTCATATGAATTATTCTCTCTGTTTTGTACTCACCGTGCCCACAATACAAGCTTATTAATCGCGTTGATTTACTTTATTGGCAATGAATTGTGAGGGTTACTCTTGTCATTCCTGCGTAACCCTAATAAATAATTATACCCTTATTTGCAGAGTTCTAAGCCAGTTATGAAAGGACAATGGCCACGGTCGTCATTAATTACGTAACATAACACATGTTCATTAATTATTTATCGTCTCGATTTTAAAATGCTATAACATTTTTCCATGAAAAATTGAACTAAATCCGGAATTAACAGAAAATTCACTTATAAGTACAGATAATAGTCAATTGTGCTCATGTAGGTTTTTTATATTAATACTGTGTTGAAGCGCGCATTGTTTTTAGAATGGCAACATTATTTTACTTTGTCTACATATAATTTTCTTTTTTGCCTACCTACAGAATATTCTTATTCAATATCTTTCTTGTAACGTCAATGAACAATAAATCTATCTTGAAAACAATAATTTTTTGATTTCCACAAATTAAAAACGAACACATTTGGCGACCGTGTGACAAAACGAATACATTAATTGCAATCTAAGAAAACGATCAACGAAAAATAAGAAATACGCAATTACGTTTCGGCGGTTATTCGACGATCCAACTATTGCATCACCCGTAGCCAGAGTAACCCACCTGGAAGAGTGATCGTATTTCTGAAGATAGAAGGACACTACAGAAGTTGCGCGTAAATACAATCAACGCTTCGATCTAATTAATAAGCTAAGTGCCCTGCTATTTTCCAATTTTATACCCAATCCTACATCTAATACCTATTTACCTATACCTAATACATCATTTTATTTTAAAACGTTCTTTAATCTCATTAGTTTTCTATATACTAGTAAATATGATATATTCACGATTAATTAAAATATGAGAATATATTATGTACCTACCTACATTGAAAACATAAAATTTTAAATAATTTATTAAACTATTAGTATTTTCGTTCTTTGTTTAAACGAATTATAAATATATATAATTATTTAAAACGTATATGTATTTAACGGTTTCTGCCGTCTATTTCAGCTTAATCGAGACGAAGCTGTGCGGCCATTTTGTACGTGCAACGGGTATTGCGATTCGTGATTCGCGAGCCAGTTGACACCAAATTGAGAAGAGTGAGTGATTATTTTAATTATTAATACGGTTTAATTATTATTATAACTATTTTGATTTAATATCAAAAATGATTATCGACAGTGATTTTAAGTATGATCTAAAGAAATTACTTACTAAGCGTTCTTCTATAAAAGGTCGTATTACTAAATTTAAAAATTATATTGATACTATTTCAATAAAGGAGGATTTATCTCCAATTCAATTATCGGAATTATCAATTAAATTAGAAAAAATCGTTTATTAGCTATTCAATACGAACAGTTGCAAGGTTCAATTGATGTTTTAAATTCAGATAATTTGGCATTGGAAATAAATGAGCGAGATGCTATTGAGCAAGATTGTGCGACATGTATTGTGATTGCTTAAACTATTATTACTGATTCTAACAGTCAGAAAGACGAGCAAAATACCTCTTCCTTGTCTCGATGTCATCACGATCATTTTGAAACAGAATATAAATACCGCAATTACATATTAATAAGTTCGATGGTGGCTTCTTTCGATGGCCGGAGTTTCGTGACACTTTCTTATCATTTGTACACAATAACGATCGCATTAAACCTATTCATAAATTTCATTATTTGACATCATATTTAGAAGGTGATGCCGCACGCATTATTTCAAATATTGAGGTTTCCGAGGCTAACTATGATGATGCGTGGCGCTTGCTATGAGAGAGATATGACAATAAACGACAGCTAATATATCGTCATTTAAATTCTCTTTTTGAAATTGATCAGTTGACTCGCGAGTCTGATCGATCCCTACGTTTTCTTGTGGACCACGTTACAAAAAACTTGCACGCTTTGTGTAGTCTTGGTCAGCCTACTCAGCTCTGGCATATATTAATAATACACATAGTTTCATCTAAACTAGACACGTATACTTACGTATACTAGATGGGAGGAAATGCGTAGCTCTTTGGATGAGGTAACTACGCTAGCTCAATTTAATAAATTATTAACAGATACTAGAAACATTACATCGTAATAAAATAGACTAAAGGCGACAGATAGCTATTCGCGGCCTACAGGCCCTAATTTTAATAGTGAATGAGCTCATACGAAATCTTTTACATCTTTGCAAAATAATTGTAACAATTTTAAATCTTGCGTTATTTGCAACGGAGATCACAAAATATATTAATGTGGCATATTTAAACGAAAGAATTTTGATGAAAAGGTTTTTGATATTCAAAGATTAAAACTATGCATGAATTGTTTAAGGGGAGGACATCAAACTTAAAATTGTAAACTAGGCCCTTGTCGTACCACTGTCGATACCAATTCATCTTCTTTAACTACTACGTCTACTAATACTATAGCAAACTTCTCAATACAGCCAACAAATCAGGCTATACTATCTACTGCATTGATTAAAGTACGCAATCCAAAAACAAATAAATCGCTTCAAGTTCGTGCATTACTTGATTGTGGAAGTCAATCATCATTTATCAGCAAACAATTAAAATAATATTTAAATCTCGAATCAAGCCAAATAAATAAAATTAGTGTTATGGGTAACAACTTAACAATTGTTGGCAACAACTCGTCTAACCACATAACAGAGAGTTAGAGTTGCATTGCTCAACTTACTTTAATAGACGAAAAATATTATGTAACGCTAGCTTGTTTTGTGCTTAAAGAGTTAACAGGTTCGATTCCTGCTACTCCTATTAACTTAGATAATTTAAAACTACCAAAGAATTTAAAACTTGCCGATCCCAATTTCAACATTCCATCGTCCATCGATGTACTCATTGGTAACGACGAGCAGTCATTGGGTCCATGTCTTATTAAACTAAGAAGTTCTAAAATTGGCTGGCAAATTACAAGTGCTATTTCTACCAATTTGCGTAAATCTATAGAAACAATTATCAAACATGATTTTTATGTAGACGATCTTATAACACGAGCTAATAGGGAAAAAGAACTTCTATATATTCAAACCTCAATGTCAAACACGCTTAAAAGGGGTTGTTTTAATCTACGCAAATACAAATCTAATTATAAAACCATTATAAATTCGGGTTTAATAAATAGAAATGATAAATTAAGTATAAGTTCCTCAATTAGTGCTTTAGGCATTAACTGGGATCCTAATAATGATACCTTGCGGGTTTCTTTTGAAATGCCACCTAAATCGGAGTTTGCTACTAAGCGAATTATTCTATCTTTTACTTTTAAAATATTTGATCTAATGTTTCTAATAAGCCCGTGTGTGGTTTTTCCAAAAAATATATTACAATCTCTATGGCAAAGGAAACTAGACTGGGATTTTCCAGTCCCAAAAGACATACAAAATTCTTGGAACGAGTTTACCAATGATTTATCATAACCTTTTAAGTCTTCAGGTGCCACGAAGGGTTGTTTGTGATAATTACAATTACATTGAACTGCACTCATTTAGTGATGCATACCTCGTCTAGAACTATGCGCAGCACTCTTAGCAGCTAAGTTATCTAGAGCAGCTGTGACGTCTCTTAGATGTACAGTCGCACGTCAGGTACATTGGTGTGATTCTACAGTGGTTTTGGGGTGGCTTCGTGCTGAAAGTCATAAGTTGAAGGCATTTGTAGCAAATAGGGCTGCAGAGATATCTAAACTAACCGATGTCAACTCATGGCGTTATATACCTACATTAATAAATCCTGCAGATTTCTAGGGGTTTATTACCTAAAGACATTATTTCATAGAATTTGTCATGGTACGGCCCTGAGTACATTTTTTTTTCTTTTTATATATATATATATTTTCGCCGGGAGGGCAAATGACTCTACTCCACCTGATGGTAACTGGTAGTGGAGTCTAAACGCGACGACGGCCAGTACAGACGGGAAAAACGTTCTGCACTAGTCGCCTTCGCCTTGCCGGCCCGCAAGATGCCTCTTCACGCCTCGTTTGAAGGAACCCGGGTTGTAAGAGGAGGGGAACACGTGAGCTGGTAAGGAATTCCATTTTTTGGAAGTGCGACAAGGAAAGGAGTTGCCAAATTTCTTTGTTCACGATGGAATTGATGTCACAGTTAGGCGGTGACATCGAGAACCAGCTCGCGTGGACTAAAGAAGGAAGGGGGAAGCAGGTATTAGAGAGAATAATTCCTCAGAGCACTCGCCGTGATACAGTCGATAGAAAGCGCTCAGTGCTGCTATCTCACGACGCAATTGTAAAGGTTCAAGGGTGTTTGTGTTTATGTTCCTTTACGTCGCCAATAATGCGTACGGCACGTCGCTGCAACCGGTCCAAGGCCTCAAGTAGGTACTTAGCGGAGCCATCCCAAAGGTGCGAGCAATATTCCACGCAAGACCGTACCTGTGTTTTGTACAGCAGGCACAGTTGTTGTGGCGTGAAAAAACTCCGCACCTTGTTCAGAACTCCGAGTTTCCGTGAAGCTGTTTTTATAACAGCCTCGATGTAATCCCTTGGACTAAGGTCGCAGCGAACGTCAATCCCCAGCATGGCGATTTTACTTTGCATCACCAGCGGAGTACCACAGAGGGTAGGAAGAGGGGAAAATGTTGACTTTTTCGCCGTGAGAGCGCATATCTGTGTTTTCTTGGCATTAAACTCAACAAGATTATCAGAGCCCCATTTAGCAATGAGATCTAACGTCCTATCGAGTTCAATGACAAGATCCTTCCGCCTCTCCTCAATTTCCGCTTGCCCAGCGACTGTGCGTCCGTGGTATCCACCATGCACTGTACTATCGTCTGCATAGCAATGTATGTTTCCAAGAGAGAGCATATCATTGATATGCAGAAGAAAGAGTGTGGGAGATAGCACAGATCTCTGGGGGACCCCAGCATTCACTACATAGAATTGTGAAGCGCAACCATCAACTAAGACACGAAGGCTACGCTTGTGTAGGAAGCTGGCAATCCAGGTGCATAGCTGAGCAGGCAGACCATATGCCGGCAGCTTGGAGAGAAAACTTCTGTGCCAGACCCTGTCGAAAGCCTTGGAGATATCGAGGCTGACAGCCAACGATTCTCCATGCTTGTCGATAGCTTCACCCCAGAGGTGTGTTACGTACGCTAGAAGATCACCTGTGGACCGTTTTGGTCGAAACCCGTACTGACGATCATTAATTAAACAGTGATCTTCTAGGTAATGGATCAGTTGGTTGTTGAAAATCCGTTCCATTACCTTACAAAGTACTAAGGTATAATTTGCCGGGTCAGACCGATCCCCTTTTTTGGGAACCGCTTGCACATTAGCTCTTCTCCAAGCATTCGGCACACATCCCGAAGAGAGAGAAAGTTGGAACAGGCGCGTTAACACAGGAGACAGCTCCGCTGCGCACTTCTTCAGCACTTTTGTTAAAAACAGAATCGGAAGGGCCTGTTTTCTCCCGCGGTACGTCGGACTCTGCTAGTCTGCCTGAAATCAAACTAAACTCAGCATTAGCTATAGCAGATGCAACTAAAGAACCTATTTTAATAGAATTTAAAAATTTTTGGAATTTGTAAAAATTCAAAGAGTTTTAGGATATGTTAAACGTTTTTTTTTTTAATTTACGAAAATAAAACAAATAAAAGGACAGGAAGTTTAAGCTTAGATGAGCTGAACGATTCATTTTATAATCTTTGTGAAATTTTTTAAAAACAATATCTTCCTAAAGAATACAATATGTTAAATGTGGGTAAGACTATAAGTAGTAAATCACGATTTTACCATTAACACCATTTTTCGATGATGATTTAAAATGGTAAAGAGTCGGTGGTAGATTGGATAACTCGGACTACAATTTTGATAAAAGACATCCTATCCTTCTTCATTTAAGTTATTGTCTCACGAAGCTTATCTTTTAAAGAGAACATCTTCGTTATATGCACGCAGGGCCGCAATTATTATTATCAGTAATTCGTGAGTCTATTTGGCCAATTAATGGTAGACGTCTAGCAAGAAATACAGTGCATAAATGCGTTACATGTAGACGTCATCAAGGCAGGGCTATATATCCAATAATGGGCAATTTACCCATGCAAAGAGTTGCGCCAGACTTTCCGTTTAAGACTGTAGGTGTTGATTTTGCTGGTCCATTCTACATGTTAAATAAAAGGGGTCGCGGGGCGAGGGCAACTAAATCCTATTTATGTTTATTCATATGTTTTAGATTTAAATGTTTGTATTTAGAAGCTGTCAGCTATCTTTCTAAATATGGTTTCTTACAGGCTTTCCGCAGATTTATATCTAGTCGCGGAAAACCAGCTGTAGCATATTGTGAAAATGGTAAAAATTTCGTCGCGGCAGCCAAAGAGAGAGGTAAATTTTTAAATACAAACAAACAACAGATATTGGATTTTGCAACTGAAGACGACATTAAATTTATTTTCTCACCCACGCACGCTCCTCATTCTGGTGGTATCTGGGAGGCTGAAGTGAAATCCGCTAAACACCATATTCGCCGTGTCATGGGTAATATCCATCTCACGTTCGAAAAATTAGGAACATTGCTTGCAGAAGTCGAGGCTATTTTAAACAGTAGGCCTTTGTATCCCTTATCATCCAATCCCAATGATTACCGTTCCCAAACGCCAGGGCACTTTTTTATAGGTCGACCATTGTGCTCGTTGACTTCGCCATCACGTACTGACTCCAACACTAGTCAATTACAAAGATATGCAAAAATAGAATAAATTCGTCAACACTTTTGGCAGCGTTACCAAAGGGAGTATATCTCGTAGCTTCAGCAGCGGTCAAAATGGAAAACGAATTCATCAAAAACACAAGAAGGAGACTTAGTACTGCTAATAGAGAACAATTTGCCTTCGCTATGTTGGAAGCTTGCAAGAATAACTCGCTTATTTCCCGGATCAGACGCAGTAGCACGTGTAGCCGAAGTTCGCAAACAACGGCTTTCCGAGCTTTACGAAGTACAGCAGTGTACACAATTTCAACTTTCAGGGCTTTCAAACTCTGGGCTATCACTAAGAGTTCTTCTACAGAGAAACCGTACTGGTGTACTGGTGGTAGGGCTTTGTGCGAGCTCGTGTGGGTAGGTACCACCCACTCATCAGATATTCTACCGCAAAACAGCAATACTTGATATTGTTGTGTTCCGGTTTGAAGGGTGAGTGAGCCAGTGTAATTACAGGCACAAGGGACATAAAATCTTAGTTCCCAAGGTTGGTGGAGCATTTGGCTATAAGCGATGGTTGACATTTCTTACAATGCCAATGTCTAAGGGCGTTTGGTGACCACTTACCATCAGGTGGCCCATATGCTCGTCCACCTTCCTATTCTATAAAAAAAAAAAAACCCAATAATTGCATATCGACCCGGCCAGGGGCTTGAATCGAGTTCTGCCTCGGGATCTGCTGCCTTTTTCAAGCCATTACACCAGTTTACTATTATATTGTGTAGTATTGGTATGGCATTTTAAGTTAGCTTATTATTTTAGTGTTGTCTTCATAGAGCGAAAACATTAAACGGCTATAGAACGTGGTTTTTATCTTATATATTTTTCGAAAATACCTTGTTTTTCACAAAAGTGCTAACGTATATATAATCAAACGTATTGTTTGTTACCCGGTAGTATTGGTACTGTGAGACTTCAAAATAAAACCACCGAGTATGTACACCGAGGGCACATAGTAGTGTAATTGTTCTCTCTCATTATAAATTTACAAAAACTTATTTAGTACTTTTAAAAAAACAGCGTTGTTATAACGCGATGTAAAATACATCTAATTGACGAGAAGATAAATTAAAATTACATAATGTATTTCGATCTTGAACACGTATATATATATATATATATATATAGATATTACACGTATATATATATAATTAATAGGCTTAGTATATACACCAACGAGCAATCTTATCTTATCGTACGCCTCATAATTTGTTTTGAAAATTGCGTAATATTTCTTAAAGTTCTAGAACAAATTTTAAAATAGTTTACGTGTTTTCCAAGGCACGAGAGTGTACACGCTTCCAATTTCCAGACTCCGGGCTGCTACTGAGAATTTTCAAATGAAGAACTCTTTAATTTTTTACTGCCCTGACCTTGGATTTGAACCCAGGACCTCCAGGTCTGCGGAATTGCATCTAGCTATCTATCTACATTTTCAAAAAACGGTATATTTTTTGAAAGAAAAATATGTAGAAAGATCATGTTTTTCCATTTTCAAATAATCGCCAAACATATAAAAAAAATTGGCCAAAAAAGAAAACAGTCTCTTCGGACACCCTTTTTAGCAGTCACACGGTCACCAAAACCTTTTTTCAGCTGCTATTAAATCACATATTAATCTCGTCTAAAATTTTTAAAAAAAGTTGCTGAGCCTAATTTAATTAAATTTTAATCTTTTGGTGTTTATTATTCTATTATGGGGCAGACGAAAGAATAATGAATATTTGAATTATTACAACGACAAATATAATTCATAATTTACGAGAATGATTAATTTATAAAACAAAATATAAAAACTATACTAATAGTGTATTTTATATGATTTTCTGTGAAAAATGACACCTTCACACGTAACCTTTGTTACAAGCAGCATTAGTATTTCGAATAATTCGATTAACATATATATAAACATACACATTAACCGAATCGAGAATCTTTTTATTTTTTTAAGTCGGAGTTTGAAAGTTGGCAGTTTTTACAATTACGTTGGAAAATACGTAAAGCCGTTGATGATGTGTCTATATACTTTAATAAGTCCTACAATTGGCTAGTTTCCCTTGAGAATGAGTGCCGTGGACGAAGTAGCCGAGATAATTATTAATGTATGCATTGGCGATTTAAGGTGGCCTGTTAGTATTTCTTATTGGAATAATGGCTTGGGCGGAAATAATCACTGAACATCAGGTAGACATTTGCTCGCCCACCTATAACATAAAAATAGAAAAAAACCGTCAAAATAATTTTTCGCTTTAAAAGGTGAGGAAGCTTTTACCCAGAAGTGGAACATTCACGGGCTACAATTTGAGAGTTGGAACGATGTTTACGACTCTATTGTACGAAGTTCTTTTTATTAGCAATGAGCTGTTTCATAGTCGCTTTCCAACTTCGTGTTCCACTATCGTGAACTATATCGTAAATATTATAACTTATTAAATAAGTAACAGCCTGTGAATGTCCTACTGCTGATCTAAGGCCTCCTCTCCTTTTTTGAGGAGAAGGTTTGGAGCATATTCCACCACGCTGCTCCAATGCGGATTGATGGAGTACACATGTAGCTTAATTTCAGTGAAATTAGACACATGCAGATTTCCTCACGATGTTTTCCTTCACCGTCAAGCACGAGATGAATTATAAGAACAAATTCAATGGTGCTTGCTTAGACTTGAACTCACGATCATTAATTAAGATTCACGCTTTCTAACCACTAGGCCATCTCGGCGGACATATCGATAGCATCTTAAATAATAACTTATACTATAACTATCACAAAACTACCCAGAAATTATTGTGAATTATTAATATAAACTTGGTAAGAATTATTTGATTTTACACCATGATAATATTGCGAACTATTTCAGCAATTAAAGTATATGAATTTGTTAGTGATTCTCTCAAACTGAAGTTTTTGAGCTAAATGTTTTATCAGAAATGATTGTTGTGATGATGATAATGAGTGATTGTGATAAAATTCATCTTTATTATATTTATTTCACACATAAAATAAAAAAGCTCAGTGACATACATTACCATATAAGAATCTTACTTTCCAGATGATGAAAGCTTTGTAGCTACTGTTGATCTGCGTCTTTTCAGACGTATACTCTCATATAACCGTGTGAAATAAAGATGAACTTATTTGGTAGAAACGGTGAGTTAGAGTTCTGCTTCATACTACTGTTATATTCATGAAACAATCATATTTTCTTTAATTACAATGATGACGTCCAAGTTTTTGCTCTCATTGATCCCCGGAAGAGGTTGCAATAATCGTATCCCATCCCATGCGGCGTTACGTGGCGACTAGTACCTCCCCACCCATTCCCCGAAGGATTGGTGACTTAGAGTCGCCCGCATAGTGTACTTTACTAATCAGAAAAGTACCAGGAATGGTACTTCTCCATGTCAGACTTTTACTATTATCAGCAAGCACTTCGAAGTGTACCTACAGACCATACCCAGGTTACAACAAGGTTTGGTTCCTTCAAACGAGGCGTGAAGAGGCATCTTGCGGGCCGGCAAGGCGGGGACGGCTAGTACAGAACATTCTTCCCGACTGTACTGGCCGTCGTCGCGTTTGGACTCTACTACCACTTACCATCAGGTGGAGTACAGTCATTTGCCATCCCGGGGCATATAAAAAAAATACACCACAAGGAGCTGACTAACCTGCTCCCCATGTTTTCTATTTGTTGAGCTTGAATTTAGAATATTTATCATTTAATTAGAGAAAAAAATAATTAATAGCAGAATATTTCGTACAGTATCCTACGAATCCGAAAACTCGTAACTTTCACAAACTTCAGTTTGTAAAAACTAGATCTCAACACGAAATCCGCAATGCTCGTAAAGAGAATTCAAGTCTATCAGTTTCCCGCCATAAAGAGTATCTGTCAATGTTCTCGTTGCCAGATTAAAAATATAGATTATTATTGATTAATATAAAAAAAATACAGATACTCTCCAGTAATATTATATATTATCTAATATTATATATTACAATCTGACTTTGTCTTACAAGTTTGACTTATTGAAGGTCAATCGTGGAACGTTCCGTACATATCATACGTCCGGATTTGTCAGTGCGACGGCTATCAGCCATAATAAAGAGGGTCGCGACGGGCCGCACTTTATCACAGTTGACTCGGGGGTGCCTTGAATATGGTTGAAATAGATCACATTGATCGACTTTGTTTGCACATGAATAATGAACTTGTTATTAATTAATAACTAAACCTTTGTGGTTGGAGTTACCGATGTGGTGACATAAAACTACCATATACAGTAACAGTACAGTAACAGCCTGTTAATGTCTCACTGCTGGAATAAGGCCTCCTGTCCATATTTGAGAAGGCTTGGAGCTTATTCCACCACGCTGCTCCAATGCGGTTGGTAGAATACTCATGTGGCAGAATTTCAATAAAATTAGACACATGCAGGTTTCCTCACGATGTTTTCCTTCACCGTCAAGCACGATATGAATTATAATCACAGATTAAGCACATAAAAATTCAGTGGTGCTTGCCCGGGTTTGAACCCACGATCGTCGGTTAAGATTCTCGCGTTCTAACCTCTAGGCCATCTCGGCTTAAACTATCATATACCAAAACCAACTTCAACTTGTCCTGTACTATATTTCTTACTTATTTTAAACATTCAAGTTTAGATTCTTAATAATATTTTTGAAGAACAATGATTTTATTATTAATCATGTTTATACGCGGTCTCGCCTGATTATACCTACTATTGTAGTTTAAAATGGAACGCGCTCACCTATGAGGTTCACTCATACTTTAACCCGGATTATAATTTTCAGAATACATAAGCAATAAAAGAGTATGTACACACATCGGCTGTGATTATGAGTATGTCGATTCGATTCATACCGAATGGAGTCTCGATGGATTAGTGACGTAAGCTTACACTTAATGGTCTCGCAGCCAACCCGTGGATGTTTTTGTAGAGTTGTAATAATTATGAATTTCATATCAGAGCGTCACGGTAGCATGCGAAAGCGATCCCGTGGCGTTCCTGGTCAAGACGGTAAGGGTACCGCACTCGGTGGCTTGGACACCGGTGAGCCACATTCACCTACACCTTTCTACACCCCCCACTGTTTCCGTGGGTAAACGCATAAGGCGTTTTTCCAGCGTTAAAAAAAAAACACAAAAAGTTATGAATTTCATATAAAGCGACGAGAACTTTGTATATCAAGAAGATTTCACTTGCGTGTAAATGAGCTTACGCGTTAAATTGTCTAATAGAAGAAGGTTAAAGAACGTATTCTGTCATGTAACTCTTAACTCTACTTCATAAATAAGTAACTAACTTCCGTGCTCGTTATAAAATAATAATGTTTTTTGTGTTTTCGATATATATAGGATGACTTGCCTGTAAAAACCTTTAAAAAATGAAAATCAATGCTTTTAATTTCTTCTTCTCTTTTCAGGTGTTTTCTAAATCTTGGAATACTCTTACACTCCCCAAATGTAAATTTAACAAGTATTAATCATCTTGATGAGAAAGGTCTTAGTAATAGGAATTGCTGCTTAAAATTAATATGGGTATATTCCCGAGACAATAATACGAATAACAAACGAGCTGTTATGGTAATTATAATTATTTTCGACAGAGTCCGAGCGGAGAAATTTTTCGTATAAAAACTCTGCCATGAAACAGGATTATCACAATCTCTCTTGTTAATATGCAAAATGAAAGCAACGTTTATTTTAGTGGTGCCGTCTACGTAATTTTATACACTAATAAGCAGTGTCCGCAAATAATATTTTTTTATAGATAATATTTTTGAACCAATGCCAATACCAATACCCTACTATCGTCTCTAAAATGACAATCCTAACAATGAAATCTATATATTATATATATTTTAATTATATCTTTGATTTATTAACTAACCTGGTTCACTTTCTCTCTCCCCTGAAATAAACCTTACTAAATCGTGAGCAGAACATGGCATGAGTGGATTGAAACAGATTTATGTAAAAACAACCCCAAGGCTTCTCAGAGTGTCAATGACCGTAGGTGAAATGAAATAACAATGGTTTTGTTTTCCAAATTTCGATTATCTAAACAAAGTGGCTAGTCTATACAAGGCAAATCACAAGATCCAAGGTCCCAATATAAAATAACTGGGATTATTCTGTCAATTCCCATGCTATATAAATTATGATAAATCGTAGGTTTGCACACACATTTGTGCGTTATAATGTATCATGTCCTGTAAAATAATCTTCAAATTAATCTTCTGAGTCAGCTCGTAAAGAAAAATTAAATTTCTGAACTTTGGACGTTCCAACAAATTATAAACAAGCTAAGTTATTTCGATATTATATAATTAAATTCAAAATCTATCTCAATATCAAATATCCACCCAGAGTCATAGCCAGCATCACGTATTAAATATAAAAATGATCATTAAATATTCGACAACCCTCGTCGCGACGATTTCCCGCAGGAACGCAATATCATTAGTCGGGGCTTAATATTTGTAGAAAGAAATAATCAATCTATACTATGAAACAAAACACATGAGGCTACGTGTGTTTTGTAATAAATTAAAAAATATTTTTAATAAAATTATATCCGATATTGATATCATATCATAATGTGTTTCTTAACAACTACCATATGCACTTATTTGACTGCCTCGTTGGTCTAGTGGCATGATATATTGCATTTTTTTGTCAGAAAATTCTCAGTAGCAGCCCGGAGTCTGGAAGTTGGAAGTGTGTACAATCCCGTGCCTCGGAAAGCACGTAAAGCCAAAACACTTGCCGGTCGTGTTGGATCGCCGTCCCATCGGATTATGAGAGGTTAGGGAATAGAGAGTGCACCTGTGTTTGCTCACACAGTTGTGTAATATCTCTTGCGTACTTGGCTAATCTCTCTTGAGATTGAGAAATCGGTCTGGAGGACATTATTATTATGTACTTAATAGTCGCCCGATAATTATAACGATGATTAGCTTACGCCCGCAGCGTAGCCTGTGTCATTTCTGGAGGTTCAAGCTTGCTTTGTATCAAATTTCATCAAAATCGGTTCAGTAGCTTAACTGTAAAAGCATAACACGGAGTAATTTTCTCATAACCCATGTTTTATTTAAATTGATATGTATTTTCATATCAATCAATCAGACAAACAATCAATGCTTACGAAGTCAAAGTCAAAATCCTTACAAAAGTGTAACACATATTTTCAAATATCTATCGCCAGTTCGGAAAGAAATTCCTCAGTTCTAAGAAGGACCGGCGAACGAAATTATTTATATGATAATAATTATGTTTTCAATAAGGTTATTAATATGGTATTTTTATTAGAAATGTCCTGGAGGCGATCGATCTATATATAAATATTAATTTCAATAAAACAATACAAGATTGATTGTAGTAGTCGCCTACTCATTTGAAGTAGAGTGTAATTACGAGTTTATGTATACTCCTAATTTTGATGTTTATGGAAATATTATTAAGTACATATTATAATATTAAATGAACAGTTCTTGTATTAAATCAAAATATACTTTATTCGAGTAGTAATTAATAGTAGTAATTACATACAATTGTATCATATATATAATCTGGTAATGAGTAATACGCCTTATTAATAAAATTTTTACCGCATTTATTGATACACAAAGCTATTTGAGGATTTTTTTAAATTAAAATTGAACAACTTGCTGTAAATTTGTAGCCCAAATTTTGTATTTAGATGAGGTTATGCTTTTCTAATTTATTTTCAGTGTCCGAAAAGATATCATATATTTTCCTTGCATATAAACTTGTATGGATTCACTAATGCTTTATACATTTTAATTTATTCTATTTATCGTCCCTCTCTCTCTCTCTCTCTCTCTCTCTCTCTCTGTTGTTCTGCTAAATCCTTATGGTATTTCTATGATCCTTTCTTCTTTTGTTTCTTTCCTCTTCCTCTACCTCTTTCCTCTACCTTAAGGTTGAAAAGATCACTGTCTTAGTGAAGGCAACTACTGTGCATATTGTATGTATTTTATGTTTATTGATGTACAATAAAAAGTATCACAATAGAATAGTATCATCATACATCATCCACTTCGTTCTTCTTACGTCTTAGTGCACGCCTTCTCTATTCACCCCACGAATTTCATGACACTTATTAACTGTGAAAAATATTTTTCTTTAATTCAGATTCAATTAATACACTTTTTATTGCACGGTCGTTATACCCAAGAAGCTGTACAGCATATATTTATAACTTTTTTATTATATTTAGCTTTGAGCTCATTTCAACATGTCTCAATGTGGGTTGATAGACACACGGCAATTTATCATCCGACGCATGCCGGTTTCCTCATAATGTATTCCTTCATCGCTGATCACGAATGAAAAAAAAATAAGCAAAGGAAAATCTGTGATTAAATTTGGGTAGGTTTGAAGCCGTACCTTGGATTAAAATTCAGGTATTCGAACCACTCGGATATCTCGAGTTATTTATGTTTTTTTTTTTTATTTATTCAAATTGTAGATTTACTTTAATTTTATACATATATATACAAACAAAATATATAACAAAACATGTAAACAAACACGGCTTATTCTTTTTTATTAATGTTTATATTACTTTACTTTTAACATTGTAATGTATATCCGATTGACTTAGATATATTTTTTGTGTAATAAAAGTTAAATACATAAATACACGTAAATGGCCCAATCTGAATATTATAGGTCACTATTACTTATAATTTTATAGGTTCTTAAAACATAGAATTATTTTAAAAGAGAGGGAATTCAATTACAATATACAAAACGTTTTTTGTCATTGGCATTGGTAAATAGCCCAATTTTGTATATACACTTTACCAAGTACTGAATCAAATTTATGAAAATGTATTCATAAAGAACGTAATGTCGAATTTTAGTTTTTAAAGCGTGTGCTGCTCGTTACTACGTGCCCAAAATTTAAATTCAAGTTCATAATTTTCCCTTTATAAGTTAAATTATACTGTGCATTATTTATTCAAAGTATATTTTAAATATATATTTTTGTATAAGATAGCAATTGATATAAAAATGTAAAATTATTAATGCCCGTCTACTGTATTAAAATAACGGTTCGTAATTGTCTCATTGACGTTTACAAATTTTTTAATAAACCGCTTTTTTATAGAATAGGAAGTCGGACAAGCATATAGGCCACCTGATGGTAAGTGGTCACCAACGCCCTTAGATAGACATTGTAAGAAATGTTAACCATCGCTTAAATCACCAATGCGCCACTAACCTTGGGAACTAAAATGTTATGTCCTTTATGCCTGTAATTACACGAGCTCATTCACCCTTAAAAACAACACACAACCTTTGAACACAACAATACCAAGTACTGTTGTTTTGCGGTAGAATATCTGATAAGTGGGTGGTACCTACCCAGACGAGCTTGTACAAAGCTCTACCACCAGTACAGTACGCTAATATATGTCATACCTTACTGTCTGTAGTTGGTAGCTTTCTGATCCCTTAGAAACAATCCAACGGTAGCTTCTGAATAATGCCTCGTCAACAATGAAACGTAAAAAATATAAATCGTTTCGTCAATATAGTTACCAGGCATTAGTATTCTTGTCTATATATAAGTATTATTTACTTTTAAGAGAAATAGCACAACAACGTAAGACTCTTTTGCAAACTAATATGTTTAAGAAAATAATTGTTTTCCATATCTCCTCGTTTTATTTACGTTTACGATTGAATTTGAACTTATAAAAGCACATTGCCTTTATTACATATGTAGAAATGTGTGTAGTGTGGTGTTTGGCAGTGTGTGTACATGGGTAATAATAATCAATCTGACGTAATTGCCAAGACATATTTAGACTTGAAAAATAATCTTTATATATTTGAACAATTCGATTCGAGTAACGAGTATATATTTAGGCGCCAGTTGTTTTGAACTAATGACATTAGCGTTGAAGTGAAAGACGAGTGAGGCACTACCGCTAATGAAGCTTACTGCAGTATAAATAAACTAAATACTTCGCTTTCAATACTAGTTTAAAAGTCTGATACTGCATTGGATGAACTACATATTTATATATTATAAAAGACTGAGTTTTTGACTATTAAAGTATCCATAACATTTGAAGTGGTTATACATGATTTGATTTTATTTTATTAACATTGAGCAGATTATTATAAATTATTGTATAATCACATGTTTTTTTATGTCAACGCTATGAACGGCTCGTTTAACTTAATTACCAATTTAAGGTGCTTAGCCAGATATTAGTTTTGTCGATTGAGAAATAACTGATGACAGAAAGAAAAATCGTGTCTAATTTAATCCCAGCTATACAACGATGATAGTGAGGCCGTAAGAGCGTAAGAGGCTGTGTGCTTGTTTGATTCTTCAAATTATTTGGGGAGAGAAAATTGAGGCATTTTTGTAGGATTGAACTCAAAGGTCCAAAAATAAGGCAATTGTTTGTTCGAAAATCTGAAACATAGCAAACCATTAAAGTCATACATGTTGAATTTGTCTTTGTAATATTCGGTAAGTTCAATTCAAATCAAAATGTTATTAAGCAGTATTCAAGTATTAATTTATTATTACTCAATTACACTAGGCCTTATCGGCGGCACCTTTGGTAAATCTAGAGCTATTTCTTTAAAATCAATACAGTCGTTCTATGTGAACGAAATTGCGGGTAAAATTTTGCTCTGACTTAATCAACTTCTCCAAAAAGTGAACAACTTTGATTGTTTTAAAAGTCACGTAACATTGTTAGTAGTATACGACTTCCACTTTATCTCCGGCACCTATTGTTCTGCACTGCAGCGTGACATATAGCCGCTATCTGCAAAGATTACTGCTGATTAATAGCTGCAGTAACTCTGAGATTTTATGTTTAGCCCCAAGACACATTATGGCATAAGGAAACCTCTTACGGTCCAGCATCCGTCACTTGCACAAACTTCCTTAAAATCTTTTAATCTTTTTATGGTATAGAACAAATTCGCTTATCTCGTATGTTCTTCATTTGCTTGCAGGTTCTTAAATAAAAAAATGGTTTTCATGCAGTTTTTAAATTTTTGCAGTACTTACTCAATGTGAATGAGTCTGGAAGTTGGAAGCGTGCACACTCTTGTGCCTCGGAAAGCATGTTAATCTCAATCCTTGGGTAAGAGGCATCTAAGAAATCTATTCAATACTTATTATACAGTAAATGCGAAAAAATAAAAAAAATGAATATAACAATGATAGGAAGGACTAACTCAGATGTAAATACCCTATACCACTCTCACCTGTTAGCTTGCCACCATACAACAATTAGCATTCTATTGCTGAGTTTCTTTCACCGGTTCTTCTCATGTCTGAGGTGTTTATTTCCGAATCAATGGTAGATTTATGACAATCAATAAACAAGTGTAACGCTTCTATATTGAATAAAGATTTTTGACTTTGACATTGACATCCAGGTAGAAAGTGTGTCACAATTAGTTGGATCAACGATATGACAATTTAGAGAAACGCTTTTGAATAGGGGTGACATACAGAATTGTTAACTTGTTATTATACATACGACGTCAGACGCAATAACACATTGGCCCCGTGAGATGTCAAAGAAACAGCATCAAGTAGCTATAACGTTAATTCTGACGCTTGCTAGTAGCACAAATATTAAACCAATCCAAAACGTGTATTTGTGTTGTTTTGAAATGAAATAAAATTGAAATTTATTAGTTTACTCATTACATTACTAAAAATAACATAAATGTTTTGCAGTTAAAACAACCGTTGCTTATAAAAATTGTGCAGAAAAAATATTAATTCCCATTCAGATAGACTGATTGATTTTTCGACAAGATTAGACCCATTCTTACAACAATTCTAAGAGGTAAAAGTAAGTAATCTGTTTATATTTTATTACTTTATCTTATAAGTTTTTTTATATAAATAATAAAGTATGTATACATAAAATATATACCAATATTTAACGAGTTGTTTGTTTTAAGTTACGCTAGCACTATATTGAATTATTCATATTTGCAAAGCTCACGACTGCTTCGCTAACTGCGTGGAGATTAGGAGTTCCGTGTACATTCTGGGATCCCAAGATTAGCAAGCTAAAGTAACTGTACGGAAATATTGCAATGTCTAATAATGAAGATATTATTATAGCATTATAAGACGATTACATTCTGAAGAAATTCAAGCTAGGTTTTAATTATTTTAATATTAAAAAACGATATTTTTTATTATCTGTTCTCGCATTGCGGGAAAACTACATACTACATATGTTTTTTAACAAGACTCGGGATTTTAAATGCTTTTATCATATCTACTTACTAGTAAATACAAACTTTTTAGAAGTACTTACTGTACTCAGTAAGTACTTCTAAAGAGTTTACACATATTCAATCAACAGCCAATCGTTGTCCACTGCTGAACATAGGCCTCTCCCAAGGTGCGCCAAAGCTCCCTGTCCTCCGCCTTCCGCATCCAGTTGGTGCCCGCCACCTTCTTAAGGTCGTCGGTCCACCTGGCTGGAGGGCGCCCTACGCTGCGCTTGCCGATTCGCGGTCTCCACTCTAGGACTCGTCTGCTCCAACGGCCATCGGTCCTACGACATACGTGACCAGCCCACTGCCACTTCAGCCTGCTAATTTTGCAAGCTATGTCGGTGACTCCGGTTCTTTTCCGGATAATCTCATTTCTGATCTTATCCTTCAAAGATACTCCGAGCATAGCTCGCTCCATAGCACGCTGAGCGACTTTGAATTTGTGGACTAGTCCCGCAGTTAGTGTCCACGTTTCGGCACCGTATGTCATGGCAGGTAAGACGCATTGGTTGAAGACTTTCGTCTTCAAACATTGCGGTATAGACGACTTGAGGACTTGACGAAGGTTGCCAAATGCTGCCCATCCCAAGCGAATTCTTCGATCGGCTTCCTTCTCGAAGTTGTTCCTACCGATTTGTATAATCTGTCCTAGGTAGGTATATTCACTAACAACTTCGAGAGGTTTCCCCTCGACGTATATCGGTCCCGGCACGACATGCCTATTGAACATGACCTTGGTCTTGTCCAAGTTCATGCCGAGACCGACACACCGGGAAGACTCGCCTAGGCTACGCAGCATTTCGGTGAGTTGTTCCAGCGACTCTGCTATGATGACGATATCGTCGGCAAATCGAAGGTGTGAGATGTACTCGCCGTTTACATTGACTCCATACCTAGTCCAATCCAGCGTTTTGAAAACGTCTTCCAACGCGTTGGTGAACAGTTTCGGGGATATTACATCCACCTGTCTCACCCCTCTGCGCAATTGGATCGCCTTCGTCTTACAGTCCTGGATGTGGACAGTCATTGTAGCGGCGTTGTACAGACATCTCAGTACCTCGATATATCTCCAATCGATATGACATCTCTGCAATGAGTCGAGCACTGCCCAGGTTTCGATGGAGTCGAAGGCTTTCTCGTAGTCCACACCAAATGCCATACACAGTGGCTGATTGTACTCTTCGGTCTTCTGCACAATCTGCCGAACAGTATGGATGTGGTCCACGGTGCTGTAGCCTGATCGAAAGCCGGCTTGCTCTGGGGGCTGGAACTCGTCAAGTCGTCTGGCGAGACGGTTCGTGACGACTCTTGAGAACAGCTTATACACGTGACTCAGGAGGGAGATTGGTCTGTAGTTTTTCAAGAGGGTTTTATCACCTTTCTTGAAAAACAGTACCACCTCACTCCCGCTCCACGTTTCCGGGGTCTTGCCATGTTGGATGACGGAATTAAAGAGGCTTGCTAGCTCTTTCAGGACCGGAGTCCCGCCTGCCTTAAGCAACTCTGTTGTGATTCCGTCATCTCCCGGAGATTTGTTGTTTTTAAGCTGTTCTAGAGCCGCCCTAATCTCTCCTTGGTCAACGACCGGGAGCTCCTCGGAGTAATGGCGCATAAGAGGGGCGCGCTGGTCATCAATACTGATTCCCATGGGTTTATCCGATCTTGAAGAGAACAACTGCCCATAAAACCTCTCTACTTCTCCGATAATCTCAGGCCTAGAGGTAACGACCCCACCATTTTCAGTTTTAAGTTTTGTCAGACGCGGCCTCCCAAACTTGCGAGCGAACACTTTCGAAACCCCGATTTTGCTCAATCGCAGCCTTGATGGCACGGGTATTGGAGCGTCGGAGATCGCGTCGCGTCAGCGTTTTTATTGTTCGGTTTAAGGCCTTATCTGACAAAAACGATGGTAGTTCTCGTCGTTTTCTCATGAGCTCGAGTGTCTCAGCAGAGAGTTTTGGTGCGTTGTCTCTTCTCTGTGGCGGAAAACACTTGCGGGATGTGTTTTGCAGTATTTTGACCAGCGTGTCGGTTCTCTTATCAATGCTGCTTATGGTTTCCAACGCGGTGAATTGATTTTGAAGTTCCATTTGGAACTTTTCGGAGCCTTGAGCAGCTTGGAGCATGGTAGGTCGGAGAGTAGACCTCATCATTCTCGATCTTTCGGCTTTTAAGTTGATATTTAGAGTGCCTCGAACCAAGCGGTGATCACTTCCGGTATTAAACCTGTTGATCACTGAAACATCTCTAAATATGTGCCTTTTATTCGAGATGATAAAGTCTATCTCGTTCCTTGTCACGTTATCGGGGCTTCGCCAGGTCCACCTCCTCTGAGGCTTCTTTTGAAAGAAAGAATTCATCAAAAAAAGCCCCTGCGCTTCGAGAAAGTTTACCAGCATTTGCCCCCTGTGATTTCTGCAGCCCAAGCCGTAAGGTCCGACTTTCGATTCACCGCTATCTTGTACTCCCACTTTAGCATTAAAGTCTCCCATAACAACATTGTAGTGGGCCCTCGAGGTGTCGTTGAGGGCCTTTGCGATGTCCTCGTACATCGCTTCGACCACATCATCAGAGTATGTCGAAGTTGGCGCATATACCTGTACAACCTTCAGGGAGTACCTGTCGGAAAGTTTTAGGACAAGGTACGCTACCCGGTTCGACACACTACTGATTTCCACAATGCTGCTAATGAGATCCTTTTTGACTAGAAAACCGACACCACCCTGGGAGAGGTTATCACCTTCGCGGAAGTAGAGTAAGTTACCGGACTCTAGAGTTATCGTGTCCTCCCCCTGTCTTCGGACTTCAGATAACCCCAGTATATGCCAGTTTATATGACTTAACTCTACTTCTAATTCGGCGAGGTGATGGTCCAGCCTCATCGAGCGTCCATTATACGTTGCCATTTTCAGTCGTTTTATACGGTAGCCTGCCGTGAACCGGTGATTCTTAGCACCCCCTGCCCTGCCGATACCGCGACCGCTACCTTGGTCGGGCCTAGCGGGCTTGCCGGTAACTGGGGGCCTTTTTTTGGGCGCATCTGCCATTTAGGGAGGTGGTTTGCCCATACTCGCCGCGCTGGGCAGGCGTGTTGGCGAGCGCAGTAGGGGGTAAGATGTTTATGGGAGGGGGGACGCTGCTGCCCATCCCCCCTTTTCCCCGTCCCTCAGTCGCCTCTTACGACACCCACGGGATGAGATTGGGGGAGTACTATTCTAAGCCGGTACTCCACGGCGCATATTAAAGAGTATTAATAATTTAATGGAATTTCAAGCAAATTATTTCGGATAATTAGAAAGTATACCAATACTTTGTATTGCAATTAAAAAGGAGTTTAAGTGTAGCTATTGGTACAAGAGACATAATATTTTAGTTACCAAAATTGATGCATGTTGGCGATGTAAGGAATGGTTAATTATTACTTACGATGCCAATATCAAGCAAAAATAAACAATAAAAAAAATCTAATAAAACTATTGCCACTTCAAATTTACTTAAGTTTAATTCAATTTTTATATTTTATAGAATAGGAAGGCGGACGAGCATATGGGCCACCTGATGGTAAGTGGTCACCAACGCCCATAGACATTGGCATTGTAAGAAATGATCCAAACCATCACTTACATCACCAATGCCACCAACCTTGAGAACTAAGATGTGTCTATGTCCTATGTCTGTAATTACAGTGACTCACTCACCCTCCAAACCGGAACACAACAATACCAAGTACTGCTGTTTTGCGGTAGAATATCTGATGAGTGGGTAGTACCTACCCAGACGAGCTTGCACAAAGCTATACCCCCAGTATTGTGGTTATTATATTGTATAAAATTCTATAAATAACTCTTGATCGAAGATTATGTAGCTGTTTTATATAACTGATTCTATTTGAGTAACAACACTTCAACAAATAAAACCGATAAATAGTGACATCTTGAAAACATTTTACTTAAAATTTCTTGAAGAGATTTCAAATAAAATTACCCAGACGAGCTTGCACAAAGCTCTACCACCACTTAATTGTAATATTAAGGTTCATAATAAGGACTATTATTCCTATGTAGATTGGATTATATAATGTGACTTAGATTTTCAAATTAAAAACTCGAATAAAAGGCATTCATCCTCTTTTGATGTAAATAAAGCAACATAGTGAATTCAACACGTGTAGTAGATCTGACATTATTTGTTTCATTGTTTGACTGTAATTAGTGCGGTGGTTGTGCGGTGACGACACGGTGGTGTCGCGGTAGTGTTCAGCCTACATGGGTACGCGATAAGGTGTCGACGCGGCGCGCCGATTAAAATGGAATGAGGTTCTCAAATTATCCGTATTTTTTATATATGTTAAAATGACTTTAAGGCAATACATAAATCTAATAATAATCGTTTTTTTTATATATAAAACAAAAATAAAAAGTAACATACTATTTTAACACGTAACATTTTTTTACATTACTTTTATACACAAGAGAATTTAGTTCCTAAATCAATAACATAGTCTCAATAAAGTAATCGTTTCATAAACACCGCGTAACGAAACGTCGAACGAGTGTTTTATGTCAATACGAGAGTTTACACTGCGTGGTCGGACTGACAATGTTTGTGCAGAAATATTTGTTGCACAATACGAGGTATTGAGCAAGTTTTCAGTTATTCATCTAACTCGTGTCCAACAAAGACGTTTCGTAAATTTAACTTTTTATAATTAATACATATATATATAGGTATTAATTATAAAAAGTATAATAGGTAAACGAGCTTTTCTCGGTTCTAATAATTATGTATAATTTTTTGCGCAAAATTACGTTTCAGAGGAGAAACCTATACAGACAAAGTTACTAACACAAAATTAAATAAATAAAAAAATTTAGCTAAATCGTTAGAGTCATCTGGGACGTCTCGACTCTCCTAAGTATAATTTATCTTAATAAGAAAGTTCTATATAAATCGAACTAGTAGTAATGACGCGAAGCCGGAACAAAATCAAAATACTTTATTCAAAATGGACGAGCTCACTTATTGATTGTCAAATTAAAAGCTACGAAACACAGGCTCGAAAAATACCCTGAAAGAAACGGCGAACACACAAACAGATAAAATTTGTACATGTATATCCAATATTGCCTCCGTAAATTGCTTGATAAAAGCAACATGACAGTTTCACACATTTATTAAACAAAAATATTTATTCAGATGAGTGACAATATCGTTAGTTATTTTTGCATACAGATACACTGATGTTGTTTTTAAATAGCCTATAAATGTGATAGGCTCCTTTTTTGAGGAGAAGGTTTGGAGCTTATCCCACCATGCTGCTCCAATGCGGGTTGGAGGAACACACATATGGCAGAATTTCAGTGAAATTTGACACATGCAGATTTCCTCACGATGTTTTCCTTCATTATCAAGCATGAGATGAACTATAAAAAAAATTAAGCACATTAAAATTCAGTTATGCTTGACCGGTTTGAACCCACGATCATCTCGGCTCCATAATATAAATATATCCATGTCTATATTTATCATGATCCCATAGCGTAAAATAAGTTAATAACGTCAAGAAATTTCAGATTTGTTCTGCCGAATTTAATTGAAATCTAAATTCGTTCCGTGAAAAATAATGAAATAAATGCCCGACCTCCAACCAGCGGAATATTCTTTTAGTATACGGCTGAAGAGATCCAAATAAATTTCAAACTTTAGTTCCCTCTTTGGTCAATACGCTTTAGAAGAAAACTCAATTCTATGAAATAATTCTTAATTACTATTTATTAATTATTACCGTACAATGGAAAACGTGAAATTTCGGTTTACGAATACGAGTTCTACCGTGGCACCAGTGCTGCAGAAACAGCTTGAAGGATTAATTATGTGTACGGTGCTGGTGTCGCAAAAGAAAGCACGGTACGTTTTGAGTTTCAACATTTTCGTTCTGGAAATTTTGACCTTCAGAACCAACCCCGTGGACGGCCGCAGAACAAAGTGGAAAATGAAGAATTAAAGACTATTGTGGAAACGGATCCATCACAAAGCACTTCAAAGATAGCTGCAGGCTTCAGGGTAAGTGATAAAACTGTATTAATCCTCTTGAAGCAAATCGGCAAAGTAAAACAACTTGAACGATGGGTACCTCATGAATTGAGTGAATCGAACTTGCAAACACGCGTCGTAACAGTAACAGTAACAGTAACAGCCTGTTAATGTCCCACTGCTGGGCTAAGGCCTCCTCTCCCTTTTGAGGAGAAGGTTTGGAGCTTATTCCACCACGCTGCTCCAATGCGGGTTGGTAGAATACACATATGGCAGAATTTCAATGAAATTAGACACATGCAGCTTCCTCACGATGTTTTCCTTCACCGTTAAGCACGAGATGAATTATAAACACAAATTAGGCACATGAAAATTCAGTGGTGCTTGCCCGGGTTTGAACCCGCGATCATTGGTTAAGATTCACGCGTTCTTACCACTAGGCCATCTCGGCTTATTATAACACGCGTCGACTGCTGTGTTACTTTGCTCAACCGACACAATAATGAAGGAATTTTAAATCGAATCATTACTTGTGATGAAAAATGGATACTGTACGATAATCGGAAGCGCTCGTCGCAATGGCTGAACCCTGGAGACCCTTCCAAATCCTGCCCAAAACGAAAATTGACTCAGAAAAAGTTACTTGTGAGTGTTTGGTGACTAGCGCCGGTGTCGTTCACTACAGCTTTCTAAAATCTAGCCAAATGATTACGGCATATATCTATTATCAGCAATTGCAAACCATGAAGGAAGAACTAGCTGCTTAACAACCGAGATTGGTCAATCGCTCTAGGCAACTGCTGTTTCACGACAACGCAAGACCACACACTGCACAATAAACAACCACTAGGTTAGATGAGCAACAATTGGAATGTCTGCAACATCCACCTTACTCCCCGGACCTTGCTCTAACAGATTACCATTTTTTCTGGAATTTGGACAACTTCTTACAAGGAAAAAAATTCAACTCCGATGCGGCAGTCCAAAACGCCTTTAATGAGTTTATTGATTCTTGCCCCCGTGGTTTTTTTAGTAAAATGATCAATGAACTACCCATGAGATGGCAAAAATGCATAGATAACTGAATTGATTAATTAAATATATTTTACAAAAAAAAAATTGACTTTATATTCCTCCCGTATAAAACGCCAATTTCATATGTAACGACCTAATATTTACGCTAAATTGAATTGAAATTTTTCACTGCCAGAAAAAAACAATAATTGTTACAATATTTTAACTAGTAGTGAATCTCCTACTTTACAATACCTATATTTAAAGAAAAGTTATAATAAGGATTATTCAGAGATTTTGGTAAGCTGTAAAAGTCAAGTCCTTACTTACAACAGAACCTGTGGTAACTAATAGTGGGATTATCTAAAGAGATCGCTCCCCAGTAAAGACTCGGTAAGGCTTAGTTCGACTTGAGAGAAAAACGTACTGCAATTACTAAAGTTCAGTAATTTAATGATAATACACGAGACATAATAATATATATTAAAGTAGTACCTGAAATTGTAATCAATCGATGCACTAACACAAAAATCTGTCTTTTAAATAAAAACCTAACAAAAATCGGGGTATTACCTAACATTCCTAGGGTACTTAGATACTTTGATTAAGTTAACTGTAAACCCGGGTCTGAAAGTTGGAAGTGTGTACGATCCCGTGCCTCGGAAAGCACGTAAAGTCGCACGACCTGCAGGTGAACTCTTTCCGGTAGTGTCAGATTGCCGTCCCATTGTGTGTACTATAATATCTCCTACGTAGTTGGCTAATCTCTCTTGAGATTGGCCGCCGTGGCTGAAATCGCACTGGAGGACCTTAAAAAAAACAATTAATACTTTCTTTACACTCTATATATATACCTCGATTATGAATTAAAAGACAGCCAAACCAATTTTGTGAAATTCATTGCGTTAATAATATATTTATCTAATTCCGTATGTTAAGCATCAGCAAAGCTATTCTTTAATAAACATTTGATGCATAACTCGATATTAAAATATTTTAACATTTGAATACATCAGTATTCATCCATGAAATCTTTATTGAAATCATATCATTTTATCATAAAGTTACATGTCGTTTTGACTTGGTTCATACAGATTAACTCCTCAGGCGCAACTAAATACCAAATTCCGCTTTATCTATTTTGGAAACCACCACAAAATATCACCATATGCTTATACTCAGATGTGGGCACTAAGTGATTTGCTTCTTTCACTAAGCCGAGGTCATCTAATTTGGCTATTATTTACAGAGTTGACTCACCAAACAGAAAGCTCTCCGAACATGTGGATCTTATATCGTGGAAAAACATGATTGGATTTTTATGTTCTTAGTTTTGGCTTAAAATCATTTGTTCGTTGGTTTAGGAAACATGCACATTTTCACACAAATATTCGACAAACCGCATAAGGGAAGCGTGGTGGCATGAGCTTCAAAATATCTTCAAAGAGAGAAGGCATTTGCACAACATTGTGGTCTACACGAGCTCAAAAAATACTTACTAATATATTAATTGCATTATAAAACAGGAACATATATGTATTCAATAAATATAAATTAAAAAAAAACCACAATGTACACTAAAAAGTAACTAGTAATTCAATTGATATGTTCAAAATTTTTCAAAGTTGATGACAATCTCAAATAATTTACTACGATGTTGCACTTAGCAATATAAGCAATCTTCATTTATTAATAATGGAACATAATTATAATTAAGTGCTTACTTACTTAATTATTCAATAAAAACGATGATAGCTTGCGAGTGGCTGGCTAACCTGGTTACTAAATGTACAAAAACGTTTAAAATTCTTCAAGAGCTTGGCACCGACTTTAAGCAAACTATTTTACCCGTAATTTAATCAAAGCGCAGTTATATCACATTAATTTACGTTAGCCTATTAGTGGTGATACTGGTGGTTAAGCTTTGTGCAAGATCGTCTGGGTTCGTACCACCCAATCATCAGATATTCTACCGCAAAACACAAGCAGTACTTGTTATTGTTGTATTCGGGTTTGAAAGGTAAGTGAGCCAATGTAAATACAGTCACAAGGGACATATCTTATTAGTTCTCAAGGTTGGTGGAGCATTGGCGATGTAAGCGTATATGATAAACATTTCTTACAATGCCAATGTCTATAGGCGTTGGTGACCACTTAGCATCAGGTGGCCCAGATGCTCGTCCACTACCTATTCTATTTTGATGCGCGTATTCTCGAAATGTTATAATCTTTATGTTCATTGTCGCATATCACTTTCTGACATTACAGGACCATTTTATGCGGTGAGTTTAGACTTCTTTTTTTACAGTATAGCACTGTTCATATTACCAAATATACTGACCTACTAACAATGATATGGATATATGTATAAAAGATCAGCGTCAACCTGCGATCTAATATTAATTTATATATAAATTAATATTAAAGCATGTACGTCTTTGTGTCTTAAACTTTTTTATAATAGCGTATATTATTGTACACAAAAGTAATTGAGAGTAAAAAATACTAATAGTATTAATAACCATTTTTTGTATAGAAAATGTTTAAAATAAATTTGGTATTAATCTGCTAAGGATTGATTAGTTATCTGGAAGTGGATACGTAACTATAATATAACAAGATATTACAAAACAGATTACCTTAAGAAAATACGTGATGCTGCTCAAGTCCTTAAAAATATCACTCAGTGTATATAATAATCAAAATAATTGGTTTTCAAGTTATTACAAACAAACACTAATAACAGTCTAATATACTTGGTTTTTTTCCGATCTTACTGAAACAACAATTATTTATGGTATAGATGAGCGATATATTTATATTTATGGTATAGATAAAAATAAAAATTAAGCGAATATTGACCAAGTATAAACATGCACATAACTTAAGAATAAGAAATAATAGTAAATTAATGTATATGGCTGATATTTTGTCCGAGTTACTGTGTTATACGGAGAGCCGTTAACCTAGTTGTTAAATGGTTCAAATGAAAAGGCGACCAAGTTTTCGAATACATAATTTTTTTTAAAAAGTAATTACGTACCACACGAAGCTTGATCGTTTTTTTTTTACATATAAGCTATTGGCAGGTAGGCAGACTACCAAATAGACTATCCGATTGTATGTATCAATACTACCCACAGACATTGTTACCGCAATAAATATTAACCATACCTTATATCGTCAATGCTGGCTTACCATGGCCCGTGTACCCCCCTACCAATGAAATAAAAAATGTTCAGGTCAGTACTTTATTGTTATTTTATTTTATTAGGATCGCCAACAACGTTGAAACATCACAAGCTTACAATAAAATATATAAATGATAAAAATATATAATCGTTCAATTGTAAAAAAAAAATCGCAGGACCCACATTATATCTAAGTAACAGCAAAAATTAAAATTAATAAAACAGTAACAGCCTGTTAATGTCCCACTGCTGGGCTAAGGCCTCCTCTCCCTTTTGAGGAGAAGGTTTGGAGCTTATTCCACCACGCTGCTCCAATGCGGGTTGGTAGAATACACATGTGGCAGAATTTCAATGAAATTAGACACATGCAGGTTTCCTCACGATGTTTTCCTTCACCGTTAAGCACGAGATGAATTATAAACACAAATTAAGCACATGAAAATTCAGTGGTGCTTGCCCGGGTTTGAACCCACGATCATCGGTTAAGATTCACGCGTTCTTACCACTAGGCCATCTCGGCTTCTTAAAAATTAATAAAATTTAAAACAAATCAATTTAAAAATGATAATTCAAGAACAAGATAAAAAAACGTAAAATAGTATAATAAACATCGTATAAGTAGCTACAACTCTACAACATCGTTTATATAGTAACTAAGAGTCCTAAGAAAAATATTTTTCAAATAACACCACACGGTTTTTGACGCAACTTATCTCAAAGATTTCAAAATGACTTCTTTTTTGAACGATAATAAGCAGACGCGCCTAAACATAGTTTACTGCAAACATCCGCTCCTCCCAGGATTGCGGCCTTTTGTCCAAGAGATGAGCGAGGCTTGCATGAAAGTGTTTGGCTTCAAACTTAAAATGTCTTTGACCCTTGACCTCTCGCCATGCCGTTTGCACAAACTTAAGTATTTGATTTATAAAGCAAGAAATTCAAGTTCTTAAGAATATTGAATTCATTTTATCTTAAATCAAGTTTCATTAAAACATACTAAAATATTTTCTGTAATTAAAAGCATCCATTCCAAAGTTGACCCTGTAAATGGGATATTTTAATCGATTATGAGTTAAAATGAAATGAAAATTCATTCGAATATGAAGTATTCATGAAAATTATCATTCCATTTATTATGTTTTTGAACAACCTTAAATTCATAAAATAATTACTTAAAAACTTAAACTCAAAACTCCATTCAGATTAATAACATTGCTGAAAAAAAAAATGTGATTTTTTTGTGAAAAAACACGCTTATAAGTGTAACTCAACTTACTAATATACTACTTGTGTTTGTGTCTGTGTATGTATGCGTGAGTACTACTACACACACACTATATTTCACTCAAGTATACATTACATTTCAGTTTGAAACACTAACATATTTCTTTGAATTTGTTGAATGGTTCCCTCATAAGCAACACTACTAGTTTATCTGACATCGCAATTGAATGCCTTTAGTACGAAAAATATAACATAAAACTCTTACAATAAAATAAGTCTTGTATGTAATGTGTGAACAATAGAAATAACAGTAGAATTGGCGCCATCTTGGTGTGCCAAATACTTACATGTACACACACTTATGAAAACAGTGGTCTATGTACTATATTCGTAGAATATAATAGAATCAAATATGCTTTATTGTACACCAAAAGAGTTTCAGAAATGCTGTTATAAACACAAACAAAAAAACAATTAATGTACAAAAGGCGAATTTAACGCTAAAAGAGCATTTATTCGTACACATCAGTAATTATTTATATTCAATGCTCTAACATATTTAAATTAGAAAAAGCTACTGTAATAATCATTACCGATCGAAGGACGTAAAAATATGAATTAGTAATATTAGGAGAAAATAAATTTTAAAAATAATCATTGTCCTTAAGATTTTATTAATTATAGTTTAAACACGAAACTTATGGACTTTAATAATATTTGATGCAAATCTAACTGTCGAAGTGGAAGCTAATACGAAGGTAAATTTATTCTGTAAACGGAACTTCATAAATTGTTCACAATTACTACTTACGTTACTAACCAATGAGCACTTATTTGTAACGGTATTATGAACAAACCATATCCCTCGTTACTGAATTACTGTTTGCCTTACAGTAGTGCAAACCTAACTCTCCATAGCTAGTATTATCCTTGAACCAAATTATCTGTAGTTGAGAACCAATCTGCATTCATATGCCGTAAGGTAAGATAAGTTAGCATATCTTAATCTAAAGGTGTAGACCAGGTTGCACAGTGGCTAGAACATGTGAACCTTAGATTAAGGGTTTAAACCCGGACAAGTGTCAATGAGCTATCATGTATTTTTCATAATTCATCTTATGCTCGACGATGGAAAATATATTGAAGATACTTGAATGTGTCGTATGAGGATCTCCTCATGTGTATCCACCAGCTGGAAATACGAGTCTTGGAATAAACTGCAAACCTTCTCCTGAAAATGATAGGAAGGCTTAGCCCAGCAGTAGGATATTTACAGGTAGTCATTGTTACAATATTATATTATACAATCACGAATTTGTTTATACTTTTATTTTGTCCTCAGCACCTCGAATTAACTGAGAAGCGTTATAAAGGGGATTGATTCCGATATTAAGAGGACCCGTGAGAGAAAATAATTCTATATGTTTCACTCAAAGCAAATTATGGCGTAATTTCGAACACAAAGCTTTAGAACATACTTTCTATGATTTTATGAAAGTGGAATATCTATATCTATACTTAGTTATATTATAATAATATAATCAACGAACATTGCGACTTTGTATACAGAAGGTAATCTCCGGAACAACGGCATCTATTTGAAAAAATCTACAAAACAAAACGTGTGTACATTGGCATTATGTTTTATATAATGAAAATGTGAATTTTATTACAATTTAAAAGTAATTTACTGAACATAATTTATTTAATTAGTGTATCAATGTTGATCGTCAATATAGTAAGTGATGCACCACCAGGAAAATGGATCACATGGTCCTGCACGAAGTCCAACGACGAGATTACATATGGAATTATACCGCAATATGTTATATAACCCTTATAATATATAACCCAGCAACTTTACGTAAAAAGTTTTAATGTCCCGACCCATTCATTATTATCAACATGCTTATCTTATAAGACTTACTTAGAAATTCGGTGGAGAGTTTTGTTTTGTAATTTCGAGGCGCCCATTGAGCAATTAAATTTTATCCATTAATAAACAAGTATCAATGTTTTTACATTTAGATTTAGTTATTTAGATTTTTTAGTTAGATATTTGAGAAGTGTTATACTGAAAACAAACTAATTGTTTGGCGAGCCTTAGGGTTAAATCTGACTCGGATAATATGACAGCAAATGGCATGACACTCACTTATGTCGTCATGCCCCTCTCCGCCACCCCACTCTGCCTCTTTATATATGTACACTATTTATACTATATAAAAAAAATTATTTTAATGACGAAACTTTATCCTTTTTATTTATTTGACTCCATACTTATGTTGCTTCGCTTTCATTCATAATATTTAATCATTAATTTCGAAGTTCTGAATATGCGATCGGTCCTGTGACGTTCTCATTTTTATTAACTGCTTATGTAAAGACTCGCATAGCGCTAGTTTATAAAGACAAAAAACAGTTTTTTTAAATATATTATACCTCGCTTAACTTTTTTTCACTTGACTTTTTTTCAAGGTCTAGACGTTTAATAAGCAACGAGAGTCAACGTACTTCAATATATTGTGATGTTTAATATAAGGTATAAGGAATCAAAGGATATTGAATTTCTAACTCCGAGCAGTCTACATGTTAAAACTTCATTAAAACTTGTTATAGTATGTTGAGTGCAGTAGAGAACATATTTCCTCATTAATATGAACATAGCACAACTTATATTATAAAATTCAGATCAAATATTACGTATACCTGTTATTTTCATTACACGCAAGTCTTTTAAAGTAAAGAAAGTTAATAGCCTTTAAAGATCCCGCTGCGGGGCTTAGGGCTCCTCTTTGTTTGTAAATAATGTTAGGGCCTTATTCCGTCGTGATGTTCCAATGCGGATTAGTGGATTCACATTTCGCAAATTTTCATCCAACACATGCAGGTTTTCCTTCACCGTCGAGTATGAGATAAATTATAAACACAAATTAAGCACATGAAAATTCAATGGGGCGTGGGCGAGTTAAACTTGATGTTTGTACTACGGAGGACGGCAGCCGTGATGGCCTCGAACTGCCCTACACACTAGCGAGGAGTGCGGGGGGGGCGAGATTCGCCCCCTGATGAGAGCTCTGCCGAGCCACGAGTGGAGCAAAGCACGGGAGAGGCCGCGGATACGTTATATCAACACGATCCCGCAGCCTCTCCGATCCGTGCTGAGGACGGCCATCGCAGTGGTTTTAGTGGATAAGAATCCCACATAACCCGGTTCCACCCCCATAGGACCCGGGTACCTTTCTGAAGGTTTCAACTCCAACATAAATCATATCCTAATTATGTATTGTGTTCAAAGTATATAAAAAAGACACGTAGTCACGTGTTTTCTTCTTAGACGTTTAATATATTAATTATAAAATTTTGTTTTAAAATATATTTATACTTAACAACTACTTGTAGATATAATAATACTAACAATCATAAGTATTTCAATTATTAAGACAATTACTTTGAAATCATTTTAATAAAAATCATGATGAGATGAGTACAGCAAACTTAAGCAATTCAATCTTAAATAATTAAGCTTTCACATTTGCAATTTTTGCTTTATAAATTCGTTAGCTATTATTAACTGAGTTGCATTAGCAAATATACAATAAAATCAGGTATTTTTCCTAATAATACGGCAAAGTTAAAATGTTTGCAGGACTTTATCAACCGTCTTCAGCCCATTGAATCGAACAAAGAGAAATTTTGAAGGGGAAACAAAAGAAGCGACATAACAGTAAACAATACAAATCAAGAAATCTTCAAATAAGAAAATGTTCGAACATATTTTTTGGGAGAGCGTGAAATCGTTATCATTAAGAATATAAATTCTGTCTCGCGCTCGCATGGCAGTTTCAATAATATTGAAGAAAATGAAATAGGTAATATAATTACTTATATTATAAATGCGAAAAATAAATCGAGATGGCCCAATGATCCGATGACCGATTATCATGGGTTCAAGCCCGGGCAAGTACCACTGAATTTTCATGTACTTAATTTGTCTTTATAATTCATCTCGTGCTTGGCGGTGAAGAAAAACATCGTGGGGAAACCTGCATGCGTCTAATTTCACCGAAATTCTGCCACATGTATATTCCACCAATCCGCATTGGAGTAGCGTGGTGGAATAAGCTCCAAACCTTCTCCTCAAAAAGAGGAGAGGAGGCCTTTAGCCCAGCAGTGGGACATTCACAGGCTGTTACGGATGCATTTACAAAAGAAAAGTAGTATATGTAGTATATCAGTTGTCTGGTTTCCATAGTACGAGCTCTGCTTAGTTGGGGATCAGATAGTCGTGTGTGAATAATGTCCCAGGATATTATTTATTTGAATTGGAACAGATTTAGTAGTGTATATTTATTTAACTCATGCCAAATATTGTAAAAAAAGTAATTTTTAAAAAGACAGACGAGCTAATGGCATGTCTTATCGACTTTTCAAACGACAATAGTATGCAGTTGCAGCACGGATCTTTAAAATGCCCTCAAAATGCCCCTTTAGCCCAGTAGTGGGATATTGTTAGAGGCTGTTAGGGTTAGGGGAATTTTTATTTATATTTGAATATAAAACGTATTAATGGTTGATATTATTTTATTTTAACTGACAATTAAGAAATATAAAAAGTATTTTAACGATTTGCTCGTTTTACATTAAATGTTAGCTTATTAAAACTGTTTTCTTTGAAAACGATTCCTCTGACCAAGTCTATAATAAATTATTTTTATCTATACTATTGGTTTAGGTATAAATATACTTGTATCGTGAAGTGGCATTACGAGAGCTCTAGCTAAGCGACGACAAGATAAATGACGATGACTCGCCAACATCAATGATGCATTTAATCCAAGAATCATCGTATGTTTTACCCGCGAATTTGTTCATAGTTTTTTTTTTATATTTGAGGAGAAGGTTTGGAGCTTATTCCACCACGCTGCTCCAATGCGGGTTGGTGGAATACACACGTGGCAGAATTTCAGTGAAATTAGACACATGCAGGTTTCCTCACGATGTTTTCCTTCACCGTAAAGCATGAGATGAATTATAATCACAAATTAAGCACATGAAAATTTAGTGGTTCTTGCCCGGGTTTGAACCCACAATTATCGGTTAAGATTCACGCGTTCTTACCACTGGGCCATCTCGGTTCAAATAAAAATCGGAATGTTGTTAAAAAGACAATTTACATCCGGTTACTATATACAATGAACGCTCCATTTTACTTACGGATAGTAAAATAAGACGTGTAATGAAACAAAAGCGTGTTTAACCTCCGAAATTGCATGTATATATGTGGCTTTAAAACTTATAGCACGGACTTTAACGGCTCATTTCTGGGAACTCAAAAGCGATCGATATCTCATTTCTCATATCAGTGATATGCAATAATAGCCTTTATACGTTCCACAGTTATGCAAAGGCCTATTCTGCTTTTAAAGTGACGAATTGAATTGAATTTTGAGCTTACCCCATCAACCTGCTCCAATACGAGTTAAGAAATAAATTTAAATTAAACTATGGCACTGATAGTGTCAGAATTTAATCTGACATATGTAGGTTTCAATTATTTTTCTTTATCGCCAAGCATGAGACGAATTACAAAATCAAATTAAGCGCATGTAATTTCAGTGGTTCTTGGCCACATTTGTGCTCGAAATCTTTAGATTCACGGTTTTACGGGACATTAAAAAAGATAGGGCATTAATTGTTAGACGTTAGCGACGCGCAAGTGAATACGCAAAAAGTTCACGACCGACCTTGACCATAATTAATCAACCCTTGGTGATGAATAGTTTTATATCTCTTCTATCTAATACGACCTCTCATACTAATGAGGTGATGTGATTAATTTCTTCCAATAATAGTCCGAAAGACCAACGCGGAAAATTATTATTGAAATAATTTACCTCACGCCGCCTTCTCCACTTATAACTTTAGCTTACGATTTCCCACATTATTGATTATTGATTCACATTTGGTATTAATTTTTTTTTCTCAAATACTAGCTAGGTAATATTGGAGCATATTTAATATTGGAGGTGGTACATTTTTATATACTTTTATTTTTATTGAATGTAAGCTTCGAGGCATATACAAGCTTAATAATTAGAGATCAACTGATTAATAGCAAACAATATTTTGTTAACCTATATACGCACTAAGCTATCATGCAGTAGAACTCTTAAATTTATTAAATAATTATTTACTCAGTTACTTTATTGGTATTTGGGTTGATTGGAAACCCATATGGGTACTGTCTGTCACTCGTTAGTTATTATCCCACCGCCAGTCATCAATACATTGATTGCTGGTTTCCAGTTAGAAGGGTGAGTTCGCTAGTGTGGTTACAGCTGCGCGAGATATAATATCTTACATCTCATGGTTGATAGCGTATTGAGATTGCTAGGATATAGGTATAAAAATCATACTACATTTTGTAAGAATATTAATTTAGCTTAATAGATATTTAAAAAAAAATCTTTTCTGAAACTAATATCAAACAAACAAATAATGGATAATGTTATTATAAATTTTAGTATTTAGACGAATATAAAATACCTATCTACACAATAATATTTATTTATCAATTATATATACAAATAAAACAACTTGTTTAGTGATTTAATATTGAATATTATGTAACGAAATTGAGTGACGGCAACCATCTTAGATACTATTCGTTTAAAAGTCATTTTTTTAAATTGTATGTGTTTTTGTAAAATATTATAATGAAATTAAAATATTGAATCCCATCAAAAATCAATGTCGATGTTCTTCATGTAAAATTACATTATTGCTTGAAAGATTAATGTTATTTATTTCTCTTAATTTAAAGAATTAAAAAAAAGTCATTTCAATTAAAGAAAACATTAAAAATGTAGCATTGTAACAAATATAAGCCACTTTTAAATTATAACATTTTTTATTTTACACCTCAAGGTACTCATAATATTAAGGATATCATAACTTGGTTCCATATTTATACCTTGTCTTTACTTAGCCATCAATCCGATACAAAACTTCCTCGTCTTCAGAAAACTTGGTGAACTTTTATTGAACTTGGCTCGGTATACGAAAGATTATTTCCTTTAACATTCAGTATCACCTTAAAGTTTATCTCAAGTTTCGTACGTGACTGGTTTGTGGTTAGATGAGAATATTCGAGAATAATCTTTGCTTTTCTCGTTTAATTAGTTGGTAATTAGTTGCTGTTCACATAATAATCTTGCTTTATTTAAATTGCCAGTACATGATCAATTTTTACATAACATCAATAGTTGATACTCCCCATGGATTCATCCGCCATGACGTTTTTCAATGAAGTTTATACGCACATGACAGATATTTGTGTGCATAAACATTTGTTTACAAAAGTCATGTATTTTTAAAAGAAAAGCAGTATATGTAATATATCAGTTGTCTGGTTTCCATAGTACAAGCTCTGCTTAGTTTGGGATTAGATGGCTGTACGTGAATAATGTCCCAGGATATTATTATTATAACTTATCTAATTTACTTCTCCGACGAACTATTAAGTTTTTAAATTGAATTTTAAATTAAATCAGCATTATGTTTTTAGATCGTGAACCAACGACAAGAATATCGGGTCGAGTGGTTTTGTTTTAAGTTTACTATTACAAAATTAAACAATTCCTGTGATATTATAATTGTAAGTGATCGAAGCGTGCAAGTATAGTATTTTCTGTCATATATTTGATTGTGGTCCGATTTAATAATAAAACGAAAAAATATATTACTTGAATATCCATGGGACACACTAGTGAAAATTATATTAACTAATTATTTCTTCTTTTTATGCGATGCACGACATACCCTTTGTACACAGACAATGATAAATATATTAGTGTCCTGTATATATTTTTATATATAACCTTTATATATATTTGTGTTTATAATTCATCTCATGCTTGACGGTGAAGGAAAACAACGTAAGGAAACCTGCATGTGTCTAATTTCTTTGAAATTCTGCCACATGTGCATTGCACCAACCCGCATTGAAGCAGCGTGGTGGAATAAGCTCCAAACCTTCTCCTCAAAAAAGTAGAGGTGGCCTTAGCCCAGCAGTGGGAAATTCACAGGCTGTGACTAGACTACTTCTAGAGATTTATAAAGCTGTATGTGTGATCTGCAACATTTGTCTTTATTCACCTGTACCTATTCTTTCAGGGAGTGCAGGTAAGATGTTTTGTTCTGTTTATACAAAAAACAGAGAATAAAATTACTTTAATTATACTTGTACTTCAAAGAACAATTATCTTTATTATGTAAAATTAACATATTCGTTGCTACGTCACAGCTTAGTAACCTACGTAGATTCTCTGTTGAATAAGGTTTAATCGATGGTCGAAGATACGAAAAGTCACAGTCGATCGTAATGCCTAGAACCGAAGTCCAAAAGAAAGCAGTATCGACTGATGCTAACAAACAACGGGCATCAAAAAACACAGCCAAAACACCACAAGAAACACGACTGCATGACACGCTTATAACATGATAGATCTTAAAATCCAGCCATTTGTTTGATAAATAGGTTACTTATTCCACAAGACAAATAAAAAAAATAAAATAAGACTATCATTCTATTCTTTGGTTTATAAAAAAGAAAATCCTTGTAATTATTATTATTTATTTATTTTATTTATTCAGGTTCACTAATAATTGCTTACTCTAATTTATATATACAATATACATTTTATACTCCAAATGCATAAAAAATTCAAAAAAAAATACAAGTAATGCGTATTTTAGTTCCGCGTACACACTATTAACATAATTTAAAGAACGTACAATAAAATACATCCGATAATAATACAATACAGAAAACAAAATATTTTTTAATTTTATCTTATTTCAATCTTTCTATTATATGAAAGAGAGTTAGATAAATTGGTTATTCTTTTAAATAATTTAGAATTAATTAGTAAAACATATTTATGTTTATTATTATATTAAATAACTATCATACTAAATATAACAAATATATATGTATCAGTAAAATTATATAGCTTTTAAGAATTAACAATTAAAATCCTATTTCATAGGTCACATGAAATATGTTTTATATATTCACATTTTTTCCTGAATACAATAAATCGGGTCAAATTCGTCATTCATATCATCATTCAATAAGCTCCAAACCTTTTCCTGAAAATGGAGAGGAGACCTTAGCCCAGCAGTGGGACATTAACAGGCTGTTACTGAGCCAAATTCAAATGAATAATATTTTACTTTAAAATATTTAATTTTGAATGTAAGCAAATAGTAAAATAAATCAATCGAAATATTTTTAAATACCATTTAATATGCATTAGATTATAAATTACCGAAAATAAAAATAAAAAATCACAAAAAGAATCGCTTTCGTGGACAATTTGATATAATAAATACTACGTAGGATAAAGCAAAAATATACAACTCAATTTAAACAGCAGGGCTGCCAATTACCCCATTTATAAAATAATATATTTATACTTACAATTCAAACTAAACGTAAATAATACATGAAATTATGTTTACCTTGCTTACATTAGATAATTTATTGTATAACATAAGTGTTATACCGTGTTCATAAAATGTTATTTAATTCATTGAACTGCTAAATTGGTAGCGTCTTAACAGAATTTTAATCAAAATCGATACAGTAAAAGTTTAACTTTTATTGTTTTTGCCTTGCGAGGCTTGCGTCTGCGAGGCTTTCAAGCGTTATTCGATGGAACTATTAGTAATAACATCCAGTAAATATCCCATTCTGACAAAGGCTTCCGACGTTAAAGGGATAAGGTTTGAAGCTTGTTCAGTTACACTTCTCCACCGCGGAACATTTTCATTCTCTACACACATACGCAAATGATATGAATCGTTGATCTTCTGGTAAAATCTACGTTAGTCATCAAATGGGCCATCTAATTTAAAACAAACTATAATGACGATTATATGTATATAAAACTGTGAGAAGAAACTTGGATTATTTATCGCGATTAGTCAGAAAAATTCTCACGATGATTACGAAACCTTCGAGATACAAATGAACACATATCTTTTTTATACATTTATAGTTGTAAGAATTTTCTTATTTTTAACCTTTTGCTGTTCACTTATGGATGAAAGCCTCCCATAGAACGCTAACCATCCCGATCTTGGGCAGTCCGCATCCATTCCGTACCTGCCACCTTTTTTAAACGTCAATCCACCTTGCCACAGAATTTTCTTATTGTTAATTAATATTATACTGACCTCATTATTTTTTTCATTATAGTTGTTCAGTCTACGTTTGCATATTTGCAGGACAGTTATTTGCGTGCATAAAAATGTCTGTTTACAAAAGTCACGTATTTACAAAATAAAAGTAGTATATGTAATATATCAGTTGTCTGGTTTCCAAAGTACAAGCACTGATTAGTTTGGGATTAGATGGCCGTATGTGAATAATGTCCCAGGATATTATTATTATAACTTATCTAATTTTATTCTTCGACTAACTATTAAGTTTGTGTTATGGATGTTACAATAGATCTTGATGTTTAAGCGTTTATTTTTTCAGCTATTAGTATTATTATTTAAATATTAAATATAATTGTGAAATGTGACAACCCTAGCTGATAACGACATGAGTCTGACGGGGACAGGTGACCTCGATCCAATATCCGCTGACCCCTCTGACACCTTGTGGTATACTTTATTTTCCTTTACAAATCCTACACTAACATAAATTTATTATTCTAAATAAAATCGATGCATTTACCTTTACAGGGTTTGGAGAATGTTTCACGTAGAATTTTTAAATAACTCATATGTTTCGTCAAATAAATCTTTGAAAATTACAATGCCATACAAATAAATATGATTATCACGACTATGACCTCATGACCTCCCTTTTCCCCACCACCTACAATATGGGTAACTTCAAGTCAAGAGTGAATAGAAATCTTCTAGGCAAGCGCGCTCCACCTTAGACTGTATCATCACTATCAATCAGGTGTGATAACTGTCAAGCGCTAGCTTATATATTTAAAAAAAATGACGTCAGCATCAGTAGAACATCATCAATTGCCTTGAAGGAAATACTGCTAGATTTTTTTTTTTTCAGTTTATGGAACGGTGAGTAACCGCTTCTTTATACCGAGACAACGCACCGTCTCTGTGGGATAGCATTCTATAATTACTACTTTATGCTATCACATCTATATCATCACGAATTCTCCGTACCACCTATATAGGTCTGATTGATTGGCTTGAAATTTAACATAGTTACTACTTTCGAGATTTAGATTCTCTTTAAAAAATAAAATCCAAAATATAATTTTCATTTCACTTGGAATTTGGAACATAAATTTCAACTAGATTGAATAAATAAAGTTTTCATGAATTCCACCCGTACGTAGTCGGGACAGGAAGCTACTTACACTATTTATTTCACCTTGTTTAACTAGCAGTCTATTATTAAATTCGAAATTTAAATACTCATTTCAAACTACGCAAACTTCTAAATAAGTTCTATATACTAACTGTTTTATTATCTGTGAAGATAACCAGATTTATATAAGCTGTGTTAGGTGAAAATTATTATAGCATACTATACCGGTGAATATAAACTACTTGGAAAAGAGAAATGATGTTCATCTATTCACGTACATAGCCTGAATCACGAGCAATTTTTATTGAACAGACTATGATTTTCTTTTATTTGTAGATAAGAAATATAAAATGTGATTTATATAAAACCATCTACAGTAAATACTATGAAGTCTTATTTACAATTTTTCTAGTAAATAAAAGTGAAAAAGTAAAGTAACCTGCAAATATTTTAGGCTTTCGTCCAGCAGTGGATGGCAAAAGAAAATATCCCACGTCTGGACCTAGCCCTGTTTTTTTCGAGGAGGAGAAGGTGGATCTCGTCCCACAACTCTAGTCCTAGTATAAACTTCAAATTAAAGTTTTAATATCGTAATATTAAATCTAAACCCGCTTTATAACGCGATGAAGAGATTAATCATGCTCAAAGCGATTTAGTTTTAGTCTAATTTTGTTCGCAAGCGCTACTAGCTTACTTAAATAGCTAATATAATATAAATATATTGTGAGACTTAGCTGAAGTGAACATCTGACCTGACCGAATTTAGCCATCATCATCATTTACATCGATTAGTCTTTTTTTCTAGGTAGACGGACAGGCCACCTAATGGGAAGTGAACCGCCGCGCTTTGAAAATAGCACTATAACAAATATTAACAATTTCTTACATCGCCAATGCACCATTGGGCACTAAGATGTTATGTCCCTTGCGAATATAGTTTCACTGGCTCACTTAACCTTCCAATCGATACACAATATGATATGTGTTACCTACTCGACGAGCTTACCCAAGGTTCTACCACGAAGTAAAAAAAACTAATCTCAAGGGAGACTCTCTATTTGTGAGATAAGTATTATAGCACACAAGCGCTATCCCGATTTCTTCAATATCATTAGCTGATAGGAAAGGAAATCTGACACCATCGGATAAGTTCATGTACAGGACCACCGGCTTCACGTACTTTACGAGACACGGGAGTATAAGCACGACTAACTTCCGGAGAGTTACAGCGAATTACAACAGGAAAGCCTAATTACTTTTCTTATTAGCCTAATTCGGATTTACTTAAATATTTTATTATGTTGTGACGTGACAACGAATGAAGAGCATCCTATTATAAATTAATGTTTTAATATTCGTAATATAAAATCAGAACTCGCTTGTTGCTTTACCGCGTTATACAGATTAATAATGCTGAAAGCGAGTCAGAATTAAATATAGTTTATCGATTTTCTCAATCATTTTATTTCGCGGTAACTACTTTTATATTTTCGATAATCATTGCTCATTTTTGTTTTATGAAGTTATTTTATAGGAGTTATTTTCACTTTACGTATTAACTTGCGTATATATTACCTACTTGTTAAAACAAGTCTTCTTTGAATAATAGTAGTGGGATAAAGTGTTTTGAAAACACATCAATGACTTAAAAATAAAAATATTAAATTTATTAAATATTCTTAAAATTCTGAGAGGACCGGGCTGGGGCGTACATCCTATTCACTTAAGACGTTTGTATTTTGGGCTAATTCGTAGCAGAATAGATTATGCCAGCTTCTTATATGATAATAGTTGTAAAACAAATTTGAAAAAAGTTGATGTATTACAAAATCAAGGTCTCAGATTGATTGGTGGCTTTGTTAAGACTACACCAATCCATATAATGGAAAATGAGCTTTGCATATCACCATTATCGATCAGAAGATTTGGGAGGGATTTGGCTAAAATGTAAATCTATGGCTAAAAATAAAGTTATCAGGCTATTAAATATATTTCAAAATGTGTGTACTAATTCTTACTGGCGAAATAAGAAACTACCATTACTTATTATGATTCACAATGATTACAACGCTTTCGGAATCCACCAAACCGATAAGTTAGAAATGTTCAGTCTAGACACGTGGGTTAGCAATGTGGATTTATCCTCTCATATTAAATGCTCTTTAGTCACAATTGACAACAGTAAAAGTAATTATGATAAAGCAGTTTTAAAATTATTATCTGAACGGGCAATTACAGAAATATATTCTTCATTTTATCAAGTGTTTACAGATGCTTCGAAAGATAACTCTGATATTGGTGTTGCTTTTTATGACCCCCAAGCTAATACTAGTTGTCAACTTAGAGTAGATACTAAGATATCAGTAATGCGTGCAGAGCTATTAGGCATTGTGGAGGCTTTATCATATATCAGTTCTATAGAATGTGATAGACTTGTAATCCTGTCAGATTCTAAAACTGCTCTCCAGCATGTGGCTCGGTCTACCTCGACCTTTCGAGGAATTCCGATAGCGTATACCATCTTGAAATCTAGTCTAAGTTTCTCTCGTCAAAATAAAAAAGTGATATTACAGTGGATACCTGCTCATATTGGCATAGGAAATAATGAAAAGGTTGATATACTAGCAAAAGATGCAGCACGAAATGGTATTTTCTACCATTGCCTACCATATCATTCGGAATTATTATATTTGGCTTAACAAAGATTGTACAAATTTTGGAGAGAGTATTTTGATGAGCGATCGCATACTAAGGGGGTCTGGTACAGAACAATGCAGCCTGGCCTATGGAAAAGTCTTTGGTTTGATGGTGCCAATATGACCAGGTCTTCAATTGTTACAGCTCTTCGACTTCGTTCTGGACACATTCCATTAAATAACTTTGGTTTCCTTATGGGTAAAACACCCTCACCTAATTGCAGTATATGTAATATCATAGAAGACACGTATCATGTAATAATGGAGTGTGCTCGAAACGAAGCTGATAGAATATATTTTTTACGTTTAATTAATTATTGTGGAGAGGTGGGGGCATGTAACAGTGTCCTCGCTGACCCTACATCAGAACCAGCGAAAGTTTGGACAAGCTAGTGAATGATCTTATTATATATATATCTTATATATTAAGAATGATGTAAACGCTCTGACATGAATGATGTAATTAAGCAATGTGAAAAGTTTAATGTTCTGTAAGTACTATGAGGGTGGCATTTTCTTAAAGAAAAAACCCTCTTTAAAATAAATGAATTAAAAAAAAAAAGTGTTTTGAAATTCTCCAACTATTTTTTTTAAATTTCTACAATAAAATTAGGTTATAAAAGCGATAGCGGTGTACATATAAATAATAATATAAATAATCAACTAAATATCATGATTTTCAAGTGATGGCTCGGTTTTAATTGTGTCGTCACTAATGACAATTTATGTATATCCGTGCAGTGACGGAGAAAGAATACATTTCACTGCCCCTCTCTTTCCCATGGGTGTCGTAAGAGGCGACTAAGGGATATCTGAGCGACCATCTGCTCATCTGGTGGTAGGATGCTAACATCCGCCTGGCTTGTTACCACCGTACGCATGGTGGAAAACTCGTGAAGTGGCTTGCAGCCGCGTTTCGAGGTCAGCCAGCGTATAGCCAGAGCCCGAGCGAGTATTGCCACGATGGGTGTTGGTCCGGTTGGAGACGGCTGTTGAACCAATGCCGAGGGAAACTGTATTGACCTGCCGGTCAGGGAGACCCGAAGAAACGGCTGTTCCGCTGGCCGCCCGTGGCATAGTACAGCCCGAGCGTGCCTAACCAGCTCGTGAGGCTGCCCCACCAGGCCACGCATAATCTCGGGGTGGACCGTCGTGCCGGTTGGTGACCGGTAGGTGGGGTCCCGGCGGCCACTTCCGGGGGGGTTCGGGGGCCCTCCCGTCCGGCGGGTCAGTGTATTTTTCCTTTTGGCAACCACTTGGGGAAACACGCCTCCACACTTTGCCCATCCCTATCGTGGCAATACATCGCTCGCTTCACGTCTCTTTTCCATTTAATTTCTCCCAAATGGCGCAACAAAAAAGAAATAACGGTCGTACAGCGGTGCTCACCCCCACCATACCCTCACTGTTTGAGGTCGAGTTCTCTAACATCCGAGGACTCCACACTAACCTCAACGCTGTCCACCACCATCTCGAGACAGCACGGCCAGCAATGTTGTTTCTCACGGAGACACAAATACTCCGTCCTGCCGATACCAGCTACCTTAATTATCCCGGCTACACGCTTGAAGAATCCTTCAAAGCGAAAGCCGGAGTATGCTTGTTCGTCAGGACGGATGTTTGCTGTCACCGACTGCGCTGCTTGGAGGACCCCTCCTTCTCCATGTTGGTGGTACGTGTGGACCTGGTTCGTCAGAGCCGAGTCTACGTGTGCCTCTACAGATCCCACAATGGTGACTTGGAGACAAGCCGATTATTTGACCATCTTAGTCGGGTGGCAGATGCTGCGCAAGAGCAATTTCCTAACGCGGAATTGGTGTTTTTGGGGGACTTTAATGCTCACCACGAATCCTGGTTGAAATCCCTCAAAACTGACCATGCTGGAAGGACTGCTCATGCTTTTGCTCTCACACATGACTTGACCCAACTGGTTGATCAGCCCACCAGGATCCCAGACATTGATGGGCAAGCACCTTCTCTACTGGACCTTCTGCTGATTTCTCACCCGGTGGAATATCAGGTTGTGGTTCAGGCTCCTCTTGGCTCTTCGGATCACAGCCTTATTTCTACCAGAGTGCCACAGGCCAAGCTGCCGCCACTAGCGGTATGCAAACGTCGCGTTTGGCACTATAAGTCGGCGGATTGGGACGGTATGCGCGATTACTATGCGTCGGTCCCTTGGAAGGAACGTTGCTTCAGTGGGAATGACCCGACAGCTAGTGCCGCTGCTGTTGCTGGCGAGATCATGCTGGGAATGGAATACTACATTCCTAGCTCAGATCTCGTCAGTAGGAGTACGCGTAACCGTTGGTTCACTCGTGAATGTGCCGATGCTGTATCAGCTAAGCAGGCGGCATATCGCAAGTGGATCAACGGCTGCATTAGCGGGGCATCTAACATTGACTCACTGAAAGCAAACTACAATAAAAATTCCAAGTCCTGTAGAAAGGCATACACGAGAGCGGATGCACAGCGCATTGTACAGATTGGTCATGACCTTGTTTCGCATCCTAGGGGCTCCCGTAGCTTCTGGCGTCTGACCAAGTCTGTGCAAAACAATTTCTGCCAACCTTCGCTGCCACCGCTCAGAAATCCGGACGGATCGCTAGCTCACAGTCCGCAAGAGCAAGCTGATCTCCTGGCTAAGCTCTTTGCCGACAATTCCGTCATCGATGATTGTAGTGCACTGCCACCTACAATACCTGCATGTGGCCATACGATGCCTGACATTAAAATCAGGCAACGTGATGTGCGTGCGGAGCTGCAATCACTTGATGTACGGAAAGCTAGCGGTCCCGATGGAATACCAGCCATAGTGCTGAAGAAGTGCGCAGCGGAGCTGTCTCCTGTGTTAACGCGCCTGTTCCAACTTTCTCTCTCTTCGGGAAGTGTGCCGGAGGCTTGGAGAAGAGCTAATGTGCAAGCGGTTCCCAAAAAAGGGGATCGGTCTGACCCGGCAAATTATCGGCCAATAGCTATCACCTCAGTACTTTGTAAGGTGATGGAACGGATTTTAAACAACCAACTGATCCATTACCTAGAAGATCACTGTCTAATTAATGATTGTCAGTACGGATTTCGACCAAAACGGTCCACAGGTGATCTTCTAGCGTACGTAACACACCTCTGGGGTGAAGCTATCGACAAGCATGGAGAATCGTTGGCTGTCAGCCTCGATATCTCCAAGGCTTTCGACAGGGTCTGGCACAGAAGTCTTCTCTCCAAGCTACTGGCATATGGTCTGCCTGCTCAGCTATGCACCTGGATTGCCAGCTTCCTACACAAGCGTAGCCTTCGTGTTTTAGTAGATGGTTGCGCTTCACAATTCTATGAAGTGAATGCTGGGGTCCCCCAGGGATCTGTGCTATCTCCCACACTCTTTCTTTTGCATATCAATGATATGCTCTCCCTTGGGAACATACATTGCTATGCAGATGATAGTACAGTGCATGGTGGATACCACGGACGCGCAGTGGCTGGGCGGGCGGAAACTGAGGAGAGGCGGGAGAATCTTGTCATTGAACTCGATAGGACGTTAGATCTCATCGCCAAATGGGGCTCTGATAATCTTGTTGAGTTTAATGCCAAGAAAACACAGGTATGCGCTCTCACGGCGAAAAAGTCAACATTTTCCCCTCTTCCCTCCCTCTGTGGTACTCCGCTGGTGATGCAAAGCAAAATCGCCATGCTGGGGATTGACGTTCGCTGCGACCTTAGTCCAAGGGATTACATCGAGGCTGTTATAAAAACAGCTTCTCGGAAACTCGGAGTTCTGAACAAGGTGCGGCGCTTTTTCACGCCACAACAACTGTGCCTGCTGTACAAAACACAGGTACGGTCTTGCGTGGAATATTGCTCGCACCTTTGGGATGGCTCCGCTAAGTACCTACTTGAGGCCTTGGAACGGTTGCAGCGACGTGCCGTACGCATTATTGGCGACGTAAAGGTCACAAACACCCTTGAACTTTTACAATTGCGTCGTGAGATAGCAGCACTGAGCGCTTTCTATCGACTGTATCACGGCGAGTGCTCTGAGGAATTATTCTCTCTAATTCCTGTTTCCCCCTTCCTTCTTAAGTCCACGCGAGCTGGTTCTCGATGTCACCGCCTAACTGTGACATCAATTCCATCGCGAACAAAGAAATTTGGCAACTCCTTTCTTTGTCGCACTTCCAAAAAATGGAATTCCTCACCAGCTCACGTATTCCCCTCCTCTTACAACCCGGGTTTCTTCAAACGAGGCGTGAAGAGGCATCTTGCGGGCCGGCAAGGCGAAGGCGGCTAGTACAGAACGTTTTTCCCGTCTGTACTGGCTGTCGTTGCGTTTGGACTCTACTACCACTTACCATCAGGTGGAGTAGAGTCATTTGCCCTCCCGGCGAGATAAAAAAAAAAAAAATTTGGAGAATATTGTAACATGGAGAGCCATTGGTCTAATCCACAGATTCTAACTGACTGGCTAGTTTTTTTAGTCGAAAAATCCTCAAGAACGCTTACATAAATCTACAATTTGGTAGTGTTTACACTACCACAATGCACATATCTCCGAGAAAAGAAGGTAAAGCCGTTCGAACTCTTGGCAACTGAACTCTTTCCGACAGTGTCGGGTTGCTATCCCATCAGATTTTGAGAGTGAGTGAATAAAGAGTGTACTTATGTTTGCGCACACACTTGTAAATCACAGTGTGCCCAGTGTACAAGTCTTCTTTTAACGCTGGCAGCGTTAATGTTAAAATGGCATAATAATAAAAAAGTAACGTTAAATTTTCAAAAAATAAATAAGATAATATTTTCACAAAATTTACAATATATTCTGCCAGTTCTACAAAAAACAATCTTATCATTATTAATGAAACAAACTTTATACATAGTTTATTTAAAACAAAAGAACTTCTTACTTAAGATTTTCTTAAACGTATTTGCTGTATAAAACTAAGCAGTCACAGAGGAAATTTCTTGCCGTAGTTTGCGCGAAAAGAGAGCTCATCTCCCTATTTAAATTTGAAATGTGTGAGATTTTGTTTAACAGACAACTTTATTAATTTTGCAAATAACATAAAAATTAAAAAAAATTGATAAATTGTATAAATTAAAGTATGTCGTATGTTATATGTCTTACCGACTTATATAATCTGCCATATTACAAATCGATTGTGCTTAGTTAAGTATAGTATAAAATGGTTTACTATTTCAGTTTGTACGTGTTTTTGACAGTTTTTTTTTTGTATAAGTACGTGGACGTGCATATGGGCCACCTTTTGTTTAATGGTCACCAACGCCCATAGACAATGGCATTGTTAACCATCGCTTACATCGTCAATGCGCCACCAACCTTGGGAACTAAGATGTTATGTCCCTTGTGCCTGTAATTACACTGGCTCACTCACCCTTCAAACCGGAACACAACAATACTAAGTACTGCTGTTTTGCGGTAGAATATCTGATTAGTGGGCAGACGAGCTTGCACAAAGCCCTACCACCAGTCAATTTATATAATTTATATTTATATAATATTTTTTAATATTTTTCAGGTTTCTGAATATTTTTCCGATAAATATAGTTTTACTCGATTCATTTCCAATAAATTGTATTAATTTGTGTAATTAATTGTTATATTGATCAAATTAAAAACCAGAGTATGTAACTTTCTTATCAATTACAAAAGTCTCACTGCTATTCTCTTTAAATTTTCATTGAAAGATTTGAGATTTTTTGTTGAAATATATGTATAATGCAGTTCCACATGGCTTTTTCATGATGTTATCCTTACCTACCAAGCACAAAATAAATAATAATTAATAAAAAAAATTAAGCAAATCAATATTGAGTTGTGCTTGCCTGGATTTGAACGTCTTTAGTTAAGTTATAAATTATAACCAATAGTTTAATGAAAAAAATAATAATTATAAGTTAAACGATTTATTAAAGATAAAGATAATAATGACGTAGATAATGTACTAAATGCTAAAAAGTAAGATGGTTGGTTCTAGGTACCACTTATCACACCACTCTCCTTATCAATCTAGGGCACTAATCAGACAAAAAAATAAAATCTTTATTTTTTTTTATTTTTAGTTTTCACTTTTTAATTTTGTTACTTAATACTTCTCATTCTATTCAGTTCACTTAGCGTCTCATTATTACACGGTTTGTTTTCTGACTCAATACATAATCCTTCCAAAGACTTCACTCGAATCTGGGCTACATATGGTAGTCCTTCCTCAATTTCGAGTTTTGTTGACTCGAAATGAATATGAAATTTATTCTACTAGTCAAGACCTTTCATTTCATACCCATATTGGGGTAGTTGTAAAAAAATATGTAATCCGCCTTTTTATAGCGGATGGCCACATCTTGAATTTACAATGTTAGAGAATGTATTAAATTGTATTGTCATCAGAACTAAAGGTTTGTACCAAATATCAGATCAAACTGTCAACAGAATAGAGGTCAAATTTCAATTACTAAATTCGAGCCAAATTAACTATCAAACAGGGCAAGCTTAATAAAAACCGTTTAATAATCGTAATTTAAAGTGGATTTTTTCCCCTGAAGGAATTTTTCCTTTTAAAGAAAAATTCGCGACATTTATGTCTATATACTTACGCTTGAAACCGAAGCGGTCGCTAGAACTTTAGTTCTAGACTTTTGGTAAACGCTATTAAATATTGATGATTATGTTCACCTAAATGATTACTGTGACGGTAGCCATTTTCAGGGGTGACTAGCCAACTATACAGGACATGTAATAATATACGAATTAGTGCGCAAACACAAGTACACTCTTAATTCCATCACTCTCGTAAGCCGATTGGACATCTAAATCTAATCTACTAGGCATGACAGCCAACTTTCAAGTTCTAGTAACTTTTAATTGGCTCGTTTTGAAACTAGCATCAGCAGCCTTAACTACACTAAACAAACGACGTAGTATCAGATAACTCAATATATTCATACAGTATAAAAAATAATAAAGTTTAGTCTCGATTTTCTTTCTTCTTTTCCAAGCAAAAGATCCCATTATTTTATGCTAAACATATTATCAAAAGGCACTATATTATAATAGGTTTGCAACGAGGTTGTCAGCCCATTAATAGATATTTATTTAAATTAATTATTTCGAAGGCCTATTGATGTAAATATCGCCTTTGTGCCTGTCGCTAATCGCATTATGGGAAACCTTATTATATATGTATATTATAGGTTAATAGATTGGATTTCTTTATCACGAGGAACAATTTTATTAGTAAATTTTATTTTCAGCTATACTTTGGATTTATTATAATTTAAAGACTCGAAATGTTTTTAAATTATTTATTTAATTTTAATAGTAATATATTTCATTTTATATTCATTTTATATAATGGATTTATTATAATTTATCAAAAGTGTAAGGTATGTTAATTATAAGATAAGTTTCTTTCTATGTAAGACTATTACTATATGACAAATTGTACGTTAAAATCCCCCTTTTGATTTTGAAGAAAATTACTAATTAGTAAGTAGACCGACACTGTATAATGAGCTTTTTCTGTGCAATTTTCATGTGCTGTATCATAAGGTAGTATTGTTAGATCACAATTAATATACTCATATTATTCAAATCCTAAGTTACATATCAAATTTCATTACAATCGTATCATTAGTTTAGTCATGATAAGGAAACAAGCTGACATAGCTACGCATTTAAAACATTATACCTGAAGTCTGAAACTATATTAAAAAATAAACTTTCTAAAAAGTTGGCGTCCTTTATAATATTACTAGCAGAATCACACACTATACTTATGAATTCCCGTCCCAACTTCTCAGCGGTACTATTTAAGTAGACTCTTACAAGCTTTGAATTTTCATTACAAGATAAACGTAAAACTACCACCGGTTTGCAATGCAAATTCAACCGCAAAGAACATACAATATGTGCAGCCCTAATACACCATACCAACTTTTATGTTGAATGTTTTATTTAAAAGTACATTTTAATGACTATGAAACTACATTTTTCTTGTACAACATTAAAGTTAAATTGTTTTTATGGGATGTCCTTAATATTACGTCAATTTCTGGAAATGTGTTGGAATTAGATATTGTAATTAACAGTATATCATACCATCTACATAATATACATTTTGCGGCCGTCCAACCTAGATGGCTTTTTATACAATCACTGGCCTAATTACGGCTTAAGTTAATAGAAAACTAAAATAAAGAAGGACTGACGTGAACAAGATAATCTTAGGTAGATGACGAAGAGATAATACGCGGAAAATAGGACGGCAAGTCTGTACACTACTAAATTACCAGTATTTTATACCAACAAAAATTAATATTAAACGTTCATCTTAAAAAATATTAAAAATACCCACAAAACTTATAAATTCTAGGCAAAACATTATACTTGTTGATATAATAGCAAGTACGAAGTTTTGACGGTAACTACACAAATTACTTAATTCCAAGAGATCTACATTCTGTACTTGATACAAGCTACAAGTACGTGCTTAGACTCAATGATTGTTGCCTCTGAAGTATCAACATTGGCGTAAGTTTAGAACTGTGACTTTTAAGACATTCATGGAGTTTCACTATTGAAGCAAACGGCCAGCGTTTACGACTATAACAGATACAAAAAATAAATATGCTTGAAATATTTCCACATTCTACATAAAATAAATCTCTACAATGTCTACGAAAAATCATCAACAAAATATACCTTTAATAAATAAGGCGTGAAAAAAAATCCATCCAAGGTCGAAGAAATCGATTGACGAATGTAAAATAAAAAATCTAATATAAAGTCATTATATTACCCGTACGAAATATTCCCAAGTACGGGGCTTACTTATACGTATATATTACGGAAACTACTGGATAGTATCGAAACTCAGCATGTTACCTTATAACTTCTCATCTGTTACGTCGTCTGAAACTAGAAGCGCAGGGTTCGCGCTTCATCGGATATATTAATTAAGCTGCCTTCGGTCTTGCTTGTGAACCTGGATACTATTCCCACTGAAGCTATTTAAACATACCTTGATAAATCAACGAAGTTTAAAAGCATACGTATTGCGTACATAGTAGATTATATTTGAATTTGTTTTACTGTTTATGTTTAAAAATAGAACGTTTAATGAATATCCTGATAGTATTTAAGTTAGAATTTAAGTGCAGGACCAACGTCTTTAGGTGCTTTCCAAACCACGGGAGTGTAATGAATGCTAAATTCCAATTTCTGTGATGTTACTGCTAATCTCTCAATATAAAAACCCGACCAATTTTTTATCTGATCCAATCACATGATCCTGGGTTTGAACAAAGCCAATCTCTCTATAGATCAAAGAGGCAATCGATAAAATAACATTTCTGTGTCTTCTTGTTTTGAACGTCAAATAAATAATGAGAATAGACTGTATCGTTGGTCTAGAGGCTTCATGTAAGGCCAAAGACCCGGAGGTCCTGGGTTCAACTCCCAGGTGGAGCCAATAAAAAGTTATTGGGTTTTTCTGTCAGAAAATTCTCAGTAGCAGCGCGGAGTCTGGAAGTTGGAAGTGTGTACATTCCCGTGCCTACGTGCTGTCACGTAAAGCCGTTGGTCCTGCGACTGAACTATTTCCGGTCATGTCGGATTGCCGTCCCGTCGGATTATGAAAGTTAGGAAATAGAGAGTGCAACTTTATCTACGCACACACTTGTGCAGTATAATATCTCCTGCGTAGTTGGCTAATCTCTCTTGAGATTGACCGCCGTGGCCGAAATAGGTCTGGAGGACATTATTATTAAATAATGAGAGAAAGATCGAAATCAGTGTTTAACTAAACAGCATCTAAGCAACGTTTATAAGAAAGACCGATGTATAGAATGTAAATTATGCGCAGTAAATGTTTCTCGTCATTAGTAGCAGCGATCAACGCGCGTCGATAGAGGTCGCTCCCGGGGATTATGCAAATACGCAGACAACAGCCAGATTTAATGCAATTTTGATTAAATACTGGTGACTACCGATTTAAGACTAATGCGATGCTATTCATATATATAACTAGCTACCCGTCCTTGATTCGTTACATACATTTTTTTGTGTTGTATGTAGGCAAACCGGCAAATGGGCTACCTGATGTTAAGTTACCACTAGCTTGCCACTGCCCACAGATATTGGTGATGTAAGAAATATTAACCATTCCTAACATTGCTAATGCATCACCAATCCTGAGGAACAAGAATTTATGTCCATTGTTACTGTAACACACTAGCTCGTCCTTCAAACAGAAACACAACAATATTTAATATTTCTGTTTGTAGAATAAGTGATGAATAGGTGGTAGTTACCCAGATGGGCTTGTGGTACCACTAACAAGTACCACTATGTTTCACTTTACAATTAGATAATCTAATTCACTTATGAATACTTAACAACTCTATATAATATTATTGAATGACGTCTTTAGCTTGCTGATGAATTAGTGGACTTAATTAAGTGCACAAAATTTTTTTTTTATTAATTTACTACTGCCTCGTTATACGCCACTATAATATATCCTGAGCAGATGACTAGTCTCCTTTGAGATTGGCCGCCGTCGCCAAATCAGGAGGACATCGTCATCATACATACAATAACAAATTTTAGAATATCGAAACCGTTGCGACCAGTACTTCGTTCGAAAATTTAAAAAATGTCATCACATTTTATTCCGCATCTAATCTGCGTTCTGCTCTGGATCAGAGGAAATTGAAATACGATATAAAATGTTTGCAATATCGTCTGTACGTCCGCTCTCATCTGTAAATCTTCGGTTGCAGTTCAATAAAGCTAAAATATGTATCAACCTGAGTTAAATTAAAATTGTCACAAAATGAACACTAATATGATTTAAATACATTAAGAGCGCCAGCCGTATGGTTATATTGATTTATTTTTTTATTTTTACTCTACATTTACTATTTACACTATACTTTTGAATTGACTTTTGAAAAATATAATCTTTAATGTTATTATTTATAATATAACTATAATAATAATAATAATTTATTTACACACCCAAAAGATACATCAGCACAATTTGTTTGCAGTATTATCTAATTCTAGGGTTTTTATTTACATTAGCAGCACTATTGGTGGATCTCTGACTCCGAAACTAATATAAATTTTATTATTAGAGTCAGCGATTCCTCGACAATTCATTGCACACTAGATTAGATTCCTAGATACCTTTAAAGGCGTATTAAAATATATATATATGTGAAAGAAAACAAATGAAAACAAGAAGGAATAAAATGACTTAATAGCAATAATAATTAGAAGAACTAAAATAAAGTATACGTGCCACGCAAAATAAAACACAACGAAGTTGAGAGCAATGGCGGACGGGAAATAACGATATAAGAAAGTGACATGCCGTTTGTGCAGAATAGCATATTTTGTGAAGCATTGCATCACTAAAAACCCACCTGTATACTGGTTGAGGCGGTTAATTTAGACGCACGATATTTTCGTAAGTACGAAGTTCTCGACGCGACACCTATATCAGTTTGAGTTGTGGGAGATACTCATAAACACGGTCAAGTGTGCGCCGGGCGTGTTGCGAAGGATCCAAGGTCCTAAGTGCCTCATATCTTGAAAGAGGAACGCATCACAACCCAACTTGACTCTTATTATTTTTAACCAACATCGTCGGAAACAATAAAGAATATGCTTTTTATATTAAATTTAATCTTCAATAATAAGACAATTTGGTAAGGCTCCTCTTTTACTTATTAATTCAATATACAAATTACCATCTTTAATTTACAATGTTAAATACTCAAGATACAGATTGATCTGTTAGGTAATTACAGAATGTGCTTTAATATGAAAAACCCCTTTAAATAAAATGATAAAAATGTAATAATTACATTATATATTTTATATGTATAATTCACTTATCAAATATATTATAGCTAAATCAAATATTATTATTCTTCTCTTAACGTAAGATTCAATGTTGTAAGATATTAATAAATATTATAAACGCATTTCAGATTACAAAATAACAATAAAAGAATCGAAATAATTAATTCCAGATAAATTAGAATGCGATAAATTTAAATAAAGAATCTAAATAATTTGTACATCAACTGGATGAGTACCAAATATTCGTCGCTTATTTTCCTCCAAACGTATTCCGTTTTAGGAAGAATGAGTGAGCTAGTGTCATTACTAACGCAAGCTTATACACCCTACTCTCCGATTTATCCTTTTATTTATTTAACGAAACACAAACTCTGTCCAGTTCATTATTCAATAAAAGTGCGGTAACTGAGCTGCCCGGGGATTTCATTCTAGTCGTAAAGGTAAGAATAAAATCAAATATTCCATGAATGCTTAATTTGTCCACTGGACATTTCGTTTCATTCAAATTCAATGTATTCGAAACACATGTATTCATTTCTATGGACAAAACATCAGCACACGGATTCAAATCAATAAAACGTTTAATTAAAATTGTTTGATTAATTATTTTAAAAAATATTAAATATTAATTATACTTTAGTGGTATGGGCTATATAAATAATATAAAAGGGTGGAATCGATATATAATTCGCTTGCATCATAATTCAGAATTGCTAAATAGCAATTTCCATAGCCGCCCTTTCTTTAGAAATGAAGGATTATGATACCTTTAGGACTTGAGTAAAATTTTCAAAAAAGCAAATTTTCATGGTACAATCCCTAGTAGCTTGGGCTGTGCGTCAGTCAGTTATTCTTTTATATTATATTATCGATTTAATGCTTTCTGCATTAATACATATAATATTCATGTTCATTATTTATTTATAGTTAATATAAATAAGTTAATCGGTGAAAAAAGTTAATACCGAATTTCTGGTCGGTTATTTTTAATATAGTCTACATTCGGACCATTCGTTATTTAATTTAATGTTATTTATTGACGAATCAAAAGAGGTTTTATAGGCTTTATTGAATAAAGTATTGGCTTAAAGTCGAAGTTAATGCTTCCCATGGAGAATTTGTTCACGGCAGTATTGTGTAACATTGATATATGTAAATGTAAATTAGCATTAATTACTTTCGACTATTTAGTGATACGATATTCTTTGATCCTCCTGACTTTGGTTTGATATTGTAGATATGATATACCGGTTTTTAGCGCGACATTTTGCCTAATCCCAATAACGTGACCTTGGCACCAAGACAAATGCATTAAGTCTGAAGACAATGACTTTACGAAACTAAAGCATTCATATATTAAATGATATGTACTATATCTTAAGATTGCTTAATTAGTCAGTTAGCCAGGACATCGCGACAAAACAGCATCCTATATTTTTCTACCTTAAATATATAATGAACCCAAAAAAACATTCGCTTGCTATAACCTCATTGGGTACTAGTTTCACGGCTATTTCACCCGCATTAAACTAGGTGTTAGGTAATTTATGTCCTTTTTTATATAAAATGTCATCATGTTCAGTTAATCATTAAGATAATAATATATATACATTACATCCACGATTATGTGAAAGCAAAATTAATAAATAAACAAGTTCACTTTCGAATTATAATATTAGTCAGCATGGTTCCCTCACTTTATACTTCAGACGATTACGTATTTGATTGATAGATGGACTAATTTATTTATTTATTAGATCACCAACAAAGTACACACAGTTACACGATAGCACACAGTTGATAAAAAAAGAAGTGGTACCTTAATTACAGGTGATAACTACAAGAACAATAAGGCAACATACACATTACATCACAAATAAAAGACAAATCTAAATTTCTTGTTACAAAAAACAATGAATAAAAATTTAATAAAGTAAAATAAAAATATTAATGATAATTTAATATGGATAATTAAGTGCTACTTATTAAAGGCATTATGGCATTATGAGTACTTCGCAAAACACCTATAGTCATTTGTTAAAACACTCACGAGCGATAAATGGTATCCCCTACGCTACTGTTGCGGAATCATACGGCTATAATAAATGTAAAAACTACATATATAAGATAACTGAAAGTACGCCATTACTCGTGACTCAGAACAAATGTATGTTCAAAACAACACACGAGGATAAAGTTTCCTTTAAAAATTGCTTCAAATCTGTACTTATAGCTTGCACGAACATTTTCTCTTCTCATATTTGTTTCCAAAATAAACTGAAATTCTGAAGTTTCCTATTGCTTACCAATACTGTCGGTGATTTTGAACGCTTTTTATTCGTTGCGGAAACTAAGATGAGCTACACGATTCAAATTCACAACTTCTTTCATGACCCTGTAAAAAATGTCAACTATTTCTTATTCCGGCTATGCGCCACCTGGAATGTAAGATGTTCGAACCCACAATTTCCGGTGAAGGTTCTGACATGAGAGAGAGAATATATCTTTACGATCAACTATAGTTGATTATTATCAATTAAGATAATTTTAATAATAACGTATAAATACAAAGTAATACATATAAACAAACAGCTACATATATTACTTCCTTACGGTTCCAATAATTTGGTCGATAATATTATGAAATAAAAAAATAATAAATAAAATAACGATTTCCGCCACGATTGATCAGTTGACCATTTCGAAAGCGATAGTGATACGTGTGACATAAGCGAAGGCCTAGATGAATCACTTAACGATTTCCTATATTTACTTTGGTATTTTTATACGATGCAAATAAATTATTCATTATTTTCCCTGACGAAACTTTTTGCTACAATTTCTTAATTATTTTATGATAAGTCATTTTTTATCATTATTGGTTTTGATTTGGTCTGAATTAATTAATTAATTATTCCTAAGGTTCTTTTGTGTTAAATCTGTGATTGGTAATTCTAAAATTTCGATATAATCTGCATATCTTACTTTTTATTAAAATTGACTAGCTTATTAGTAATTTACGTCCATACTTACAAATATTGTCGAGCTAGTTTTCACATAACCACTGACTCCTCGTATACTGTCTAATATGACATTTTTGAGTAGAAGACAGGATTGTTTAACTTATCACCAATCCTAAATGACATTTACAGATAAAGCCGTTAGAATATATATATAATATATATATATATATATATATATATATATGTATATATGTATATATATATATTTTAAAGAATAGGAAGGCGGACGAGCAAATGGCCACCAAGTACTAGTTTTTGCGGCAGAATATGTGATGAGTTGGTAGGTACCTACTCAGACGAGCTTGCACAAAGCTCTACCACCAATATATATAAATAAATTATAACTGAATTCCAGATATAACTGCATTAAAATATATATATCGACTAGTATAGATAAAGCAAGATAACAAGATTTTTCACCATTTCCACAAACTTATGAAGAAGACCTTGGAACGGATATTGAAAAACGAAGTTTGACTTTGACTAGAGATATTCCTGTTCGGCTACATTACTTTTGCTTCGTCGCTAAGTTATTAGAAAATAACCGTCGCCCCGCGATCGTAGTCAATTTAAGTGATGTGTTTACCAAATCGGAGGTAATGCTATTGACGACCGATAACGACGTCTCCGAAGCTTTTAAGTACATGTCCTTAAGATAAGTAGAAAGATTTAACTATCGTAAAAGCAAAAGTTGTGATACGGTTTCAACTGTCGTAAGAACTTTTTTTATAGAGGATAACTATCAATTGTTATTTTGTTTGTTTTTTTATTATAATTTAATAAACAGATACACTTGCCAAATTTGTTTTATGGTACTAATTACTTAGTATTATAATTTATGTAACTAACTCTTTGAAATATTTTATTATTATATTAATATTACTATAATAATATAAAAATATAATCAAATGATAAGTATCGTATGAACTTTGTAACCTTATTTCTTACCATATAGCTACGTGAACATTTTATTTTATCTATACATAATAAAAGTATTCTCTCATAAGATGTCTCATTGGAATAGCCTAACTAGCTGCTAGTGTAATGCTTTGGTGTTGAATAAAAACTTGAACAAGAGAAAGTTTCTGTAAGAATATAGATTTTTAGTATTTATTGACTACGGTTTAGTTGAAAAATATTCATATAGTCAGCTCCTTACTAATATTTTTTTATAAAAACTCAACTTTAATACAAATTGATGACGCATATATTTCTCCCTATAAGACAAATTAAATTTATTTAATCTTTGTTATTGTTCAAACAAGTTATTTACAATAAAATAACATATGCGAGTAAGTTGATAGTTAAAAAACTGGTTTTTTTATATATAAGAAGTTGGCGGACGAGCAAATGGGCCATCTGATGGTAAGTGGTTACCAACGCACATGGACATAGGCATTTTAAGAAATGTTAACCATCGCTTATAGCCAATGCGCCACCAACCTTGGGAACTAAGATTTTATGTCCCTTGTGCCTGTAATTACACTGGCTCACTCACCCTTCAAACCGGAACACAACAATATCAAGCATCGCTGTTTTGCGGTAGAATATCTGATGAGTGGGTGGTACCTACCCAGACGAGCTTGCACAAAGCCCTACCATTAGTAAACAAACTACTGATACAAATAAAATGTATATGTATAAGGCACTAGGTTAGATCGAAACTTTTAAAATTTCACCCTTACATATAAATCCTCCAATTACGGTACTCAATGTTATAAAAAGAATGGATCCCCATAAAGGAGCAGGAGCAGATGGTATACCTGCATTATTTGTTAAAAAATGCGCATCTGCATTAGCATATCCTCTTTCCATCATTTTTAACAAATCTTTATCTACAGGAACTTTTTCGTCAGCCTGGAAGAAATCTTTAATTGTTCCACTATTAAAAAATGGAAGTGCTGAATTAATCTGCAATTATAGACCGATTTCTATTCTCGTTACATTTGCAAAAATTTTTGAGAAAATAGTATATCCTGTGTTAGAATGGCATTTCAAACAGGTTATTACTCCATTTCAGCACGGTTTTTTCAGTCGCAGATCGACGTCGACAAATTTAATATCTTTTACCGACCTTGTTACCACTGCAGTCGACTCACGCCAGCTTGTTGATGTCATCTACACTGATTTTAGTAAAGCATTCGACAAGGTCCCCCATATTATATTACTCAAAAAGTTATCCGAATATGGTATAATCGGTCGTTTGCTCGACTGGTTCAAATCCTACCTTGACAATAGGGAATCCGTAATAGTAGTCAATGGACATGAATCTAAACCATTTAAAACACTTTCTGGAGTACCGCAAGGGTCTCATTTAGGTCCTATATTATTTAATATATTTATTAACGACATATGCGACTGTTTTTGTAATTCTAATTATTTCTTATTTGCTGACGATCTTAAATTTCTTCGTATCATCTCCTCCCCTAACGACGTTGAATTGCTCCAATGCGATTTAAATCGATTAAGTAACTGGTGTGACAAAAATGGAATGAGTCTCAATGTTAGCAAATGTCATCTGGTCAGTTTCAGCAGATTGAAATCCAGTCCACAAAGAACATATAGACTTAAAAATGTCTGTTTACGAGAATTGACTGAGATTCGTGATCTAGGCATCATCATTGACAAAAAATTACGTTTTCACACTCATATTGATTCCATTTGTTCAAAGGGATTTAAAAGTCTTGGTTTCATTTTACGCAATTGTAGTGATCTGAAAAATCCTTCGACTTTGATCACATTGTACAACGCTTTTGTCCGTAGTGGACTTGAGTATGGCAGTGTAGTCTGGAATAATATAATAAATAGTGGATGTTTACGTCAAAAGGTTGGAAAGCATTCAAAAACGCTTCTTATGGCATTTCTGCTTTAAATTCGGCTTAGCAAAAAAACTCCCTAATTACAAAGATCGAATAGCCTTTTTCAAAATGAACACCCTTGCCGATCGAAGACGCTTACTGGACAACATGTTCATCTATAAACTAATTAACGGCACTTTGGATTGTCCAGACTTATTATCGCGGATACATATTTCTGCACCTTCCAAGTCTTTGCGCACTAGCAAACGCACGATTTTTTCAGAGCATTTGTCTAAATCTAATTTGGGTCATTACTCCCCTCTCAATAGAATTATGAGAGCCTATAATTCAATAAGCGGAGAAAAAGATTTAGATATTTTCGGTAATATGAAAAAATTTAAAAATAAAATATTAATTAAAAATACTCAAAATTGTTTAGTTTAGATAGTTTACTTATGTTCTTGTCTTTATTCTAATTTATTGTTGTTATATAACGGTTTTTAATTACCTTTTTTTACCTTCTGTTTGTTGTCGCTTAACTCTTATTTTGTGCATGCTGTTATCACCTATAAGTAAGATACCACTAGTCTTATTTTTTATTTATGTATCTGGAATGTTTTTAGTGTGTATTTTGTTGGTGATCTATAAAAAAAAAAAAACTTGTTACAAAATTAAAAAAAAAAAATCTTTGATAATATGGTCCTTCGAGCAGGATTTTGATTGCTGGTTTATTTAATCTTAAATAGTATCATAAATAAATTACTACATTTTGAATATTTTATGAGCAAAATTTGGCTTGAAGCCATTTCATATCATTGTCAAATCCTTCAAGAATATAAACTTTGTCCTAGCGAAGTTGGTAAAGTTTGTAATAAGAAAGTTGTCTCCGCCTTGAATCATTCAACGGAGCCTTTGTGAAATTTGTGATTCACTCTCCATGTTTTCCCACTGCCTTAAGCATCCTATTATGGTAAGAAGTAACTATTTAAAAAAAACTTTTGTTTATAATATATAATAAAAGGAGGAGAAAAGTTGCTTTTATTTTTAGAGTATTATTGAAGGTTATAGTGATTGACACTATCAACCAATACAAAAAAATCAAATCAAAACGTTACTCCTCCTAAATCTTACAAACACTAAAAAAGATGTGATTGCCTACTAATTATTTGCTTATTATATTGCTGCATTAATAGGTATCTCGTACAAAATTAAATATTTACAATACATTATCATTTATTTTTGGTATCGGTTGAGATAAATAAACATAAATGGAAACAATTAATTTCAATTATAAATAAATTGCAGTATAACAAACTAAATTATAAATATTGACATTCAACATTGTTGGTCTTAATTAGCACATAATAAATAAAGCCGTTAAATTAATCACACAGCTATAATAAATGGACTACTTATAAAGATAGTGACCGACCCCAGATTCGCTCGCCTGGGATTAAAAATTGCGATAATTTCAAAACAGTTAACTAGCACTAAGGTCTTGTAGAGTAATTATATTAAGCCCGCGACATAGTTTTGCTAAATTAAAGAGTATTCGGAAAAAGGTTGAGATGGTTTGCTCAATTCCCTTCTCAATATTGCCAAGGTCTGCGGATAAGCTTCATCTGTCAGAAACACAGTAACAACCTGTTAATGTCCCACTGCTGGGCTAAACGCCTCCTCTCCTCTTTTTTGAGGAGAAGGTTTGGAACTTATTCCACCACGCTGCTCCAATGCGGGTTGGTAGAATTCACATGTGGCAGAATTTCAGTGAAATTAGACACATGCAGGTTTCCTCACGATGTTTTCCTTCACCGTAAAGCATTCATTCACATGCTGTTACGGTATGAAACCAATTATTCTAAAACTATACTTAAAAAAATTTAAAGGATTACGGTATGAAACCGATTATTCTAAAACTATACTTGAAAAAATTTAAAGGATTACGGTATGAAACCGATTATTCTAAAACTATACTTGAAAAAATTTAAAGGATTACGGTATGAAACCAATTATTCTAAAACTATACTTGAAAAAATTTAAAGGATTACCGTATGAAACCAATTATTCTAAAACTATACTTGAAAAAATTTAAAGGATTACGGTATGAAACCAATTTTTCCTGTTCTTGACATGGTATTTCGGAACAAACTAGCAGCAGCTCTGGTACCAATAAATTTAATGTATAAAATTTATCATAGTTACTCAATAATTTATTGTATTATTAGCTATTACATACTAGATCTATTATCGGAAACTAAATTAACGGCATCATGTTTGTGTTTAATTTACGGGTTTTCATATCGAACATTTCTGTGTGTACTATTTTATAATAATAGGCTATTTAAAAAAAAATCATTAAAGTCGGTACGAAAAGCCGTTTATAAAATTTAAATTCTATCTAAAAATCAAAATAGGCTATTTTTAAAATAAATATAAAGTTTCCTTTAAGTTGACTAAATTGAAAAATATTTTAATATTTAATGAAAATTAACTATTTAATCGACAAATGAAGTCTATAAGGCTATTAGGGATATTAATTAACACATCAGAAATCAACAGAAAGAATATAATCTTGGAGTTGAGAACTGGCTAGCTTAGGCGACTCACACGAATAATATTGCTATTACTTCTAACGGCACAGCCATGAATCACATTGTCAATTAAATTATGATAAAAGGTTTTCCAGTTTTGTAAAGAGCGTCGGACTACATATTGTAACGCTACGCTACGTTAAAAATACTAAAAAAGAAATGAAACCAATGATTAAAAATTAAAACTCATATCAGATTTATTGCAAATCAAACTCGTTATTTTATTTTCTCAATTCTAATTTTACACGTTACATCTTATTTCATTTTGACACACACACTCTTTTTTTTACACGTCACATTCCCGAATTTAAATAAAAATAAAAATCAACATAAAAAGGAGGTTCCATTCTAAACGCCTAAAATAAATAAGATGACTTTAGTTTAATTAAATTTTAATAATGCATTAACATATTTTGTCACCTCCATTACATTATTTAGTCGCGAAATTATAAATTCAACTAGCGTTGGTAAATTAGCACTGAGGACAATTAAAACGATATACATTTCTAGTTCTCTCCGTTTTAATAGACAAACATTGCTGGTATAATTACACGTTTTGAAACAAAATTTTGGTGTGACAATAACGAAACAACGTATCGTCGAGTAACGCACTGACGTCTAAACTTCACTATGCTTGTTAATTGTTACCAAACTACATAATTAGCTGTGTCGTTGGTCTGATCATTAGCTTCTAGCTTATCTGACTGCATATTATGGAGGTAATGGGTTTGGATTCCAGGTCGGGTTAGTAAATTTTATTGATATTTTTAATTATGTTTAATTATAGTTTCAGCCTGGAGTTAGGAATTTGGAGTTTTCCTTATTCTTCTTTCTTTATCTCGTAAAACACGCTAAGCTATTTGACCCAGGTGTAATAAATCTATTGAATTAGTCTTATTAGATTATTATATTAATTAGATCATGTTGTGTCAGAGTTAAATATTTGCTTTCACTAACTATATTAATCGATTTTCCCAATAATCTTCCCAACTTTATATAAAATATAGCCCCTTTATAATAATGTCAAAATTCAACTAAGATATGCCTGTAATCACAATAGCTCAATCACCTTGCGAAACACACATATTTATATTTTTCAAATAGATTTTACAAGTACATTACTAAGTATTGCTATTTGGTCAAAGAAAATGAGTGTGCGGTTTCCTTCCCAGACGGGCTTGACTTATAATTCTTGAGAAGATTTTTTGTATGAATTGCTTACTAAATATGATAGGGCTTAAAAAACTCGAATGTGGAAGTCAGAAGAAGCTGTAACAACCGTAAAGCTAACCACAATACGAATAAATTGAGAATACCAAAAATACAAACTCAGTACAACAGCAGCTATTAATCAACAGTAATCTTTACAAATAGGGGTCATGTGTCACGCTGTAGTGCAGGCTGCAGGATCTAAGCTAACTTTACTTGTTCGCTTAATACAACAGCAATGTTCATTTCTTGGTTGAAATTCACGGCGTCTCGACTAATGTCCATTATTTAATCATGATAGGTGGGAAATTGCATATTTTTGCAGATCCGATATTTTAATAAAATTTTAGAAATTAATAAGTAAAGAGTATTTAATTTTGAGGTTTTAAATTATGTGTGATTGTGAGTATGTGTGTGTGTGTGTGTGTGTGTGTGTGAGTGTGTGTGTGTGTGTAACTTTTTTTTTTATATTTTTTGGTATGTCCAAAATCAAATGTACCAAATCTCGTTGTATGAGAGATGTTCTAGCTAAAAAATTTACAACTTGAATTATGGAAATTATATCATATAACATTATTATTTTGTACATGTAACTATTTTTAATTTTTATTTGTATTTATTTAAGGCTTTATTGTAATTAATAATAAAAGAAAGATGATGATATTTAAAATTTAATTTATAGGACAAGACAGGACAAACTTTTAGACAGTGTGTTTTTGTTATAAATTTGTAATGTGTATTTTGTTTTTTTTTATATATTATAAAAATGGCTGTACATAGTTTCCATAGTTACTAATATTACTTAAAATTACTAAAGGTATATGAGACAAAACAATCTAATATATTAAAATAATGACTATCGTAATGCCACCAAATAAAATATAAAAATTTAATATATTTTTATAATATTATTAAAAAGTGCCGCTTAGAATATTTACAAGCTTTTTTTTTATACTTGCAATGTATGTTTGTTCGGATGGAATCTTGCAAATCAATTTTGAAACAGATACCTTCAACCGATTGAGCTGAAATTTTGTAGAGATATATTTCTCTTTGTAGATAAAAGCAAGTAACAACACAATTAAATAACTTGATCTGATTGATTTTAATTTTTAAACTAAGTAAATACGAGTACTTAAATCTCGCGACAAGCTTTCATATCATATAAATAGTCTAATGACGTTATAAGTTGATAGTAGAAGTTTTATTTTATTCTTTTTACGTATTCTAATAAAAGCTTGTTTTTAAAAAAGTTTTTTATTTGTGCTCATTTGTATATCCGAGAAAATTTTCGTTCTCGCCTTTTTATGTTTTTTTAACATAATAGTGTTAAACAGTTTTATTTTAATACTAGTTTCTGTAAAGTAACTCGAGTAGCGAGGGTGGGTTGACGTACTAAGACGGGGCGTAGTTACCATGGTATCAGCTGTAGCCGTACCAAAGATACGGAGCTCCCTAGGCACGGAGGCACTGAACCCGAGTAAGCAAAAATTCGTGAAATGTTATCCAAAGTCTCATTCGAATTAACTGTAAGATCGTACGCTAAATTTCCCGGAAAGAAATGAAAATATTATACTCATATGAAAAATAAATTTGAATAGGTATTGACGGTAAAGGCGCTTAATTCGCGTGAAAAAATAAATAAAAAGGTCATGACCGCAGTTACGATGAAGGGCCCATCAAAGGCAAGCTACGCCACTTGTACTAAGTAACAAATGTCCTTATTTATAGCCCTGAAAAAGTGTATGTAAAACTTATTGATGATCCGTTAAATAGTTAAGACATGAAAACGTAACAAACAAATAATTAAACAAAGCCATTTTTCATATTTATACTATTAGTAAGGTTTTGCATAATTACATAACTAAGCATAATTAATTAATTACCTTTGCTTAGAAAAGTTTTTCTTGAATTCGATTTAAACAATAATCTAGAACATCATATTTCTCTAAACCTACCAAATGAGTACAGTCTACATTCCCAATATAACGATTTGCAAACATTCAGAAGTTCTGGAAAATTTGCTGGAGTGTTATGTAAATGGCGGTAATACCGCTGACAGGCTGAGAATGGGTTACGTCCGCTTGGAAAACTTTTCCTTGCCGATATAGAAATGTTGTTTACAGGGACAGCACAAACCAACGACAGCTAATTCACGACTTAAAACAAAATTTATCTTGTTTTAATGAATTGAACAAAAAATGTTATAATAGAAGTAAATAATCCGTGTTCCGATCCATTGTATAATATACTTTCTTTGATACTAAGTGTACTTATTAAATTATGTCACTAACCTATATTTTAAGGATATTAACACAGCCACTTATCATATATTATCTTATTATCAACAGCCAATTTTGGAGACTAGATTCCTTTATTCTCATAGTACGTAAGGCTATGCAACACGACTGTAGAGGATTTGTTTAAGAGAAGTTGTTATTTTTCTGTTATTTGTAAAATACACTAAGTGGCCCTCCACTTTTTTGGATTTAACTAATCAACAACAATTATAAGCCCTTTAAAGCTAAATAAGTACTTAATTAAAAGGCTCTTATGTACCCATTCATTTGTGTGCCTAACTGCTGCGTATAACTCATCTTTGTCAAATTGATGATTTTTTAAAAGTCTTATATTTTGTGTGATACCTTAGCAAAATAGCATAAGTCTCAAGTAAATAAGTCTTATATAGTCTAGTTAGGTACAACCCACTCATTAGATATTTTATCGCAAAACAGCAGTACTTAGTATTGTTGTGTTCCAGTTTGAATGATGGTGGAACCAGTGTCACCATATATACGAGGGACATGACATATTAGTTTCCAAGGTTGTAGTATGTAAGGGATGATTAATATATTTAACAATGCTAAAGTCCATGAGTGGTGATGACCATTTACCACGTGGTCGGCCGCCTACCCATCCTATAAAAAAGTTAGTCTACAATAGGCTGAATGCGATATTTAGTTGCTTTTTAAGAGTCGACTAACTTAATGGTAAACTGCTTTGCATAAAATTTATCTCTATGTAATCGATGATATTATAAAAATCGTATCTCTGCGCGAAACCTTAGCGAGATTGCAGCAGTAGTCCTTGGGGCGTGAGTGATTCTATGAGTATGTAAGCTGCAGTGCAAAATATTTTGCTCGGAACCAATTCTGAGGATATTTCATTTATAATAAAATTAAAAGATGTGGTCATTGAGAAGTATTTTTCTAAATATTGTTTATTTATTAACTTATTCCTTTATCAAAACTTTATATATTGCAATATTGCAGTTCAATTGGTTGGGCGGAACTAATTTAAGAAAACGGATCTCTGAAGGATCTATTTTCGTATATTTTTGCCTAATGTCTTGGCACAAGGCAGGTTAAAATAAAACTAATATATATTTATTATTGCATTACAGATCCTTTTTTATTTAAACAGAAGAAAAAAAATTATTGGAGTAAGAGATCTATAATTAATAAAGCTGTCTGTCTATTGTATTTTTAGTTTATATAAATGTCTGTCCATTGTAATGACTGTCTATTGTAATTTTAGTTTATAAATATAATATCCTACTTAATGCAAATGAAAAGCAAGTGTGACGCTTTCTATATTGAATAAAGATTTTTGACGTCCAAAACGTGGACTTATTGGTTCAATATCGATTTTAAGAATGATTAATTTATAATGTCCTCCTGACCGAATAATCTTGAGACTTTAGTATAGGAGACACTATCTACGTCATCTCAATCGAGCGGGATCAGCCCTTTCCCGATTCCACTCTGTCTTCTCATTTTGGAGCATTTAGTTGCCACAGAAGAAAGTTACGGCCCACCATGCCATGCCATTCCCCAGCGAAAGCGAAGCAAAACCTTCAAATATAGAAATGTTCGAAATTATTGTTAAAGTAATTACTTGTATAATACTATTAACCACTCAGAAAGTAATTCATTTAATATTATTGTATAATATAAATAGGTTTATTAATAATATTGCATTACAAAGATACCACATCAAAGCAGCAATACTGTTGCGTCTCGGACTTGTGCGGTTTACGAAATAATTACTGCACAGTAATGACATCGATACCAACAACTCGTATATCAGACAGCATGTACGTATTATGGTTTTGGGTTTGAGAACTGTATTATAACTAGTTTTTGCCCGCGGCCTTGTTCATGTGTTAAAGAGGGGGGGATGTTGTTTAGGATTTATGTATAATAATCGCCTGTCCGAACTTATTAGACCTAATAATATTAGTATAAGATTACATAAATACTTACAAGCAATTTAAATAATATTTAGGATTGATAACCGTAGATCCATTGGATTGAATAATTAAATATATTATGACAGTAGGTAACCGACATTTTTTAAAAGCCTCACTCTATTTCTCGCTTTTATGTTTATTGAATTATTAATAATTTAAAAAAATTCTAGTTAATAAGAAAATAGTTCTTAAGTGTCTTCATATATAAAGTTTATTTTGAATTTATACCACTTTTCTTATACTTGGACTCCCTTTTATACTTTGTTTACAGATTTGTTTGCTGGCTTAACAAAAAAATCCTCAGTGATACCTACGGTTTAAGGGGCGACGCTATTTTATTCTAACCATAAGAAAGAAAAAACAATAATAAAATCACAAACAAAAACAATATAACAGACGGACAAGAAAAACAGAAAATTTAAACAATTTTAATTACATAATACTATGACGCCACAAATAGCCAATCAGCTTAAGTCAGTAAGCTATAAGCCTATAACATCGGATCCTTGAGTTCCAACGCTGATTTTCAGTAGCTGCCTACATACAATATTTGATGTAAACGAACGACATTCATACGCAAAACGCCTTTTGTGATTGTATTGCGGTATCGTGTTGAAATCATCGAATATTTTATTTTTAATTACTATTTATATTACTTTATTTAACTTTTATAAGCCGGAGCTGACTCAAGAGATATAATGAGTGAAAATAAAAATAATAATGCATTTCTGACACAATATGATACTCATTACATTGGTACGAAGATCAAACACAAATTTCTAACAACTCTTTGTCGGCGGCATGGAGCTGCTAACTAAATATTTTGTGAGCCAATGTATACATACGGTTTTCCAACAGGATCAGAGAAAGCAACCAAACTAAATATTTATATTACCTTAGGAATATAACGATCGTCTCACGGTTATTTCTTTATTATATTGAAAATTGTATACGATTACAAAACTAGAAAAGAGTTAAGTTTCATTCGCCGATTTTTCTAAGGTCAAATTATTATTTTTTACTCAAAAGATTTTCGCTAAAATAATTATAATTACCGACTGTGAGACAGATCCCCGTTAGCAATCAACAGTCTTTCTTTACTGGTGCTAGAGATTTGTGAAAGCTCGTCTGGGTAGGTACCACCCACTCAACAGATATTCTACCGCAAAACAGCAGTACTTGGTATTGTTGTGTTCCGGTTTGAAGGGTGAGTGAGCCAGTGTAATTACAGGTACACGGGACATAACGTCTTAGTTCCCAAGTTTTGTGGCGTGACCACTTACCATCAGGTGGCCCATATGCACGTCCGCCTTCCTATTCTATAAAAAAAAATATCCACATCTAAAAATACATTAGTAGAATTTGTAAAGGGTAAAGTAATTAGACTATGCGGAACGCATCGTTCTGTATACAAAGTTCCATAAAATTAATTTGGCTAAAGAGATTAGAACTGCGAGGAAATTGACATCCACTCCTCTAATGTAATATCTCTGAACGTTCTATCCACGTGCTAATTGCGCTGGAGCTAAACACCTTGAAAATATTTACTAAAAACATTGCTGAAGCTATCAAGTTTTTGCTTTACATATTAAAAATATTATTTAATGAAGAGCTGAGATGTCCCAGTGGTAAGAGCGAGAGAGTCTTAACCGATGATCGTGGGTTCAAACCCGGGCAAGCACCACTGAAATTTCATGTGCTTTATATGTTATTATAATTCATATCGTGCTTGACGGTGAGGAAAACATCGTGAGGAAACCTGCATGTGTCTAATTCACTGAAATTCTGCCACATGTGTATTCCACCAACCCGCATTGGAGCAGCGTGGTGGTCCAAAAAGGTAGGATAGGCCTTAGCCCAGCAGTGGGACATTTACAGGCTGTTACTGAATGAAGTTAAATGAATGCTTGCCGTTTATTACACTATACTGATCCAGTACAGAGTGGATACTCAGCAGAGATTCGAACGACACAAGATCAATTCTTGCTTCTACATTGCGTTATCACTGGACATCATATGACGTAGGGTGGCATGGTCGTTTTACAGCTGCATCTGAGCTGCATCGCTACTTGCCTTCCTCGCTACAGATATATGCAGGTTTTCTCACGCTGTTTTCTGTCACCATCGATTAAAAAATGAATTAAAAGCACAAGTTAAGCATACTCTGTTGTACTTTCCTCTACATGTTCTATTCACTGAGCAATCTCACCGATAAATTCACGAATTATAAAATATTTAAAAAAAATACTTAAGACAATCTCAAACTATTAACACATTTAAAATCAGACTCAAGGCATATTATTTATCTTTATAATTATCATAATAACATTTTTTTTAATGTTTTGTTTTATATATTATATATGTATGTTTATGTATATATTATTTATTTATATGTATGTACATTTAGCTATAGTACTGTGTATATATTTATATTTATTTAAAAAATAAAAATTGAGATGATTAGTACACCTCCTTATTACGCTTACGCTCCTTACGCTTTATTTATTTCATGTCCTTCACCCAAAGGTTGTCTGGAAGAGATCGCTCTTTTAGCGATAAGACCGTTATTAACCGTTATAATTCTATTCTAAAAAAATACATTAGCCTCTTCAACGGTGCTAAATTAATTGCAACATTAAACTGCAATCAATACGTAATTTATACCAATGGAGATTAATACTGTACAAATTTAATCATTATGACGAAGGGTCTGTCATTAGTATTTTTTTAGATATTGTAATATGCTATGTAGTTTTGCTTGTAAAATTACTTACTTAAGAAATGCGATTGTCTCGGTGAACGGTAATTGCAGTCCAATCCACCCCTTTAAATGTTCTGTGTTCCTCGCTCTAAGCACACTGTTACCAATTTTTTTCTTTTTTTCTTATCGATTCATTAATGAACACCATTAAATGTATCTGCACTGAGTTGGTTTATCGTTTACATCTACCCCTCTTCTGATTTCATCCAAGTGTTATCATAACTGAACGATAAACAAAATAAACCGTAGATAATTTATAAAATCCACTGTAATGGACAATGCGTTGCAGACTTTTGTGTTTTTTTATTTACAAAATCTAGTTACGTTGCTCATTCTTCTGTAACAAAATACTTATATAAATAATATCTTTAACATGATGAGTACGCACCCCGCCTACCCCAAGCTACTTATGCTACACCCTATGTCTTCCGTGGCATAAGTATCCCTATACCTTGAATTCCCACCAAATTTCCTCAACATCCCACTATCCTGAACTGGTTCCCTACTCTAGGTTGGGGAGGCAGTCGCTCCTTGTAAAACCAGTACCCGTCATTTAACATGGAAAAGAAGAAAAGAATTTTAGGTACAATGGCTAGGACGTCGCCGCAAAACGACGCGCAGGCACATCGCCCTAAACCTGCGACAAGTGGGAAAGTGGCACCGCTAAAGAAGCAAGTACCTAAAAAGAAGCTCCGCTTTGCCACCTGGAACATCGGCTCTCTCACAGGTCGCTCCCGTGAACTGGCTGACGTACTGACGAGGCGCAGGTTTCATGCTGCATTCTTGCAAGAAACTCATTGAAAGGGGAACAAGTCCCGTGATATTGGACTCGGTTACAAGTTGATCTACTCCGGCTCCCTCTCAGGAAAGAACGGTGTGGCCATAGTACTGTCCGAGGAATTCCAGAACAGTATTCTAGAAGTCAATAGACTGAGCGACCGTCTTCTTCGAGTGAAGCTACTAATAGAAGGAGTAATTACTCATCTTATCAGCGCCTACACTCCACAGGTCGGCGCCTCTGAATCGGAGAAAGAATCCTTCTGGAATGACTTTGAAGACATGCTCCGCTACATTCCGAACACCGAGAGCATCGTGATAGGTGGAGATTTGAACGGCCATGTTGGTGAGAAGTCACGTGAATATGGACGTGTACATGGCGGCTACGGCGATGGTCGTGAGAATGCAGAGGGAGATTAAATTCTCAGCACCTGCTTATTATCAGACCTTGCCATTGTTAACGCTTTCTTCCAAAAGAAACCTGAGCACCTCATCACCTATAAAAGTGGGCCGCACTCCACCCAGATCGACTACTTGCTCATAAGAAGAAGCCAAATTGATAGAGTGATCAACAGCAAAGTAATTCCTGGGGAATGCCTCACAACACAACACCGCATTCTTGTCATGGACATGCTGGTAGTACCAAGCATAAAAGTATCTGAACGACGCAGACCTAAAACTAAATGGTGGCTGTTGAATGGACCAAAGCAGCATGACTTCTGTAAAGTCGTAGCTAGCTCCAACTTAAGCATAGACACAGATGAATCAGTCGATAGTCAATGGTCTAGGATCCAGTCAACAATGAACATCATTGGAAAACAGGTCCTTGGCAATTCGAAGGGAGGCTGAATCGAGTACAGGAGGCAGTTCGAGAGAAAAAGACACACTTTAAAAAGTGGCAAGAGACCAAATCTCCTGAAGACCGGGACGCGTATAAAGCAGTTAAATGTGCCACCAAACGAGCAGTTGCCAAAGCCCGCTACCAGACGTTGTTACCTCTTTATGATATGCTTGAGACAAACTAGGGCCAGAAGACTATTTTCCGTTTGGCAAAAGCTCGGAAGAAAGCAACACAAGACATTACAAAATGTCTTTGTGTAAAGGACTCAAATGGCACTTTGGTTTGCGACGCTGTTAAGGTGAAGGAGAGGTGGCGCGACTACTTTAACGTGTTGCTTAACACGCAACACGGTAATGTCTCTCCTCCAGAACTGCCTCTTAATCTCGTTGTTGCACCGGTAACACCTGACGAGGTACTCAAATGTCTTCGTACAATGAAAAACCGAAAAGCCGTAGGCCCTGACGACTTGCCGATTGAAGCGTGGAAAGCGATGGGTTCCCATGGTGTGAACCTACTTACTGACCTTTTTAACCAAATACTTACTAGCCGGAAGATGCCCAACTCTTGGAGATTGAATATCATTACTCCAGTATATAAAGGCAAAGGTAGTGTACAGGACTGCGAAAGCTACCGCGGTATTAAGGTTATATGCCACACCATGAAACTCTTCGAACGCGTAATCGATTCAAGGCGCCGGCAAGAATGTACTGTCTCAGAATGTCAATATGGGTTTCGCCCAGGCTGTGGAACCATAGACCCCATCTTCGCCCTAAGAATACTGGCCGAGGCCAACAGGGAAAAGAAGAAGCCGCGGTACCTGGCGTTTCAAGACCTGCAAAAGGCATTTGACTGCGTCCCACGCCAAATTATATGGTAGGCTTTGAAGATGAAGAACGTGCCACAAATCTTTTTTTTTTTATATAGAATAGGAAGGTCGACATCAGGTGGTGGTGGCCGCGGCGGCCTTCTTGGCGGCGGCGGCGGCGGCGGCGGCCGGTTTCTTTTTAGCCGCTGCCGCTTTTTTATCCTTAATCGTAGCCTTCGCCTTAGATTTGGACGGCGAAGACGCCGCCGCGCCGAACGAAGCACCGCCGGCGGCCACTTTCTTGCCCGCGGCGCCGCCGCCGACCGGAGCAGACGTGGCCTTCTTCGATTTACCCGAAGCCGCCGAGGACGCGGCCTTGCTGCCGCCGCCGCCGCCGGACCCGCTTCCTGCTCCGGAGCCCGCAGGTTTCTTCGAAGCCGACGATTTCAATTCCAGCTTGAACGAACCCGATGCGCCCTTGCCCTTGGTCTGTATGAGCGTGCCCGATTCTACGGCGCTCTTCAGATACTTTCTGATGAAGGGAGCCAATTTTTCCGAATCGACTTTGTATTGAGCAGCGATGTATTTCTTGATCGCCTGAAGCGAAGAACCGCTACGTTCCTTCAACTCTTTGATGGCGCTGTTCACCATTTCCGAAGTTTTAGGGTGTGTAGGTTTCGCTTTCGGTTTCTTGGCGGCGGCGGCGCCACCGCCAGCGGCGGCGACCGCGGACGCCTTGGGTTTCTTCGCAGTGGTCGCCGGTGCTGGCGCTTCGGTTGCTACAGCTGTGTCGGCCATGTTTTAATTTTTTTTTGATTGATTGATTGATTTATATTATGAACTCACTGCATGAGCACTACTCGAATATAACACGAGAATACTCAATATATATATTCGATTCGATATGAAATATATATACATAATATATAAATAAGAGACCGCGGAGAGGTCGCTAGTAGTGAGTCGAGTCCGAGTAATACCACCATATATAGGCCACCTGATGGTAAGTGGTCACCAAACGCCCTTAGACATTGGCATTGTAAGAAATGTCAACCATCGCTTATGCGCCACCAACCTTTTGAACTAAGATTTTATGTCCCTTGTGCCTGTAATTACACTGGCTCACTCACCCTTCAAACCCGAACACAACAATATCAAGTATTGCTGTTTTGCGGTAGAATATCTGATAAGTGGGTGGTACCTACCCAGACGAGCTTGCACAAAGCCCTACCACCAGTAATTGACATTACCCGAGGCATGTACCATAATTCGGAATCAAGAGTAAGGACCGCCGTTGGCGACACACACCCTTTCCCGATAACAGTTGGTGTCCACCAAGGCTCGGCCCTGAGTTCTTTTCTGTTCAGTGTAGTGCTTGGCGTTGTCACAGTGAAAGCCCATGAGCTCTCTCCCTGGCTCATGATGTATGTTGATGACATTGCACTGGTAGATGAGGACAAACAGGTATTGGAGCAAAAGGTGAACCAGTGGAAGGGTGTGCTAGAGAGGGGAGGTCTGATGCTTAATGTTGTGAAGACAGAGTATATGGCCTGTGGCTCGAATAAACGCAAATGGCACCTGGGCCAAATGGCGGGAAGTCACTGGGGTAATCTGTGATCGCAGGATACCGGTGAAATTAAAGGGCCTTGTGTACAAGTGCATCATCCGACCAGTCTTATTGTACGGCAGCGAGACGTGGCCAGCTCTCGCGAGACTCGTTCAGCAACTTCACGTCGTGGAAATGAAGATGTTGCGGTGGATGTGTGGCGTTACGCGACTAGATCGCATTCGTAACAAGCACATCCGTGGTAGCCTTGGAGTTTGCGATGTAGAGGATAAGTTGCAGGAAAGCCGTCTGCGTTGGTTTAGGCCACATTAGCCGTAGACCACCAAACTATGTCGGGAACCGATGCCTGGACTTTGTCGTCGAAGGCCCTAGATCCCGCGGCAGGCCCAAAAAGCGCTGGCTCGATATTGTGAGGGACGACTAACCATAGGCAGAAAAAGAAGAAGAGTTATGTTAGCTCAAAGCATGAAGACAATAGAAGTAAATGCTTAATCGGCGGAATGTAAGTCATTGTGTCATTCCATGCTTTGGGATCATATGCCTTGGGAAACGATTTTTTAAAAAGGAAAGAAAATTCGTTTTAAAAGTACCCAGGCCGACGTTTTTGTCTCCGTTTACGTCAACATGATTATGTCATAAATGTCTAAAATATTTAAGCTATTCATTGCTTATATTCAGTTTAACTAAAAGTCCTTGTGATGTGACAGTTGCATTAGCGGTAGGTAGTGTGTGCTTAAATTAAATAATAATTAAATAATTATATTAATATTATGTTGTATATTATTATAATATATGAAGTTATATAATATATAATAAATTTAAGTCGATCATTATCACACTTATTTAATAGAACATAATATAACATTACAAGAATCAAATAAAATTTCCTAATAATCTCAGTATGGTCGAATATTTTATATGATATATATTTATAATAATTATAAAATAATATAAAGTATATGGTATAAATTTTATAAGTATTTTGGTTTCCGTTTTGTATGATAATTTATATTCATTTATTTATTTTTTAAAGTGCATTACCAATTGTTTGTAATCTGTACGCTTACAAAATTTCATATACATTTATGAACTTAAATATATATAAACATTTATGTGTACTTTGTAAATTGTAAATAATTATAACAAGAGATATAATAAATATCAAAATAACAAAACACAGCAAACACCATTGTCTTTGATCTTTCTGTCCATTTGGACATTATCAAAATTTACACCACAGCGTAAAATGAGCATTGATATTTTGCGTAAACATATTTATAGGGACAAAATATCAATATTACATAAACATGAAAAATTTTAATATCTCATAAATGAAGACGCTGGACCGTAATAATCAAATTTATTACGACTAATGTAAATATGAAAAGGTTAAAGGCCGGAGCCGCGGAAAAGCTGAAGCGAACAAACGCTGCAAATATCCGTCTCTTATTCCAAATTATGTCTGTATTTCGTTCGTAGTTGAAACGCTTGGACCTTGGAGTAAAACTGCAAAAACTTTCATTAAAAATATAACACCACGTTTGATATCTTCTACTGGTCACAGGAGGGTGGGTTCATTTTTCGCCCAGTGGATCAAAATTGCGATTCATAGGGGAAATGCTGCTAGCATTCTTGCGCGGTCATGATTTGTATAGTAGTTAATTTAAATTTTATATATTAACGAATTTAAAAACTCCAAACCTTCTCCTCAAAAGGGAGAGGAGGCCTTAGCCCAGCAGTGGGACATTAACAGGCTGTTACTGTTTTACTGAATTTAAAAAGGTTAAAAATATGAAATTATTATGTTACTTGTAGTACTTAGAACAGACTAGTCTGGGTCAGTTCAGAATCATTGATCGATCGCAATCAAATACTGTGTCGGACAACAAAGGCTTTTTCTATCAAAAATTCTCGTTTTTCAATTTGTCACCCACCTAAAGCCGCAGGTCCTGCATCAGCTAATCTCTCTCAAAACGTGCCGGATTCCTGTCCCACTATGAGAGTGTGGAAACAAAACGCTACTTTTTTCGAGGACACACTAGGGCCGCTGTAGATAAAACGCCATTAAACAGAGAATTAAATTAAATTAAATTTAGATTAAATAACGTATAAAACGTATCCAGTACATTGTTTTTGCCTCAGTATTTTTCTTGATTACATCGTTAAATAAATGTTATAAGCATGTTGCCGTTGAAACCTACGTCTAATGAGCAAAAACGTTAGATATCAAGAATGCCAGGCGAATTAGATGTCATTTCTCGGCTAACTATGAGACCTAAGTTATCACGTACTTTGAACGCGTAATTACACTGGCTGACTCAAATTTAACAGAACACAAGAGCAGGTAATAATGGTACATAAAATTGTTCTCTAATCTATGACTGATAATTATCATAATTGACGAACACATAAAATAATCTTTTAAATCTAATTATGTCTAATGGTTTTAAATTAATTGATGACTGACGGGCCGCTTGGCGTGGTTAGTAGATACTTGCCTTTCACGTAGAAAGTTGTGGGTTTGATTCCCACCCAGAACAGACATTTGTGTGCATGAACATGTCTGTTTGTCCTAAATATGGGTGTAATTATCTATATAAGTAGGCATTTACAATAAGCCGAGATGGCCCTGTGGTAAGAACGCGTGAATCTTAACCGATGATCGTGGGTTCAAACCCGGGCAAGCACAACTGAATTTTCATGTGCTTAATTTGTGATTATAATTCATATCGTGCTTTACGGTGAAGGAAAACATCGTGAGGAAACCTGCATGTGTCTAAATTCACTGAAATTCTGCCACATGTGAATTCTACCAACCCGCATTGGAGCAGCGTGGTGGAATAAGCTCCAAACCTTCTCCTCAAAAAGAGGAGAGGAGGCCTTTAGCCCAGCAGTGGGACATTCACAGGCTGTTACGGATGCATTTACAAAAGAAAAGTAGTATATGTAGTATATCAGTTGTCTGGTTTCCATAGCACAAACTCTGCTTAGTTTAGGATCAGATAGTCGTGTGTGAATAATGTCCCAGGATATTATTTATTTGAATTGGAACAGATTTAGTAGTGTATATTTATTCAACTCATGCCAAATATTGTAAAAAAAGTAATTTTTAAAAAGACAGACGAGCTAATGGCATGTCTTATCGACTTTTCAAACGACAATAGTATGCAGTTGCAGCACGGATCTTTAAAATGCCCTCAAAAATAACATATATATTAATATAGCTTACTCAAGTTCTAGTAAAAATATTTTTATTTAAAAAATTAAAAAATAACGATTCTATTAGCGGAATTAATTTGTCCGCGTATACACAATGCAAACATTTGCTATTTAGAGATATTCTTTCAAAACTAGAATATATTATTTTGGAAAAAACATATAACATAACCCTTCTTCATCATCATATCATTCGCTTCCAAGACTACGATTAACACTTCTTCGTTTCATCAAAACATTCATCATTCTGAATCCACAAGTATGTTTAAACGATACTTAACAATAATATTTACAGCATCACCTACCTCATATTCTATCAGTTATTACTTACACCTTACTGGAAGAGATCACTATTGTAGCGATAAGGTCTCCATAATTGTATGCTACTTTTATTTAGACTGTATCCATGTTTTGTATTTTTCTCTTTGTGGTGAACAATAATGTATAAAGTTAATATTTATCTTTAGATTAAAACTACAGTGTTTATATATCATTTATATATACAATAGAAATACAACGGACCGACTTATAACGAGATCTCCGAAACTATAAATCCGATTTATTTTAAATTAAATATGTTTACTCTTTTCGCGACGTAGACGTTCATTACGAACGGATTTTACGCAAATCCTTTCTAAATATTGTTTTCTTCATAATCTTATCTACCCGTGTGAAGCCAGGGTGGTTAGCTAGTTATCAGTATAAAAGCATTTCTTCGTATATTTATGTGTGAATTCATAATTCCTGTAGGAATTTATTACCCATACCTCTTTTTTAAAAAACCTCTCATCAAAGGTTATTTGGAAGATTTAGCTAGAAGCAATAAGACCGCCTTTGCTCACTCATTGCAAAACACCCTAATTCAAAGCTGAATTCTGTAATATATTTAGGTTGAACTTGTATGCAATAAAGCTTTTCTATTATTTTACTCTTTATCAAAAAAGGAACTTGGCTCTGTGACATTTTATCGCAGACATCGGAGTAGTTAATTAAAAGCAGTATAAGTAGTACTAGTAAGCATATCAGTAATAATAATATTTTACATATTACTCACTTCTAGTAAAATTAAAATTCAAAACTTATTGAAGTGAAGAAAAGTACTTTGGAAGGTTAATGTGTTTTAAGCAAAGTTTGTTCTCAAGTACTGTCTCAAAGGACCAATGAATTTTCTTTAATAACCCCTTTGCGGCTTATGTAAACCAGTATTATATAAATAATATTTACAGCGAGTATACAAGGACTACGATTACGCTTACATTTAAACTTCTCTACCTCATTTAAGCTTCATAAACATATAGTGCGGGTACCTTTATATATCAGATATCAGAATTTACAGACACGAAAAATTTATTCGAATTCACTTCTTAAATCATACTGTTTTTAACTATACATAATAATTTAAAATTAATAATCTATATTATTATAAATAGCTGAGAGGCCCAGTGGCTTGAACTTTGAATCTTGACGAAAAAGATTGGTTACAATCAACAATTTCAAGGTAACATTTATATTATGACCTAATTGAAAATTAATACAGACCATAATATGAAATAGATTCTCCACTTACACGCTATAATGCACGATCAACATTTATGAGCCACAATGTTACATAAAGCGATGTATTGGAACAGTTCTGAATCTTGAGCCTCCGGGGAGATAACAATACAAACACTACACACTCATCTCCCCATACACGTTTCTATAATTATTTGTGCCCTAACTTGTCGAAGTTATTGTATAATTGCTGGTAATTTACATCAATATTGTAGAGTCGACTTTATACACACGTCGCACTTCCAAAACAAAAAATCATATTAAACACACGTGACAGAAATAAAAGTTATTTACGAGAAAAACGTTTCATTGAAACGTTATATATAGAAACGTTTCTCTAATTGATTGTACTTCGTAAATAAATGAACAATATTACACAGTAAATATGTATTAAAATATTTTTATACAGCTCGACATAAGAATGTTTTCTGTAAAGAGAAGAGAAATCGCAATCCCGATAAAAGTGAGAAATAGCCTACAATTCTGAATGTTTAAGGGGAATAATGAGAGCCATATTTCTTAAGTAAATGGTGTTTTATTTTTTCGAGATAGTATTCTAGCATAAAAATAGTACAAATAAGCCGTTCTTGCGACTCGCGACGTGTCCTATACGTAACATACAAACATCTGTATATACCTATTGTAGGTATACATAGATCTTATTTATTAGATCGATAGTTAAAGTACCCGTGTAATTATAAGTTATAACTTATTTATCTTTCTTATTGTAGATCGCCTTACATAGTTAAAAATAAGCCAATGTGACCATATCGCTTGCTGGCAATTTCTTCCAGACAAGCCTTAGTTTAGAACTTTTGAAAATTTGGAGCGATCCTGCCAGCCTTCGAAGCCTGGATGAGACGAAAGCGACGAGTCAACTTCCGACTTACGCAGGTAATAACCGGGCACGGTTGTTTTGGAGAATACCTGTGTAAGATCGGACGCGAATCGACGCCGATGTGTCACCACTATGGCGCGGACCGGGACACCGCTCAGCATACGTTGGAGGTGTGCCCCGCGTGGAGTGCGGAGAGGGAGATCCTGGTCCTTGAAGTCGGACAAGACCTGTCTCTGCGAGCAATCGTGTAGGCGATGCTTCACAGGGAATCGGCGTGGAAGGCCGTAGCCTCCTTCTGTGAGACCGTCATGGTCCAGAAGTAGAAGGCGGAGCGGGAACGGGAAAGGGCCGATCCTGCTCGGCGGAGACAACGACGGCGTCGTCTCGACCCTCCCCATAGCCCAGGCTTAAAAGATAGGCTCACACTGCTGTACGCACTAGCGAGGAGTGCGGGGGGGGTGAGATTCGCCCCCTGATGAGAGCTCCGCCGAGCCACGAGTGGAGCAAAGCACGGGAGAGGCCACGGATGCTTTATATCAACACGATCCCGCAGCCTCTCCGATCCGTGCTGAGGACGTAGTGGTTTTAGTGGGTAAGAATCCCACATAACCCCACATAACCCAGTTCCACCCCCAAAGGACCCGGGTACCTTCTGAAGGTTTCCACTGCGAGAAAAAAAAAGGATTTTTGAAAATTGGTGCTGTATTTAATTATGCCCACACATACATACTAATACAGTAACAGCCTGTGAATGTTCCACTGCTGTGCTAAGGCCTCCTCTCCCTTTTTGAGAAGGTTTGGAGCTTATTCCACCACGCAGCTCCAATGCGGGTTGGTGGAATACAACTGTGGCAGAATTTCAGTGAAATTCGGCTCATGCAGGTTTCCTCACGATGTTTTCCTTCACCGTCAAGCACGAGATGAATTATAAACACAAATTAAGCACATGAACATTCAGTGGTGCTTGCCCGAACCCACGATTATAGGTTAAGATTCACGCGTTCTAACCACTCAACCTCACCTCACCACATCTCGTATAAGTTAAATTAACACATAATCATAATAATAATCACAATCATTTATTTGCATTAAATGATTGATGTTAGATTTCTTAATAGGTATCTAATATATTTCGCCCACGATAGGCAAGCAAATATATTTGTTAGCTAGTTATTAATATTTAATACAGATCGCACCAATAGTATATTAAAATAATAAGATTCATATATATAAAATAAAATTTCGTTTAAAAATAACAATAATTAAATTATTTAAACGATTCCTTATGCTTAACTAGTTTACATTTAAGTGCATAATTACAAAAGCACAGTTAATTAAGCTATCGTTAGATTCGTCCGTGATTACAAATTGTAATTACTATTTTGTAACAACATTAAAACTAATTGAGCTGTACCAACTCCTGATGGCTCTTGAACCTTCGTTCTGTCGACTCGTAAAACTGATACTACCCGAGTAGTAATATAGTTGACTCCCTTATACGAGGATCTTAAGTTTTACTTCAAGTACTAGCAATACTTCTTCGCAAGGGTACAATAGATACTACTTTATATTTATATATAACATCCAAAAGTGGAAACTGATTTTATGAAAACCTCGAATATAAAAACCACAAATCATACGAATTGATGTAAATAACTCATAATAATTAATCCTAAAAATCCAAATAATACATATGAACACATCACAAATCACAAGTTGCACCAACAATTAATGAATTTATCTTTCTGTTCACTAACAAAATGGCGGCGGTTTGATATTAGCGCGTATTTTTTTACAACACTGTTGTAAAGACAAAGGAGTTCTCCAAACTATATTATAATTTTACTACCAAATACTTCTGAGACTTTATTTTAAGTGTAGTGATATAACTCTCATACGTTATTTTATTGGGGTAAAAATTCAAATTCAAATTTCTTTATTCAATAGCAGTTACTTACTTAATGACAAAATACTCGGGCAAGAAAGGGCGAAAGTAACTACTTTAGTTCACCCCACATTAAAACCGACTAAGATTTTTGTTACACTGATTATAATTGTAACTTAAATATGTTATATTTTATATAATTAAATTAAATAAATAAATTATTAATAATATTGATTTTGCTTATGTAGGAATATTTCCTCTCCACTCTTCGGTTGTTAGACTCTCCGACACAACGGATTCATGTAAATATTTTGTATGCAAAAAGGGGAGCAGATTTAACAATCTATGGATCAGGACCAGGATCAATGACCTTTGACTTAGCTCGAATCACAAGTGAACTCTTCAATTTTGCTTTATTAATTTATTTCATTCGAAAAATTTAGCTAGAAAAGGTCGTATTATGTTAAAAATCCAAAAAGTTGTATTTACAAATTGAATTGTATATTAATTAATTAGTCACGAGCTATCGTTTTTTATTATGAATTATATGATTTAGAAGTGAAGTTACAATAAAAAGTTTCAACTTACAGTGACAATGTCCATAGCCGGAGCCAAAGACTTACCATTAGGTGGTAATTTTTCAGTCTGCCTACCTTAATTAAAAATATTAATATCAAACGAAGTACATAAACAAGTGAGTGCGGTTCGTGGTAGAAATCGGGAATTTGGCTGAAACGCTGTTAAATTTTCTACACGGAAAAATAATGAAGAGTTATAACACAATATTAAATTACTTTAATTAGTATGGAAAGTGAACGTACGAGGGGATATGAAATAACGATTTTCCTCCGACTTCGTTTTCGTATTTAATGCTTTCGATATTAAATAAAGTTTTCTACTAAGTATACTTATAACATCAAGTTTTCGACTCCGCAAAGAAGAAAGAATGTATTCAATTCTTAATGCAAGATATTTGTCTTTATAATAAGAATCCGCAGATATTTATAATTGTGCCTATCAATAATTTTAAATATGACATTCAAAAATATTGATAACACCAATATAAAAAATAAAAAAGTAATAATGCAAATATAAAAACAAAAAACAAAATAAATACCACAATTCCTTCACATACCAGCGTAGAGTCTTAATTCATAAGATAAGCAATGTGATTTTTATGAATCCGTTAAAATATGCCCAATTAATTAGATCAATTTTTTTGACAACCCGATTGAGGACGTGTAGGGTATGAGCGGATGTGTGATGATGTTCCATCGAGTGCGCCTCCTGCCCGTTTGCCCCCTGTTACATAAAAAAGGATCCTAGCTATGGTAATTTTTTTGAGCAATTTAGTCTTACCACTCCTGATTCATGTATTATATTAAAGTTATGCTTAGAAATAAATGGTGTTAGACTTTTTTTATTTTACAATAAACTTTTTTTATCTATTAGATGATTTTATGATAAAAAAGTATTAATTTACGGACACCACCTTGTTAAATTTAACTGTATGTGTAGACGAAAATCTAGCTCAATTAAAGTTGATATGGAGCATACAGCCTGCGGTCGATATGAAGTGTGAGTTCATGCGAAGACTATTAGATTGCATGCATCACTCGATCTCGTTAACACGACCAGTTACAAATACAAGCCATAAAGGGTTTTTTTTAATTATAGCACGCAGAGAAATCTATATTGACATTATCCGAGACATGTACCATAATTCGAAATCAATAGTAAGGACCGCCGTTGGCGACACACACCCTTTTCCGATCACAGTTGGTGTCCACCAAGGCTCGGCCCTGAGTCCTTTTCTGTTCAGTGTAGTGCTTGGCGTTGTCACAGCGAAAGCCCATAAGCCGTCTCCCTGGCTCATGATGTATGCTGATGATATTGCACTGGTAGATGAGGACAAGCAGGTATTGGAGCAAAAGGTGAACCAGTGGAAGGGTGTGCTAGAGAGGGGAGGTCTGATGCTAAATGTTGTGAAGACCGAGTATATGGCCTGTGGCAGTACGGACCCCGAACCTATAATGATAGGCGGAATATCCGTTATCAAGACGGAAAAGTTTAAATACCTCGGGTCCGTACTGCACGAGTCTGGTACAATCGACCACGACGTCAGAGCTCGAATAAACGCAAATGGCTCCTGAGCCAAATGGCGGGAAGTCACCGGGGTAATCTGTGATCGCAGGATAACGGTGAAATTAAAGGGCCTTGTGTACAAGTGCATCATCCGACCAGTCTTATTCTACGGCAGCGAGACGTGGCCAGCTCTCGCGAGACTCGTTCAGCAACTTCACGTTGCGGAAATGAAGATGTTGCGATGGATGTGTGGCGTTACGCGACTAGATCGCATTCGTAACGAGCACATCCGTGGTAGCCTTGGAGTTTGCGATGTAGCGGATAAGTTGCAGGAAAGCCGTCTGCGTTGGTTTGGCCATATTAGCCGCAGACCACCAGACTATGTCGGGAGCCGATGCCTGGACTTTATTGTTGAAGGCCCTAGAACCCGCGGTAGGCCCAAGAAGCGCTGGCTCGATGTTGTGAGGGACGATATGAATGAGAAAATCTCACTAAGGAGGACGCTTTAGATCGGGCAAAGTGGAGGCATAGATGCAGTAAAGCGGACCCTGGCGTTACTAGGCCGGGAAAACGCTAGGCAGAAGAAGATAGCACGCAGAGAAATAAATAGACAAAAGGTTAGTAGTAGTCAGCTTTTGCATCAACATTTTTTTTTGTTATTCGAACAAAGCCGGCGAAATAAATTCATCCGGGTATTTCTGTGATACTCCATAATAATTGGGTAAAATTATCGAAATAACAAATAACTCGGATGTCTATTATCTCTTAACTCATAGTAGTTGGATAAATAAACTTTGCAAATGTCTCTTTACATTTGTATTTAGTTTAGTATCAAAAACAATTTGATGATGTCGTCCTGACAGATTTCTGTCATGGCGGCCATTCTTAAAGGAGGAGCCAAATGCGCGGAACATATTGTGTCGTATCACAAGTGCTCTCTCTATATTGTCACTCTCATAATCCGGTTCAGGCAACGACTTTCCGTGCTTTTCGAGGTATAAAATTTTTAATTAAGCAGTAACTTCGAGACTCGGGAATGCTACTAAGAATTTCTTTACAGAAAAGTCCAATGATTTTTATCGGACCAACCCAGAGTTTGAATCCAAAATCAGAAGACGAGACCAACAAGGCAATCACATATAGAATTACATAAGAACGGAAAATTATTATTTTAAGTTGAACTTTATTTTGTACCGTAACCGTAACAGCCTGTGAATGTCCCACTGCTGGGCTAAAGGCCTCCTCTCCTCTTTTTTTTGAGGAGAAGGTTTGGAGCTTATTCCACCACGCTGCTCCAATGCGGGTTGGTAGAATTCACATGTGGCAGAATTTCAGTGAAATTAGACACATGCAGGTTTCCTCACGATGTTTTCCTTCACCGTAAAGCACGAGATGAATTATAATCACAAATTAAGCACATGAAAATTCAGTGGTGCTTGCCCGGGTTTGAACCCACGATCATCGGTTAAGATTCACGCGTTCTTACCACAGGGCCATCTCGGCTTACATCGAAAATAATTAATAAAAAAATATGTATAGAATTAAATGGTAAAAAGTAATGTGACTTTCTATCGATACAGTTTTTTACTGTTGAACATATAATTACGAGTATGAGAGTCTGTTGAACTATCTACCTATTGACGCAAGAAAAGCGATCACAATAAAACTGCAATATGTTCATAATAATCTGTTTTATTTTGTCTTGTTATAATAAATATATGACGTGTTCACTTCAGACATTATTATATATTATATATGTGTGAGAATTTTGTCTTGTGTGTGTGTGTATTTGCTCATTGTTATTATCGTTTTTTAATTAATTTTACCATTTGTAATATTATGATTGTGTAAATTAATATAGAATATTATTGTGTAAATTAACACAATAATATTATCTGTCGAACTTCGGATTGACTGGAAAAGAGTGGATTTTGGCATTATCTGATATCTACATAATTTATGCAATTAAATAAACAAAATATGGATGTTCAAATAATATCCGTAGATGAGTCTTTGTGTGCGTGGTCGTGTGATTCGATTTCGTTTACGTCATCAAAATTCACATATTTAAACAGGGTCCACATATGAAGCTGTCATTAAAACTGACAAAACACAAGGCTTAATAAAAGGACAGAGAAAACAAAGGGATTTACATAATGAGAGAATTGAAACTCGACTCTTAGTTGCTTCCCACGGAATTATGATCGTTTGACGGTTTTATACGACATTATGTGAGTGTAGCGTTTTCTGTTTTGATATTTGTTTTTAATAGATTAATGTTGTAAAAAGGTTGATTATCAACGCGTATTACGCGATAAAAGATTATGTAGATGATTTTGATAAATAATAATTCCTTTGCATTTAATCAACATACCCAAGAATTGTAACTTAATAATTGGAAAGGAGTAACTAATGAATTATATATCGGTTTTTCTCAGAAGAATCTACGTTTCTAGCCAGTTGGTAATTTAAATTGATCTTCTAAAATATCAATTTAAAAAAAAATCTATTAGCCTATTTGAAAAAAGTTTGTTTTTTTATAGAATATATAGGCGGACGAGCAGATGGGCCATCTGATGGTATGTGGTTACTGTCGCCCTTAGACATTGGCATTGTAAGAAATGTTAACCCATCGCTTACAACGTTAATGCGCCACCAATCTTGGGCACTAAGATGTTATGTCCCTTGTGCCTGTAATTACGCTAGCTCACTCACCCTTTAAACCGGAACACAACAATAGCAAGTATTGCTGTTTTGCGATAGAATATCTGATGAGTGGGTGGTACCTAACCAGGTGACCTTGCACAAAGCCTTACCACCAGTAAACGTTGACGTACGTTTTTATTCTCAAAAGAGACCAGTCAACTACGCAGGACGTAAAATATAAATATAAAAGTGAGCAAGTTTTTTTTTTTTTATAAAGTAGTAAGGTGGACGAGCATATGGGCCACCTGATGGTAAGTGGTCACCAAACGCCCTTAGACATTCGCATTGTAAGAAATGTCAACCATCGCTTATAGCCACCAGTATATAATATATATATTTGTCATCCCATAAGAATTTGAGATTGCATATACTATTATATATATCTGACACGACCGGAAAGAGTTCAAGCGTTGAACCAACGCCTTAATGTCTTTTTAGAGACATAAAAGTGTAAGCACTACCTACTTCGAAGTTCTACTCATAATCGCCAGCCTATAAGCTACTAGACCAGGTAGACTACTTTACAAATAATGATCATTTGTGGACGTAATAAGAGAACTCTAACAAAGTGAAAAATTTTGTAATTTACAGTTCATATATTATTACGTTAATAATTATTTTAACAGCTTTTCCAACGTGAGGTCATAACATAATTACCAAATTGTTTTACCAGTTCACTCGGGATAGTTGTACGCGGCAGGTGTTAAAATCTGTTCACATGTTTATCTATTATCATAGATTAATCTCTGATAATACACACATAAACATGATAAATAAATTAACTCTATATCCAAATCTCGCAATTTATTAAATTTAAATTTAACTATGCTAATTAAAATAATATAACTTAACTAATTAAAATTTCACAAAACATAAAATTTGATATTGTAAAATTACTAACTATTCTTTAATAAAGATTAAAGGTTTGTTTGTTTGTAATCGATAAACAATGAAACGAGTTAACTGATTTTATGAAATCTTTTACCATTAAAATCTAAAGTAACATAGGCTATTTTATTACAGTTACAATAAGATTTAAGCCTGAAATAGTGATAATTGTAGAGCAAGAAAAAAAAGCGCTACTGTGCTGTTTTGTCCGCGTGTGTATTCTTATAGTCACAAACTCAAGTAAGTAGTCAAGTCCCACGCGGGCGAAGACGCCAGAACAGCTAGTATAATATAAAGTATGAGTCTTCTTAAAAAGTTAAGTATAAACTATTTCCTGCATATGTAAATATATTTTTGCCATAAATAAACTAAAAATAAGATTATATCTTCAGCTCTTTTCTTCAAAAAGTCCATGCTAGCTGACGTATGTTTAAGCGGAGACATTTAAATTGCAGATGTGCTGACACGTCTCCGAGCCGGTAACGAGACGTCGGCGACACGCTCGCAACACTCACAGTGCCGAGCCATTGTGCTAAACTTGCTATTCTAATCTATAACTCTTTTGCACGAATTGTTCGTTTGAATATTTAACCGAAAGTTTTTTTTTTAATACAATCCTACAGAATTTGTTAGTTAGACAAACGAGTTTATTCTCTTTATTGTACGTATAAAGTCATAAAAGCATACACAGAAAATATTTAATGATATTTTTAATTTATAATGAACAAAGGCGGATTTACCCCGAAGCATCTTCCAGTCCGAGTGGAATTTGATTTTAAAAATTAGCATTTTCAAATTAAAACCACAACCACACACATGTATCAACCACATACATAAAATATATAAGTTGAGATAAGCTTAGATGACTCTTTGTTGTATTTGAAGAACATTTTAAATGCTGCTAACCGTAGGCCCCCTTTCCTTGAATGGAGAAGTTAGTTCAAAGTTATTATTATTATTTTTCTTTACCAGGGAAGTTTGAACTGTAGCAAACAAAGAGCATTTTACATTTAAAAACTGTCCTAATAGCCGCATTTTTAACACTCGTGGAGCAGTTCAGTCTGATTTAGAAACACCATATAAGAAGGCTCTTTCATTTTTTTATGACTACTGGCTACAGAAATAATTAGTACATATAGAGAATTTGTACTGAACATTTCAATATAGTTAAGGGTTGAACAGTGTTGGATGTGTTCGAAAATAATATGATGTTCATATATATATATATATATATATATATATATATATATATGAACTTATATATATACTATGTACATATATGATATGATATATCAGGATTTATGTTGAAAATATATTCTTCTCTTATTCACGTGTCCGCACAACTTCAAAACCTTCTTCTATATATGAGGATAATCCTTTGCTTACCAGTGGGACCTTTACAGGTTATAACTTTTTTTCATTGTTCAAGGCAACATACTAGTAGATTGTATCAATTCGATGATACTTCCTCAAGATTAATGTAAAAAAGGGAATTTAAAGATTTCCGGATCACTTAATGTTATTCCAAAGTCGAACTTTTACTTGTGGTAGGGCTTTGTGCAAGGGTGGTACATACCCAGGGGGGGTATCACCCACTTATCCATTTATTCTACCGCAAAACAGCAATACTTGGTATTGTTGTGTTTCAGTTTGAAGGAGGAGTGAGCCAGTGTAATTACAGACACAAGGGACATAACATCTTAGTTTCCAAGGTTGGTGACGCATTGGCGATGTAAGCGATAGTTAACATTTCTTACAATGTGGGTGGCCCATATGCTCGTCAGCGAACCTATATTATACAAAAAAAAAACTAAATGACTCGTTTTTAAATAATGTAATACGGATCAAAGACGAAAGAGATGAGTTTAGGATTCAGCCTCCTCTGTTCTTGTGTAAAAATTTGTAGTTTACTCCACGTCACTAATCTAGTGCTTTGTAGATACATCCAACATATTTAGCAAAATTTCATTCGACAAATACAGTTTTTTCCCACGATTGGTTTGTATTATATACTAAAATCAAGTACGTCAAATTTTTGGTGCTGGCTTAGATTTAAAATACTAATTTTCTGTTTATATTATGAAATTTCTTTCACTGTAAAGTAAACATAATATAGTACAGGTATCATTAATAAATATGTCTTAAGTAACAAAACACGTTAAACAGTTTGACAATACACTTCTCCGAATTAAACGATACCTGTTAGCATACAAATAGATTCATTATTCCCGCCTTGGCTTTACGAGGAAATATTTTATGTGTTCTGAATTATAAGGTAAATAAATGAAAAGAGAACTTCAGTATGCTATTCAAATTCGAAGTTTAAAAATATTTTTTAATTGTCCATGCTTTATTTACAATTATCTCTTGGCAAACTTCTTGAACAAAATACATTCGTGTAATTAAAGACGTAACCGACTCGAAAGATATGAAAAAGTTTTATTAATTAATATGTATGTATATAATACAATAAATTCAAATATCACTTAGTAGAAATATCATAGAAATATAATTAATTAACACTCATCTGATTTTTAACTATAAGTCGAAAAATGTATATTTTTATTCGACATAATATGAGCGGCCCGAGAGAAATGTACGTTACACAGTAAGTAACACTTAATCATAAATATTGTAAGCACAATCATACGATCTACCCATGAACACATAACACAAGCTAATACATGCAAAGAGGTAATTTGCCATTGTACAAATTACTGGCATATTTATATCTAATAATAAATTTGATCACACAAAGGTACGTAGTTATATTAAAATCACAGAAATGTGAAGTAATAACTCTTCTGTAATTTGTATGGACAAATAAATATAAATATTTAATCAATTTTATATGAATATATTGTTATTGAAAGATCATTGAATAAAAATCAAATGACTAATGCAAAAAAGTTAAGAAACATTGAAAATATTTCCAGCTAGAAAATACAATAACGGGTATAGATATTTTCATTAAAGTGAAATCCTATTATTTCAAAAGCAATTAGCCGTCGAAATCTCAAAGAGGATGAAGTGATAATCTGGCGGCCGGCTTTATTGAATTGCAATATCTGCAACCAGAACCATAGAGCTATTTTCATCATGGTGATAATCAAAGTCCAGCTAGCGGTGATAGCAGTGATAAAGATATCTTCTCTTTTTTTTTATAGAATAGGAAGGCGGACAAGCATATGGGCCACCTGATGGTAAGTGGTCACCAAACGCCCTTAGACATTGGCATTGTAAGAAATGTTAACCATCGCTTACATCACCAATGCGCCACCAACCTTGGGAACTAAGATGTTATGTCCCTTGTGCCTATAATTACACTGGCTCACTCACCCTTCAAACCGGAACACAACAATACCAAGTACTGCTGTTTTGCGGTAGAATATCTGATGAGTGGGTGGTACCTACCCAGACGAGCTTGCACAAAGCTCTACCACCAGTATATGTATATCTGCATGTAGAATATGTTTTTAAATGATGTAATTTTTATGTATGTGATCACAGTATTGTAGCTGCGATCAGATTCGAAGGGTGAGTGAGCCAGTGTACATTGTAAAGGAACTAGAATCTTAGTTCCCAAGGTTGGTGGCGCATTCGCGATATAAAAAATTGTTGAAATTTCATACGACACCGATCTCTATCGGACGTTGAGAACCATTTACAATAAGATTGCTTATTTGTCTGAACTAGAAACTATTTTATAAAAAAAAACATATGCGTACAAGACAATAACGATTATAAAAGAACTTGGAGTTAGTATTTGTTGATTTTCACGAAAGATAAATACATTTATTCATATGACAATCATGTTTATTACACGTAAATGAAATTATTACACGATGAAAAAGGGAAAGAAACTACAGTCTTGCTGATTCTTCTTATTAGAATTTTAATTTTAAACCGAATTCGATAGGTGTTAGTTTCACATTCAGTGTATCAAGAACCTTGCATATGAACCTATTTGAGTAAAGAATATTTTAATTTTAAATCACTCTCTTTAACAAAATAACATAACATAATAACAAGAGCAAAGCTAGTGATTAATCTGTTATAGCACCACGAACTGACAACGGGAAGGACAAATGCAAACATCCGAGTACTAGTCGAGATGCCGGTAATGGCCAATAGTCAAGTTTCCTGTCTAACATTGTGAGTCTGATGTTTGTGTATGTGTGTGTTCATATGCACACTTATTTATTTGCTTCTCACAAAAAAAAACTAAGTCTTAGGCAATTCACTTTTAACGATATATTGCGCAGAGTAATTCAATAAGCAGAGAATGGCAAAATAAATGGAAGATCAATTAATATATTTATAAGACCTTGACGTGACCTTGTACTTTATTATGGATATATGAATATGATCGTAATTGTGTTTGTCTAAAATGTGTATCAACTGAACAGCGGTCATAAAAACTACAAAAAAAATTATATTCGACATTTAATCTCGTACCATTGCTGTCTCGACGTCGCTGTTTATATAGGTTGTAAGGACGCTTGTTATATTCGCACGCGTCTCTAGAACTGCAGACGAGGCAATGGCATATTGTGCATTGAAAATCTCGGATGTGGAACAATCGTTCATTCTTACTTATAATTTCTGTTTAGTTGATTTTCATTGTAAATTTTAATATAGCACTACATGTTAATGTGCCTTTAGATTACAGATTAAATATTTATATGTTTTTTTTTCCTTTTCTGGCGTGTATCTACGCTATTTGAGACTTACAAGAATGATCTGAAATGTATGAACAAAAGCAAATATTAATAATATACACAGCACCAGACGGTATCTAAATCCATTATTGCTTTAATACAAAATTGGACTTTACTTATTTTATACCATTGGCAACACCAAATTTGAGACACTTGAGTGTCTCAAAGGTGACAGATATGGTTTCAAGCAATTTGACAGTTTTAAGTCGTTAAAAATTTGTTAATGTATTATTAGAAATCAAGATAGAAATAGGTTTTTAAAAAGAGATAAAACAAAATAACTACACAACAATAAAGTAAACGTATAACGACACGTACAATTTACACACAAAAATAGAACAAAGGAATCAAATCTGAGCAACTGGAATATTATTTATGAGATATTCGCTACAACCAAGAGTCCAAGCAGAAGGCCAGCCTGGCCGGCCGATGAGCTCGACTGCGATCACACCACGATGATCATCACGTGATCAAGCCTCGCCGCTAGGCCACGCCCCGTCGGAAGACATTCCTAACACGGCTGTTCCTGATACGGCTGTGTCCTCGCAGCCTGTTTATCAGCATGTTTTTTCCTCGAACAGATGAGGCATCGGCTGTCAATGCTCTCCTATGATTCCTGTGATGTGGGCTGCGCAGCATCTCGTTGCAAATTCCCCGCATTAGCTTCATCAGACATGTCCTCATTGTAGTCGTCTTCACTTTAAAACTCGCAACATATGTCAATGAGATACTATAACGAGTGTAGGAATACTTACCCGTATGTTCGTAGCAAAAAAAAAAATACTGCAAAACACATCCCGCAAGTGTTTTCCGCCACAGAGAAGAGACAACGCACCAAAACTCTCTGCTGAGACACTCGAGCTCATGAGAAAACGACGAGAACTACCATCGTTTTTGTCAGATAAGGCCTTAAACCGAACAATAAAAACGCTGACGCGACGCGATCTCCGACGCTCCAATACCCGTGCCATCAAGGCTGCGATTGAGCAAAATCGGGGATCGAAAGTGTTCGCTCGCAAGTTTGGGAGGCCGCGTCTGACAAAACTTAAAACTGAAAATGGTGGGGTCGTTACCTCTAGGCCTGAGATTATCGGAGAAGTAGAGAGGTTTTATGGGCAGTTGTTCTCTTCAAGATCGGATAAACCCGTGGGAATCAGTATTGATGACCAGCGCGCCCCTCTTATGCGCCATTACTCCGAGGAGCTCCCGGTCGTTGACCAAGGAGAGATTAGGGCGGCTCTAGAACAGCTTAAAAACAACAAAGCTCCGGGAGATGACGGAATCACAACAGAGTTGCTTAAGGCAGGCGGGACTCCGGTCCTGAAAGAGCTAGCAAGCCTCTTTAATTCCGTCATCCAACATGGCAAGACCCCGGAAACGTGGAGCGGGAGTGAGGTGGTACTGTTTTTCAAGAAAGGTGATAAAACCCTCTTGAAAAACTACAGACCAATCTCCCTCCTGAGTCACGTGTATAAGCTGTTCTCAAGAGTCGTCACGAACCGTCTCGCCAGACGACTTGACGAGTTCCAGCCCCCAGAGCAAGCCGGCTTTCGATCAGGCTACAGCACCGTGGACCACATCCATACTGTTCGGCAGATTGTGCAGAAGACCGAAGAGTACAATCAGCCGCTGTGTATGGCATTTGTGGACTACGAGAAAGCCTTCGACTCCATCGAAACCTGGGCAGTGCTCGACTCATTGCAGAGATGTCATATCGATTGGAGATATATCGAGGTACTGAGATGTCTGTACAACGCCGCTACAATGACTGTCCACATCCAGGACTGTAAGACGAAGGCGATCCAACTGCGCAGAGGGGTGAGACAGGGGGATGTAATATCCCCGAAACTGTTCACCAACGCGTTGGAAGACGTTTTCAAAACGCTGGATTGGACTAGGTATGGAGTCAATGTAAACGGCGAGTACATCTCACACCTTCGATTTGCCGACGATATCGTCATCATAGCAGAGTCGCTGGAACAACTCACCGAAATGCTGCGTAGCCTAGGCGAGTCTTCCCGGCGTGTCGGTCTCGGTATGAACTTGGACAAGACCAAGGTCATGTTCAATAGGCATGTCGTGCCGGGACCGATATACGTCGAGGGGAAACCTCTCGAAGTTGTTAGTGAATATACCTACCTAGGACAGATAATACAAGTCGGTAGGAACAACTTCGAGAAGGAAGCCGATCGAAGAATTCGCTTGGGATGGGCAGCATTTGGCAACCTTCGTCAAGTCCTCAAGTCGTCTATACCGCAATGTTTGAAGACGAAAGTCTTCAACCAATGCGTCTTACCTGCCATGACATACGGTGCCGAAACGTGGACACTAACTGCGAGACTAGTCCACAAATTCAAAGTCGCTCAGCGTGCTATGGAGCGAGCTATGCTCGGAGTATCTTTGAAGGATAAGATCAGAAATGAGATTATCCGGAAAAGAACCGGAGTCACCGACATAGCTTGCAAAATTAGCAGGCTGAAGTGGCAGTGGGCTGGTCACGTATGTCGTAGGACCGATGGCCGTTGGAGCAGACGAGTCCTAGAGTGGAGACCGCGAATCGGCAAGCGCAGCGTAGGGCGCCCTCCAGCCAGGTGGACCGACGACCTTAAGAAGGTGGCGGGCACCAACTGGATGCGGAAGGCGGAGGACAGGGAGCTTTGGCGCACCTTGGGAGAGGCCTATGTTCAGCAGTGGACAACGATTGGCTGTTGATTGATTGATTGATGTTCGTAGCAATAGATGTAGAGAATAGACAGAATAGGCAAACTAAGTTTGGTTGCTTTAAAGATAAATACTCTGATGCTCAACGGAAATTGATTCGGAGACTGACACAGAGAAGGAAGTGAGAATCACGATTATATATGTGGTAGTATGCAGTAACATAAGGATACAACCAGAAACGACACCAGTGCTCAATGGAAGTTTCTCCAGAGCCTGATACAGTGCGACCAGGTCACCCTAATATGTCAAGATAAGATCATAAACAGGTATTTTCCCGGAAACATCGATGCTCAATGAACATAGTCAGAGACTAACACGACATGTCAACGGATCACCCTGATGCCTTTGGAGAGTTCATTCACCCCAATGCTCGATGGTTACGGAGCGACCGTTTACCAGAGACCAACATGGGTATCTACTGAACCTCCTCAGTACCACTTAAAACATACACCAGTTATCACACTAATATTATAAAGGCATAGATTTGCGAGTGCGCAAGTATGTTTGTTATGAAATATGTTAATCTCATTGAGAAAACACAAAATAGGAAGGTAGTTCAAACATTACAGCAACAGCCAGGAGCATCGCCTGCTACATACATAACATGTTCCTGACATAAGAACACGCCTGAGCGTTCGTCACGCTCGGCCTCCAGCACCACGCAACGCAAGCGCCACGTCCGGCAGGCTGGAGAGCCTGCTGACTAGATTGTATGACCGCAGCACCAATGATGCGCAGACTGGCATACTGAACACGAAGCTTCAGGTGCATTAGGCTGGGCAGCCCGCTGATTGAAGACGGTCAGCCCGCAGCACCACATACCACAGCCTGTGTCACTTTGCTATACGAGCCTGCCAGCAGTTGCAGCTCGTAGCAACCATTGGGAAGCGCTTTGACCACACGATAGGGCCCATGCATGCCTGAATTAAGCTTTCCAGTAGAATGTTCCTGTTAAATAACAAATACAAATGAATGACTATCAATTGTTGGTGGACGCTCTCGTTTTGCGTTAACAGTGTATTCCGTTTGTGCCGATTTCTTTCTAGATTCTCACCACGTGATCAAGACACGCCGCTAGGCCACGCCCTGTCGGAAGACATTCCTAACAGTATCATAATTATATTTTTTTAATTTAACAAATCGTATGAATGTATGTTATTATATATACCTTATTATATCAAGCGTACAAGAACATATGAAGAAGACGTAGAGTGCTCCTTTGCAGACGCAATAACAGCCAGCTACATGGTACGCTTATATATTATTATTATATTTTATTTTATTTTATTAAGGACCATCAGCAGTCACCACACTTTTACACGTAATAAAAAAACAAACACATTCAACTTACATATTATATGTTATTATTATATTATATATATAGTATCAAAAATAACATGCTTAACAAGACTTCTCATGTTATATTCTAGTACTAACCCCGACTTCATCCTAGCTTCTCATGGCTCTAACTACAAGTATATATATTTTATTTTATTATTATATGTATATTTTGACGTAATTTTAGCTATTATTCAAATTGCTTTGATTATAAAAACATTTGCATTCTCTTCCGTTTTTTACAATATATTTTAGGAGGTAAGTTCGTGCGACTACTGCTTAAGTATGCACGCGCATGTTTGTGTATTAATTTGTGTATTGCGTTTACTTTTCTTATGAATATGTTATTTTGCATACAATACTTAAATTAATATTAAGTATGAAGACCTATTTATCAGAATTAAAAATACTATCTATAATATAAACTTCATGTGAAACATCTATTTTGCGTGGTAAGACCGACTCGTATGCCATGTCGGCAAATGTCATCATGCTCTCTTGTGCCATTATGCCGTCTCACCACTAATAAACTTTTTAACTATCAATTGAAGGTTTCCCATTTATTTCATTTCTATATAAATTTTTCATTAGTATATACTTAAAATTTTTACAATTTATATTTTAAATTACTGAGCTTAGGGAGTGAAAACAGCAGTCGACGGCTCTAACCATTAAATATTTATAACCCGCTCGTCGCTCGTATTTAACCAAACCAGCTCAATCTGGATGTCGTCTGCATATTAGCATAATGCCATCCCCGGAGCGACCTCCATCGACGCGCGTTTATCGCTCTTTCTAATGGCGAAGGATATTTACCGCGCAACGATTTACAAAATATATTTATTTGACTTAGAAAATATTTAAATTTTATTTTCATGTTTCAAAATTCAAAAATATATAAAAAATACACATATATGATGATACAGGCATATACTAAACTTAAAAATAATTTTAAATTTAATTTTTAATCACAAAGCAGAATCTTTTACTTACTAAGATTTACTTTTAATAAGAATATTGACATTGAAATCTTAAATAAGTTTTTCCAAATACTTAAATTAATTTCATTTAATTTAAATAATGATTCTCTTGTTGAAAAATGAAACAGCCCTCCTGCCTCCAGCTGGCAGGAGGCTCACCTAATGGAAAGTGAAAAAATGGAAAAATTCACCCTTTGAGATCTCCAACAAAGCTTAAAAGTGCGTCACCGGACTATAATTATAAATGTAGTGGTTATAATATGATGCTGTCAATTATATTCTTCATTTAGAACATAATTTTGGGTTTGACTTGATAACAACAAAAAAATCTTAATTTTTGTTTTTTTATTGACAACTTGTCATTTTAATATTTTCATTAAACTTTAAACTACTAGAAGACTTATCGTTTCAAATAGAACTATGTATTTCCCGATAGGCACAACGTCTTAAAAGTCAGAGTAAACAAGTTTCTTTTAGGCAAGCGTGCTACATCCTAGACCGTGTCGATGCTTAACATCAGGCAAGTCAACTGTCAAACGCTTGCCTATTAAACGTAAAAAAAAGAACCGACAAGGAAAACGATAACTATTCTTTTACGAGTTAAATTACTATAAATCTTAAACGTCGAAACTACTTTTTTAATATTAACAAACTAATAAAAAGATTGAGGTTCAATTAGTCTGTAAATATTTTTAATATATATATATATATTATATGTGACAAAATATTAATTTATTATAATTAAATATTTTGAAAATCTTATAGAAATTTAACTGTGTTAAATAAATTGTCGTTTACTAAAAACCGATTTGAATTTAAAAAAAATTAGAAACATTTTACTATTACTAAGATTACATGAAAACAAAGGGCCTTTGAGTGAAAAAGGATTGACAGATACGTATCTTAGTAATGGTGTGACAGTTCAATTTCGTTATTGGGACGTACATTGAAGATCGATCTATCGATAGGATTTAAATTTCGGTTTTTAGATAAAATATTCATGACAGCCATGACAATAACTGAGTTTTAAAAAGAAATACATTAAAAACTTCCGAATTTAATAAAATTACTTGTTAGAATTATCACAAAAATGATAAAAAATATTCGCAAAACATTGATGTAATTTATGTCACGACATAAACAGAAGAATGGGTTGACTCGAAAACATAAAATTCTATCAAACAAATGACCTTTTTTATTACCATACCACTAAACGTAGAAAATGGGTATATTTTTTGTCTTGGTCATTCTTAAGGAACATTATTTATCACTGAAAGGATAAGCTCTCTCGCGATAAGGCTAGTACCACATAAGTAAGCTCACTTACCGACACTTTATTATGTATTTGAGACACTTTTTCTTAAATTTAAAATTTATTTATTAGTTATTTAGAGGTATGATATATGATGATAGAATACGCGAGTCTGCTGATACACCCCTACGTCTATATCCACCAGCTGTCATTTAACCATTGAACCCTCAATGCGTTGTCAAATATGGGAACTAAAATGGTATATCCCTTGTGCCTTTAATCACATTGGCTTTTCAAGGAAAATAGTTTATAAAATTTAATTAGCTACGTAAGTGGGCTTGCATTTGCTCTATCACCAATCTATGTTTATGTTTCTAATTAATTAATTAACTAATTGAAATATATTTATTACATAATTATGATGATTATTTCATATACGATATACTCGAACGCGGTTGATAAAAAACCCACTGACTTTTTTCCTGTTCTTCGCAATCAAATCACATTGCGAACACGTTACTTAAAATTTAATTTATCTTTTGTAACGACGATTTAACGTACTTTATAATGACTCGAATAAAGTACATTTTTGATTAATCAAATTATTAATCCTTTATTGCACACAATTTACATATACACAGTATAGTATGCAAAGGTGGCCTTATCACTTACAGTGATCTCTTCCAGGCAATCTCTGTAAAGAGAAACATTTTTTTATTTTATTAATATTTTTTTTTCATTCTTGTCACTGTAGTAAATAACATCATATTTCGCTGTCAGTTCTTGTCTGCACTTGTAAATAACTTTCATCATCATCATATTCAGCCCACATTAATCCACTGCTGGACATAAGCCTCCTCACAGGCGCGCCAGTTCTTCCAGTCCTGTGCTAGTCGCATCCATTGAGCACCCACCATCTTCCTAAAATCGTCTGACCATCGGGCGGGTGGTCTGCCCACTGGCCTTTTTGCTTCTCTAGGCCACCACTCCGTGACGACTTTAGTCCACCTTCCGTCTTCTCGTCTGGCCAAATGTCCAGCCCATCTCCACTTTAACCTTATGATACGCTTCCCAATATCTTCGACTTTTGTCTTTCGTCGAATTTCTGCGTTTGGTACACGATCAACGAGGGAGATGCCTAGCATAACACGCTCCATCGCCCTTTGTGCCACTTTTATTTTGTGCATGTTATGCTTAGTAAGCGTCCATGTTTCGGCACCGTAGGTGAGTATAGGCAAGACACATTGGTTAAACACCTTGGTCTTGAGGCATTGTGGGAGTTTGGATGTCAACGTATCTTCGAGTTTTCCAAAAGTAGCCCACCCTAATCCAATGCGTCGTTCGATCTCCTGTATTTGAAATTTTTGATCAAATGATAAACGATGTCCAAGATAAATATAATCGCTGACCACCTGTACGGTGTCCTTACCTACGATTATGTTAGGTGCACGTATGTGGCGATTAGTCATGATTTTGGTCTTGGACATATTCATCCTCAGTGAAACTTCTTGCAGATCTTCCAGCATAAGTTGAAGTTCTTTGGTGCTCTCGGCGACAAGAATCAAGTCGTCCGCGAACCTAAGGTGCGTCATGCGTGTTCTGTTTATATTGATAATAACTTTATTCACCAAAAATGAAACAAAGACAAAATTAAGGTACAAAACCATAAAAAAGAGTAACAAAAATATGATATTTGATAATTTGGTGAAAAGGTCGTAGTCTCAGCTAGACTGCTTTTTTTGTAGCAGTCTACGCCTTGTACATATGCTGCCGACACAAACGTTATATTTAGTGCAGTAAAAGGTAAAAGAAGATAAAATTACTTAAATAATAAAAATTAATACAATTTTATAACACGCCCAATAGGCTAAAATAAAAAACATGCAAGCATTACTAACAGAGAGGTTTTTTTATATTATATAGCAAAGCATTAGCAATGCAATGAATGAGTAATGCCTCTTAAAAAACCAACGTCTATGCACAAATGTGTCCACTTAACTACTCGTAGTACAGAAAATGTATCCGAATGAATGAATGTTACCCACTTAACAAAGTTTCCAAGAGAATATTCCAAAAGAATCCCCGAGATACTTTTACGTTTGTTAATTACTAATTTTAAAACCATTGTTAAAAAAAACATTAATTACGAATGTATATAATATGAGTGTACAAGATTATATATCGTATATTGTATTGTATATAATTAGTGTGTATATTCTAATTATTAGAAAGAGTAGACTTAGTTTCTTGTCAGTTTTCTCGGTAGTAACTTCTTTTGGGACTGGTGTTAGTTTTACAATTAATTCCTGCAATGTGATGTAAAGTAACGATTAAAAATTATTGACTAGAGCCTACTTAAATACAGCGTAAATAAAAGGGATAGAATGGAACCTCCCACACTTTACTATAAGTGAAAGCGGATATGTAGAAGAGACGAACCTGAAAAAATTGGTAGTTAACAAACTATAGTAGACATGTGTCGGTCTAACGATAATTCTGGATTCTGTGTTTTATACCCAATACTGTAGCGGAGCGAGTCAATTAAAAGTTATTAAGTTTTTCTGTCCAAAAATTCTTAATAGCAATCCGGAGTCTGGAAGTCAACTTCCAGTGCTTATGCTCTCAGGGGACGAAATCGATGATAAGGACATCATCATCATTAACAATTATCAAAAAAATATGTAATTAATAAATATTTGCTGTAAAATTGTGTAACATACAATAACAATGAAACGTTTTCTTAATAAATACTTTTATCTCATTATATTCTCGCATACAAAATAGCATACATTAAATAAAAATGTTAAATTTTTCTAGAAAATTTTGCTGCATTCCGTAAATAAGACAATTATGTAAATAACAACGTTGCTACTTTAAAGAGAAAGCGAGACGAGAAAATTAAAATACACATTCAAATAGAATTATTATTGTCGTTGTATTTCACTTATATTCGTTTGGTTGTTGATCAAACTCTAAATACTTGTATACAAATACTACTATTGATTTTAATGATTACTACAATCTATACTAGCTATCCATCCCGAGTTTGTTCGCGTACAATTCATGCAAAGCTCACTAAGCACCTCCTCTTAAATTTGAAATTTCCAACAACTCTTTCGTAATGGATGCTTAGGTTATAAAGTTCAAAATTTCAGCTTTCCACTCAATAGTTTTGTGCGTTTACAATGTATGAGAACAAAGTATTTTATGCGTATGAATATGAGTTAGAAGAATATTATTACCTTTGCAGTCTAAAGTAGATGAATACACTCACGAAGAGTGGTGAAATAGCAACAAGAAAATTAAGATAAAGCCCTCATAACTGATGTATCAAATTATAGTATAACAACAAATTTTATACCATGTTAATCATTCTATAAAAATAACAGTTGTACATATATTTAAAATAATACTATAAAAAATTATCATCGACGCTTCTCGTATAAAAATATACTTTTGTTTTCACGGGAACAGTGGGGGGTATGTGGGGCTAGCCGGTGTCCAAGATGCCGAGTGTGCCCCAAACATCGGAATACCCACTAAAAAACCAGCGGTACCCTTTCCGTCTTAACGAGGAGTGAAACGGGATCGCTTGCGCATGCTACCGTGACGCTCTGACGAAATATACTTACCCTAACTCAACATAATATATTTTAAATCATCCGTATAGATTTCTTTGATCACAAAAAAACAAAAACATAATCGGTCATATAATCTTCCCTTTTTTTATTTTTTGAATAAAAGTCGAAAACAGTTGGGAATAAAATATAAAACAATACGATAATATGAGTGCATGAACGCTTTAACACAATATCAGTAATAATAAGCTTTAATTTAATTTTGCTAATATTACATTTCCTGATAAACTACATTTAACCACAACAGAGCATATGCGTTATAACACCAATGGAGGTCGGACAAACACTTCAGTGACACAAATAATACTAATTAGGCAATCACAGCTATAATTAAATGATGAAATCATTTAATTAACATAAGCTCTAAGCTCTATATATATATATATATCCGTGCAAATATATATATATTTTAACATTTATTTTTGCACGGATTACTAATCTGTGTGTCATTTATCGGATAGGATATCTACTTTTTATCATAATTGGTAAAGTGCACAAGAACAACGTTGGCGCGTACGGATTGTGTGTCCACAGCATTACAGTTGAAATTAAGCCAGTAAAAATGTAGTGGAGGTAGTCGAAGAAAACTCGTGCAGTCGACGTTGGCGCGATCTTTGTCAGCTTGTGCTCACGACAGGAAACTACGAGTATGTCAAAACGTATTTTTGCACAACAATTTTAATATAATTTGAATATAATGTAAGAAATGAATAACATATACCGTGTTTTAAGGCATACATCTTTCATAATTATAATTACTTTGTTAAATAATTACCAATACGATGTTTTCCTAATGCCTTACGTTTCTAATTACACAGAGTGCTATTGATGGCTCAGTCGAAACGTACCTGCAAGCTGCATTAATGCGTTATTAACAATTTTGGTTGAGAGCGTTTGTATTATCGAAACGATGAGTAAAGGCATCTTTTTATTGAGTGTTCAGTTTATAGACATTTTTTCCTCAAAAAAGACAATACAGTCACTTACATGTGAAATGTTTACAATTTAAAGAAAATATTATGTAGGTAGTTCGACGTTCTTGTAACATCAATAATTTTGTGAGAGTAACAATGTTATGTATGTTATACAGGGAGACTGGTGTATTACTATCAATATTTAAGGACGTGATATTTGATGATCATATATGAAAAAAAAATATACATATAACCTAAATATTGATAAACTTCTAAGTAAAGTTAACCAACAATTATGTAATTAATTACGCATCGTGTGGACACCCTAGCTGCGCTGTCGGCACAAAACAGGTATGTAGGTAGACACATTTAGTTATCACGCGGTAGTATACCTACGTCCAAACGCCATCACGTGTTAAGAGGGTAGCAGGCTACTTACTTTAATTCTGGCTTCGGATAGGCAAAAATAACATGATATGTCACTCGTTTAAGCAACAAATTTTGTTGACTAGGTAAATGATGTGATCTCGGGAGAAAAATTAATATGAACTGTTTACCTATCTTGGTATTTCCGGCGTATTTAAAAATGGAATCATACTTATTTACAACGATTGTCAATCATGAAACCACCTACTTACCTACATAACTACAGTAACTTGATAATATTGATAGTAATTCACCAGTCGCCCTGTATAATATTAATCTAATTACAAAAGAAAAAAAAGTAGTATCGTTACGAGTATAAACAAAAGAAAATAGTAATTAAAGTGGTAAACAATACGTTGGTAGTAGGTGTGTACATAATTAAAAATTAAAAATAGGTCTTTATAACATGTTCTGCTAATTTAGATTTAAACATATGCATTGACTTACAATTTTTAATTATTGGAGGTAATTTTTTAAAAATCTGCGCACCTTCGAATGTAATCTTTTTTTTTTCCTTAGTTTGTTCGAGTCTACGGTGTTATTACTATTAAACGTAAAATTATAAACGTAATATGAGATCATTATGTGCTCCTGACAGATTTCGGCCAGACAAAGCAATAAGTGCGAAATATAGTGCATAGGTGTTTACAAACAGAAGTGCACTCTTCATTCTTTAACTCTCATAATCCGTTTCGTTTTGAGTACGATAAAATGTTTTTGGGCCTTACGACATTTTCATTTCGCAAAATACCACATGTCTTGTCGTATGTACATAAACATTTGTTTCTTAAATTAGTCGTTACGGCTCTGTAGAGACGAGACAACTATATCAAAATAGTGATGGCACTCTGTATTAAATATATAGTTAAAATAAGAACACCACACCCTCCGGGATAATTTGTAATTTTCGAGTGAAATGTGAAATTTTGTTGGTTTTAGGCACGCTTTATAAATTATTCTCATTTAAACAAATTTATATGTGTATGTTTATATCAAAAAATTTCTGCAGAACTAGACTACTTTAATTTGTTTTTTTTTGTGAAAATATTATTCAGCTGCCCACTGTTAGTTATAAATAATTGAAATTTGAAAAAATTATAAAACTTGAAGTTACATACTACGTAATACCTATAAATATAATATGTATTATAATAAACAAGCAGTATAATATTCGCTATTAATAAATAAAAGAATCACGAACTAAAATCATTAAATTATATGTCTAAATAACACGTGAAAAACTAAGCGCCGCTATAAAATACGCTGCACTTGCTGAATAGGCACAATCAACAACCTCCCGTCAGCCTGGACGGACCTACAGTTGTTAAGTAATACTCGTATTTGCATAAATACTAATCAGGTCAGTGATGTTTTGTTAGTTGATAATTTATAATAAAAATTATGAATAAGGAATATTAATACGAGATAATACGTGTAATATACTCTGTTAGTATATTGGATAAAAACTTACTTGTCTTTTTTTAACTATTTAAAAAAGATAACTTATTACGCTCTTACTTCTGACAACTTACAGACTCTGGGCTGCTACTAAAAATTGTCCACATAAAACCTCGATAAGTTCAAATATTTGCCCAACCCAGGCTTCGAGCCCATCTCTGAAGGATTATAAGCCACTGAACTAACGAGGCAGCTAAACCTAACGTTATATTGGTAAACCTAACCTTATATTGGTATTGAATCGCTTTAAATGCAGCACCACTTTACAGCGTTATGTTAACTTTTCGCCTGATTTAATTATCCTAGCTCAAAACACTACATATAAATTTACACAATTGTTTCAGTGGGGCGTCGTAACTAAACCCGACACAACACGACTTGACACCTACTCTGGGGTGGTAGAGCTTTTATTTATCCATTTTACAGTTTGAAACTTAAGTAAGAAACTAAGTGTTAAGCGAAGGTTCTGTTTATAATCATTTCAAGCGTCACGGTATTCAAACAATAAGGCTTTAAAGATAACTCTTCAACGTTTTATAAATAACTTTTATATTAAAGTAATTGAGTACAATATTTTTGAATTATGAATTTAATATAAATTAATTGATCTACCGCTTCTGAAAATTCACATATTATATGTGTGTGTTTGTAAAGTTCAGTCTGGTTTTTATATGTATTAATGAAAATGAAATAATAATCTTATAAAATTTTAATTTTATTTTTAGGTAAATGTATGGTACATTTACCTAACTAAAAAAACAGTTATGGAGCTTCAAACAAGATTTTTTTACAACTGGAAATATAAGAATTTTCAAGAATTCATATTTCCCATTTTGGAGTATTTGCGAACGAATGCGCTGGCTTACAAATTGTATATATTATATAATTAGTTTTCGCCCGCGACTTCACCGGTGTGTGAGGGAAAATTTAATGATGATATATTGAGAACAATTAAACAAACATGTTTAAGGACTTTTACATTTATAATAATATTATAGTTAGGATTGATAATTATGCAAATAAAACCTGCGACGTACAAATAGGTACTTCTTTTACATAACCAAACAACAGTGGAAGGAGGTAATTTCCTTTCCCGGTTGTAAATCGAAAGGGCTCCGAACAACTCGTGCGAGAATGAAACGTGACTCTACACAAGATTTTCTCTCAGAAAATCTTATGTCCTCAAGCCGTTGGAATTAAAGAATACGTTTCAACAGGATTTATACAAAAGACAAATTGAATCTTTGTAAAGAATTTTCAAGATGTGTTAAGCCGACAATTTATTTAATAAAATTAAAAACAATAACACATTTGTTTTCAATTATACAAAACAGTACCAAATTTATCTCATTCATAATATTTTAACAGACAAGTTCGAGTCACAGATAATAATATTATTTGAAAGAAAATAATTAAAAAAAATCTGTGTTGTTCCAACCTGAACCAAATTTCAGCCATGACAGCAAACAGAAATTTGGGCACTATAATATGTCTTGATAATATAGTGTACAAGTATATACCTAAACCTTCTCCTCAAAAAAAAAAACAGAGGTGCGGAGGCCTTTAGCCCAGCAGTGGGACATTCACAGGCTATTACGGTATATACCTAAACACAGGTATATCTTTGTAGTCTGATAAAACCCATCTCTGCTAGACCGTTATCCAGAAGTCAGAGAGTTCAGATACAAGATCAACGACTTTACGTCTTTTCCGATAAACTATTTTATCAACTTCGTAACTTTAGGCATTTGCAAAGACTTCATTTATAGAAAAACATAATAACGTTAATATGGGTCCAGCACGGGGTTCACACCCAAGACCTTGAAATCTGCTGCTTAATAACATAGGTACTAGTGTAACAAGGCAGTTATTTGTAACTACAAACGACAAGTGTCATAAATAACGATGCCGACTATTCAGTCATAATCACACAGGATATTCGACAATTGCTTCATAACGATCAGTCATGAACTCTCATTTCTATTTCAATGGCTCACACACACTTTGCAAGAGCATAATCATAAAAGTACTGTAGTCGAGTTCCAGGTAGACAAGTGATTTTTAAACAGAAATAAAAATAAATCATTTTATAGAAGGAAGATCACTTGTATTGAGATAAAGACTTTTAAGCTAATATTCTTATAATTAATATCCTTATAAAATAAGGATCTTAATATTTTATAGTGAAAATAATAATAATAGTTCATTCGTTACAGCAATAACCTCAAAAGTATGTACCCAAGTCATTCAATTCAAGTCATAACAAAATGGCCCTAAAAAGTAATATGAGCATTTCTGAAGTTCTTGTTGATACGTATTCAAGCACATGAATACATGAAAACGTCATTGTTCAGTAAAGTGGGTCTTAGAAACCAAGTTAGGTTTAATTCCCAAGTCGGGCCAATAAAAAGTTATTGGGTTTTTCTGTCAGAAAATTCTCAGTAGCAGACCGGAGTCTGGAAGTTGGAAGTGTAAACACTCCCGTGCCTCGGAAAGCACGAAAAGGCGTTGGTCCTGCGCCTGAACTCTTTCCGTTCGTGTTGGATCGCCGTCCTATCGGATTATGAGAGTTAGGGAATAGAGAGTGCACTTGTGTTTGCGCACACACTTGTGCACTATAATATCTCGTGCGTAGTTGGCTAATCGAAATCGGTCTGGAGGACATAGAAAATAATTATTACGAATTTTTGAATGAGCATGCTAATAAATATATATTTGTTTGTAGTCTTTTGAAATCAATAGCTGGTTTAAGCCATATTTTCAACAATAGCTAGTTGTATCGCGAGCACCTAAATGAACAAACTAAACTAACGAACTAAATGCGAATTATTTATTCCGTTTACTAACAATATGTTCAAGACAACTGACGTATCACGTCTGCTCTTTTTATTTCTCTGATTTTTATTACCATTCTAGTATTTTTTAGCAATTGGTTGATAGTAGTGACAGCCTGTAAAGGTCCCACTGCTGGGGAAGGGTAATTACGCCATGCGGATTGGCTATTTTATTTCATTTAACAGAATAACGACATATTCAGGTTTCCTCACGATGTTTGTCTTCACTACCAAAGACGAAATGAATTATGTGGTTGGAACCAATCGGCCTGTCAGGACTTGAAGTGATATTACCGCGCGCATTAAGATGATAAGAGGTATCCTCTATTCCTGGCACATAACTCTTGACACATACCCGCCACGCTAGAAGGAAGTATTGGCGGGTGCGGTTGGGAGTTATTGGAGAAACACTGAAATACGCTCCCAAGTTGAAAGAAAGAAAGAAGCTTTCGATTTAGTTACTCTTCATAACAGTTACCATAGTTGCGCGTATTCTATTACTTACAGTGTGACATTTACGGTCTGCTACATAGAGTACCTTGCTAAACTCCAAAAATTATTTAAAATGAACCCTCTCAGAGATAATAGTGAGAGACCAGATTATAACAAAGGCTTTTTAACCTAGTGTTATGAGCCCTTCATGACCCATTCAACTTAATATAAAACGACCCAAAGGCCTAATTACTGTTTCTTGTCGTTATATAAAATTAAATTGTTGAAATATAACACATCTCATTACTTGTATATGTATGTTTATTATATTTATGATTTTTTTTAAAAGAGATATTATTCATGAACAGTACTTTAAAGTTTTCATGAAGATTTGGAAAAAATAATTATATTTTTGTTTTCCTTTATTATGGCATATAACCTTCAATTTATAAAAAGGTAAGTGTAGGCTTAAGTCCAGTAGTGGTTCATTTACAAGCACCTCATAAGCTAAAAAACAGTAAGTATTTATTTTTTGATGTTTATTTGTCACTGAAACAACAATGGAATAGAATATAAAAACATGCACAATAGCAGGTCTACAACAGTAAGCCATCATAACTGTAAAGTACATCTATAATTGGTAACAACTATAGCCAGATATTATATTTAATCTTTAACTTAATTCCTATTTTACATTTTAATTGCAGAAAATAGGGAATAGTGTACTTAAAAATGTAATTATATTTAATTGATTCACGAAATATAATCACACCTTTGAATACTTACACTTTCTTTTTAAATAAAACATATTTTTATGTCAGAATATTTGGTTTGTAGTTATTCCAGGTTCCTTTTATATGTAAAAAATCACACCAAAGGAATGAAGACGTTGGCAGTTGTTTTATTAACTTATTACCATACTCGGCACGTCGTTCAAACCATTCATCTGAAAGACGCAGAGTTCAGCTCTCCCCCGATTCGATACCACCTTTTAAGTTTTCTAAACTAGTCACGAATTCAAGATGGTTATCCAATAAATTATACCGTCAGAATTTCTTTCTCAGCAACTAAAGCTTTGTTAGTCAACTAAATTGGTAAAAAAAAATACTTTTTAATTTCTATAAAATTTCTGTAAATTGTACTTGTTAGATAATCGTAGGCAGGTTGGTGTGTTTAACTTAGTTTTATGGCATAGCGGAAAATCTCAAAAATATGAAAAACTCAAAATATCTGATCAAAATATTTACGAAAACAATAGTCATAAATAAATTTAAAACGTTGCATGTTGAAATTGTAGCCTAAGCTGATATTCACGTAGCCCTATAATTTTTATTTTTTTATTTCATATAAACAAAGAAATCAACGCCACACTCACGTTATTCGATTAAGGGCCTTGATAAAGTAGAACCATAAAACGCCATACAAAATATATGGCGTCGTATGTAATAAGTTATAGCAAACGCTTTCCTCATGCCTCACAAGCATTTTGATACAATCTCTACGTGACGCGTATTCCTTGACAATCGCTGACACAGATATCGAAATAATCATGAAAGTCACAGAAGTCATCACCATAATGTAAATCATAAGCTAGAAATAAAAACTTTCAAAATGACGGTAAAAGCCGAATTTAGCGAAAGCCAAAGATAATTCCAGTTTGAAATAAAAAATAAAATAAAAATTGAAAGGAGAACATGGAATGATTGAACTGACATACGACAGCATGGTTCGTACAGTCGTTTCTTCTTTGTTCGTCTTAAATTTCTTAATTTTTTTTTAAATCGGTATAGTAGTGATAGAAAAGGCCTTCACATTTGCTATATCTTCGCCCAAGACAAAAGGGTATTAGGTAGGAAGATGGTAGAGCAAGAATATTGAAACGTAATTGAGTGGTAACATTAGTTAATACTTACATTATCAATTATTTGTCAAATTTCCACCATTACGATACCCTTCATCGGCGGTCTCGACACAGACGACACGAACGCAATCACCCAACAAAATTCAGTCGGTAATTTCTATAAATAATCGAACAACCATCGCACAAAAGCCAGCTGCAGGAAACGCTATTTTCAATTAGAGATATTTCACAGAACTGGGTAAAATGATTCAAAAAGTTATGATTTAAAAAACTGGTATATAAAATCAAAATATATGTATTACCTACATATCTATATATAATCGATTTGCTTTGGTCTGGTTATTGGTGTTGCTAAAAAGCAAACACATTGGTCTGGGTGATGTATTATTCCTCAAAATTTAATAAAAACGGTACAATCATGAACATAAATGGTTGCTTTATTAAGATAAATGTAGCCATTCATATCTTTTTACGTGAAAATTTAAATTATGGTAAGAAGCCGGAAAAAAAATTAAAAGAATAATTAATGACATCGAAATATAAATGCATTGTTAAAATTCTTTGCAGTCAACTATTAATAAACGAATCAATATCTAACAGTAATGTGCATTAAAAATTAAAAGGCAAGCATCAAACAGGTCGCAGCTGGAGGCGATCACGCGAGATGTAATGGCCCAATTAGTTTTAACATTGTCCGAAATTGGACCCAAAGTGTTAACGATAAAGTTGCTTACAGTAGTTTTAAACTGTTACTGGACTCTGTTGGTTAATATCGAGGACCTATTAGAAATTTTATGGCCTGTTAGTGTTATTAACAAAACAGATTCAATATTGCATTTATGGAACGATTAAGGGTAGTGCCAAAGATAATATAAACCAAAGAAGCGCGATTAGATATGTGCAATGGTATATTATGGAATTTTCTCTCTGCTCAATACTTAAGATTAATAAAAAAAAATTAAGAACGGCTGTTTATCTTAAGCTATTCATCCTCATGGGTGCTTTTCCTGGTTGATTGATACCAACTTTAAATACATACTCGATTGGTCTTGATTCTTAAATTGGCTCTTGCGATATACGCGGATTAAGATGTAGTGACTATTGTATATCATTCTTATTCTTATAATTATCGATAATGATATCCATAATATCATCTTTGATAAACCAAACAGCTGCGGCTCACAATGGCGCTTTGACCTGTATGCAGAAAAAACTCTGAATGAATTAAAAGCATCGTAATTTTAAGTATTAATACGAAGATGAGAAGCTTTGATGAATATATTTCTTTTCATAAAATATTACAATATTTACGACGTACCTTATTATAATATTTAAAACGAATTTTATAAGAATAAAAAAGTAAAATGTAAGAAGTAATAAAAGCTAAGTAGAAACCAAAAAGATCCTTAAATGTAACGAAGTAGAAAGGCTTTTTGATTGAAGTTAAGTTCAAGAGTTAAGTTTATTTTTGGGTACATTTTTTTTAAATTATTATCTATTTTGTTTTTTATGTTTTGCATTATGAAAATAAGAATAAAATACCACTTTAAATTTATTCATGATGTTCAACGTTCGCGTCCATTCACCAGAAATTATTTTAATTAAAATTGTAAGGCAGACGGACTAATGGATCATCTTATGGTAAGATCACATCCACGCATTAAGATTGGCATTTTAAGAAATGTTAGGACCATCCATACTCCTCTAACTCCAACTAAGATATTACATACATAGGTGAGACTTATAAATAATTGCAATTAACTTGAAATACACGCGGTATACTCCTCAAAAGGGAGAGGAGGCCTTAGCCCAGCAGTGGGACATTAACAGGCTGTTACTGTGTACACGCGGTATATTTCTTCACGAAAACATGATTAAATAAAACTGCATTTTACTCATCTGTCCTAGTACATAAAACATGTTTATATTGAACGAAGGCACGAGTTCAAGTACGAGCAAGCACTTCTGCATTTTTTAATCTCCTTGTCCTGCGTTACGGTTACACAACATAAAAAAATTAAACCGACTTCAAACATAATATAAAATGCACTAAGATACAGTACAATACATCCACAAGCGCCTCTCACGTCTCACCCTCGTATTGTCTATCTCTATCTGTCAATCTTAGCCTTTTCTCATTATCGACTGAAAAAAAACAATAGTTTAGTTTCGCATATAGAGTTCGATGTTTCAATCACGGATGTATTACCTAAGCGCGATTTCCGATTTGGATTTTTCCTTAACTGGCTATTATATAACCTTCTAAGACAGTAAAAAAATAATTAATATAGAATTAATATATGTCTTAGTAATGAAATTTAGTTATGATTGTACTTTGTCTTTTTTTGATTGTTTTACTTCTTAAATTTAAATTTTTTAAATCGTTATACCAACTTTTATCAGTTTTAAATATTTACTAATTAAAATAAAAGGTTTAAGGTATAGATATCTATTTCACATTTATAATGTAAAGATGTGCGCATGTATAAGCTTTATTTTTCTATTTTGCTCATGCTTCGTTGTTGTTTTTAGCTTCTCTTTTTATAGCAAGTAATCGTAATTGTGATTTAAAAAGTATATAGCGTTTGCTTTCAAATGATTTTACCAAATCTGTGGATGTATTATAATTGTATGTATGTTAGAATAACCAGTGTAAAAATCACTGGCAAACCTAATAAATAAATAAAAGATAAGCGTCGAAAATAGAACCTTCAAGTTGTTTATAAAATAGAACCTTAAAGTTGTTTATAAGCCACATTTTGGCAAAAAATCTGCTAAAATGCGTGCTCAACTATTTGCTCAATTAGTCGGATACGGTACTCCCTTTGCCAATATATGTTTATACATATTTAGTAATACAAATTGAGCTCCAAACGTTTTCCTTAACAAGGAGAAAGACCGTTAGCCAGTGGGATAATGATGCTATTGATGTATATCAGGGTACCAATGAAACAGCAAATACAAAACAGATTATAAAAATCTTAGCACAAAACATAACTCTATATGAAATATTTGTATTTAATTAACATTAACTTTCATAAATTGGTAGATAAGAATAACTACTGAGCTTCTTTTAGGTTTTTCTCGATAGAATCTATATTGGTGACAACACCGGTGGAACTTTTATATTTAATCAAATACTACATCATGACAGTTCAAAAGTGCTCTTATAAATCTAAGTTTTATACAAATATTCTTTATTCAAGCAAACTTATAAAAGCACCTTTCGTAAAAAAATAGAACAGTCACCTAAACGTTAGCTTAAATACCTATAATGAAACGACTCATAAAAAATTCCGTTCCCCTGGACCAGTTTCTTAATGCAAACAAATTGTCGGCCATCTTGAATAGAGTAACTGCTTCTAAGTGGGCACGGATTTTTTGATGCGCATGTTTATTTTCCTCAAATAAACTAAATAATAAATTGAGGCAGTCGCGGGACGCCTGGCATGTGTGAAAAATCATCGAGTGAAATTATTAATGATTGTTGAAAGAATTTATAAAATTTTAATAAAATATTTAGTAAGATAAATAAAATATAGATTTTTGTTAATTAAATAAATATATTTTTCTTATTACTATAATAAAATATATCAATGAAGTATATGGTATTCGCACCACGCACACACACGCACAGGGAGTAGGAGCGGCAGAAATAGGGCATGAAGGCGTACCAGTCGGACTTATCGCCGAATCGTGCAATTAAACGTTTTACATCAAAACTACCTCGAATTTTATAACAAATATAAAATGTTTTAAATATATTTTTCTGACATTATACTACAGGTTTTTTTGGGATAATTAGTATGGCAATATTAATATTCCTTTGGTCGTACTAACTTTTGACCTCACTTGTATATGTAACGTTGGCTCATTTTCTTTCTTTACACTGGAGCAAATTAATACAGTTGCTGTGAGGTGATAAAAAAAATGATGAATTTACCAAGATGGGCAGACCGCTGGACTCTATAGTAAATTTACAACGCTAAACTTCGCGATATATTCTAGAAAACAATTTTAAACTAAAAATGAATTAAATTGAAAATTGGTTTTGGTGGTTTCTATCTACTTAACAAGTGATGACATTAGAGACTTGATATTTTCTTAACTGTAGTTACTAAGTAATTCTCAAGGACTTTGTAAACATGTGTTTAGTTAAACAATGATTTCTCTCTTTCTTTCATCATTGATTTAAAATTCGAAAAAAGAAGACAGCATTAATTAACTAATCAAAGCTCCCTAAACAAAGCCTTTGTTATTAACAGGGATGACCGCTGATACATACATATATTTATTTATTTTGTTCGGACACAAATGATTTGGTGATTGGTGTTTATTAATTATCATATATAACAATAAAAAATAAAATATAAAGTCGAATTGAATGAGAAGTAAATTAAAAAAAAGGTTTTTTAAAATGCATTTACGAGTTGCGGTTTGAATTTTTTATCACATCATAATTTTTCCTTATATTTTCCTTTTTCACTTTCATAGACTTGATTTTTTTAATTTTAATTATTTACAGATTATAAATAACGTTTAAAACTTCAACTGTTTACTTAGTTTAGTTCATTCGTAATCTCTTCGAAATGAATTATATTTAATAATAAAACAATAGGATAATAATTCTTACATATTTAACATTAAGGTTCAACTTAGTTTGATTTAGAACAATATGTTACAACTATTATATATTAGACTAGCGAAGTTTTAAGCCGAGGCCTCGCATTTTCCGTGGTTAAAACCCCTATATTATCGCTATGCAAAAAATCACAATGACCTTTCTCATTATATATAGGGATTTTAAACCATTCCACTCATTTACATAAGTGATTTATCCTTGTTTACTGCTGCTAGTATGATATCGTCGTTTTATATATAACACATTCTTAGTCATCCGAATAATTTCTTAAATGTGATATCCTGTGTCGTATATAAGCGTCAGTGTACAATTTTCCTCTCAGTATATATTAGTGTGTGCACGATGAAGATACTGTTTAATGTGTTGCTCCTTGTGGTCACATCTTATTGTCACCACAATCACAATCGAGACCACAGACATGACCACGACAATGATGGTCCAGGTCAGTTCTAATAGTTCAAATTATATTAATGACACTTGTATTCATTTTAGTTCTTTTCTTACAATTTAAAGACGATAATTTATCATTTAATAGTAACAGTAACAGCCTGTTAATGTCCCACTGCTGGGCTAAGGCGTCCTCTCCATTTTAAAAAGGTTCGGAGCTTATTCCACCACGCTGCTCCAATGCGGTTTGGTAGAATATACATGTGGCAGAATTACAATGAAATTAGACACATGCAGGTTTCCTCACGATGATTTCCTTCACCGTCAAGCACGAGATGAATTATAAACACAAATTAAGCACATGAATATTCAGTGGTGCTTGCCCGTCTTTGAACCCACGATCATCGGTTAAGATTCACTAGTTCTAACCAAATTTTATTTAATAGTAATCACCAGTAATTATGTATCGGTATGCAAGCTCGCGTTTCGATGATAGTTTTAATAAGTGCTTCAAAATATTACCTGAAATACTGTGTTGACATAAATGCGTGGAACTTGTTAAAAATAACACGTTTGATGCACCAAGGTCAGTTCAATTCAAGGACAATAGCGTTATCACGTCCTAACAGGTACTATCCTCCTAGCTAGTCGTTTAAAAAGTGTGTATATAAATTACTTGGCAATGCTTATGCTTCAACCGCATAATATATTTCACAAAAATAATAAAAAAATACCTCATTAGTCATTACAATCGCGATCACGCCAAGCAATCTTTCATTCCGTGCCAAGTGCTAATAAATAATTAATTCTTATCTAAGTATTAGTCCAAATTGTTTAGTCATTGCTCCAATTTCTATTTTTTTTTTTGTATTTAAAACTTTAAAGAAAGAGCAGTAGGCATTTAAGTAGTACTAACTAAAATTATAAACGCGAAAGCGAGTTTGTTTGTTACGCATTCAAGTCTTAACAATTCATCCGACCATCATGAAATTTTGCATACACGTTGTGAGGGGTACAGATAAGCATATAGAGTAACGAGCACTTGCTTTCACTTGCCGTTTGAAGAAAGTAGTTTAAAATTAAACTCAAAACTGCTGGGCAATGGCCTCTTCACGCACACATGGCAGAATTTTGTCCGACATGCAGGTTCCTAGGATCTTGTCCTTGAATTATAAGCTTAATTTAAAGTCATCAGAGTTCAGCGTTTTCTGTAAATTGGTTCAAATTTAAAATTTATAAGTTAATTAAATATGAAAAAAAATCGAGTGCTTTAAAAAGGATGAAATATTCTTCTTGAGGTTCTTCCATCTGAAGCAAGCAATTGAAATTAAAATTACATAATTTTTTCAAAAAAATAACGTTCGTTTTACTACTTTGTTTTCGCTAACAATGAGTTCAATATGTTTTATTCTGTATTATAAATTAAAGCAACAATGATACAAACTTTTCTTCAATTATTTAACATTTTTTTGAGTTTAAGAGTATAAGCAGGCAACATTGGAATATTAAAAATGAAAAGAATTGATGAATACTCCAGATTTCCAAACAAAACCCTTTATTCTTTTCTTTTCTTTAAATTATTACAAAGATTCCTATATGAAATATGATGAATCTCTTAGTTTTAAACTTTTAGTGGTTTATTAATAAATTTAAATGGGTGTCAACGCTGTAATCAATTTATAAAACTTATAATTATTAAAATCGGTTATCAATCACTCGAATATGATAATAGAATTGGCAAGCAATCAATACGTGTTGATTGTTGACGTTTATTGACGTAGGCAGTTATTTGATCTACTCACTATAACGACGATAAAAATTAAAAATTTAAATACAATGTCTGGGGGAAATTTACTAAAATTCCTATTTCTATGATAAATGAATTTAACGCCAGTATTTTTAAGTAGAATACATCCCGAACTGCAGTGCTATTCCGTAAGAACTCACTTTGTTACTTACTCGTGAAAAGATTGACGACAGACTTAATAGTGATAATATTTTGGTACGTATATTCTTCAAATGTTATAATTACCGACTGACCGTAACCTGATTGGCGTAAGTCAATATCGCATAACATTTTCTTACATTTCACGACCGTTTTCAGCGGTGAGATTCGAGATTTTCGTACTGAATAGTACTGATAGCTATAGATTTAATTTTATTAATAATGTGAAATGATAATTCTTAAGTTCTTGTAGAACCAACTTCAATCCACGAAACTTTGTTTTTGCTTATGTCTTGCTTTCGTTGCCGTAACACCGATTTGAAAAACAACGAATGTAACTTTTTCAAGTTGCTTTATATTTATTTATATTTTTGTATTGTTCTCTCTTATTTGAGGATTTATTCTTCTATTTATGAAATAATCTATAAAATTGTGATTCAATTTAAAATATTCAATAAACAAAATTGTAAATAAAAAAAATGTGTTCTATAAACATCATAAAAATCCTCTATATCTTTTACATAAATTAAAAAAACATATTTAAATACGGCTATTAAAATTAAAATCTGTGATCAATTATTTTCAAATTTGGAATGCAACACCGTTAACAACGTTACTATATTGACTTCAATAAACAAGAACAAAAAGGGATTACCAATAAAATTCACAAAGCGACAAAGGCCGTGAATTTTTTGAAAAAGGTTAATACTTTGCTACAAATAAGTTGTGTGTAACTAACCATTCCTTTTTGTGAAACATCTATTGCCGCGTCTTGGGGGTAAACCGACTTGTGTGCCTTGACGTCAAACGGTATGTCGCTCTCTAATGTCATCATGCCCCCATTCCGCTGCGGCTCTCTACTCCCTTGTGTGTGTGTGGCGCATGTGTGTAAGAAATATATATTTAATTTAATAAAAATAATAATAATTGGGACTTTTATCACACACGGCCATCTAATCCCAAATTAAGTTTGTACAAAGTTTGTGCTACGAAACCAGACAACTGATATACTACATATACTACTTTTCTTTTGTAAATACATACTTATATGGATAATAACACCCAGACACAGGACAAACAGACATGTTCATGCACTCAAATGTCTGTCCTGGGTGGGAATCGAACCCACAACCTTCGACGTGAAAGACAAGTATCTACCAACCACGCCAACGGGCTCGTCAAATATCTGTTACATATAATAACCAATTAAAAATATATTGACCGCTCCCCCCTGCAATTGCAATCTGAATTGCAGCTACTCGTAGCATTCTTGTTATCATACCGTGTGGTCATGATTTGTCAATCAGTCAGTAAGTTACACCTAAACTAGAAACATAAAATTTATATTTATATTCATTTATTATCATATAAATAAATATATATTAAATAAAGCTTAGCAGTAATGTATCTGTCATCGACGTAAGCGCACGGAACTATATAGCTCCGTAAAAAAAAAATTGTTTTAAAAATATAAGGACTGTGTTTTGAAATCATAAAACGTAGATATGTGTAAATAACAAAGACAGTGTGTGATCTATATAAAAACATTATTGTTTGAATAAGTTTAATACGCAAAAGGGTGAAACGATAATTATATAATATAGGTACTTTTACTGAGGGCAGTGAGTTATTTTACGAGCAAAATAAGTTAAGAAAGTAGTGTATTAATAGAAATAAATGCTTTATAAAACGATTTTAAGAAACACCTAAAGTTCTAGTAATTTATTTTAAAACAAAGAAATACTTTAAAAAATATACAGTGAAGTGAGTAGATACAAAGAGAATAACTTTTTTTGTAGCGGGTGTTTAATAAAATCTCCAGGCGCAGATTATAATATTGTACATACAGTTCGCAATTTTTACTTGAACGATAACCATATCGTTGGCCCAACGGTGTGAACCATACTTCCACGCACGAGCGATACGGGTTCAAACCCAAGTTGTTGGTGACCTATTTCAATTTATTTATTTTTCTGTTAAGAAGTTGCTGTTATAGTCGTTACTAAGTAAGAATGATTCCACAGAAAAAAATAATAACAACAAGAAATAATACTTCTCCAGAATCTTACAATGTGACAAATCGGCAAAAAAGCAAACAGTCTGAAAAGTGGTCGCCTGCATCAGAACAACTTACTAAACAAGACGTTGAACAAATCATTCGTAATGAGTTTCAGGCCTTTAAAAATTTACTATTGGATGATATCACTAACATGTTAAACAAAATGATTCAAGAGAATCTTAAACCTATAAAAGAGCAAATATCTACTATTGAAAACTCGATGACTTTTTTGAGCGAAGAATACGAATCTACTAAAAAAATAATTGCAAGTTACGACGATAAAATTGCGGAAATGGAAAGAGAGAAAAATGCACTAAAAAATGTAACATCTGATTTGCAACAACGAATACATACTATGGAGCAGTATAATCGATCAAATAACATTGAAATACAAATGATTCCTGAGCATAAAAATGAAAATTTAATTAGTGCAGTAATGCAACTGAGTAAAGCAATATCATGTGATCTAAAGGAGTCTGATATACATCACTGTACTAGAGTTGCAAAATTTAACAACAGCGACAAAAGACCCAGATCTGTGATTGTAAAGCTATCCACACCACGAATGAGAGACACGATGCTAGCATGTGTCATTAATTACAATAAATCGCATCCTGACGATAAACTTAACACAAGTCACATAGGTATTGCAGCAGATAAGCAGCCAATATATGTTATGGAACACTTGTCACCGGCTATTAAGTCTTTACATGCAGCAGCTCGAATAAAATCTAAAGAAAAAAAATACAGATTTGTGTGGGTTAGACAGGGCAAGGTATTTATGAGAAAGACAGAACATTCAGAATGTATTTATGTAAAAAATCATACTGTTTTGAATAATATCCAGTAAATTGCTTTGCTCTCTAAACTCATAGATCATTTTAGTGTTTCATGTTATAAAATTCAACGGTCTTAATATATACTACCAGAACGTCCGAGGTCTCCGTACTAAAACTCATGACTTCATCTGCAATTTATCGTGTACTAATTATGATGTTATTATATTAACAGAAACGTGGCTTAATAATAAAATAGAGAACCATGAAGTATTCGACAACCGTTATACAGTATACAGAAGAGATCGTGATAGTTTACTTTTACATGGTAAAAAAGATGGTGGTGGAGTTTTAGTGGCGGTCTCAAATAAACTGAAATCAATGCGACTCAGTTTTTGTGAAAGTCAGTGTGAAGATCTTTGGATAAATATTGAACGAGAAAATTGTTACGATGAGTGTAACTCAATTGCATTATGTGCAGTTTATTTGCCTCCTCCCGTCAGCCGTAATATGCTATCTAATTTTATCAATAATTTTAATAGTAGAATTGCAGAGAATAGACAAAATGTTATGCTCGTGGGTGATTTTAATTTAAGTAATATCAATTGGTTCGCTACTGATGATAATGTTATTTCTAATAGTTCCTTAGGAAATTTGCTAGTTGATTTTGCATCTCTCAATAATTTAGTTCAACATAATAACATTAGTAATAACAATAATAAAATATTAGACTTAATATTCAGTAATCATAATAACATAAAAATTAGTAAGTCTATTTTGCCAATAGTGCCTCCAGATCACCACCATCCTCCCTTAGATATATTAGTTTCTTATTCATCAGGAACTTCTTTAAAAAGTAATGTTATTGGTGATAAGAAGAACTATTTTAAAGCTGACTACGTAAGTATAATTTCAGAATTAAATAATATCAATTGGTTAAGCGAATTTTGTAATTGTAAGTCAATAAACCTAATGATCGATAAATTTTATAAAATTTTGAACAAATTGATCGAAAAATATGTACCAAAAAAGAAACAAAAAGGTAAACAATATCCTCCATGGTTCACTAAGGAAATGATAAATTTATATAAAGAGAAACAAGTTTTTTTAAATAAATACAAAATATATAAAAACCCACTTGATGAAATTTCATTACGTCTTTTGAGCAAACGTTGTGCAGATTTATCGAAAATTTGCTACAATAATTACATTAAGATTGTTGAAGAAAATGTTAGTAGAAATCCTAAATATTTTTGGTCATACCTTAAGGGCAAACAAGATAATAGTACCGCACTCCCAGGCATAATGACTTACAAACAAAAAGTAATGAAATCGGGATCAGAAATTTGTAACGAATTTGCCTTGTATTTTGCTTCTGTTTACACACAATCTCAAAGTTCATATACATTACCATCTTATAGTAATCAATGTAAACATGACTTTGGAGCGTTCACTAATTTTGTAATATCGCGAAGACAGATTTATCAATACTTAAAAAGACTTGATACAACTAAAGGGACAGGTTATGATAATATCCCTCCTATATTTATTTCTAAATGTGCATGGGTACTAAGTTTCCCTTTATATTTATTATACAACGAATCACTTCGCTCAGGTGTTTTTCCCGATAAGTGGAAAATAGCTAGGATCGTATCAGTATATAAGTCCAAGGGTAGTGAGTGCATTGAGAATTATAGACCGATTTCCATACTTTCCACTTTTGCCAAAGTATTTGAAGCAATAGTTTACCCATATCTAGAATGTCATGTAAAGCAAATGAATAATAATAACCAGCATGGCTTTATAAAGGGTCGATCTACAACATCAAATCTTGTTTCGTACAGTGAATTCATTGTGCCAGCTATTGATAACCACAAGCAAGTTGACGCAATTTATACCGATTTAACCAAGGCTTTCGACAAAGTTTCGCACGATATTTTACTCTTAAAACTAAGCAAGTACGGATTCAATGGTAATATGCTTGAGTGGTTCAAATCATATTTATACAATAGACAACAATTTGTTGTCTTAAAAGGTTTTAGCTCGAGTCTATATAAAGCCTGCTCCGGGGTTCCTCAAGGGTCACACTTAGGACCTTGGCTCTTTAATATCTTCATTAATGATATTTGCGATACGGTACATTATAGTAGAGTATTTTTATTTGCGGACGATTTAAAATTAACAAAAGTAATAAACAACTTAGCTGACTCAGAGCTCTTACAGGCGGATATTAATGCTATATATAATTGGTGTAAAAATAATAAAATGGAATTAAACGTCAGTAAATGCAAGCATATAAAATTTACGCGAAAGCTCAATATAATCAAAACAATATATAGCATTGATAACATCAAGTTGGAGGAAGTTTTTGAAATAAGTGATTTGGGTGTCATTTTTGATGACAAGCTTACTTTTGTCCCGCACTTCAATAAAATAATTACGAAAAGTTCCAAAACGTTAGGATTTTTAATTAGAAATGGTAAACACTTCACGAATAACACGAAAAAAATAATCTATAACGCTTACGTGCGTAGTGTACTGGAGTACGGTAGTGTTGTGTGGAATCCTTGTTACAATGTACATCGTCTGCGTATAGAGAGAATACAGAAGCGATTTGTATATCATCTATCCAGAAACAAAAAAACCTCATACAATAAATCTAATAAAAATTACAGCAATCTCTTGAAAGACTTTAATATGGATAGTCTCTCTGTACGCAGACAATTGTTAGATCTCTCTTTCCTATTTAAGATAATTCGTAACGAGATCGACTGTACTTACTTACTTGAAAAGATATACTATCGTATTCCAAGGCGCAATGTTCGTAGTTTTCTGGGCACTTTTGATGTCAGAATATCAAAAACGAAATTAGGATGTAATGCACCAATGCCTAGATCATCACGGTTGTACAATGGTTTTTGTCAAGATCTAGATATTTTTAATGACTCTGCCATGATTTATCGTAAACGGGCGCTAGAATTGTTGAGAGATGCAAATAAATAATAAATAAATAAATAAATAATAAATAATGTTATCTTAATTTTATTTTGTATTAATTAGTATATTTTTAGTAATTTTTTTTGTAACGTAAACTTTGCATGAATTTAATGAATTATTTAATTTTAATTTGTACCTATATCAATTTCAAACTATTTGTGTTATTAATTTTAATTTTATTAAGTGCATGTTTATTTTTTTATGATCTTTAATTTGTACCAATTTGGACTTTTTTTTTTTTTAATCTTTCTACTCATGTTGCTATAATTATGTGTTAATGTATTTTTAAAACAAATATTGTAATTGTTGTGGCTACTTTAAAAAGCTTCACATGTTAGCTATTTTCACTAAATTGTTTTACATTTGTCATTAAAACATGTAGTAGCTACTAGTGGTCCTTAAAATAAATAAAATAAAATAAAAAAAAATAAAGCTTAGCAAATCAAGCAAATAACATCTAAATCAAATCAAAATATTAGACAGCAAACTAATAGGCCTTTGATAAGAATTCATACAAATAAATTAAATAAAATAATTTATCCGTGAGATTACTATGTATGTAATTTGTTTTTGTAACAACGGTGCGATAACTTGACAACTTACTTTACAGATAAAACTTAAAAATAAAAATTAATTTTTATTATTAATAAAGAGTTAATTTAACAGGAACTAACTCTTATATCTCTTATATTTCAAAGAATAAAACGATTTTCTTTAAAACCATCCGGCCTTAAAGAATACTTGTATAACTTCAAAGAATCCGCTAGTGTCGCAAAACTATCGATAGTATCGACAGTATTGTCACGTGACGATAATATCGATTGATTATCGATACCATTGCTTACATTTTAACTATCGATAGAAGATCGATTGTCTATCGATAGTGAACTATCAATGAATCATATATATATTTTTTTTTACCAATAGAAACACCAAAACAACCCATCGCTATATCTCCGTATGGCGAGTTCCATGGCGGCTACAATTTCACACGGCGCGGGCGCAAGTTTGAAACCTATCGTGGCATACGTTATGCACAGCCACCCATTTCAAACTTAAGATTTCAGGTATGAATAATATGAGGTTTTTTTATAAAAAAAATATTAAACAATCATATATGACCGAAGCGCAGTAACGGTAGATTTTAAATCTATATTAGAACAATAAAAACCCTCACGTTAAAAACATATTACGTAAAATAAGTATGTTAGTTTTCCCATCGATGTTTTTTATCGCAACATACTAAAATTAGTATATAACGATAAAAAATACATTATATGCATAACAATTAACTAAAAAATTAATTAATTAAATAGAAAATATACAAAGACATTTCAGTGATAGTCATTAGTGTTGTGTGTCCAACTCCAGTTTTGGATTTGAGACACAATTGACGCGCCTCGTCGCTGTTCAATCCCATCCAATGTCTGACCATACCATAAAGTTAATATTTTTTTATTAATACAAATAGTTGGTTATAGCGAGAGTAGTTGAAGGTATAAAACTTGTTCATATATACGCAGTTTCATACGCTTTACTTCCACAGCCACCAGTACCGATCCTAGAATATAAGAGTCCAGTAGACGCAAGTGAAGATGGGCCCGCATGTCCATTCCGAGCTTTGGCTATCAAAAACATTGATGAGGATTGTCTCACTATCAACGTTTACACTCCGCTTAAGATAGACAGGTATACATATTAATATCAAAACTTGTTATACGCACAATATTTTTTATTATTTTGTAAGTTTTGAAAAAATTTAAACAGTAAAGCTTCAATGTTGAATAAAGTATTCTGATTTTGTTCGCTATGTATTCTCAATGTGATTCTTTTTTTATAATAAATAGATCAGTAGTAACTTTTTGCATTAAAAATATTAATATTAAAATAATTTATATATTTTGTTGACGAATTAACTATTTTAATATAACGTTTCAGAACGGAACCTCTACCAGTGATATTCTTTATACACGCCGGCGGATTCTACTCAATGACTGGACGCAGTGATCTGGCTGGACCACACTACCTTCTTGACCGGGATATTGTACTTGTCACTATCAACTATAGAATCGGCAGCCTTGGTTAATAATTTACTTAAATTTTCAAAACCATTAATTTTCTTATCATCATCATCATTAAAAAAACTATATTATTCCATAAACTTTTATAATTTAGGTTTATGTATAATGTCTTGTAATAAATATAGTATCATCCCCAATCCCACCTGGGTTGGTTCATCAAGTATTTATTCGTATCAAAAAGTTTAATTCTTGTGTGTTTTGAAAAATGAGAAAACAAATATTATGATGACTCACGACGTATACCAATTCCTTACAATTATATTTCGACTTAAAAATTGTAAGACCTCTCATTAACAGGTTTCCTGAGTACTGGTGATGAATTGGCACCAGGTAATAATGGATTTAAGGATCAGGTGGTAGCACTACAGTGGGTGCAGCGCAATATCGCTGCATTTGGTGGAAACCCCAACAAAGTTACTATAGCTGGCTGTAGCGCTGGTTCTATCAGCGTCATGCTGCATATGGTGTCACCGATGTCCAAAGGTAAAATTAGTAGTAAACTACCATCTTCCTGTTATCTTTACAGAAAAAAACTTTGATAGGTTTTTGTTATGTTGAGCTGGGATTTAAAACATCAGAATCACCAGCTTAATAAGGTAGCCAATAGATTCAAGAGTTGGTAACTATTATCGAGTAATGTTCGAAAGGCTACGGGTTCCATCGTAATGAAACGGGCGCGTCGAAATCATATCGCCACGCTGGTCGAATGATATTTTCGGAACATATCGTACATTTTCCGATAAATTAATAATATTGATGAAACCGGAAGTCTATTATAACATAAAAGTAACCTCATAGGCAAATTAATTAATGCCGTACATACATATGAACATATATTGATAATATATTTATTCATTTTTTTTCAAAATTTGTTTTCATTCCTCAAATATGTTTCAGATTTATTCCACAGGGCAATTTCAATGAGTGGTTCACCCCTAAAAGTGAGACCTTTTCCAAACAATTTATATAAGTTAGCAGTAAGGCAAGCGGAGATTGTTGACTGTCCCACATCCAACTCAAAAGCCATCGTCGACTGCTTGAAGAATAAACCTTGGAAAGATATAGGAAACTCCGTTTCGGGTTTTTATGTAATATTTTTTGATCATAATTTAAAAAAGCATAAATTATTATTCTTGCAAATAGTCTTTTTTAGTATTAAAAAGAAAATTTTATTTTTAAAGGAATTTGGATACGACCCTTTAAGCATTTGGTTTCCGGTGGTGGAGGAAGACTTTGGTCAAGAGAGGTTTTTGCCCATTGATCCCGTGACCGCGATTAAAGAAGGCAAAATGAACGCCGTACCGTACATAATTAGTCAGACTCAGGATGAATTCTTCTGGAAAGCTTTTAGTTCGTATTTTTAACTTTCATTTTAAATTTAGTTTTTCTTTTTGTTAATTAATATTTTCATTATGCTATTTTGTTTTCCAACAGCAATAGTGAGGAATGAAACATTATTGAACAAAATGAACTCTGAATGGGAATCAATAGCGCCTATATCATTCTTGTTACCACAAACCAATGCAACCTATACTACGAACAGACTGCGCACGGAATATCTTCATGACAAGCCATTGAAAAATGACAAGGAAAGTGCAAAAAACCTTGGCTTATTATACCAGGACTCCATTGTGAGCTATCCTGTTCACAAGTAAGTGTGAAATGAAATGAATTAGTTAAATAAATCCTTGCCACTCGTAATATTATAAATGCGAAAGTAAGTTTGTTGGTTCGCTTTCATGTCTTAACTAATCAATCGATCATCATGACATTTTGCAAACACGTTGTCAAAGATACAGAAAAGGTTATAGGTTACCTAACACAACCCCCCCCCCATCGATATCAATCACAAGGACACCATATTGAATAAAAATAATATTGAAGCAATCATACTTTTTTAATACTTACTTAAATAACATCATCAGCGCACTAATATATAATATAAAGGAAATAATAAAATTTAAAAAAATAATTGTAAAATAATAAGATAAGCTTATAATAAAAGAAAACTACTAAAATTCTAACTAACTTACTATTAACAGGTTGGTTAACTTGATGAGTCGCCACTCTCCGCAGCCTGTGTGGTACTATGAGTTTGCCTATATTGGCACTAACAGCTATTATCAGGATCTTACGACTGAGAAACCATTGGGTGAGTACACTTTTAATTATATATACCCGCCTAAATCCACCCAGAAAATCTACAAATAAGCATTTTACTTCAATAATTAATTCTGATATTAAAATATCCAGGTGCTGCTCACCACGATGATCTGATTTATCTGTTCCCCCTGAGCCTCCGTTTCCCTGCCATCGGTACAAATGGCTCGGACTCTACTATCGTCGACAGGATGACCGGCATTTGGTACAATTTCGCTAGACACGGGTAAGTTGTATGATTAAAATACAGACCAACAACATCCCAGATTTCAAGGAAGACGATTGGCATACAAAAGTTCAGATTAAAGTCGTAAAAATAAAAAATACCTTCTGTAAAAATAAATGAAGATGAGTTGAAGAGAACAATGTTTTATACGTCCCAAATTATCGCTTACAATTCGCCTACATTTACGGAATTTTCCCGGTTGTTGTCTAAACAAAGAAGCGTAATTATCATATTTCAAACTTTTCAACTAGTTCTCATTTTATTCACATTTTTGTCCGTCCTGTAAAACTGCACTATTGTATATCCGTTTTATTACGAGCTTTCGAAATATTTCAACAGAAATTTTAAGCGTTTACATATTATAAGAGATATTAAACAATGCAAATAAAGTTTTGTTCTTCTGTTATTTCTGTAGGAAGTTTATTTCTCCTTGCATTTTTTCGACTTATAACATTATTGCGATATGTATATGGATATTGACTGTCTTGTTGGTCTGGTGGCTAGATGTGAGGCCACAGATCCCAAGGTCCTGTGTTCTAATCCCAGGACGGACCAATAAAAAGTTATTGGGTTTTCCCGTCCAAATATTCTCAGTAGCTGTCCGAAATCTGATAGTTGGAAGTGTGTGCACTCCCATGCTCCGGAAAGCAAGTTAAGCCGTTGGTTCTGAGCCTGACCTCTTTTCGGTCGTATTGGAATTGCCGTCCCATTGGAATATGAGAGCGACGGAATAGAAAGTACATCTGTGTTTGCGTACACACTTGTGAACTGTAATATGTCCTGAAAAGGTGGCTAGTCTGCATTGGCCGCCATGGCCGAAATCGTACAGGAGGATGTTTATGTTTCGCCATCTTACTTAGTCCAATTCCATTGGCAGAAAATGCGTCGATGGATTTAATCCTTTGCAGACAATAAAGTTAAATAATCAAATAAAAGATTAGTGTAAATCCAATATCATTGCTGTTTCAGTGATCCGAATTATGGAGATCTTCCTGAACTGGACAATTTTAAATGGCCCCGCTTTCTGCCTAACAATCGCCAGTACTTGCGTATTGACACTGAACTAAATGTACAGAAGAATTTGAAAGAGGAGAGGATGAAGATCTGGGAGGAACTGTTTCCAGTGCCTTATTAATTTATATAATGTCTTATTTATATACAAAATATTATATATTCAATACAACGGACGCCGTTTTTAAGTAGTGTGTAATGTAAATATGCTTATCATATGTATATTAAAGTGATCTTTTCCAGGACTTTTTTAATTGCCTCTTTCTATTTAGTTACACTTAATACATATTGCAATACGATAAAACTCAATTTTATTAACTTTTTTTTACTTTTTATTATCAACCAACTACAAATGTACAAACTGCCACAGGATCAGCGAAACAATCCAGAACTGAGAACCAGTAAAAGAAACTCGTCGAGTTTTGGTCAAGTATTATAATTGTTTCCAATTTTCATTTTTAAGAAAAAATAGCAAAAAGGCGATCGCTTCATTTCTAAAGTGTGCTAACTTTCTAATTATATAATAACCCACACAGAGATTTCATAACATATTTTAATTTAGCAACAGTGTGGACGTTTACTGAATTCCTATTTTAAAACCGTATCGTACCGTACATTACCTCACATAAAAGTCACTGATGCAGTCGAGTAACAAAGGTAATAAAGTTTTTAAAAGGGAACATATCCTTATATATTATTTGAAACAATAATTACCATTGGTTTACAAACAGCCTACTTATCCATTCTTATCCTGATGACTTGATTGTGGTTACATTAACAACACAACCATACAATATAAAGTATATATTAACTTAAGAGATCTACATTTGCCTAAATTTCCAAAACGAGTAATTTGAATAAATAATTTGAATAATTCAAGTATTCCATCCAAGAGAAACTCAGACTTTATCTGCGAAAGCTTGTTGTGTTTGTAAGTAATAAAAAACATTATTTTCTTTTGATTACAACTCTGAATGTTTTATTTATGTAACTTTTTAAGTATCATTAGCAAATTGATGCTAATCGAGACATTTTATCTTTAAAAAAAAATATCTAGACTGTTTTTTATATTCTATAATAACATAAACATTTTAATATATTCTTATATGTTATTTTATTACTTGTTTTATAATAATTGTACCGTAAAATATAAAATCAAAATTCTAACCTAAATTTACCACCGTCCTAGAAATTAGCGCAGTAAGAAATATTAAACATTCCTTACATCGCCAATGTGCCACCAACGTTGGGTACTAAAATGTTATGTCCCTAGTGTCTATAGTTACACTAGCTCACTTAACCTTCATTTTTTTTTTTTTTTATATAGAAAAGGAAGGCGGACGAGCATATGGGCCACCTGATGGTAAGTGGTCACCAACGCTCTTAGACATTGGCATTGTAAGAAATGTCAACCATCGCTTACATATCCAATGCGCCACCAACCTTGGAAACTAAGATTTTATGTCCCTTGTGCCTGTAATTACACTGGCTCACTCACCCTTCAAACCGGAACACAACAATATCAAGTATTGCTGTTTTGCGGTAGAATATCTGATGAGTGGGTGGTACCTACCCAGACGAGCTTGCACAAAGCCCTACCACCAGTAAATATATATATAGTTCATACCGGAACACAACAATTCTAAGTATTACTGTGTGTCGGTGGAATATCTTAAGAGTGGGTGATACTTACTTAGGCTTTCACAAAGCCTTACCACCTAGTACATCAAGCTTCTATAACCACAATTATTGAAAAAAAGATCAAATTTTCTAATCAGGTTACGTATGTTTTGTTTTCATTTATAAATGCGAGTTCACACGTACATACTTTGGGGTGAAAAGACGACAAATTCGTTGTATTTTATTGTACTATGGGTGTTGTTTTACCCTGAATGATCGCGTTGGCCCGACTCCAATTTAAACCCAAACATGTAAAATTCAACGGAACATCACCTCTCCAACAACAACTTGCGCATAATTATTGTTTTAAAATAACAGAGAGAAGGGTGAATATAGACGTGTAATTAAAATTAATACATTTACGTTTAATATTAATATACAATATAATTGTTTTGAAACACTTTCTCTATACGAAGATTACTCACCTTTTGGCGCTGCAATGGCCCAGTGGTTGGGATACGTGAATCTTAACGAAATACAGTGGGTTCAACCAGGTTCAACAAGCATCACTGACGTGTGCTGTATCATGTGATTGTTTGCTTTTTATAATTCGTCTCTTGCTTATCGGTAAAGAAAATATCGTGAGGAAACCTGCATGTCGGTTGAAATTCTGCTATATGTGTATCAACTAATCCGCATTGGATCCGCGTGGAATAAGCTCTTCCTATCTCTTCAAGACAACAGGAAACCATTTCCGTGGGCAGTGAATTTTCAAGCTGTTACTTACTTTTTATGAAAAAATCCCATAATAAGCTATTATGTTGATTCTGACGTTTTAGTAGCGATAGCATAAATAGCAACGATAGAAGACTCAAGAATAAATAGTTACCTACATATAAATATTTTATATAAGTTAGTTCTTTTTTAATCTTCGTTATTACGATGGATAAAAGTAATATATATTTCTTCACAACAAACTTCATTTTTCAGTTTCAAATCATTCCATTGAAGACTGTGTGAACGATTCGACTCAAAATGAAAATATGTCAATGGGATATACTCCTCTGATTTGGGCCACGAACATAGCGATCTCTCCACTCTTTTGATCGCTTTTTCAAGTCTTTCAGAGACTCGACGATTGTTTCGAAGCTTTGAACAAAGAGTGCCGACCCTTACGAGTGGCCGAAGAGCCTTCTATTTTGAGCACGAGCTCAAAACACACTCGAGAATATACACACGTTACTATTATATATTACCTAGCACAGAGTATACCACGGAAACGTAATTGATTTTCATATATGTTCATGTATTCGACTTTTCAGGTTAGGATTTTTTCCATTTTTTTTTCCATCAAGCAAATATTTGATTATAAATATCTTATTTTATAATCATGTTAAGAAATTGTTTGGTTTCTTGTTATTTACATTTATTTTGAAAAAAGAATACATTTACCGACGAATTGAGTAGCTTAAAAAATTATTTTATATACAAAAACGTGTTACAATTTCAAATTTGATTTTTAAGCATAATACATTTAAAAAATAGTTTTTCGATATATGTCACGAGAAAGAAATCGGCAAAAGCAATGGAAAGTGTAAATTACGGCTTGCAATGCACAAAGCACAGATACTGTTTAAAAGATACCATATAATATTTTTTATAAAAATCATATTGTTTATTTCTTGTGTAACATGGAAATAAATATTTTAAAGTAAAACTTTCTTCATTTGATTTATGCTTGATTTTTGGCATTCGGATAAACGAGAATGTTGCCAATGTCTGTTGTTATATTTAATACATATAACATTTATTGCATATAATAATAATCACCGATTGATATATTTTTTATACCGAGATGGCCCAGTTGTAAGAACGAGTTGTAATCGATGATCTTGGGTTCAAACCCGGGCAAACACCACTGAATTTCTATGTGCTTAATTTGTGATTATAATTCATCTCGGTTAAGAAAAACATCGTGAGGAAACCTGCATGTGTCTAATTTCACTGTATTTCTGCCATACGTGTATTCCACCAATCCGCATTGAAGCAGCATGGTGGAATAAGCTCCATACCTTCCCATCAAAAAGGGAGAGAAGGCCTTAACCCAGCAGTGGGACATTGACAAGCTGTTACTGCTATATTTTTATTTTATTTGTAAAAGCACACTTCAGGATACATAAAAAGCAACAAATGACCTATCTGACATAAGGACGTTCATTTGTATAAATTAATAGAATAATAGTCTTAATTTTTTTTCTTTTTCTGGCATGTAAATAAACGTTTCATCAAACAAATGGCTGGAATTTCACATTTGTTATGTCATGGCCATTCACTCGTGTTTCATTCATTCATGTCATTCATTCGGATTGCAAATATTTTTCTTGTGTTATTTTATAACGTTTTTGTTTGTGTTTCTTGATATCTGTCGTTTGCTTACTCGACTGACCCCCGCTTTCTTTTGGACTTTGGATCTACTGTTGACTATTTGGAACTTTTCTGGACTACCAATTTTGCCATTTTCAACGGAGAATCTACGTAGTTTAAACTGTGGCAAACAAATGTATGTAATAATTTTACATAGTGAAGATGAAATAAAAAAATTTACATAACTATTAACTAACATAATTTAAATAATTTCACCCTCTTTTTTGTAAGCATAACTATGCTTTACTTCAATACCAAAGTCATATCCACTTTGATTGTTTTATATACAGCTATATATTAAAATTATATAGGGAAATGCTAAGATCTTAATAAAAATAATATGCAATTTGTTTTTTGTATGTCCATTTTGATGCACATGTTTTGAGTTTGTATCGGCCGATTTGACATCTCTTTTCAATGTTACATTTTTACTTATTTTCTCTTTCGTTATCTCGACAACAATCAGTGCCTAAAAATATATACCAACTCAAATTTTAAATCTTAAATATAGCAACAAAAAAGTATATAATTGAAGTTTTCGTATCATGACTTAGAGCATAATTGTAGCAAAAAAAAAAACAAAAATTAGTACTGCTTACTCATAGGAAATCTTAAAAATATTCAAAAATCAGCCTTCTCGGTTTACATACATTTTAAATCTATTTTGCCGACGTAATGACTGAATTACAATACAGGTGGTGGAAATACGATATATTCCTTTAATGTAGACAGAAAAAAATTGATGTTACGAGTTACATTTTTAAGTAACACAGGTCACGTACAAGCTTAAATACACGCATAGCTTTTTATTTACCTCGGACCCACGCACACGAAATGGTGTTTTGAATGGCTTAATTGAGGGTAGAACATCATACAAAATGACGTAAACCTTTTTACTTAAAGGCTTCATGTAAAAATATGATTTGGAACGGTAATGTTTTTACGAGATTTATTTATTGCTACATACTAGTTGAGATGGTTTTCTTGAGAGCGTTCTCTTGGTCTTGAGGAACATACAGGAAGCAATGTGTATTATTTATACACATACCAAAAATTTCTCGTTGCTGCAAAAAGTTTCCTCTTCTCGCAAAGTCTTGGATTTATTCCATCACGTTGATGGATAAACATGTGGCCAAATTTCATCCAGCACATATACGACGTATTCGTTGAACTCCGAGCACGAAACGATTCACTCTTCCAATTTGAATCACTTTTATTCTTTTCGAATTCCATATTCCTTCTGACAGTGTTTGGTAGAGTTGACAAAGACTAAATAAAAAAATAATCGTCAGTTGCAAAAAAGAAAGATAATTGTAAAAACGTTCTTCAATTATATAAACACCAATTAAGCATATTAATAATCTTTGATATTCAGTTATTAATTAAATTATAAAACAGGAAGAAATATATTTTACACGAGTCGACTTTTAATACTTACAACATGACGGAAAAATGACGTTCATATTTATAAAAATATATTGAAAATCGCTTAAGCCACCGAACAGATTTCCTAGTATCGAGTCTACGTTAATAATGAAATGAAATTTAAATATTGAAAACTTTAAACATTAATAATATTCATGATTTTCCAATCACATTACGATCGGAATATCATTTTTGAAAAAAAAAATACATCAGTAAAAGACAAAGCTGTAAATATTTCAATTACATACGTAGTATAAATAAATAATATTTATATAAATATATTTATAAAAGAACCATGAATATATATGTTTTTCATGCATATGGTCCTTTTTTAAATATAGAAGAGGAAAATTATGCGAAAATATTTAATAAACCACTAATTCTGACAGCAATTAACAAGTCTAATTCATTGTTTAGTATACTTATTTACTTCTAAAAAAATTAATCGCATTAACGAGATTAATTATAAAAGGTATCATTTAATAATAATCAACTTCAAAGAATATTGTAATTTCTTTGTATTTTCCTTATGGTATGTATCTGCGGTAATAAAATATTCTGCCATCGACAAGTTTATTTTAAAATATCCATAGAAGTTACATTTTCTTAACAAAAAAGTATAAGGTCTTACAATAACACCACAGGTCATATTTTTTTTAATATTAACGATTAACAAAATTAACAAATTATAATAATAATAATTCTTTATTCAATCTCGTGTAGCAATATAAATCCTAAAATCTAAGAAGACGATACCAACTTTCTTAGTTGGAATGTTACCATGTTACGCCCAGTTTTTTTAACAGAAATGATAACATAGTTACGTATAAAAAAAGCCCTCGTCTGCATCGTAATCGGTAACAAACATTGTAAATAAGCTAGACTTCCGATGGAAGAGTGTGCATTCACATAACGAACATTGAAGTAGGACGTGAACAGTTGGCACCGACGTGGAACAGCGAGATGGAGACTGGAAATTCATGTTTTGAATCTACATAATGAATATCTACTCGTAACTGAAGTAAAATATTCACGAATTACATTTGCAAGGAAACGGTAACCTCCACTGACGTTGCCGTGTCTTTAACTGATCAACATAATATTTAGATTTATTCTGACATATATGGTTACAAGCTTTTGATAGACTACATAGTTTTTTGTTTATTTTGTAACTAAATATTTGTATATGAGCCGAGATCGCCGAAATAAATAATTATAATTTCTTACATTACGAAAATAATTATTATAAGCCTCATTTATTTTTTTACACATGAATAACAACACATTTTGTTGAGGATAAAAAAGATATGAAAATCATAGTAGTAGCGTGTGCAATATGCTGTCATGTTATCTCAAAACCTATCTAGTAGCCTGAGACCTAGTTATAAAAAAATGGGTAAAATACTTAAGTTTTGCTTTTTTTTTCGATTTAATTTTGGGACTTTTGACATATACAGTAACATTAGTCCCATTGTACATTTTACAAAAAAAAATACTCCAAGAAGTCACGAGAAATAACTAATAAATACTATATTTATTTGTCTTAATTTGTTAAAAAGAACACTTTCAACGACCTCTGCATTGAGTAAACTCGACATCATGAAATAAAAGTCCCGTCCAAGCATTAAGCTTCAATGTCTAATAGTTTTGCAATATAGCGCTCTTTATTTTAATATATTCAATGTTATTTAACGCATAACATGTATTTAGGAGGAAATATGTAAATTGGTAATGTAGTAACAATTAGCTACACTCAAAACTGCGGTGAACTATTTCCAAAACAGCAACAAACACATTCCTCTATACATTATTAAATGAATATAAACTCAAATTCAAACCATACCAGCATTTAATAGGTAAAATTGTTATTTAACATCAAAGGCAATAATAGCTGAAACAATCCGAACGAAGAAATTCCTTTGATCTTTACTAAATAATAAAACCTCGCCTTCCGACCTCGAAATAAATAGATCAAAGAAAATTTTTATATCATAGTTTTACATACAGCTGATTAATAATATTCATTTCCATTATCAAATTAATTATCTAAGGCGTCTAGTAGTTTTGTCAATTTAAATGTTAAAAGACATTTTATTAAGTAAAACCAATAGAATTGAAATTGGGCGGCCTAGAAAGAAACGAAATCAGACCATTTGACCTGATTTACGAAATAAATTTAAAAAAATTGTACTAATCGATTTTTAGAAATGTATTATTAGGAAAACTAGCCTTACTGTTGTTGATGGACATTGGATAATTTTGAGACTACTTAATATAATAGTAATAATTGACATATTAGCAATATAGATATATTATACATAACTTTGATTGAGTTAATGTTTTCGAAAATTCCAAAGTTATAATAATAACAATATAATAACATCCTGGGACAATATTCAGACACGGCCATCTGATCCTAAACTAAGCAGAGCTTGTACTATGAAAACCAGACAACTGATATACTACACATACTACTTTTCTTTTGTAAATAAATTCTTATATAGATAATTACACCCAAACTCAGGACAAACAGACATGTTCATGCACACAACTGTCTGTCCTGGGTGGGAATCGAACCTACAACCTTCGGCGTGAAAGGCAAGCATCTTCCAACTACTCCAACCGGCCCGACAAAAGTATTTTTATGGTTTCAATTAATTTACGTCAATCACGCGTCGAAAGCCATTATGGCCCAGTGGTTAGAAGACAAGAATCATAACCGATGATTCTAATTTCAAGCCAAAGCAAGCACCGCTGAATATAATATATGCGTCTAATTTGTATTTATTATTCGAATCAAAGAAAACATCTTGAGTGAAACTGCACGTGGGGAAAGAAAATCGGTCCAGTGTATCCACTAACAGAGTGGTTTGTATGGAGATTATCAAAACCTTTCCTCAAAAAGGAGAGAAGGCTTTGAGCTCAATCAATCAATCAATCAACAGCCAATCATTGTCCACTGCTGAAAATAGGCCTCTCCCAAGGTGCGCCAAAGCTCTCTGTCCTCCGCATCCAGTTTGAGCTCAGCAGTGGGATATTAACTGTTACTGCCATGACTACGAAGGTAAGAAGGTATGACCTTGAAACTGTTAGATGTCAACTAACAACTTATTCCACATTTCTTCATAATATGATCTCTTTCTTAACACATGTGCTCTGAGGAATTATTCTCTCTAATTCCTGCTTCCCCCTTACTTCTTAAGTCCACGCGAGCTGGTTCTCGATGTCACCGCCTAACTGTAACATCAATTCCAAAGAAATTTGGCAACTCCTTTCTTTGTCGCACTTCCAAAAAATGGAATTCCTTACCAGCTCACGTGTTCCCCTCCTCTTACCACCCGGGTTCCTTCAAACGAGGCGTGAAGAGGCATCTTGCGGGCCGGCAAGGCGAATTCGGCTAGTGCAGAACGTTTTTCCCGTCTGTACTGGCCGTCGTCGCGTTTGGACTCTACTACCACTTACCATCAGGTGGAGTAGAGTCATTTGCCCTCCCGGCGAATATAAAAAAAAAAAATATTTTTTATTATGACCGACTTATTATTTATGTATTCATAAGAACTAGAATTTAAATAATTAAAAAGGTTATCTCTGGGTTTTTTGTCTTGTATATTCATTCAGAGGTACCTAATATCCTCATATCTTAATTATCCTGTATCTGATAGTCGCTTTGTAAGATTAATTGACATCTAATAATAATTTATAGTCTTACAAAAAGTTGCTTAGTCACTCGTTAGTCAAATAATACTGTGTTTTTGCCAAAACGATTGGTGATGATGATGGTGATGATATATAACTTAATACTTACAGAAAGAAAGAAAGATGCGATTAAAAAAGTCTTTATTACGTACAAAAAAAAAGGTAAAAGCATATAAACTTATTAAAGATTACCGTCTTCCATTAAAAGCTATATCTGACTTCGGTCTAAACTTTCGATCGTCGTCTTAACGCCAGACACAGGGTCAGCGGTCAATACGTAATGTCCTCCAGACCGATTTCGCCCACGGCAGCCAATCTCAAGAGAGATTAGCCAACTACGCAGGAGCTATTATAGTGCACATGTGTGTGCGCAAACACAGGTGCACTCTCTATTCCCTAACTCTCATAATCCGATGGGACGGCAATCTGACACGACCGGAAAGAGTTCAGACGCAGGACTAACGGCTTTACGTGCTTTGCGAGGCACGCGAGTGTACATACTTCCAACTTCCAGACTCCGGGCTGCTACTGAGAATTTTCTGATAGAAAAACCCAACAACTTTTTACTGGCCCGACCTTGAAATTGAACCCAGGACCTCCGGGTCTGCGGCCTTATATCAAGCCACTAGACCAACGAGGTAGTCTAAATCAATACATAACTCAGTAGCGAACGACGTCTTGATCATAATCATAATCAACAAACATTACAAGGCTCGCGTGTGGTGTTTTGAATTTTGGCATTTGTATTGACGCTAAGCAAGATGAGATGATGAAGAACTAGAGTAATAAACTGGGCTGGGCTAAGCCCAGCAGTAGGACATTTACAGTTTGGAGCTTATTCCACCACACTGCTCTAACACAGGTTGGTAAAATACACATGTGGCAGAATTTCAATAAAATGAGACACAAGGAGATTTCCTCACCATGTTTTCCTTCACCATCAAACACGAGATGAATTATAAACACAAATTAGGCACATAAAAATTCAGTGGTGTTTGTCCGGGATTGAACCTACGATCATCGGTTAAGATTCACGCGTTCTAACCACTAAGATGGCTTAGTTATAACTAGAAACGTGACCGAACGCCATCAACAACGTCCATACGCAGATATCAGCCTTTCAAAGAGACCATAACAGTACATTTCAATAGGAAGTATCGAGACGCGGCGTACGGTGTGACGCTGAGAACGCCCGATGGCGTTTGTACGAGACAGATACAGACTAAGAAATACATTTAGAAAAACAATTTAGTTTACAAACACAACATACATTTAACAAAAAATGTTATTTAATTTAATTCAGTTATTAGATATAAAAGTAAATAAAAATAAATACTGTAATGAGCACAACTCCTAACCGCTGCTCTGACAACAAGTCCTATAACCAGACATGGGCAAAATGCAATCATTTATTAATTAACTATTACGAATTATTAATTAAGGAAAGTAATCAAAAAAGGAAATAGAGTGAGTCAAGTAAGAACCACAGAGCATCTCCGCGCGTCTTCTTCAGAATCAATCGAAGTTAGTCTGTAATCGTGGTTGATGATAATACACTGTAATCTTTAGTTAAATTACAATTAATCTGATTACATTTTGCGCAAGGCTACCTAAATGAACGTTGTCTGTAAGAAACCGTCATTTTTTTACTTGCCTTATAATTTGCACATTGTCTCGAATATTTTTTTTAAGCTAAAGATTAATTAAATACTTAAAAACTGGTAAAAATAAAATCATAGTAAATATATTTATAGTGTTATGAATACTTCAGTTTTTAGTGCCCGCAATGATCTTGATTATAATAATTAATAACGGTAATATATTATTAAAATGTTCTCCCACTTCGTAATAAATTGTTAAAATTAGCCAAATGCGGTTAAATTCAACTGCAATTAGTGGAGAAGCCGAGACGCTCTATCTGATTAAGCTCGTCGAGACACAAGAACGCTTGTTAGCGTATATACTCTGTGTACAGTGTTTATAATCAAATCCTCCGTTTTATACGTTCGTTAGCACGTTTTTCTATTTTTTCTTTCAATTGAATGTAATTGAATTTTTTTAATCACGTTGAACTAGTTACTATACTAGAGCCTAAAATTTGACGAGAAAAGGATTGAGCCTAAAATAATGAATTCAATATTCTGTTTGAGATGTATATATTTTTATATATCAGTTTATATTTTTATTTATCACTTTCTTTCATTTCCTTCAATGTTTTTTTTATTATCACATTGGTCTAATGGTTAGCTTGTATGTCTTTAGACAATGGGAATTTATCGACCGGGTTCGAATTCTGGGTTAGGCCAACAAAATTTATTGTTTTCTCCTATCAAGAAATTTTTAGCAGCGTTCCGGAGTTTGGCAGTCAGTCCTGCATCTGATAGCGTATCATTTGACTTTGTGACTGAGTTACTGTGAGAACAGACAGCGCATCTAACTTTGCACACTTGTGCACTGTAATATATTCTGCGCAAAGTAGCGCGCAAGATAGTCTTTGAGACTGGCCGTCGTGAGTGATATGGTCAGGATGATTATATTAACAAACAAATTAGTTGACACGTGTGAGATTTTTAAGACGTTGAAGATACAAAACACTTCCTTGTGTTCACAATATTTATTTGCTAAAGGAAATATTGCATACAAGTAAACATACCAATTGAAGGTCAATTCGGCATCAATAAAACGATATAAGCTCCAATAAAATAGTGTAACAACTCAAAATGTTTAACAATTTCGACTTTGCTAGTATTTTTAAATTAACAATCGGTAATATTTCGTTTCACTTCACTCAATGGATAGAATTGGATTGTTTTAATCAAAAATGATTGGAATACCGGCCCCGTAGTTCTAGTACGAATATGTATGAAACTATTTGTTATTAGAAAATATTTAAACAAATGTACACTAAATTCTTTCTATGCAAGTGTAATGAATTTCCACAGACAACCTACACACTTTATTGTCCTCCAGACCGATTTCGGCCACGGCGGCCAAACTCAAGAGAGATTAGCCAACTGCGCAGGAGATATTATAGACAGCATACCGACACGACCGGAGAGAGTTCAGGCTTTACGTGCTTTCCGAGGCACGGGAGTGTATAAACTTCCAACTTCCAGATGAGTTAGTCATCTCATTCGAACGGACATCCATTGCATGACTTAAAACAGTATATTATGGATGAGAATTGAAAGTAAAATATAAGGATGCACCCCATTTAGGCATTTCGTTATATGAGAGAAAAAAAAGAACGAGAAAGAGATCTATATATTCCGACTTCACGAAACTAGAGCAAAAGAGATCGACGTATACGCAACGATACAAAGCGATAGAATAATACTTCACAGGCTAATAAGGTCTGCTGAGGTACCGGTTACCGATACTTCTATCACGAAAAACGGTGCAACAAATATTTAAGAACCATGTTAGTTATGTATATAAATTTGGATTAAACGTTCATGGTACCTACTGTTTCCTTCTAATTATATTTATTTTTACCTCGTTTATGTTCTGTCTACAAAAGTGTTACCAGTCAATTTCTTCCAAACTGCGCTGAGTCAGAGTTTTAATCTCCACCAAAATTAATTTTTACTTTATATTTTTTAATATCTTCGAAATTTATAATTATAGCTCTGCTGAAAGTATTTATACTACACAACTTACTGAAAACAAAAAAAAATTATAACGCTTAATTTAAAAAATCTTTATAAATAGAACAGGCTTCTTTTTACAAAGATTTTTAAAACAAAAAAAATTTATAACGCTTAATTTAAAAAATCTTTATAAATAGAAGCCTGTAAGACAATAATCGCAATATCACTTGAACCCAATATTGCTTCCCGAATCAAAAGTTACTGTAGGATTCCAGCAGTGTAATTCTGTAAGAACTTATTCATAAGACACTCGTGAAGTGTTGAAAACTGACTTAGGGTGATATTTTGTGTTCCGATTTAAAGGGCGAGTGAACCAAAGATCCCAGGGTTGGTGAAGCATTTGCGATGTAAGGAATGGTTAATAATTTTTTACTCACTATCAGGTGGCCGATTTGACCTTCTGAATAAAAACATGTTTTTTGGCATTTCGCGATGGGTTTTACAAAATTCCTCCTCCGAAAGTTCTCTTAGAGTAGAGATTTAAAAAGCGTATAATAAAATAAATTATATTTAAGGTTGTTGAGAAATCATAGTAATAAAAAATATCCGTGAACATTTCCTGGAAATGTAGACAGTCCTTTACCTCTTTCAAAAAGAGAATTAAATTAATTATTACGTTGGAGAGAGTATATGGTTGAACGCGCTAATCTCAGAGACTGCAAGCCCGATTTTAATCATACTTTTTGCGTCCGTTTATTGAAAAAGGTTATTTAAACTTTACGCTACGATTCTTAGAAGCGTACAATAAATATGAGAAATTGTATGAAATATATATGTAGCTATCATATTTATTCTGCGATATAATTATTCTGTACATATATAAAAGGAACATATCAGTCCGATTGCTTTACAATAATCGTATATTAGCTTATATTATAATGTTTTCAAATATAACTCTGAATACTTAAATATGACTCAGTTCGGAGACAGAGTGTATCTTTTAGATTGACATATCTTGCACCCACACATAAAAAAATCAATTACTATTTATTATCGTTAGTCTAAATAAAAGAACGTATTTTCTTGACATTACAATATTTTCTATACCATATAAGTGCCATATAAAATTGTTAGAAATAATTCAATCTAAGTGAATTAGGATTTTTATTTTATAGCGATAATAGAGCAGATCTCGTCTTACCTTTCGAAGTATACAATGAACTCTTATTTATTGAACAAAGTTCACTTATCATCGTTAATATACAAATTTTAAACGATAACAATGAGTGACGATGAAAATTATTATAATTACTAAACCAATTGATAAATAACTTTCATATTACAATAGGTTATAATTTCAGATACGAAAAAAATATATGACAGAACATTAGGCTTAAAAAATGTCAACAGAAAAGTCAGTAACAACGAAAAACAAACACTCAATAACTCGCATAAAACATATTTAAAAAAAAGGAGAAAAAATATCGACAAATTTAGTTTCATTGACACAAAGTATCAATTCTTATAAAAATATTGAAATTATTACATCGGTTGGCGAATGTTTGTATGTTTATAAAAATAGCACGGAATAATATTCTTATATAACCCGTGCGAAGTTAGGACGGGTAGTGTCTTATGAAAGTAAATGAGAGATTCTCTAGTCGTGAGTTATATTTTATTACATGCTTACGTTCCTTGCACAGGAGTAAACGCAATTTAACGGTCTAGCGAATCGAGTCCTGAAGCTACAAATATTAACGCGTTAATGTTTTACTAGTTGAAAATTTATTTTTCACGAGGATTATAACAAAACACAGACGCCAATTTACTTTGAGGTGGTGAATCTTATATCAGCAACGGAATCTCAGTTTTCGCTTGGGCAAAATTTATTTTTGTTATTTTAACATAGATAGGCAAACTGGCATAAGGCAAAACTTATAACCTTATAGTAAGTGGTTCTACCACCCTGCTTCTGTAAAAAATATTAACCATCCTAAGGAAGGACATGGAATGACGTAAATACGTCATTAACCTTTGGTACTAAAATTTTATTTCCCTCGTGTCTTTAATTACATACTACATAGTACGACGCAATAATCGTTAAATCTATGGTAGCCAACTAATTGCATTGATAGGTGTTGTAGTAAATATCAAACGCTTTTCGAGCTGTATAAAAAAATATAACTTTACGTTTAGTGATTAATAATAAAAAAAATTAAACGTTAATCAACGGCTTGTTAATAGACGTGTGAAATTGGGCAATTCATTCCTAGACGCTGATCCACTGCGGGTTACTGGTGCGGGCAATACGAGCATGTTTCCTCTATGGAACCAGCTCTCGCTGGCTCGATTTTTCCAGCCTAATATAACATAGGAACTTTAAGAAAAGAGCCTGATCATTCCTTAAAGGCTGACAACGCACCTGCTAACCCACCGATTGTTACAGATGTCCATGAGAGGTGGTAGTCACTTTCAGACGAGCCCCCTGTCCATTTGCTACCTTTTACATAAAAAATGGTTTCCTTCACGAGATAAATTATTGACACAAATTCCGCATATGCATATTTTCTAGATGAACCTTGGTTTACAACGTTATCATCGGCTAAATCGCTGAGATTCAAATGCTATAAACACTAAGCAATCTTTTCATTTTAATTAAGGAAACATTTTCATAAATATGGTGTATTATTTAATATAAACAATTGCATTTCTACGTACAACTTCTTACTACTTAATACCAACACTATTAATAATAATCTTAAAATATTATAAAACAAAGTCTCTTCAGCGCGTCTGTCTGTCTGAACGCAATAAATGTGCTGAAATATGACAACAATTGTTGAAGATAAAAAAAAAATCATGCCGATTGACGGAGGAGCTTTACTGATTTGCACCGCATAAATCAATAGTTATATGTATGTCAAGTTTTTTTTGTATAGAATAGGAAGGCGGACGAGCATATGGGCCACCTGATGGTAAGTGGTCACCAACGCCGATAGACATTGGCATTGTTTGGCAACATTTCTTGTTCATGTTAACCATCGCTTACATCACCATTGCGCCAACAACCTTGGAAACTAAGATGTTATGTCTCTTGTGCCTGTAATTACACTGGCTCACTCACCCTTCAAACTGGAACACAACAATACCAAGTACTGCTGTTTTGCGGTAGAATATCTGATGAGTGGGTGCCTACCCAGACGAGCTTGCACAAAGCTCTACCACCAGCAGATTCATACAGTTATATGTATTACGAAATATAAGTTTTTTGTAGACTCTAAGGGTAGAACCCTTGCGAAGCTGGGACAGGTAACTAGTTATTCTAAAAAAACTGACTTTTTTTAAACAGTTTGAGTGAGCTAGTGTATATCTATAGAGCTATCATAGACACATGAGTCATAATAACATCTTGGCTTGCTTTGCGGTGCATTGTCAGTTTAATAAATACTTAATATTTTTTAGTGCCGATATATGGAAATGGATATGACCACTTGCTATTAGGTGGCCATATAATCATTTCCATACAAACAAAACTCTTTAAATTTTATGTATTATCGAAATGGGAATCAACTATAAAGCTACCTATTTTTTTAAACATAATCTGAAATCTTTCACTCACATTATTAAAAGTGTAAAAATTAACATAAACATAATTACCGCAAGTGTTCTATATCCAAATAAGCCGTAATCAGCGAAACGATGACCAGACATTTCGACGATCGAGAAACAATCGCTGTATTAACTTACTCATTAATCTTCCTCGAATCGCTTCAGTATCGCGTCATGTACACGTCATCGGCGCCAGAATGTATTTATTTGAACGAACATATTATATCATATGTAAATGAATAATTCTACGGCAATGCTAACAGGAAATTCAGGTTTCCTTTAATTAAAAGAGCTCTTTGTTGTTAAATAGATTTGGGTATTCTTCGAATGAATATAATTATAGCTGTGTGATACAGTTCAATATTATTATTCAATTTTACCTTACCACACTTTTTTACCATACTTTTTTACCTTTACCACAGAACTGCGAGGCATCGAAAAGATCTGCTCCGTACATAGTTGACGTGTTTAAGTCACGTATGAAACGATTTGCTTTCACGTTTCTAATACGCACCGCCAAGGTCTGGAACTCCCTCCCGACCTCCGTTTTCCCCACCACCTACAATATACATACCTAGAGTACCTTCAAGTCAAGAGTGAATAGGCATCTTCAAGGCAAGTGCGCTCCACCTTAGACTGTATCTTCACTTTCCATCAGATCTGATAACAATGAAGCGCTAGCCTATACATTTAAAAAAATATATTACAGAAACGGTGGCCAATTCAAACTGAAAAATGCTTGATTCTTTTCCATTTCAACGTGCAACACAAATGGACGGAAAATGTTCGAATTTGATTGATGGTAAAAGTGTAGTGCTTTAAACGGCAGTACGTCACTGTCACACAGGCTTTTCAAACTTCAGTCCCCATAAAAATATTTGATACTATTTTCTAGTTTTACGGCCTTGTCCCGTGTCATTTATCTATGACGAAGTGTCACTCTGATGTGTTTGTTTGTTGATTCAGATAAATACGTCACATGGAATTTCCTGATGCATCCACTTTAATAGATAGTCGTTTTAGATTCTAATTTAAAATAAAAAAACATATTTCCAATTATTAATTCAATTATATTGAAAGGAAAAAACAAAATAAAAATAGGTATATAAATAATTTATTATTTATTGATTGATATCTTGTAAACTCATAAATCAAATTAAAATTATTAATATTGTTTAAAGGATAACAATTCTCGGAAAAAAAGGTCGATAATTATAGCGTATTTTATTTATCTAAATAGAGAGATAGGTATTTGTAATGCCGATGCATACAACTTAAATTTAAAATTTTATAAACCGTTGGCTCAATAAAACCTCTTTAAATGATATAGATCCATAACCTATTGAGCCTCTTGACCATTAAGAGAAAAAAACACTTTTAAGTTTGTTAAGTTCGATAATCTTTCTATACCTTCATTGCGTTCCTGCAGCATGGCAATTATTTGTCCAGTACCTTTTTTTATTTTGATTTATATACACTATATACATTTTACCACGTAAATAATTATTATATAAATAACAGTCATGTGCGTAATAATTTCTTTTCCCAATTTTATCGAAAGAAACGATAAAAAATGCCATCGTAAGATCATGATTAGGCGTATAGTTCATATCAACATTTTGCCGGAAAACCCGTAATTACTTTACAAATACTCTGACGCTGGTTCTGAGTTATCTAGTTCAAACGGTATTTAGTAAAACCCAAAAAATGTGATTCAACATAGAAACAGAAAATTTTTTAATAACATTTTTTAAATATTGGAATTTAACCAAAGTTCTATACCTAAAGCACATGGATTTTATTTAAAGTTACAAATTCGATTCCGGATAAACGGCTCGATCTTTTTAATACTTTATATACAAATTATTTTTCAAAGCTAAATATTGTGTGTTATATACTAATGGTATATATATTACCGGTATATAATATACGACACAAACATTTATAAGAGGAGAGAAACACCTTCAGAAAATTTTACTGGTGGTAGGGCTCTGTGCAAGCTCGTCTGGGTAGGTACCACCCACTCATCAGATATTTTACCGCAAAACAGCAATACTTGATATTGTTGTGTTCCGGTTTGAAGGGTGAGTGAGCCAGTGTAATTACAGACACAAGGGACATAAAATCTTAGTTCCCAAGGTTGGTGGCGCATTGGCTATAAGCGATGGTTGACATTTCTTACAATGCCAATTGGTCTACGGGCGTTTGGTGACTACTTACCATCAGGTGGCCCATATGCTCGTCCACCTTCCTATTCTATAAAAAAAAAGAAAAAGAATAACTGTTCGTATATTGTTTTAATATTACATAAAACAATAAGCGTTATTTATGGGTGCCCTCAAATAGTGGTTGTTGTACCGATAAATATGTACTGTTCTGTACCATGAAGTATGCAAACAAAGGTGCACTGAATATTTTCTTATAGTTTGATGGGACGGTAATCCAAAAGAGACCAGAAGAGAGATCAGATGAAGGACCTTGCTTTACGAGTTTTATCACTAGGCACGAGAGTAACAAACATTTCTATTCTTTACAATAAAATAAGCTAGAGTAACGCCAAACGCATACATTACAACGTTAGCAGAGCAGAACATGTAAACCTCTAATAAATCCTTCTAAATGAAAATGTCGAATATTTTCCTTAATTCATCATTTTATATATTTTAATATTATTTCTTAAAGTTGTCATATAAAAGCCTCAATACAATAAATTAGGTAAAACACGTGAAATTTAAACGAAGATTTAAGTCTCCGGGACTTTCAAGGCCTTGTTTTGTGTTTATAATTTATATCGCATAAATTATTCGCATTAATGAAATCATACTGGGAACATGCATGCAACCTTAAGAGGAGAGGAAGCCACTATTCGGTAGGTTATTCACTGACTGTTGCAATATAAGCTAACAAAAAAACTACTTATGTGTATAGAGTTAATGTGATTCTGGTTGTATGAAATTATATTTTCAACTTTTATATTACTAAACTAAAACCAATCGGCTCGTGGACTCGGTTCAACTTTCAAACGGAAAAGTTTTCGTTTCCCGCTCACGACTTCATACTACTTACAACTATTCTGTTGTTTTAACGGCTCCTCAAACCGTTCTTCTACGATTGTGATTAAAACTTAGCGGGACTTATCCAGTTCATCGGGATGTCGTAAACAGGATGAAGCTGAAAGCTAGCGGGGCATTTATGTTCCTCGTAAATCGCTTCACGAACGCTTTAGCTAATGACCGCTTTATGACCCCGACCTTACTATTCAGCGATCTGATAGCCAGCTATATCGCCGCAATTTGAAATTCATGAAGTTCATGTATTTACAAATTCTAATTTTTGTTTTCAATTATTAAAAAATATCACAAAATTTCAAGTCCCGTACTGTGAAACCAAATGAAAAATATTATTGATAACAAAAAATGGATTTGGTAAGATAATATGCAAACTTTTGAAAAAATTAGATATTCGGTAATTTTTTTTGTCATCACTACCGAAAGTGTAACAAGACGAAATCGATTGAGATAACTTAACTTAAAATGAATAATACGAATTACATAAAATATAAAGTCATAAAATGTGATGTCATCATTAATCATAAAATATAAAGTCGAGGAAAAAACTCGTATTTTATTTAAAAAATCAAGATATTTACTAACACAGATTATTTACATTTGATTATAATACATATGTACTGTGTTATCTTGTAGGTAGTGACGTAAGCCCATTTCTGTCAAAATTTTGGTCAACTTCTAACCAAAAATTGCGACTAGTAGTTTTGACAGGTTTCCCCAATCCTGAATGGTCCGCATTACATGTCCCATTACGGCAGCAAGGAAGCTGGCCAATGCCTGCCGCCTTCTCGTCGGGTGGAGTTCGGCCAAGGTCAGGCTCCAGGAGCAGCGCCCGTTGCGCTGCTTCAGGTGCATGGGCCTTGGCCACACGAGGGCGCTCTGCCCGAATCTGCGAGGGAGGGCCGTCGAAGTGTGGGCGCTATTCTCCAGCCTGTCTCTTCTCAACAAGGGGCAAGTTCACACTTGCGTGCGCCACAACGGGGGGTCCGTGGTGGACGTCTCGTTTGCCACCCCTGTGGTAGCACGCAGAGTGTCGAATTGGAGAGTAGAGGAGGAGGTGGAGACTCTGTCAGATCATCGCTATATCCGATTTGAGATCTCCACCTCTCGCAGGCCGGCGGAACCCCAGAGGGTGTCGACCAAGCTGCCGAGGTGGTCCCTTGGCCAGTTAGACCGTGAACTGGTCAAGGAAGCCGCCATCATACAGCGGTGGGGTTCCGCGGGACGGGAGGATGGTGCCAGGGTGGAAGAGCTGGCGGACCGCATGCGCAGTGCCCTCAAAGAGATATGCGATGCGGCCATGCCGAGGACTCAGCGCAGAGTTCCGCGTCGGCATGTGTACTGGTGGTCACCGGAAATAGCCGAGCTTCGGGTGACGTGCAGCCGAGCGCAGGCGTAACGGCCTCGACAGACAGCTTTTGGCCGCTTATCGCCAGCTGAAAAAAGATCTACAGCTGGCGATAAGTCGGGCCAAAGAGAAGGCGAGGGAGGAGTTGCTGGCGGGCCTCAATCGGGATCCATGGGGCGACCGTACCGCGGGGTTCGCGGAAAATTCTGCACCCAAGTCGCCCCCGTGACGGAGACGCTGCCGCCGGGGCTCCTCCTGCGCCTGGTCGGGGAACTGTTTTCCCACCCAGGCGAGTTTGTCCCTCCGCCTATGATCCCTCGCTCCGTGATAGAGGACGCAATGGCTCCACCACTGATCACGGAGCGAGAAATGGAGATGGCCCTCGGCCGCTTGAGGACCAAAAACACGGCGCCGGGTCCGGATGGTGTTCCAGGGCGTGTTCTGTGCGACGCCTTGGAAAACCTGGGTGCAAGGCTTCGGGAGCTGTTCGACGAATGTCTGAGAAGCGGGCAGTTCCCGAAGCCTTGAAAGCAGGGGAAATTGGTGCTGCTGCCAAAGGAGGGTCGACCACCGGGCTCCTACTCGGCATACAGGCCGATAGTGCTGCTGAACGAGACGGGCAATTGTTTGAGAAGATTCTCGCAGCCCGTCTCGTTCAACAACCTCGACGAGGTCGGTCCGGGTCTCTTAGAGGCTCAGTTCGGGTTCAGGGCGGGCCGTTCGACTGTCGACGCCTTGAACACCCTGAAGACTCGGACCATGGAAGCGGTGGCCCAGGGGAAAGTGGTCCTGGCGGTGTCGCTAGACGTGGCAAATGCCTTTAACACTCTCCCGTTCGAGACGATCAGGGAGGCACTCCGATACCATGGGGTCCCAAACTATCTGAGGAGGCTGTTGGAGGCGTACCTCGAGGACCGAGAGGTCGTCTGGGCGGGGGGCGACGGCAAGTTGGTCAGGCTTCGGGTAGGCTGCGACGTTTCACAGGGGTCGGTTCTCGGCCCAATTCTGTTGAACGTCGGCTTCGATTGGCTCTTGAGAGCCCCCGTCCTTCCCAGTATGGGGGTGTTGTGTTACGCAGATGACACCCTCATCACCGCGACGGGGTGGGACTTTCGGGAGGCGGCCCGCCTGGCCGAGGTCGGGACGACTCTCACCGTGGACCGAGTGGAAATGCTGGGCCTGAGGGTCTCCATCTCCAAAACGGAGGCTCTACTCTTCCACGGTCCACGAAGAGGCCCCCCACGCGGGGCGAGTATCACCGTCCGAGTCTCCGTCGGGACGGTGATCAAGGTGCAGGCCCAGATGAAATACCTGGGCCTGATCCTGGACGATGGCGATGGAGATTCGGGCAGCATTTCGTGTTTAACGTGTAGGTTATATTGAGATACTGAGGCATATAATATTGAGAGACGGATCCAGGTATGAGGCTAGCCAATACTCAAAGACCGAAGGAATAATATATATTTATTTACGACACGTCACAATTGTTTGAGTACCCTGTACTGACTGATTGATTAATGTATTATAATAATCTAATAATAAATTGTTATGATTTCGTCATGCCAAATATGGAGTACAACTAAAAAGGCGATGTGCTGACGGCACACGTGCAACTCGGCCCGAAGCTCGTCAATGCCGCCGCCGCCTTAGGCAGCCTCCTACCCAACGTGGGAGGACCGGGATCGCTATGTCGGCGCCTCTATGCCGGTGTAGTGAGGTCGATGGCACTGTACGCGTGCCCCGATATGGGTGGGCGCACTCACCGCACAAAACCGGGCCCTCCTGCGGAAGCCGCAGAAGGTCATAATGGTGAGGGCGATCAGGGGATATCGTACGGTGTCCTGGACAGCGGCGACCCTCCTCGCAGGCGACCCGCCCTGGGAACTCCAGGCGGAGGTGCTCGCGGAGGTGTACCACTTCCGGGCCGAGGTGAGGGAACGCGGCGACCGTCCAGGGTCGGTGGAGGTCAGGCGGATCAGGGCTTCTAGCCCAGCAGGCCCTGATCACCCGATGGGAGAAGGACCTGGGGTCCCCCACGGCGGGCCTGGTGACAGCGAAGGCGGTACGTCCCCACTCGAGTCGCTGGGTCAAAAGGAAACGAAGCACGCTCTCGTTCAGGCTGACGCAGGTGCTTACCGGACATGGCTGTTTCGGTAAGTATCTGCACGAGATAGCGCGGTGGGAGGTGTCACCCTCCTGCCACGAGTGTGGTGCGCCATTCGACACGGCGCATCACACTCTGACTTTCATTTTCTGAATTTCATTCACTACATAGAATTGTGAAGCGCAACCATCAACTAAAACACGAACGCTACGCTTGTGTAGGAACCTGGCAATCCAGGTGCATAGCTGAGCAGGCAGACCATATGCCGGCAGCTTGGAGAGAAGACTTCTGTGCCAGACCCTGTCGAAAGCCTTGGAGATATCGAGGCTGACAGCCCACGATTCTCCATGCTTGTAAATAGCGATAACTTCACCCCAGAGGTGTGTTACGTACGCTAGAAGATCACCTGTGGACCGTTTTGGTCGAAACCCGTACTGACGATCATTAATTAAACAGTGATCTTCTAGGTAATGGATCAGTTGGTTTAAAATCCGTTCTATCACCTTACAAAGTGCTGAGGTGATAGCTATTGGCCGATAATTTGCCGGGTCAGACCGATCCCCTTTTTTGGGAACCGCTTGCACATTAGCTCTTCTCCAAGCCTCCGGCACACATCCCGAAGAGAGAGAAAGCTGGAACAGATGCGTTAACACAGGAGACAGCTCCGCTGCGCACTTCTTCAGCACTATGGCTGGTATTCCATCGGGACCGCTAGCTTTCCGTACATCAAGTGATTGCAGCTCCACACGCACATCACGTTGCCTGATTTTAATGTCAGGCATCGTATGGCCACATGAAGGTATTGTAGGTGGCAGCGCACTACAATCATCGATGACGGAATTGTCGGCAAAGAGTTTAGCCAGGAGATCAGCTTGCTCTTGCGGACTGTGAGCTAGCAATCCGTCCGGATTTCTGAGCGGTGGCAGCGAAGGTTGGCAGAAATTATTTTGCACAGACTTGGTCAGACGCCAGAAGCTACGGGAGCCCCTAGGATGCAAAACAAGGTCATGAGCAATCTGTACAATGCGCTGTGCATCCGCTCTCGTGTATGCCTTTCTACAGGACTTGGAATTTTTATTATAGTTTGCTTTCAGTGAGTCAATGTTAGATGCCCCGCTAATGCAGCCGTTGATCCACTTGCGATATGCCGCCTGCTTAGATGATACAGCATCGGCACATTCACGAGTGAACCAACGGTTACGTGTACTCCTACTGACAAGATCTGAGCTAGGAATGTAGTATTCCATTCCCAACATGATCTCGCCAGCAACAGCAGCGGCACTAGCTGTCGGGTCATTCCCACTGAAGCAATGTTCCTTCCAAGGGACCGACGCATAGTAATCGCTCATACCGTCCCAATCCGCCGACTTATAGTGCCAAACGCGACGTTTGGCACTATAAGTCCATACCGCTAGTGGCGGCAGCTTGGCCTGTGGCACTCTGGTAGATATAAGGATGTGATCCGAAGAGCCAAGAGGAGCCCGAACCACAACCTGATATTCCACCGGGTGAGAAGTCAGCAGAAGGTCCAGTAGAGAAGGTGCTTGCCCAACAATGTCTGGGATCCTGGTGGGCTGATCAACCAGTTGGGTCAAGTCATGTGTGAGAGCAAAAGCATGAGCAGTCCTTCCAGCATGGTCAGTTTTGAGGGATTTCAACCATGATTCGTGGTGAACATTAAAATCCCCCAAAAACACCAATTCCGCTTTAGGAAATTGCTCTTGCGAAGCATCTGCCACCCGACTAAGATGGTCAAATAATCGGCTTGTCTCCAAGTCACCATTGTGGGATCTGTAGAGGCACACGTAGACTCGGCTCTGACGAACCAGGTCCACGCGTACCACCAACATGGAGAAGGAGGGGTCCTCCAAGCAGCGCAGTCGGTGACAGCAAACATCCGTCCTGACGAACAAGCATACTCCGGCTTTCGCTTTGAAGGATTCTTCAAGCGTGTAGCCGGGATAATTAAGGTAGCTGGTATCGGCAGGACGGAGTATTTGTGTCTCCGTGAGAAACAACATTGCTGGCCGTGCTGTCTCGAGATGGTGGTGGACAGCGTTGAGGTTAGTGTGGAGTCCTCGGATGTTATAGAAGTCGACCTCAAACAGCGAGGGTATGGTGGGGGTGTGCACCGCTGTACGACCGTTATTTCTGTTTTGTTGCGCCATTTGGGAAAAATAAAATGGAAAAGAGACGTGAAGCGAGCGATGTATTGCCACGATAGGGATGGGCAAAGTGTGGAGGCGTGTTTCCCCAAGTGGTTGCCAAAAGGAAAAATACACTGACCCGCCAGACGGAAGGGCCCCCGAACCCCCCCGGAAGTGGCCGCCGGGACCCCACCTACCGGTCACCAACCGGCACGACGGTCCACCCCGAGATTATGCGTGACCTGGTGGGGCAGCCTTACGAGCTGGTTAGGCACGCTCGGGCCCCTGTACTATGCCACGGGCGGCCAGCGGAACAGCCGTTTCTTCGGGTCTCTCTGTCCGGCAGGTCAATACAGTTTCCCCCGGCATTGGTTCAACAGCCGTCTCCATTGGACCAACACCCATCGCGGTAATACTCGGGCTCTGGCTGTACGCTGGCTGACCTCGAAACGCGGCTGCAAGCCACTTCACGAGTTTTTCACCATGCGTACGGTGGTAACAAGCCAGGCGGATGTTTAACATTCTCCCACCAGAAACATTTGGTATTTCGTTTTGAAGCTTCAAATCAGCTAGTCCTACAAAAACAAACTAGATTTTTTTTTAAATGAAGCCACTAGAGATTCGAAGATCTCTACTAGACATGAAATTGCTTTATAAAGTATTTAATGAAAAATTCTATGACGATTGACTGTTGAGAAGATTTAATATTAATGTTCCTAGAAGAGCTCCTCGCAATCCATGTCCGTTCTTTAAAATTGACCGCACTCGAACGAAACTTGGACAGAATGCTCCAATATCACAAATATCGCGAGAATATAATTATTGTGTAAAAAACACAGTAACACTAGACATTGGTTGTGACCTCTCATCGTTCATGAAAATATGTGATGTTTCATTTAGTATAAACTGTTAATTTGTTTAAAAATTTAATTAATTATTACCTTTTATTTCTGTTTTTGTTTTTTTTTTCTTTATTTAAATATTTTTATTTTCTGTTTTTATTCTATTTTTGATTTGTATATTTTGTAATTGAGTTTGTGAATGGTGTGTTCTCCTGTAACTGGTTGTGCAATTGTTTAAGTTAATGTAAAAAGTGATTTGAATGTGTCTTATGTACAACTGTTGGAGATCCAAATAAATAAATTGTAGAACCATCGGAATCTCATTATGAGGCCGCGGGGGTAAAGAGTACATCTGTGTTTGCAGCTTGCTGGTCTCATTCAGTATGGTATTTTTTTCTTGATTTTATATTAAAATTCCCTAGATCAATATAACAATACATTTGGTCATTATTCTCATACTAAAGATTTTCAGAAACATAACTTTTTGTTCTGCCCACTTTCTATGTACATAATATATCAAGTTGCCTAGAATATATTTTACTTAATTCGCTTATCCATAAGATATTGTCTTATCTTGAAACTTGGTTTTAACCAACTACAAAAATCCGGGAGTTTATCAATTCGTCACATTCTTTTTTTTACGTTAAGCGATTTTTGAACACACTATAAGCTAGTATTACTCACTCCATACCAGCCTATCTTTTATGATGTTGAAGCAAACGACTAAAAGTACAATGCATCTCTTAGTCAGCTAAAACTAGAACCTAGCTAGAGAAAAAAATGTATACCTATGAGGGTGCACAGCTTTATAATAAATTGCCGTCTGCTTTTAAACGTGTAAGCTCATTTAATGTATTTAGCGATAAGACGTAAGAAGAAGTTTTGAATTATGTATTCGAATAAACTATTAGAATATATAATTCAAGATTACCCACTTTAGAAGTAAATACATTAAATGGGTAAATAACTTGTAATAGCTTACAATCACTTAGTTTTACTTTAATTTGTTTCCATGTAAGTGGCGTTGTGTCTTTTATGGAGAATAAGGATCTTTAAACCTAATATTAGCTTTTCTTTTCTATTAACTTTAAAACGGGGATGGCTCCATTTAAATTTAACATTTAGAACCTTACTTATAAACGTTGCTTAGCAATTATTTAGTAAAGCAATAATTTCGCTTTATCATAATTGATTCGACAATGACATTCGCAAGAAAAAGACGCGCCATTATTTAATCCACTACCCTTTGAATAAGGGGTATGTGTGTGCTAAAACAAAAAAAAAATTGCCTTACTTTGAATGACAGCAACTCCAAGAATAACAGATAAGATATTTTAAATATTGGAATAATAATTTTATTAATTTTCCTTATAAATTGTTCTTGACTTAATAAGAAATATATTTATTTAAGTAATCTTTGATGCTCTTCAGTTAAATAATAATATTTATAGGAAATTAAATGAATCATCAATTCAGGCAGTAAAATCAAATAGTGTGTATTTCTGAAAATTACTAAATAGTGAGTTGTATGGAAATCACACAATGCACATGATTATTTATGTATTATGTATTTATAACTAACCAATATTCATACCTATCTCTTAATTGTAATAATCGAATTTTAATTGAATTTATCATTTAAATTCAAAGACTAGCTGCTCAGCGCTGTTTAACGCGGGCTAAACGTTACTGCTCCTGTCTGTCATTGCATGTTTACATATTACAGTATATAACCTTTTTCAATAAAAGAGCTTTCTTACGAAAAACTATTTTTCTAAATCGGACTGGTAGATTACGAGGTAAGCGCGTCAAACAAACAAGTTATTCAGCTTTATTTAATAGTAAAAGTAGAAGATAAATTAATTAATATTATCAACATTAGCGAAAACGGACTCGGATTTTGATCGAAATTTTAATAATTTGTTACGTTTATTATTTTATCTATTATATTAAAGAGTTCTGATAAATTTATATATTAGGTAGGTTCTGTGATTTAGCTGTGAAATTGTATCTTGTAAATTATCCCCTGCTGAACAAAAGCCTCCTCTCCATGATTAACGGGCTACACATGTCGCAATATTTCCGACACATACAAGTTTCCACTCTATGTTTTCTTTAACCACGGAACGCAACATGAACTATAAGTAAATTAATAACAGGATAATTTATTGGTGCTTACCCGAATTTGAATCCGCAATCATCATTTAAGATTCACGTGTTTCCATTTTGCCATATAAAATAACAAAAAACATTTTGAATTGACAATTATTACGAATAACAATGAATTCACAAACAATAAGCTTTTTGCCAAATGGTTTTTCCTTTTCTAATTAGCTAACTTTAGCGTTTTACTAAAGCAAATAATAAATATACTCTAGCATTGAGGATGTTTCCGTCCTGGCTTCCCCCTGGATTTGACTTAACGGATCATTATATAATACGCTATATGTTTGTCAGCCAACACATGTGATAAAAAGTACCATATCTGTTAGACGTACCAACTTGTTGACATGTTACCAATTGCCAGTCTTGTATTGACTATTTTCTGATTTCTTACAGAATTTTAAACTATTAGATATGACCAACTTGGTGAAGTTGGAAATAAATATTCCCTCTCGCAGAAACCGTCGAAATATAATAACCGGTTAAGTACGTGTCGAGCCACGTCCAATGTACGGTTCCGTTGTTGTCCATCACAAATTGCAAACCAAGAAGAGGGCTTTTTGTTGTTTCTTATTATGAACATTAACGGTTTCGGCGGCCCATATAAGGTGGTCAACTATTAATCATAAACTTGTAAAATCTATTTAACTGTGATAGTTTTTGTAAGCTTCAATATATATATTTATATATATATATTTCTACCGTAAATTTTTTTTACATACTCAATGGGATTCTTAACACTAACTAATATTATCACCTTAAAGTTTAATAGATCCATAATGTTTTTGAAAGACATATGAAACGGCACTCCATATCATCGCGTAAACCAGATAAAACAAAAACATCTCCACTTTAAAATGTAAAATTTCTCTAGATTTATCTTAATTTTGTTTTATTTTTTCAAAATTTTATTTCGTCACTTCGTCGGTGTGTCTAATCGCATGTGGCCAAATTTATATGTATATCCATGCCAAATTACAGCTTTCTTGTACTAAGAGTTTGAGCGAAGCTGCAGACGGACGGACGTGGCAAGACTATAATCCTTATAGTTTCTTGTATATGATATGTATAGTTTTTATACAAATATTTCATATATTTGTATAAAAAACTATGGATATACGAGTTTATATACAAATATTTCATACATTTGTATAAAAACTATTTACTTGTGAAAAAATTGTATGTGTCCCAACATTTACGGACGACACTGAAAAGTGGTGAAGATTTACTTCCAAGGAAATTATCCGATATATATTCTCTTGAGATGTGTTTATATGCAGTTTAATTTTGTTTCATTCCTTTGAAATGGTGGTAGGTAGGGCTTTGTGCAAGCTCGTCTGGGTAGGTACCACCCACTCATCAGATATTCTACCGCAAAACAGCAATACTTGATATTGTTGTGTTCCGGTTTGAAGGGTGAGTGAGCCAGTGAAATTACAGGCACAAGGGACATAAAATCTTAGTTCCCAAGGTTGGTGGCGCATTGGATATGTAAGCGATGGTTGACATTTCTTACAATGCCAATGTCTAAGAGCGTTGGTGACCACTTACCATCAGGTGGCCCATATGCTCGTCCGCTTTCCTATTCTATAAAAAAAAAAAAAAAAAATGAAAACATAATGAATTTTATAAAAAACAATAATATATACCTAAACTTGTTTGTGTGTGCTGTCGCAATCCACTCGTGATATGTTTATTTGCTTAAGATGGTGTGCTATTTTGATGCGAGGGTTACCCTCAAATAGTATAATTTCTTATTGTTATAGTTAATGGCGCATATAACTTTTCGACATTTTACTGTTCTGTGAGTTTCGAATTTATTCTTGCAGAATATATATTCAATTAAAATATTATAATACATATAATATATTTCGTGTATTTCGGAAACTGCTTAATCGATTTGGCTCAAATACAGTATTGGAATAAGTTTTTTCTTTTTAACTTTATTAATATAAAGTCTGTCCTGAAGAAAAAGCAATATAGAAAAATATACTTATATATAAACTTATCATGGCTCTTCAATATAATAGACAAAATATAAAAGTAATAAATTCGATCAATATCCCAGTCTGGTTCAACTCGGTTGATAAACTTATGAATCACTAGTAGTTTTACTAATATACATATATTTATACAAATAAATAAAACTGATATGTCTGTTTGAGAATTCCAAGTTGCTGCCTCTCTTTAAGTTAATATGGCTATTTGCGAGTTACCAATTATTATAAGGAGTATTCCAAGGTACTTTATACGTACTTTTTATTTTAATATAAGAGTTAACAAAACAAAAACAACCATTTTTTATGTTAAAATATCGCTGCTACTTTGATATTTTGATAATTTAAATATTTATTTATTTATTTAATTATATAATTCAAATAGGCACTATGTACGTTAAGACGGCAGATGTTGAAGGATTTTCGTAACAAACTGAATTACACGCTGGCTAAGCCACGGATTTTGCTAGTTGATAATATTATTTATAAAATTTTCCTCATTGTAAAGTCATCATCGTAACATAAGTCACGGGTCCGATGAGTCTCAGGGGGCTAATAGCAGTTATTGGGTTTTTCTGTCAAGAAGTTCTCAGAAGTGGCTCGGTGCTAGAAAGACTTTCATTAATTTGGAAGCCTTATGAAGTGAATTGGTCTCTCACCTCTCTTGCAGTCTCTGTCGAAGTTATCATAAGAAAGTGAATACTGATTAAACTATATACTCGTATATATAAGCATATATGTATTATATTTAAGGTACCTAAGATATACACTACGTTTACTGAAAAAAAAACCTTTATTAAAGAAATAGAAGAGGAAAATACCCAAGATTAACTATGAGATGAAACTAATTAACTTCCGACTTTTAATATAACAATTAAAAAAAATACTTTGGCCACTCAACCAATCAATATTTCTACTCGTTATATATTGCTAAATAACTATAATAGGGACAGATAGGTAAAAAACTTGGAACATATTTACTAAAAATAGTATAATTAAAGTAAACTTCCCAAAATAAAGCAAGAAAAATTATGAAGGTAAATGACCAATGCACTCAAACTTGTCACAACAATCTACATATAAGACATCGACTAAAAAATATTTGAAAACTATGAAACGATTATATTCTTAACTTTTAGTTCTACAGATTTAAACAATTGGTAAAACCTAATGTAATTTTCGTGAGTTGTCGCGATAAAAAAACCCGTACCTTACTATAATATAAATCGTATAAAATTAAAACATTACAAGGGTCACGCCCTTTTTACTTAAAATATTGATTTCCAAAAGTCAATCACCGAGAGGATGAAAAGGGGAAATCCTTATTCTAATATATCAAAAGTTGTTATGATATTTATTTTAATGATTATTATAGGCATAATATAATGATTATTATAGGCATAAGTTGTGGATGGATTTTGGAAATATGAATACTAGAGCTTAGAATTAAATGAGTATGCTTGGAATTATTATTAAGATAAAAAAGAAGTATTTCTGTGAAATCCTAAGAGTTAATAACTTAGTAAGTCATATTTTACGCCCAGCGAAACTGGCGAGTTAGGTAGATTATGTCATTTGTTAGGTATGTTAGGTAGATTAAAAAAGTCAACAATATTATTATAAAATCATCGTTATTAATTATCGGTAAAACCCATAACAAACAATGTACGCCAGGTCTTTTACACTTGAATTGTAATTCAATGCACCTAATGTAAATAATAACTTCGCAACAATGGGTAATTTTATTATATATATGTTGTGTCAATAAGTAACTTCTTGATCGTTAAGATATTATATTTTTTACGATTTACATCAGTGGTAAGGCTCTGTCTTCTGGGTGAGCACTATCTGGGCCGTCTCTCGTTGGGATAACACTTCGACTTGTGTTCTGATTAAAAAGGTGAGGTAATTTCGGACACAAGGGACTTAACATATATAGATCAGATGGTAGTGACGTATTCAGTGGTTAGTGCCACTTATCATCATAAGGCCAAATTGCCCGCCTGCCTTATTAAAATGAAAAAAAAGAAAAGATAACATCGTATGGCATCTATTGTATTTCTTACGATACAAAAATGACATTTTATGTGATACACAAACGGACATACATATTTATAAGCTATTGACTCATTACAACAAAACATATTAATAAATAAAAAATATTTCATTTATACAATAATAAAAAAATATTTTTCCCGATAAATCATAAATATTTGGGAATGTCCAAATCAACTGATGGATTTTACTTTATATAAAAATATCATCTCAATTTGGAGTTATAAAATTCACGGTACAAATGATTCAGCTCAGCGAAGCGCAATAATACTGGGAATCACGTTTCGTATTTAGCTCTATTGCTAAATACGCATATTACGCCGGTCTTGCTGTTTATCCTGATGTTTGACTGCCTCGTTGTTCTAGTGCTTATAAGAGCTACCGACGTTCTGGGTTCAAACCCTGGTTTCAAACCTTGGTCCAATAAAAAGGAAATTATTATCTCGAGAAATTCTCAACAGCCGCTCGGAAGCTGAAAGTTTTCCATCTTATTATGAGAGCCAGTAAATATAGAGGGACACTTGGATTTGCACACACACTTGTGCACTATAATATGCCTTCTGCAGTTGGTTGGTCTCCCTTGAGAACAGCCGCCGTGGCCAAAATCGGTCAGGAGGACATCAACACATCGTAAAATGAAATGAAAAATGACGTTATAATGTCTTTCTGGCGTCTATGTTTCTTGAGCATTACGATCCAGGTAAACCAAGGCAGGTGTGAACAGTTGTCTTCTAAACAAATGCGTTCCATCTTAAACTACATCAATATTTAATCATATGATGGAATCAAACGTACGCCTTTGTCATTTAAAAAAGTAATACAAATTTTTAGATAATTATAGGTAATAGTCAAACTTTATTGTTAAATAGTTTTTTATACATTACAAATACTATTTATCTGTACTATTAGAAGCTGCAGTCGTGTCTTTATTTCTCTTCCTTTACAGGTAGATTTAGCTCAATGGCTAAGGCGGTAAAGAAAAGTAAGTCACCTAACTGACATTGATACTGCTCGATTACCACATTTATATCACTGGTGGTAGAGTTTTGTGCAAGCTCGTCTGGGTAGGTACCACCCACTTATCAGATATTCTACCCCAAAATAGCAGTACTTGGTATTGTTGTGTTCCTGTGTAAAGGGTGAGTGAGCTAGTGTAATTACAGGCACAAGGGACATAACATCTTAGTTTCCAAGGTTGGTGGCGCATTGGTGATGTAAGCGATGGTTAACATTTCTTACAATTCTAATAATGTCTATTGGCGTTGGTGACCATTTACCATAAGGTGGCCCATATGCACGGCCGCCTTCCTATTCTATAAAAAAAATTTTTTACTTAATATCTTCTCAGATAATTGATTTCTACATTTAATTTATACCGAAAGCTACTATTTAAATGAGCATATAACACCTTTCTTGAATAAATCATGCACTGTTATTAGAAGATTACAATTCATGAATATTTCATAATTTCTAAACAAATTATGTCGATTTATGTCTAAAAGCGAATATTTTCCTAAATAACGGAGTGAGTGAACTACGTTACCCGAATTAAAAAAACCGTTAGTACATCGACACCCATCTCCGTGTTAGGTATCGCCTATAGTAAATAGGGTTTTCCTCGCCACCGGGAAAACCTCGCATTAATAATGTTTATCAATGTTACTCGAGTACGCGACTAACAATGGAATTTTCACAATTTTTCCACTAGCATGTAATACTCAATATTCCCGTCGTATCGAAGATCTACAGTAATAAAAGTATAAATTTTATGACATATGATTCTCATATAAAACACCTTTATCTTCTAAAGTCTTATAATTGATTCCTTTAAATTGAAAATACACATTACGACTTTTTTTTCAATAATTTTAATCCCGAGAGTGGTCATGTTCATATCATCATATTTCAGTATTTAAAGCCTATTAATCGTATCAAAGGTTAAATAAAAAGCTCTTACATCATATATTGAATTCCCTTCTTAAATTAGTTTTAATTTTTAAAAGATAAAGTGGCACATTCGTAATAACGGCTTACCTTTAATAATTGTTTAGCGGGTGATTAGCTAAAGATTGCCATGTCTTCATATTTCGAACGTCAAATCAATGATGACATTTCTGACATCATTGATGAGATAATATAAGTGCTTATATCACCCGCTTAACAACATTTACAGGTAAAGCCGTTAATATTCATGTAACCTAACGTTGCGTATTATAAAAAAACACATGTAACTGACATGTACATAGCTATGTTAAAAGTGGAAAAATTACAATTTTCGCTATAATTATATTCAGGGATCATCTTTTATAAATATTCCATGGTTTTATTTTAAAAGCATAATTAAAATATAATTCAAGCTAAACTTTTGATATTTAATTATATTTAAGTAAGAAAGTCGTATTTATTATCGTTTGCTTAAAATATTCTATTAATAACTTCTTCCTTTCTGCCCAAGTTTATTAACTATCAATTAAGCTCCAGATGTGAACGCAGTCTGTCGAAACCTCGTTGCGCTACATCGTAAATTATATTTATTAAAATTAGATGCATAAATTTACCAATTTTCTAAATATATTAAGCATTTACTTCCTCCTGGTTGTTCAAGTCATTGGAAAATCCACTTTCGTCTTCTGTTAAAATTTCACATAGTGGTAACTACCAAAAACCCAAAACCACAATGTAGTAATTGTAAATTGTAACCACGAAGTAGTAATTGTATAATTAGTTAGTCCACAATGAAGAAATTGAAATTTTGCTAAATCTCATGACTCAAAATAACTAATATTTTGAGTCACCACCTATGTAGACACATTAGTATTCGTTATATTAAATAAAAAAATATAATTTGGAGTTTTTTTAACAAAATTGTTATTATTAACATTTAAGGTAAAAGGTTGCTTTTACCTTAAATGGTAATTAAAGCTTACCAGGCAATGGGACATTTACATTTTGCCTCACTGCCTAGCTAAGGCCTTCAATCCTTTGAGGAGAAGGTTTGAAACTTATTTCATCACGCTGCTACAATGCCGGTTGGTGAATAGACACGTGACAGACATATGCAGGCTTCCTCAAGATGTTTTTATTCACCATAAAGTTTGGGATTAATTATAAATACATACAAAAAATCAACTTGCCCCGGTTTTAACTTGTAATCTTCTGTTAAGATTTACGTGTTTTAACCACTGGACCATCTCTTATTAAAATATAAGTGGTTGTATTTTAGTAAATACTTTTTATTGATATAAATTAAAAATAAATTAACAAAAATGAATTATTCCGTATTAGTGTCAACTACAAAAAAAAATTTATACTTTAGACCAGATGTTTCGACACAAAGATATAAAAAACGGTGAAATGGGCGAAATAACTTTAACTGACAATATGATGCCGAAAATTAAAAGAAATTATAAACCATCGAAATATGCATGTTTAAATCAATTGTCATAGCGGTCTGTACTATGTTATGTCCCTTGAGCCTGTAGTGACACTGGCTCACTCACCCCTCAAATCGGAACACCACAATACTAAATATCACGGTTTGGTAGTAGAATATCTGATGAGTAGGTGAAATCTAACCAAACCAGCCTACACCTAATAACCCAATATCTTATAAGTACTAACTTTATAGCTATTAGTTAAACAATGTCGAATCTATAACTATGCTACAGTCAACAGCATGAGAAAGAAGATACTCAAATAAGAGATACTCAAAGTATTGTAATATTGGTAGATATATAATAGTGATATTGATCTAATGTCAGAGACTGAATGTTATATCGAAAAACGTAGATAGGGAGTACGTACTTGTAACCCGTTTTACTTCGATCCAATATGAGCACTACAGTTATTTCCTTTGAAGAGAACAAGCTAATATCCCTGGCGCAGGTGTGCGGATAAACTGCACAATTTTATCAGCGTTAAGCTTATTACTCACGAGTTTATATTGTACCAACTGCACTGTAGGCTGAGATTAACTATAATGTACCTTACTTACTTACTTCTTAAAGGTTTTCGTTTCTAAACAATTGAAGATAATTGGTATTTATTTATTTCACCTACATTTAATCTTATTTCAGCTATTTGGAGATTTTGAGAGACGAGATAGCCCAAGTAATGCTATGCTTAATTTGTGTTTATATTTCATCTTGTGCTCAATAATGAAGTTTAATATTATACAATATATCAAAATACGAAAAATCCATTTGTCGGATGAAACTCTGCTACATCTGTATTCACTATTGTAACAACGATATAGAATAACATTCTTAGATATACTTTACTTTTACAAATATTTACGTCTAAATTTATATATATTGTTCAAGTATATTTTATGTCATTTTTTCATTATTTAAGAGTCTATCAGGAGGAGGCTATCTAGGAGGCTCATCTGAGTAATATATATATATGTATATAGATAGATAGCCTATGGACATCTGCAACACCGGAGTTCTTGTAGATGCGTTGCCGGCCTTAAAAGAATGAACAAAAATACCAGCATAATTATAAAATTAATGTTGCTATTAACAATGTTAATAAGTAGATATACGATCTAGATGATTTTATTTAAAAACTAATCTGCAAAAATGTGAAACGGGTACTTATAATATATATTAAAGGTACTTAATATATATTTAAGGTACTTAATAAATTAATAACTGAACTTTTTACGCGGACGGATCTCCTTAAATTGTATTAATAAAGAAATAACGAAATTACTGTAACATTCATGATTCTGAAATTAAGAAAAAGCAACGAATTCGGTTGTTTTTATGAGTAACTTTCTCTAAGTTTGCTTTGCTTTATTTTCTCGACAATATGTAAATGTTTGCTTTAGGATTCTTGTGTTTTTATTAGCTGAATGTGGGTATTACATTCCCATTATTAAGAGACCTAAAACGAAAATGTGAAAATATAAAGGCTGTGGGCATTTTTGTAAGTTTCGTTTAAGTTTGATTTATTCAGTTATTTTAACAATGGCTCGGTCCCATATATTACTTTTAATGTTAAAAATTCAATTGAAATAATAAATTAATAGTAATACTTGAAATGTTTCTTGCTAAAACTACGTTGCACATCTCATCCCTCGATTTATTAGCGGGACACGTTAACGTCACATAAAGTTAAATTATTTATGACTCTGGCACCGAATGCGAACTTCTTAAAACTGATAAAAGTTTGAGAATAGCTACATATCATATAAATATATCTTTAAAGGCAGTTCGCTATTTATTACGAAATAAATATCCATATTATAACTACTAATCATATCTTGTTTGTATTTATATTTCATCATGGAGTTAATTTCAAAAGCATAGCATAAGCAAGTACTTACCTAGTATATTTACTATGATTCATCAGACTCCATATAAAGTACCAAAGTAAGGGCCGAGATGGCCCAGTGGTGAGAACGCGTAAATCTTAACCGATGATCGTGGGTTCAAACCCCGGCAAGCACCACTGAATTTTTATGTGCTTAATTTGTTATTATAATTCATCTCGTGCTTGACGGTGAAGGAAAACATCGTGATGACACCTGCATGTGTCGAATTTCACTGAAATTCTGCCACATGTGTATTCCACCAACCCGCATTGGAGCAGCGTGATGGAATAAGCTCCAAACCTTCTCTTCTAAAAGGGACAGGTGGCCTTAGTCCAGCAGTAACACATTCACAGGCTGTTACTATTATATAAAGTATGCCTCAAAAGTATGTCCACAGTACGCAAAATATATCGACTAAAATAATCTACAAAATAAATTTCATATAATATTGCAAAACTTTTCTAGAGACCAACCTTTTGTCTTTATATCAAAATCCAAATGTTTTTTATTCAAATAGAGTTTTACAAGTACTTTTGAATCATTAAGGGCTACTACCGGTTCGGAGTGTGATTTCTACCGAGAAGAACCGGCAAGAAACTCAAACAGTAGTTACTCTTTTTTTACAAAAATACAAATTTGTATTAATTACATACATTTAATTCCTACACGAGATCCAAATTATATATAATATAATATTATAATTTAATTGATTTTCCTAAGCGACCACACTTATGATTGATTGTTAGGTTTTTTTATTACTTATCATGAAACAATTCTAGAACTGCTTTATCGAAAGAGTTGAAAATAAGCGTACCTGTATTTTTCGTCAACTAAAAAAATATATATTAATTCCTACTGCTTCACACGCTTGTTATTTTAATTATTTAAAGTTTTCCTTTTATATTTACACCCAAATAATTATGTTCACATCCCATTATTCATATAAGTGGAAACTTTGTAAACATACGAGCTATTAGACGACAGAAAACAAAAGGAAGTTCTCATTGCGACGCGTTATATAAGTGTTATTTTTTTTATGACCACGCACATCTTTTTACCGAGTTTGACTTTGATTACTTCTTACATGGTATAGGTTATTTATAATGCGAAATTGGTATAAACCGATTTAAAAATAAAATCAGTCTGAAAGTAAGAAAATAGCAAGATTGGTTGATTATGTTCACCTACTGAATTTTTACCTATAATCGACTCTATCAAGCATATTTGCAGAGGGTCACCCGATTTAATTGGTTTCATTGAATAGTATACTTTGAAGACAGTTTGTTCCAAATTTGAAAAAATCTCTATCACTAAAAGTAAATAGAAAGATAACCGATTTTTCGCCTGTGAACCGATTCTGTTGCATATTGTCACACACTAGCAGTTCTGAGGACACTGCAGAATGTTGACGAAGATAATCGAGGGAATTCCTCAGTAGCTTACAGCAGCTACATCGTGTTTGGACTTACTTCATTAAACTTGCTGGGAATTTAAGACCTAAGTACTAGAGACTATCAAGGAGGGTTGAAGGCAGAAAACAGCAGGCTTTCGCCTTAAGACATTAATGTATAGAAAATAACATGAAATATTGATGAAAATGGAAAAATAAAAAGTACACCTTGAAGTTATATACTTCAAATTATATAATATCATCAAGGTGTAGGTAAAGTAGAACAACTTCCAAAATATTTAATTTTCTTACACAGCAATAAGTTTCTTGATTAAGGTAAATATTTTTATATTTACAATTCCTAAACACAAACATATAATATGGCATATAAAAATCAGTTTAATGAGAATAGTTGAAGGTAAATCGTTATTGAATTCTATTAAGTCATTTAAGGTAAACTTTTACTATTCATAATTTCCCAGAATTATTTAAAATTAATCTTCTGACTAAAACATACAAATAACTCTACAGTCGTATGTGTAGCAAGTTTATTTAGACTTATTAACTAAAGAATGACAGTAATATATAAGGAAAAAAAGATCTGAATACAATTATTTATTTTACTTTATTATTTATTAAACAATAAATACAAATATCACAAGTAAAATTAAGTCTATTTAATTTAATGTTAAAAAAGTTAACAATCTTGATTTTATTTAACTTTTTAGGGCCAGCCATTCCTGACTACTAAAATACAACACTAAAATTTATTAGATTATTTGTTTTAAAACACCCTGTCGTATAAGAGTCTGACATTCGGATGTTGGTAAAAAATGCCTACTGTTTTTCTTGAGCATAATTACATCACCGTCTTCCAATTCAAGCTTGCCATAATCTGTCACACATAGTACCTCAATATATAGCGACTTTGGTGGCCTAAGGTTTTCTGTAAGATCTATGCCGCTATAGCCTATGTCTTCCCCCAGTGATCGCATATATGTAGCCAGATTTGTAGAGTATTTTGAGAACCATTCATATTCACTGTCTGAAAGAAGCTCTCGTACATCTGGTGGCAAAACAGAACCAAACTCCCAGCGCAAAGTTTTTATTTTTATCATTCTATTGTAGAGATAGGCTAGAAGGCACCTTTTGTTTCTTTCTAATGCTGAATGTCGAACTTGAACGGTTGTCCAAAGAGATTTATTTTCAGTTGTAGCATTGCTAAAATATTAACAACAAATAAAAGATTTTAATATATAATCAAATAGGTTTTTTTAAATGGTGTAAATTTTAAATTATTGTATTTTTGGAAAGGTTTGCATTAACATTGCAGTTATGTTAAACTTACGCATCATTCATATTCATTTTAAATAAAACATGCATTTCTTGTATAATTTGTCGTATTTTTTCATCCTAAAATCAAAGAAAATTCTATTACAATAAAATTTAATATTACAAATTTATTTTCATACATCTCATAAAACTATGAGAACAATTTACATTGTATAAATCGATTGTCTCGCGATTTCTCTCTGCTTCTTTTACCAGTTCTATTACTTTCTCTCCAAACATCACAGTAGAGCAATAAAGTCAATATTTACAAATAAACAAAATACCTAACTATTGGTTGAAAATAAAAATAATCTTTAAATTAAATTATTTACTTTTAAAATAAGATAAATGTCAATGTCGCTTGTCATTTTATTTTTTTCTTTAATGAAAGGCCAATATAGTTCAACATACAGCCTCAACTTTTATTCCTTTTTTTCTATGATATAAAATTGTAAGGCTACAAACCAATATTAATAAATAAGGCAACGAAGCTCTAACCCCTAGTTTGCGTCACAGTTATTGTTCACCCAATCATTGAAACTCACCTAACCTATTGAGCTAAGAGCTAATACCTGTAATACCTACCAATTCCTATATATATGTAAATAAAAAATTTTGTTAAAAAAAGACTTATCTACATAAACAATCCAAAATGAAACTAACAATGGTTACAGATTTAAACATACCCATTCATTATATTACCTAGTAATTTTGTTATTGTTTTTAAATCATATATATATAATTTTCTTCAGAATATTAAATATTCGAAGACTGTAATAAGTAAATTATGTATTGCTAAATAAATTGCAACGAAATGTTATGTCTTTTGCTATCCGCATATCCGATTGCTGTGAAATTCCCTTCTACGCAGTTGTTGACGTTGAATGTTGATAAAGTTCAAAGTTGCTGTGACGTTACTTATCACATTGAGCTCATTCATTCCCCATTCCATTTTCATTTTCCATTTTGTGATGGCATTTAACGGCATTTTGTTCTTATGCTCATTGCGCACGCGTACTTGCAGCGATACGGTTGTTTCTTTAAGAGCATAAACATTATATTTCAAAACATGTTATTGTATTACAACGAAGTATAAAATTAATATTTTTTATTGATATATACGTTATATGTATAATTAAATTTAATTCTAAAGTGTGATATTCAAAATGAGTGCCAAAAAGGTTTGCGAAACAAAAATTTTCGAGGACGAGAATACGGACTCTGGATTTTTGTCTGGACCGTTGAGTGAACAGCTGTTATCTTCCGATGACTTGGATAGGAGAGAAGAACGTTTAGATAGTGACAATGACAAAAAAGTGATCAGTGAATGTACAGAGCTCGACAGTGGTGTGGACTTGTGTTTGTCAGAGTGTCTGTCAAATGTTAAACTTAGTGATCTTCCGCCCACAACTCAGGGCCCCTTAATAGTCATCGAAAGCGAAAGAACCCAGGATATCCCACCACTCGCCATATTATTCCAACAGGATGACGACGGAGATACGTAAGTCAACCTATTTTCTTTACTTGAAACAAATCGAAACGGCTGTTAATAATATATTATATTATAATAAGAAAAACATATTCTATTTAGCATTGCTAATTCATTCGAACACATATTGTAGGATAATAATATGATATATATCCTGAGTTTTGTTTCCTATTTAAATCAAAGTATATTTTTTTTTAATGAAAGGCAAATTTTCAGATGATTAATTAACAACTAAAAATACTATTCCAATAAATTATGCTTAGTCACAGGCTGTATAAGTAAGGCGAGCACTAGGCTTTTGACAATCCAGTGCCCAGCCTAACACCGGATCGACTTTAAATTCAATTTAATATTTTTGTAGACAATTTTATCCAGTTATTAAATAACTTAATAAAATTAAAAATTGTCATGACAATAAAACAATGATGTTTCTTTTATTTAAAAACAATTTAAACTCTTAGTCTTGTAAAATTATGTGTGAAATTGTGTGTGTGTATCAGATCCAATATTTACTTCTTTTGAATATTGCTTACTTTATCCAAATGAGTATTTACTCTATTATTTAAACAAATATAGTGTATTGATTGACATATATTTTATAAAAAAAAATCAAATAGTTGCTATGCACTTTTACTTTGATAATAAGAATAATATTTTTTATAAATACAAGCCTCAGTTAGAATTGCTAAATGAAAATAAACATTCCAGCCAATTTCCTTATCTCAACTACCAATTTAACATGAAGTTATGGCTTCCTGTTCGAATTTAAATAAGATAAAATTTTATATATTGAACTTATACTTGTATCAATGATCATTGTATTATTAATTTTTATAAGTTTATTGCAAATTATAATATTATTGTATATTATATAGTAATTTTGTAATATAGTATAATTATATAGTAATTTTGTTATAATATAGTTAGGTTAGTACAAATATTTGGTTAAGTCATACATTACATGTGATATAACTGTGACTGTGACCATCTATGACATAATATATAACCATATTTGGTTCATAAACAGATTAGCTTTTTTTTTAAATGAAAAAATAATATCAAAATTATACCGTTTCAAACAAATACTTAAGAAAAATAAATGCTTTATTTTAGTTTATTATAAAGAATGTATCTTAATATATTTTTTTAATTGTTATCACATCTGTAGTTCTGAACATAATGAAATATTTATTTGCTATGATAGGCTCATATAAATTTAAGTGCACATACAATTTTGAACCATATTTACTCAGAGATAGGACTGAGATTTCCAGTACAGTACAAAACCTTTTAATCTTGTAAAAAAAATTATTACAAGTTTTATTTAGCTGTGCCTGTTGGTATGTATAGTATCTTGCCATTAATTTTAAGCCAGTTGAAATCAATTGAGCTTAAGTTTTGCACATTTTATTAATAAATACTAACTAGTATGTCATATTCATTTAAATTTTTAGTGTAGAAATTAAATAAATGCTTAACTTGTTGTTTCTTTTCTTCTTCGCTTTATAGTTGATGATCATTGTAAAAAACACAAAATCACACAACGCATTCTCCATTCTGCGGAAGGTTCAATAGATTGGAAAACCCGCTCCGCGCACTCTGTTTTCTTTATCACGTTGACAACTGTAGTAATCTTGTATTTATTATTACCGCCGTATCATTCGACCTTTTTCCAGTATGGATTTTTTTTGTTTGCCAAGTGAATTTATCACTTAGGTTCTTGAATCTAGGTACATTGTTGTTTCATTAACGTAAATTATACATTTTGTATTATGCTTTAGGCAAATCGATTTCTCGATATGACGCCGTTAAAAAAACTGTAAAATTTTTTTGCTAATCACATGTATGAATTAATTTTAAGATACATTCAGAGGTATTGTTATTTGAAATTAATTTATCTGTGTAAACGTGTGCTTTCAAATTTTTTACAATCACAGTAATTTATCGAAGCCGATCACGCGGCGACGCATTCGCACATTTAACTGTACATTTGTAACACAAGCAGTAAAAATTAATTATGTAATGTATTTAAATACTAATTGTAATGTTTTCAATATTATTTTATAAGTTTGTTATTTCATAAAATTAATTATCTTCTAGGCAACTCCATATCGCAGCGGTTCACGGTTGCGAAAAGTCAGTCGGTACTCTAATAAGGGTGTGTCCAGACAAGGCATGGCTGGACGTCCCCAACGATTATGGCCACACGGCGCTTCACCTCGCGGTTATGAGCGGGCACGCCGTCGTCACCAGAATGTTAGTCAGAGCCGGTGCCTCCTTAGCCATGAGAGACGTTAGTGGAGAGACACCCCTTCACAAAGCTGTCGCTGGAAAAAGACTAGAGTGCTTGAAAGCGCTGCTATCGGCAGTACCAGAACACCCACCAAGGAAGCTTTCGACGATATTGAATCAGAAAAACTACAAAGGTATTTATTCATTATAGTCCTTCACTTAACGCCTTTGTCTATAAATTTTGTTCAGGTTATGATTAGTTAAGTAATGACTGTGTCTTCTTAATTTAAATTAAATTATTAAATCAATGATGAAAGAAAGTGAGAAATTAATGTTTAACTGAACGCCCATAACAACGTTTAATAGGTAAGGTCGAATAATTTTATGTAATAGAGAAATGGTATTGCAATTGATTGTCTAAAATCTACCGCCCTTTTGAATGATAATAATAAATAGCTTAGAAGCAGAACTAGGCATGGTATTATTTTTTTTTTTTTTATCAATTGATTTTATCGAGGAACGATCTCGAGGCGATTGTTTCATTCCAAACGCGTTATCATCTATAAAGTCGTTGGTTACTAAACTTTGAAACATTTTTTTAAAATCATTTTATGTTAAACGTTTCTGAGATATTTTGGCGTATCATAGTTTCACAATAAACCCTTGGTAACAGAGATAACAAGTTTATGCTATTACAAACACAATACATTATCAACTACTAGATCCCGCTTGCGGCTAAACCCGCTTGTGAGAGACCGGGGGAGGCTTTTGGTTACCTATGTATTAGTACTAGACAGAGTATAAGCTATATCTATTCTAAATTAAAAATCCGCTTAGCAGTTATTGCAAAAGAATAACAAAGTCCATCCATCCTCTCAAACTTTCGCGTTTATAATTTTAATAGGATAATCATATTGTGAAGCGTTAAGTTTATATCTTTAAGAATTTTCTGATAGTTATAATGATATTTATTATTCTTATGTTAGAAAATTCGCTGTTGCTAAACTAACTTTTTGAAATATTAACGGAGCATCGAAAATAAGCGTGATAAAATAATCATTCTAGTAGCTTAAGTTGTTAATGGCATCAGATTGTAATTGTAACGAACAACGTAATTCGAATGACGTCATCGTATAGTTAATAACAGTGGTCGTTCGGGTCACCGATAATAATTACTACTGATATATTAATAAACGAGCTCCGTCTTCAAATTCATTTAGTTAGACATTTCACATAAATGTATAGCTTTTTTACAAGGACTTCGTTGATATTCTGGTATCTAAATATTGATTAAAAAATATGACATTAAATTCCATACAGTGGTATTCATGTGATACGTACGTGTGTGTAGATACAAACGCGCACACAAACACACGCGCGTATATACTTTTATCTGATCAAGTATTAAAAAAAATATTTACATGGTACAGTTTAAACATATTTAGATTTGAATTGAATACAGTTAAAGGTGTTTTTTTTTTAAATGTTTTGTCATTCATTTTGTCCGCAATACGGAAATCCCACAGCGCTGCAATGCCCTTAATTGTTTTCTATGTACCATAACGTACCAGCTTGTGAATCACAAGTAAATACCCAATAATCGGTTTTTCCATCATTATATTTAAAATTAAAAAAAAAGTTGTGGCCGTCACGGGATGTCCGGCAGAGCGAACATCGAAGTTGAAAATCATAATTGAAGAAAATCAATAAATAAAAACATATTGTTAATAAAGATAATTAATAAACACATACACACACACACACGCACACACACACACACATACAAGGGAATTAAGAACGACATGGGAAGACGGGCCAAAAGATAGAACAGAATATTGTACACCAAAAGAGTTACAGAACCATTTTAAACTCAAACACAAAAGCAACGAAAACTATTTCGTACAAAAGGCGGTTATCGCTAAAAGAGCGATCTCTTCCAGAAAACCTTTGGGTGAAGGACATGAAATAAATAAATAAAGCGGTAATGAGGTGTACTAATCGTCTCAATTTTTATTTAAGATGTTTTATAGAAATAATTTCTCCATCGATGAACTTATCTTTGGTATTTCTATGTAGGTATTTGTCCTTAAAAGCTTTTCTCTAAGATAGCTAGAATAGAATGGGTTAATAAGGATTGGTTATAATATTATATATTGTTATAATATATGTTATGTTATAATATAATTTGCCGAATTTACGTAATGTTATCTATCGCATTTAATGAAAACTCCTTATCGATTTGTTTTGCTGCTATTTATAACTTTTGTTATAAACGCAAATAAAAATTAAGCTATAATTTGTTTTTATTTATTTAAACATATTTTAATATCGTTAATGACGAAGTTAAAGCTGTTTAAAGTATATAATATATATGATATAATTATATCATAAGGTCTTCATGAACTACGAAACATCAAAGGCATCCAAAACAAAGCGATAAATCTTTTGATTCTTCAGCATTCTGAGAACAATATGTACTTTTATGAAAAAAATATTGTAGATTATATTGACAGTAGCTGGTTCGATCCTAAACCATTAAACTATTTAAATATCCACTCCTAACACAAGCTTATCGCTTAAATGAATGAAAACAAGACTCATTAGCAATTGTTTGATAAATAAAACCTAACTCGTTATTTATCAATTAAATCATGGATAGTCCAATAGAATGTTAATCATAATAATTACATAACGGATATAAAAGTGGTTTGCGGATATCAGAGGCTGTTTACCTTCACCGGATGGCATTGTCCTTTGAGGATTGTCCATCAGGACATAGCACGCAACAAGTCATCAATATAAAAAAAATCAGTTTCACTAGGATCTTGAATTGTAATAGAAACCAGTTTATCTACATAGGCGTTGTTTACGCGCTTAGTCGCCGGCTTCGGGCTTCAAGGTCTCGAATAACGTTTTGTACCATCAAATTCCCACAGCAAAGGAAAATAACTATATAGTACGTATTGAAACCAATGCAAACCTCAAGACGATGCAAACCTCTAGACCAGCTATTCTCAACCACTGTGCCGCGGTACTTTTGTGTGCCGCCACATTTTAGACATAATTATGTTAATACTATTAAATAATATGGATTTAAAAAGATTCTTTTAACAGGAATATATATTTAAATCCATAAAATTTCATTGGGTTCGTATATCTATTTTACACAGTGTGTATAGGTAAGTAAATAATTTTTTAACTTATATTTATCTTTGTGTGCCACCAAATTTTGAAATCGTTAAAAGTGTGCCACAACAAAAAAAGGTTGAGAATTATGCTCTAGAAGATGCCGATTTATCGCATAAGTACTTAGAACTCTCGGCAAATACAAATATTCCAAAACTGTTATTGTTTGCGGAAATATTATATATATATGAATCTTTGAAGCTCAAATAATTCAATTAAAATCAACGTCAAACAAACTAATTTCAAATGTACATTTGGTTTTTCCTGATTTTGTAAATTTCATTGAACAAAACATTTCTGCCGGTCGAAATAATAAACTTACGTGTGGTTTTTCCGCCGTTATACAATGTCTTATTCTCGAATCAACACTTTCAACTTTGTATTCATAATTTGCATTTGGTTTTACCCGTCCGTGTAGCTTCGTATTCAAAGAGAAGTTTATGTATACATGATAAATTTAACTCCCAGTTTTGAATTGTATCTAGATATTTACTTTTATTTCTATTTATCAAAATTAAGAGTTTTCGGATGATTATTTCCAAACCTGTAAGTTTGTCGAATCTAAAGATAAATTTGGAATAACCCACACACGTTGAAGATACTGTATAGATGCGGTAGGTAGGTCCGCGATCCACGGTCACGACGACCCGTGGGTATTCCCAAAGTCAGCCGCTCGCGTAACAGAACGAACCGGCTAGCAGTGAAAGCGTGTGCCTATTCGTAAAACGAAACGTTTGGACTACCCGATCTTAGCGAGCGCGCTAATTGAGAGGTGGTTACATGAATGTAAAAAAACCCACGTTTGTTTCTTTGCCATTCTATCTACATATGATGGTACATTCAACCGACAATTTCAACTTCGGTTTTTGGTATATATTTATTCACTGTGACATTTGGTAATAATAATACTTTAAGCCGAGATGGCCTAGTGGTAAGAACGCGTGAATCTTAACCGATGATCGTGGGTTCAAACCCCGGCAAGCACCACTGAATTTTTATGTGCTTAATTTGTGTTTATAATTCATCTCGTGCTTAACGGTGAAGGAAAACATCGTGAGGAAACCTGCATGTGTCTAATTTCATTGAAATTCTGCCACATGTGTATTCTACCAACCCGCATTGGAGCAGCGTGGTGGAATAAGCTCCAAACCTTCTCCTCAAAAGGGAGAGGAGGCCTTAGCTCAGCAGTGGGACATTAACAGGCTGTTACAATACTTTATTAGATAACATGGATAATGTCTAGTGCCAGACGTTACACAACTAATATTTTTACATCTTCATAATCTTTATTTTCTTAATTATATAATATATAATCATTCGGAAAAACATAAAATTATATTTCCTTTTCGTATTTTTTTTCGCTTTACTCAGAAACTTTCAGGGATATCTTTAAGAAATATTTAAGTTGTCCCAGGAAAACCGCAGAAGTCGACGAAGCGGCGCCGCCATACCACATTGGCATTAGGACAATATCAATTGGAATGATGATTCTTTTGGGTTATCCCCGCGTGAAAGTATACATTGGGAACTATAAAAAAACGCGACTACGGAATTCCCAAACAAGCTTAACGGTTATCGGATGATTATATAAACTGCATCGTATTACTTTTACACCGCAATTACTCAATTACAATTTTTTGTTATCTGTAAATTGGCTATTCGTATATACAGCACTTTCTAATAATATTTTTTTTTCTTCGTCGATCTTAATTAGTGCTTGTATATTATTTTGTATTTGTTGAAATAAACCATTAGCTTTACGGTATACGGACCGCCTAGCGAATAGCAACGTGAGAGTCTTAGATTCGATCCCTTGGGATGTTGTTTATCGTACGTTAGGAAAAATATTAACTAGTTTCCACTCGTGGCTTCGCCTGCATGGAAAGGAAAGTGAGGTTTTAGGTACCTTCATCGCCTAGGTCTTTTTTACACCCCTCAACAGTGTTAAAAAAAATCAGACGATCGGTTTAGTAGTTAAGACCTGAAAGCGTAACAAACAAAGAAATAAATAAACTCAGTTTGGCATTTATAATATTAAGGAATATTTATAATAGTAAGGACAACTGAAAAAAGGCAGTTTGAAAAAAAAGTCCTTACTTGTTGCTATTAATTTTATATTTAGAATCTTATCAAAACGTTATGCGCGTCGTCTATCATAATCCAATCTTTGATTACCGTCGTTTGTCCTGATGGTTTAAGTTAATCAGCAATATGGTCAAAGACACCAAAACGAACATTAGCAAGTCATTTAACGTCGTTAATTTTATTATATGTAGATTACGTTGCTTATATTTCTCTGGTATTTCCAAAGTATATGATAAATTACACGAGTATCGTGATAAAAAGACTTACAATGTTGATGAAAACGACTCGTTGAACATAAGTGTTCATACAATAAACGCAAATATATATATTAAATATTACAAACATATTTTTTGAAAAGTCGAATGTTATTAACATTGTTATTTGTTAAATTATGCGGCTTATCTATATGGTTGTGTCAGATTGGACATCGGACTATAAAAGTGAGGGAATCGGGTCGAGAGTTCACCGGTTCTTGCGCACGCACTCATAATTGTCGGTCGTAGCTGAAATTTGGTCAGGGAGTTGTTATTATAAGAACTAAATTGCACCCGAAATAGCTGTGGTTGGATGGAAGTCATGCATACATCGGAATAGTTTTCGTGACGCTGTTTCGGGCTTAAAAATAGATTTCACTACTAAAACAAATAAGTTTTTTTTAGGTAAGTAATTAGTCTTCCCAGACATGTCGAGTGTTCCTCGATAAATAGCTCAAGTGAATCAGATTATATAATATTAATGTTAAGTTATAACGTATCAGCATATGCGAAGATTGTTATTAAAGCATGTATTTACCGCTTCTGAATGTCACATACGTATTCCAGTGTGTAAACGTTATCAGTAACATTTGTTTTTTCAATTTAACTCGGGGGTTTTCCACCATTTGACCTGGTTTTTCATGTACTTGACTCGTATCTATAGTGAAAATTTCATCATTCGTCGCGGAGCGTGCCGTGGTGAAGGTTAACGATCTATTTTGTTTTTGTTTTTTTTACATGATATAATATATGAAGACATTACAAATGAAACAAAATTATTCATATACATGTATATGGTGCCGTATTAAGCGCTTAATATTAAGCGCTTTAAATTTTTATGAAAGCTGCCACGTTTAACATTTACGAGTACGGAAACAGCGAAATATATGTCGTCTGCCTTATATGGCGAGGGCAATTCGCTGGCACGTCGCTCGTCAGTCGTCACATTAATGGGAAAACCCCAGTGTCCCCTGCCGCACCTCGCCGCGCCCCTCGTCCGCCCGGCGAGCGGCGCGCGCGCTCCGCACCTACACATTGCGTTTTAACATTTAAATATCGCAACTCACAACATAATAAACATATTTACTGCCTCGTGTCATGCGTATTGTCTTTACTACGTTACTCTAGTACAAGTACATTGACTAAACGCATACTCACAGCTATCCTCACCACACAGCCACCTTGGATTACTATGATGTAATCAATGGTTCTGGTTTTTTTTCACATACCTATAATTATGTATTATTATTGCTTAACAAAATTAAATGGTTTTTAATAAATGATACGTGATATTTTCTTATGACATAAAGCTCGCCTTTATGCGGTGTCGATGTTTCTAGCTATATATCGATATAGAATTTACACGTGTATGTGTATCGACACATACACGTGTAAATTCAGTTAATAATATAAGTAACTAGTTTTCCATGTCGGTATGTCGTATGTTTTGACCGTCAATTAATCCTCGCGAACGTTATTTAAACGAAGTGAGTTTGTAATTCATTTAACACTTTGTTTTGTTTAAATGAAATAGATCAAATATAATTTATTATATTTCAAATAAAACGGTTTCAATGTTCCATTTTTAAAACTGCGACTGAAATTAAATACATATGTTTTATTGTAGTTGTGTCTAAAAGCAGGAGATGGTACATAAAAAGAAGTATGAAAAGATATCATAAATTAGCACTGTCGCTATTTCGACTGAACTATTATTATATTTAATCTTTAAATAAAATGGAATTTGTTTCTCACACAATTCGTGAACTTTAAAGAAACTGGGAATCAGCGATCTATTTTCGACGCGATCGAAATAGTTTTGGAGTATATCCAACTTCAAGGATTTGTTCTGGATAAACTGCTGATGAAGAGTGGAATATTCTTTAGCGTTCTGAATAATCATTGAACCGGATCTTACTGATCTTTGATCGTAATCGTCTATTTTATTTATCGTATACCTAGATTACACTCATTTAAATTAGATTAAGAGATTCATAATTAATAGTAACTTTATATTAATCATGACTGAGAGTTTTTGATTATTTTTATTATTAATGTGACTATTCTATGATTTTGATATTTATGATTAATGAATTTTAATAAATAACGAAATACGTATGTTATATTTTAAATAGGTTTCCTTAAAATATTAACAACGAAAAAACCTATTAAATTCTACCTAACGTTCTTAGTATATAAAATTACCATCTATTTTCCTTAATGTATTCATTCAATATGAATATCTTTATCGGTAACCAATTCGGTAATATAAGTTTGTTTTATAGTCCTATATAGAAGCTAGAACAGTAATTGTTTTTTTTATGCCTAACATGAGCCTCCTGATGGCAAGTGACCTTTGCACATAGACACTGGCACTGCGAGGAGTTCAAAGACACAAACTTCAAACTTTGACAAGCATTTTGGGCGATAGCACCCTGTTGTCAGATATTTTAGCCAGACGCCGTAAGGTTTTAAGCAACCACATTCCAATATTTAAGCAAGTCTTGAATATTTTATACAATGTATTTTATCTTTTGTTTTAGGTCAGACGTGTGTGCATCTCGCAGCCACGGCGGGACACATCGAGTCGCTCCAAGTTCTGATCTATTTTGGAGCCGACATTAACGCCAGGGTAAGCTATTTACATTTAACATGATTTTCTGGATGCAGTTTGCTCTAACAATAGACTATTATATAACACGTATCGTACTTATAAAAACGAGGACGTACGATGTCGTATTTATATGAACCTATTAATTTAATTTTTAACGCTGGAAAAACGCATTACGCGTTTCCCCCACGGGAACAGTGTTGGCTTTAATTTTTTTAGTATGTGAGGCTCGCCGGTGTCCAAGGCGCCGAGTGCGCCTCGAACATCGGAATACCCACTAAAAACCAGCGGTACCCTTTCCGTTTTAACAAGGAGCGCCACGGGATCGCTTGCGCATGCTAACGTGATATTTATATGAACCTTAGACAACCTTAAAGATTCTTTATATTGTTCGCTACACTCGAGTTACTGATAGAAATAAAATGAAGCTAAAAAATCATTTTAATATATAATCCATGTATGTCGTAGTGTGTTTGTCTAAGACCTTTCCCTTTGTAACGGGGCAACTGCAACACTTGAGTCACAAAGTTTCCTGGGAAAATCCGCTAATCAAACTGTCGACTAATCTGCTGATAACCCGATAAGTGCTGGGTTTTTTTTGTTCACCTTCGCCACTGATCGCGCATAACGGTATAACGACCTTGCGCCCGCTGCCAAAGACTGCCAGCATAACCACAGGGTTTTACGGAGGTCAGGACGATGGAATGTTTCCTTGAAAAACCCCACATTTTCCCCATAGTATCGCCCATACAGTTTTTAATGGTAAAGACTTCGGTATCTATCGGTAGCTAGCGGTCTTTATCAATTTATCTCTGTAAAAATAAATTACGATGCGTATTTTTTTGTCTAGTAATGGTATATGATAGTAAAATAAGCCAGTGCGTGATATTTAATAATATTGATAGTAATAGTTTTAATCTGTTGTTTCACCTATGAAGTAGCTCATGTGTTTTTACTTCCCGTAGGAGGGTCTGGCCGGTTGGACGCCGCTACACGTGGCGGCGCGGCGCGGGGACGTATCCCTCGCGAAGTTCCTGCTGCAGCGCTGTTGCGGCGCTGACGTCGCGGCGCGCGACTACGCCGGCCGCACGCCGAGACGCCTCGCGCGGTCCGCACGCGTCTGCGCGCTCTTTGCGCCCGACGACGACGAAGACGACAGCGAGGACGATGTAAGTACGAGAAACGAACTAGACAAAGTAAGGTCGTCAGACCGATGACTTTACGTGCCACCCGAAGCATTTTCAATTCACCCTTAATTGTTTAACCGGTAGTAGGTTTATATATATTATTATTATATGCAGGCTCGCCTGAGTGTCTTCAAACATCATTTTTTTCTTAATACACAATGATACGTTACTAAGAGTAATTACAGACACAATGTACATAACATTACTGATCTCGTAGTGACTTTCACAAAAGCAGTTCATAAGAGCTTATCACCAGGCCCTTATCTGGTCGACAAAGTCGATAAAGATGAAATAAAAGACTTAAACCTTCTTTCTCTTCCAGATGTACGACAGTGACAGTGACGTCGACAGTCTGTTCGAGAAACTTCGACAGAACGTCAACCCCATCAACGTCGCCTGATAAGACGCGATGTACATCAGCGATATCACCTAAATCGGAGAATATTGACCGAAGATATATAGCAACATTCAACTTATTGTTCAGTACGAACATTTTATGTTTGCCGCTCTGATGTGTGGCATTGTGATAGTTGAGGTAACAAATAGCGGATACTGAAACTACACTCGCTGCTACTTCAGAGCGGCAAAGTTTAATGTTTCTACCACATACTTTGTAATATTTATACGTTACGAGGAATTATAAACACCATTACAGTATGTCATTCAAATGTAAAACTGATATATTAGAAAAATCTTAAAGTTAAGGCGTTATGTATATTATCCACTTCAATACAATAAATGTATATAAATTAAAAAATATGTGAAAATGTATTGAATGACACGCATCGTTATTGTATTCTTAACCTATATACAGATCATATTGGAATTAATTATATATTACTCTTGAATTCCTCGTTCGTCATACAATGATATATTAATTATTTACATTTAATCTTCGTTTATGTATATATTATATAATAATATGCGGTTAACTGTACGATATAATTGCTTTAATATATCATTAAGTTATTATTTGAAACTGTTACTGTTTGTATTTAAGCATTTCTTTTATCCATACTTCTATGTGATTTATTATTTCATTAAAATTTGTACATAATTAAAAAATATATATACTTCTTTTTTTAAATTACTTATATTTATAGGGAACTAAAAAAAAGTTTATTTTGATATTTTGTACAACTTCAAATGAAATTGATTTCAATGCCTGCATAGTGTTTTTTTTTTTCGTTTAGAAAAATAAAATTGGCGCCTTAATCTGTAAATTTTTGGATGTTGTAACTGAATTGCTAACTTACTACATGTTCTCTATATATATTCTAGGACTTTTTAATCAAAATAAATTGTTTATAAAAATCATAGAATTGATCAAAGTTATGACTTGATTATCGATCACTGAGCCAACGGACATATATTTGATATTGAAGTGGATCATTGGTGACGTCACAAAGCAGTTCACGTGCTTAGTTATTTGTAATGATTATCTATGGTTCCATTTCATTACCTGTGGTAAATTAAACAAAAGCAAAAATAAAAACGTATTAATTTTTTTTTTCTAATAATTTAATTATAAAGTAAATATTATTTTAACTAAAACATTAACTGCGGCTTGTAATGAAATGGATCATATGTTTTATATATAAATGTCTTCCTACAGATTAAATATTTATATTATGTTACTAGAAATACTATGCTATTAAATTTATGTGTTATATATATTGTATTTATTTATACTTTTGAGAATAAATTTGAGGAAGGCATTGTAAATTAGGCCAGTCATAAATAAAACAATAATATATTTTACGGTCTTGCCCTAACTTTCGCAAGAAAGCAGCGGCTAAGACCGAGTCCGTCACCGCGCCGCAGAGTTTTCAATAAAGAAAACGTTACACGCGATTAGGTTACATTAGACAAATGTTTGTTAAGAATCAGCTGGTTATGTATAAGCTTAGTATATAATGTGCAATTATACAACTCGAACGCCGAATGAAGTCTCGTCGGTGCTAAGCGCCAGCACGGTCGGCGTACACGATCGCACGGTACAACTCAAATAGGCCTCTAGTTCGTACATTGTAACATATTTGAACGTATGTTCTACTAGTCTTTGTATTTTATTAAATTATAACATGTTTGAACAATCCAGATATTTTATTTCTCGACTTAAAACAAATACGCATTAGAGTGAAATTATTTATAAAACGAACGGCATTTAATCCTATTATTTATTAAAAATAATAAAAGTGTACGAAGCTTAAGATGTGAATTTTTAGATTTTATATTTTGATATATATAATCAGATTGGAACAGAACCGCCTGATAATATCAAAGATTTTTTATTATATATACATGTTTCATTCTATTACAAATAGTGTGATAGTGTACGCCAACCTTATTAAAAATATTCACTTTTAATTTATTTTTTATTATCTATATTTTTTTTGTACACGAATTATATTATCGTAGTACGACTAAGTTTCTCTATTATTCTTTGTAAAATATATATCGTTTTCAGTGAATATATACAATAATATATCAGATGCTTTTTGATTTTATCCTACTACATAACAACCAGTGTTAAATTTTCACATTATGCAATAATTCAATTGTTGCCAGTACTTTCATTATTGTCAATTTATAATATATTGTAGCTATATTTTTTTTTATTTACAATTGATACTTGAGACGATGACGATGATTGTGAAATGTATATTTTTGAAAAAAATTATATATAAATTTGTGGTACCGACAGAAGCGCAATGAAAGAGGTGAGATTAAAACATCAAAAAACATTCATCATCGTTTGCTGACATCTTTCTTTAACAACAGAATAGCGCCGTTCATAAATCTTTATGATATTCAATTTAAGCTCTAAACTTTCCAACTTAGGACTTTAACAGCCTTTGCAACGATATTTTTTTATCAATGTCACTTAAGGTCTACCATATTTTAAGCCGATCTAACAAATCTTTACTGAACTGAGCTGTTTTTAGAGATGGGTTTTCATTTGTTTTTTCACTTTTTTTGCTTAAGGAAGTGGAATAATGCTATTTGTCCAAGGCGCAAAAACAATAATCATAATATAATATATGTAATAATTGTCATTGGAATTATCTTAGTTGTTATAAGATCCATATATTTGGCAGTCTGATGGAGGGCTTTTTGTGGCTAAAATATATCCCCTTATAATGTTAAATACCTACATACTTAGTGTGATAGTAATACAAAAATATAAAATACTAATTTCTACCCACGTTGGAATGGGTACAAGGTATTAGGTAAAAGCAGCCTATATACTTAGGGTTCAAGCTTGCGGCATATCAAATTTCATCGATTTCAGGCCGTAAAAGACAGATAGGAGTTACGTTCGCATTTATAATATTAATATATATAACGGTCGTTCAACTTTACATTAATGAATAATCATGTAAAATATATTATACACGTAAGCGTCCATTTTAACACAACGCAGACGACTATTAATATCAATTAACTACTATATTAAGCGTCAAGGACAATGAACAATATAAAGAATTAGTTTAAAGTCACCCGAAAGAAATTAGTCAATAAAAATATTTTACGAGTTCCGATTTATGTATGCGATATTTGTTAAAGCTCACTCTCTTGTTCAAGTTTTGATGTATAGGTATTGGTTCTAACTCCTGTCTGTCTGTTTTCTCCACTCCAGATTGTCAGAGTAGTTTGAAAAGACCGAAAGAAGATACTAGATTTTTCGTTCGCTTCGCATATCATTTTTCAATTATTATATTGCATGAAAAAAATCATTCGATTTTTTTTTATGTTATACGCAGACGGACGAGCAAATGGGACACCTGATGGTAAGTGGTCACTACCATAAAAACTACCTTGGGAACTGACATGTTATGTCCCTTGTGCCAGTAGTTACACTGGCTTACTCACCCTTAAAACCGGAATGTAACAATGCTAAGTATTACTGCTTAACTGCAAAGTATCTGATGAATGGTACCCACCCAGACGGGCCTGAACAAAGACCTCCCACCAGGTATTATTAAAAATTTATCATCAAAGTATATTTAGAAGACTTAACAATTTAATACACGAACACTAAAAACAAAACAACTTAGGTATCCCTTTTTGAATACTTTTAACACATGAAATATTGACAAAGCAAACGATTGTTGTTAAATAAAACATAATATAATCGTTATAAAAATATTTTAATATACAACTGTGCAATGATATTGTATGGCAGTAGCCTTATCGTTAGTTATCACTAGAGTTCACGACACTGCGGTGCTATGTGCGTATATCAATTAATAAGTAACAGCTTATAAATATGTATAGTACATCAAATCAAACCGTTACACTAAACTATTTGTTCTTTAGCTTAATTTCACGTGACGTAAGTATCTTTTCATGCATAATTACATAAATACGTTTCGATATAAGTTTGTAATTAAAAATATATTGCAACATGCATAGATAAAATTATTGTCCTAACAAGAACAGCTAAATTAAAAACATCCTAGTACTGTCTATAATTAAACATTTTATGTAACCAGATGCTCAAATTTTCCTTATAAAAACGACGTTAATATACTTATGTAGGATCAATGTGTATTGACATTATAAAGTATTTATTTTATTATTTATATATATCATAAATAGAATATATATATATGAATTTTTGGTGCTGATATAAATATGTGCGTCGTTTAAAAATGGAAATTGTAATTGTATTTTTATTCTGTGATAATAACTTAAAAAAAATGTTAGCCTTTCATTTAAAAAAAGTATTATTTTTAAATATATTTAAGGCTTATTCCTCAATAAATACAAATTATGAAACAATATGATTTGTTAATATATGTATGTATAACGCATTTAATATTGGCACAAAATAAAAATACTTCTTTTGCGATACAAAAACAAAAAAAAAATCTTATTCGTATATCTCTAAACCAACAACTTTATTTATTTATATTTTAATCCATGACGAATGATAGTTGAATAAGGGCTAATGTTTTTCTAGAACTTATTTCATTGCATGGCACGATTGCGCCATTTTTTTAAGTTAAAATAAGGATACTACAAGTAACTACTAACTAGGATAAGGCTTTTGTTTTTTTTTGGTAGTTTATTTATTAAATCGGAATAAATTACCCATCAATTAATTTGCAGGCCTGTATTATTAAGGTTGATAATACAGGCCTTGGTTTGTTTATTTTAATTTTTCGGTGATTACCAAAAACTAGAGCCAGAAGAAAGTTTCCTTTAAAGAGAATAAAAGATCGTTTACAAAAATAATTATCATATTTTAATTTAACAGTTTATTCTAAATAATATTGAAAATGGACGCAAATATATATTATATTAAATGACATACAATAAGTATGCAGATAATAAAATAATTGAAATAAAATGAAATTTTAAAAATATCACGTGACTACTTTGTGACGTCATAACGTTAACGTGCTTAATATGACCATAAATGAATCACAATACATAAAAATTTGTGCATGTATTTGTTCGTATTCCAGGTACACACATCGTTGATCGAGTTTAAAATTTAAATTGTAATTGGCACTGGCATGAAGGTTTCTGTCATGGTACCATCAACATAATTGATGGCGAATATTATTCGACAATTGTTTACAAAAAAAAAAAAAACAAAAAGACTTCAAAGCATGCCAGATATTAGCTGTATAATATAAACAAAATCATATAAATAGCTGCCTGTAACATTGATGTATATATATGATATGAATTCAACATTGTGTCGCAAACTGTTTAAAAAAAATATTTTTAATTTATTGTAAATAAGTAACTTTAGCAATCTTTTACAACAAAAATATTAATAAAGTCAATTATAATAATAAATTTAAACAGATAGTTACACAAGTTGTACATCGACTATACATATATATGGAATTTAAATTATATTAGAACTATATATTTGGAATGATCTACTAAAACTAATATTTAAACTCAACGAATTCTTTATAACTTTAACGCCTCAACTCCTGTTAAGAGCAAATTAATTAATATCCAATCGTTTAATAAGGACACTTTTCCCCGACGAGGCTCGTACTTAGTCTCGGCGACTAAATCTCAGTGTAGTACGTCGGCCGGTTTATGAAGAGCAGATCGAAGACCGTCGGCAGCACGTAGGTGGTGTTGAAGCCGATGAGGCCGTACGTGATGTACTTGTAGGAGTGCTCGACGATGATGGTGTTGGTGTCGTGCAGGCTGGGCGCGGCGGCGCGCACGGCGCGGCGGTCGGCGCCGAGCAGCGCGCACGCCAGCGCGAACGACACGGACTTGGCCAGCGCGCGCGTGGCCAGCACGCCGCAGAAGCCCAGCGTGGTGCGCAGCAGCGTGCAGCCCCACATCTCCACGCTCGGCCACTCCACCGCGTAGGGCGGCGCCAGCGGGCTCGCCGACATGTTGCCCAGCCGGTAGTTTGTCCACGACCCCGTCAGGATGCCGGCGCACACGCTCACTATCATGGTCGTGTCGCCCCTGGGGATGCGAGAGATACTCTCGGTGAATAATATCCCCAGGTGATAAACAATTTTATACCATCTATTGGCGATCACTACAACATCTGAAGAGCGCTCGCTGACGGCGATTTTTTTTTTAAATATAAACGAAAAAAAATCTAAATATTAACTGAGCAATAATATAAATCACCTAACCTTTAAACCATTGGAATCTTACTACCTATTTGTTATTTGAATATTGTCTCGTTCACTTGTCCATTGCTCACCTTGTCGGCGTCCATTTGTCAGATTGTGGATGATATACGATGACTAGAATAGAGATAGTGATGACTAGTAGAGGTGACCACTGGGAAGTTAGCAGAAACCCATCCAGACGGTCAACAACAGGGATCAGAACCACCAACAATGCTGACGACAGCAACAGACCTGCCGCTATATCCTATAAATAAAACATATATACTATATCTACATAATATAGGGGTCCCACCTATCTGTCTTATTTCTGATGTAAATAGTTGTAGTCAAATTAAATATGAAGTGGCGCCACATATGTTTTAAAACATATATAGCTTAATTAGCACAATGCCATGGGTGATACCCGAGGATTGCTCAATCAATTACAACTGTCTCAAGCTTTTTGTGACTAGGCATGATGACTGATATTGAAATAACCTTCTATAATGTGGGTATACGTCTACTATTACTGAAAATAATTTTATTTCAGTAATGAACTAACTATTTACGCAAATAATTACATTTTCATTTACCTATTTTGAATTTCGCTCGAAAACACCCGCAGGTGTCATGGTGCCTGCACGTGACGTCACGCCTCAATAAACGACAGTAAACGTTGTATTATGTCTATACTCAACGAAGAAAGGCAGAAAATATTACGTATTTCCTAAGGTTAAAAATGAATTCCAAAGTTTGCAAGTGGTGTGCGGTCCCTCTGTGTAAAAATACATTCGAATGCCAACCAGATCGAAGAACAATCTACAGAAGCAGAACGATCATATATAAGTAAGCAACGAAAGACGATGGTTCTTGAAGAACGTGAAAAGCAATTAAAAGAAAGTATGGTTACAGAACATTTTGAAGAAATTGCAAATTGAGGCAGAGATTCATAAAGATTTATTATATATTTATGATATATTTAGATTTATAGAAGTTTTCGTAAATATGTAAATTCACAAATTCAGTACTAGTGGAGCTAAATGAAATATTGTCTTAAAAGTTCTTACTGGTAAAAATATTAGGGCTCTTCATATGCGAGTAATACTATACAGCTAACAGAAAAAAACCTATGATAACACTAAAGATAAATACTTACATACATTACATTTTCGAAATTCAGATGAGCAAGTCTTTATTTGATGAAAAAAGCTCCCCTAAAATCAATAAATCCTGGGCAAATTAGAGGAATTTGCCTTAACAAAACCTTGTTCCATCATTGATAGATCTTGGATGTTTTATTTTCTTCACAAAAACGCGAATAATCAACGACTCAACTAATTAAATGATGCAAAATAATTTTGAAACGCGTAAACACAACAACTGTTCAAGAGAAACGGTTATAGATACAGACGCGTGACGTCATTCGCTCTGATTGGTGTTTCAAATAGAATGGCCGATTGCAGAATTTTATACTTTTATTTTACTAAAAATCTTATTAATCTCAATGTGTATATTAAAATATGATCATTTTTAAGAATCCTTTTAAAATAGTTTCTTCTCTAAAATATATATTTTTTTAATTCTCTAATACTGTCATCATGCCTATTCCATTACAAAGATCTGACATAAACTTGCTTATTTAATTGTTAATGCTTTAGTACCTAATTAGGTGATTATCATATGAATATAGCAATATTTTTAACTAATGTAAAAAAGAGGTAATTCTTAATTCAATTGTATTTATTTTTAGTTACATCTGAACTCCATCATTTATAAACCAATTTAAAAATTTTTTTTTTGTGTGTGTGCTTTAATGTTCTCTTTTCAATTTAAAGATTTTATTTTTATGGGCATCGACTTTGGCTTATTGGGGAATTATATTTGAAGTTGGTTTTGTTTTTTTTTTAACAATGATAATTATATTTTAATAACTATATTTGCAATACAAGACATTTCAAAAGTCTATTTAAAACTTGCAATATAATATAAAAAAATGCTGTTTTTTATTAAATTGATAAGGGACAACCAATATTTTTCTAAAATTTACTTATTAATAAAAGTATGAATTTTAATTTCTTACCAGAATGCTATGCATCCCAAGATAAACTCTGCTGACACAGATCAATGTACACCATGACACAGCTATAAGGACTCCCCAATGCACAGGATACTGGTACCTATTCATGGTATAAAATAAGACCGAGAATGGTATGGAGACACCGACCATTGCGTGGGTTGAGGGCATACCGTACTCTATCGCCCACTTATCCTGCAGCTTCTTAACAGGATAACCAGGCCGAGGCCATCTAATTATATCTTTAAAACCTTGACCTGAAAAGTGAAAGACATATTATTAGTATTTATCATTTCCTATACTTTATGTTATTTGATTTGATTATTTTTATTTATCTGAATAAAATTACATTCATTCAAATAACAAAGTTATCCATAATTAAATTTATTAAAAATGTTACATATACATTAATGATGATTAACAATTGCCCAATATGATCAGTCTTGTATATTTTACATTTAAAATTGTAGAATTATGTACTATTTATATAACATTTAATATATAGTGATAACAGTTAATTTGCAGTTTTATGTTTTTGAATGGAGTACTTATTTATTAACATAAGCCATTATGTTTATAGTTCTTAAAATTTTAAATAAGAGCTGAAGGTACCATGATGATAGTGGCTTAAAATGTTCATTGGTGTAATAAATTCGAGAGTTGAAAATGTGACATAACACCTTCGTCCACTTTTGGCTTCAAATATTAGTAGTAGTTTGTAGTAGACAATTATATTATAAGCACTCAATGATGATGAAATTCGTTATGATGTTGTTGAGTGTGAGGTGAGTAGAACGAGTATGACATAATGTTACGCTTTCAAATCAATTCATACCTATATACATAACTATAGTCCACACTAATACAACTCTTCTTCCAACAGCACCATCTATATTCCAAAACCAAAATGGTATAAATGTTGCATAAAATATTTCATCGCCCAGTGCAGTTCCTAATACAAATAAGTAGTACCAGAATTTGTTGTTGATCAAACATTCCACCTCCTCTAGACTTTCTGACGATGTGTCCGTCTCACAAGAAGACTGTGAGGTCCCCGATATATCACTGGGAATTCTCTTATGCTGCCTGGTATTGTCATCTTCACTGTTATGTCTATCAGATCGTATGATACTAGTTTCTTCACTTGAATAGTTTTTTTTATAGATGACACCAAAAAAATTCTGCACTTTAACAACTAAAAGGGGATCCTTTAAATAATCTATTATATTATCCCACATTTTTGTTGGTTTCAATTTAATCTCTTTTATTTATATTATTAACTTTTTTTCTTCTTAGCCACAGTGTAATGATCTAGTTAAAGAATTTGTCTAATGGCTTGAACGAGAAGTATTTCTAACAAAATTGATAAAGTTTTCAATTCATTTTTTCGCGCGTACTGGGCGTGTTGATCAGTAATTAAAAAAAACATTTAATATATTTTTTACTCAATTTGAGGCACTGATTTACAATCTAAATATACACAAAAGAGTAAAAAATATGTGTTTTATAACCATGGCGACTTTGACTTGACATTTGACATTTGTCAATAATTGACATTATTAATTAACCGAATGTTTACCATATTAAATTGTGGACTTGTTTATTTGTGATAGCTCTATTAAGCGGACTCGTTGGTAGTTTTATATTTAAATTAAATCTGAATTATGACTACTCAAAATTACCTTTACAAGCGTAGTTGAAAAAATAATATTTTTAATTTTATTTTATCTGCATATTGTGTTGTTTTATATTGTTTTTATAAAATAAATTACTGGTGAGTAAAGCTATTTGGATTGCATATTATTAAACAGCCCCGAAGCACAGCTCATCTGACTGTTGATTAGGGTTGAAAGTACAACAAAATCTAATTAATTTATTACCACATTTGTTTTATTGAACATTATAACTTCAAAAGGTACCGATAGGATGTCTTTTCTTGATGTCTTGTAAACCTGCAGATCTCAGGTCCTTTTTTTTTGTTTCGCTGGAAAAACGCATTTACGCGTTTCCCCCACTTGAAGTGGGGGGGGGTATGTGGGACTCGCCGGCACCGAGCATGCGTCGGAATACCCACTAAAAAACGAGCGGTACCCACACCGCCGTTTCGAGGGGCGTCACGGGATCGCTTGCGCATACTACCGTGACGCCCCGACGGTTAACCCGCCTCTGCAGGCCTCCAAATCCTAGGGGGTTCTCAGGGTACAAAGACCCCCTAACCCCGGCAACACTTACGGCGGGAGGACAAGATGCGCATAGCGCCGACGCCTTCTCCCCGGTCTTATTCGGCGAAGCGAGTCAGCGGAGGCCCTCTCCTCACGCTCCCGCTCCGCTGCCTAATTCTGCGACATGACATTTTCGCAGAAGGAGACCGTCTCCAACCAGCACCTCTCGCTACCAAGTATGGCGTTTATCACACTCGGCAGCGAGAGGTCTTCATCGACTAAGGCCGCCAGGGACAGGCGCTGAGGTCCCCAAGCGGCCCACTCCATCAGAGTGTGGCACGCTGTGTCCGAAGGCGCACCACACACATGCCAGGAGGGTGTCACCTCCCGCCTCGCTATCCGGTGCAAGTACTTACCGAAACAACCGTGTCCGGTAAGTACCTGCGTCAGCCTGAATGTGAGTGTGCCGTGACTCCGTTCCACCCAATGACTCAAGTGGGGGTGGACCACCTCCACTCCTCCTCAAGTCCACCTGCGAATCACCTGCGAATCAAGGCTCGCTGGGCTAGGGCCTTGACTCGCTCAACCTCCACCGACCCTGGACGGACGCCGCTTGACCTCGTTTCCACCCGGAACCGGTGCACTTCCGCAAGCACCTCCGCCTGGAGTTCCCAGGGCGGATCGCTCGCGAGAAGTGTCGCTGCCGTCCATGACACCGTACGGTACCCACGTATCGCTCTCACCGCTATGACTCTTTGCGGCCTCCGCAGAAGAGCTCTGTTACGAGTGGTGAGAGCCTCCACCCAAATGGGTGCACCGTACAACGCCATGGAGCGTACTACGCCAGCGTATAAACGCCGACATGGTGTTTCCGGCCCTCCTACATTTGGAAGGGGGCGGCCCAGGGCGGCAGCAGTACTTATAAGCTTCGGGCCGAGTTGGATAAAATGCTGCCTGAAGCTCCATGTTCCGTCCAGGATCAGGCCCAGATACCTCATCTGGGCTTGCACCTTAATCACCGTCCCTTGGACGGTGATAGACGCCCCTCGAAGGGGACCCCGATGTGGACCGTGGAATAGGAGGGCCTCTGTTTTTGTGACAGAGACCCTCAAGCCCAGCATCCCAATCCGGTCCATTGTGAGCGACATTCCGACCTCGGCCAGGCGGACCGCATCCTGAAAGGTCCGCCCCGTCGCCGTGATGAGGGTGTCATCTCGGGAAGGATAAGGGCCCTCAGGAGCCAATCGAATCCGACGTTCCACAGGATTGGGCCGAGTACCGACCCCTGTGGAACACCGCAGCCTACCCAACGCCGGACAAGTCGCCCATCGCCCCCCTCCCAGAGGACCACTCGGTCCCGGAGGTATGCCCCTAACAGCCTTCTGAGATAGAAAGGCACCCCGTGGTATCGAAGTGACTCCCTTATAGTCTCGAAGGGAAGACTGTTTAAGGCGTTCGCTACGTCCAGCGATACCGCCAGGACTACATCCCCTCGGGCCACCGCCTCCGTGGTCCAGGTCTTTAGGGCGTCCAGGGCGTCAATGGTTAATCAACCCTCCCTGAACCCGTACTGAGCCTCTGAAAGACCCGGCCCCACCTCGTTGAGGCGCTGAATAAGACGGGCAGCGAGGATCTTCTCGAAGAGCTTGCTCGTCTCATTTCAGCAGAACAATTGGCCTATATGCCGAAGGAGAATCGAGTGGACGCCCCTCCTTCGGCAACAGAACCAACTTTCCCTCCTTCCACAGCTTCGCTCAATCGATCGAGGGCCATCTCCATCTCTCGCTCCGTAACATGTGGTGGAGCCGCACTGTCATCTGTTACAGAGCGAGGGGACATACTTGGTGGGACGTGTTCGCCTGGTTGGGGAAATAATTCACCAACCAGTCGCAGGAGGAGATCCAGCGGCAACGTTTCCGTCACAGGGGCACCGTGTGTGCGGAACTTTCCTCGCACACCACGGTACGGGCGTCCCCACGGGTCCCTGTTCAAGCCCACCATAAGCTCCTCCCTTGCTCTCTCCTTAGCTTGACTTATCACCTGCTGCAGCTCCTTTTTCAGCTGGCGATAAGTGGCCCACAGCCGTCCTTCCAAGTCCGCGTCGAGGCCGTTGTGCCTACGACAGCAGACGTATGCCCTCCGCGCCCGGTTACATGTCGCCCGAAGCTCCGCTATTTCGGGCGACCACCAGTATACCTGGCGGCGCGGTACCCTGCGCCGGGTCCTCGGCATGGCCGCATCGCACACCTCCTTTAGAGCGCTGCGCATGCGGTCCACCAGCTCGTCGACACAGGCACCCTCCCTCCTTCCCGTGGAACCCCACCGCTGCACGATAGCAGCTTCCCTGACAAGCTCACGATTCAGCTGGCCAAGAGACCACCTGGGGAGCGTGGTTGGCACCCTCAGAGGTTCCGCTGGCTGTAAGAGGTGGAGATCTCAAACAGGATGTATCTATGGTCCGACAGAGTCTCCACTCTCCAATTTCTCACTCTGCGCGCCGCGACAGGCGTAGCGAATGATAAGTCCACCACGGACCCTCCCTGCTGCCTCACGCAGGTGTGCACCTGCCCCCTGTTAAGTAGGGACAGGCTGGAGAGTAGGGCCCACACCTGGACAGCTCTCCTTCGCGGATTCGTGACAGGATTTCCCCAGGCCCGTGATTTCACGTTGAAGTCACCGGGAACCACTATCGGTTTCGGCGACTGCCTGGACACCGCAGCTCTGACAGAACCGAGGTACCTCTCGAACTCTGCCAGGCCGCGGTTAGGGGAGAAGTACGTTCCTACTACTACGTACTCTCCCCACCCCACCACTACGTAGCCCGAGCCCCTCTCAATGAGTGAGAGGGAAGGACCTGTACCGCTCCGAGTGAGGACTGCCACGGTGCCGTCCAAGTCCACTACCTAGTGAGATAAGGGAGGGACGAAATAGGGCTCGCAGGCCACAGCCAGGTCAATTTGCCACTCCACCATGGACTGCAGTAGCAGGTCCTGAGCCCCGGCGCAGTGGTTGACGTTCGTCTGGAACGTCTGGAACGTCTGGAAGCTAAGTTTGTTGCTCATGTTGACATGGCTGCTTCCTCTTCGGCCTGGCGCCGTCCGACGTTTGTGATGGTGTGATTGCGTAATACCATCTTTCCTTTTGTGATGGGAGCGTTACACTCTCCCGAGCCCATCACGTGCCCAGAGGGTCTTCCAGCGTCCGCACATACTGCACAGTGCAGCTTTCCAGTGCAGGTCGAAGACTTGTGACCCTCGACACCACACCGGAAGCAAAGCCCACCTCGTTCCGCCTTGGATGGGCAGAGCATCTTCGTGTGCAGATCGCAGGTCCTGAATCAAATCTATGTCCTGACCAATGAACTGTATTTTTTTTCTGACCGTAAATATTCAGTCGCCTAAAGCAGCGGCGAAAATACCCTTATTATATTTCTAATATTCTTTGTTTTAAATTTTCAAAACGTACAACCATAGTCAAATCAAAATGAATGGCAAGAAGCTTAGAGCTTTTCACAGTTGAATCAGATTTAAGATTTTGTGTTTCTGGGTGATTTTCTTACAATAGTTGTCAATGTCAAATTTGACAAATATGTAGGTAGTACTACACAATCAGTACAAGTGTCAGTGTTGTCTTGTCACATTGCAGTTCAAACTTCAAACTTTAAATCAAAGTGTGTTTTACCGCAAATCGGATTATAAACAATTAACGTTGTAATACTTTTTTGTTTAGTTTCCAAAGATATAGAGCATACAAACTTTTCCAGATTTTTAAGTGTTTGCCGAATTCATTGCACTAACGTTTAACCGTGCAGAGTTAGTTCATGTAAGTCTTACAATCATAATAAATAAAGAAATAATGGTTTACAAACAATTTAATTTCGTAATAGAATATATTAAGAGTTTTCCTATTGTATTATTTAACTCAGAATGCAATTTTAACAGGTAGAATATTAAATTTTTATATTAATGTGTACGTAATGTTAATTTCGCAACTTTTTCAAAAACTGTAACCTTTTTTTAGGAAAATACCACCACCATATTAAAATTTATTAAACCTTTATAAGTATCGTCTGAGTCAAAACTGCACTCTTAGCTCCCTCTTATATTCTTATTGGATGAATTTCTGATAGATCAGGTGAAAAATAAATGTGCTTAACAATTTTTTTAGGTATTCCAGTGCACTACTACCACATACCTATAATTATAGCCACTAAAAAAATGAGACATTTATGTTAGAATCACTATAAAAAATCAACAAAATCAATTGCAACTGCTTAACAAGACTTATTGGATGAAATATAATTTTAATCAAAACTCAATTTAACAGACATGAGCCTTTTAATTACAATCTATCTGATAACAATAGAATAGTTGCCTATACATAGCCGACAGGTAATTATTAAAATGATTTCATATTGCAATGTTTGAATGTTGCATTCATTTATAAGTGAATTAAGTCTTGATGACTGTTCACTTTCTTGATATAAAAACTGATTTGTTTACTTTATTATATTGTAAACATTTAAAATGTTTTGTTTTATATTGTTAGCCATGTCACCTTATATTATTTTTTATTATATTATAAAGTTACTTCAATTATAAAATTTTAAATTACTGCAGTATTAACAATGTAGATAAGTTTTTCTACAGTTCATTGCATATTATCATATCTTTATAATTAAGTTAATTTTGTAAGTAATGAATGTTTTGAAAAAACAGTCAAGCTGATATTTTTTGAAGGACTTAATACAAATTTTTATAGAATCATCATTCTCTTGCCCCAATTAGTGGTTGGTGTAGTGTGTTAACCGCATAGAAAATTTAGCACTTTTCTTCAGCCAGCTGTCTGACGACAAAGTATAGACCAACCTTGGGAATGCTTTAAATGGTGGCTAATGGATCCCCTATATGAAACTTTGATGTTTATGTGGTCTATAAGCTCTATTATAAATTACTTTTAAAAAGAACATTTTGGTATCTCTGCCTAGTTGTATTTGAAACTTTGACTTTATATTAATTAAATTAATTATTCATAAATTGTTTTTATGAATGCATACTACCAACTTCTAATATCTCCCCACTATGATCTAAATTGTTCTATATAAGAATTCCTACAGAATCAGACAGCTTTTTCGTAAATTAGCAGTTGAAATTAAAAAAAATCGTCTATAAACCCTAAGCTGTAACTTAATAGTAATTATCGCATGAAAATTGGTTAAATAAGAATTTTTAAAATTGATTTTCGATAAATAATAATACGAGCAGTCCAAGTTAGCCGGTAAGAGGCTGTGTTATTACGGTTTTTAAGCTTTACATATACTCGGCTACACATTATTGACCTGTGTGAATTCTCGAGGATTCTAACTTTCCTAACGTTGTGCAAGTTAAAAATGTTCGTGTCAGGCGTAACACAGTTTCGCAAAACAAAGTAACTTTAATAACAACTTGTTATTAAAATGACTCATTTTGTCATTTTCACTTACGCGCGCATTTCTACAAATATATGTACATACATAGATATAATAAAGGAATTTCTGCACGCAATTTCATATGCAAGTTCAGTTTAATCGATGTTTTTATTAATTAATTAATTATATATATATATATATAAGCTCCAAACGTTCTCCTCAAAAGGGGAGAGGAGGCCTTAGCTCAGCAGTGGGACATTCACAGGCTGTTACTGTTATATATATATAATTAAATTATAGAATAGAATGCTTACAATAATTTCGTCAACGATTTAACTACTTATATATACATATTAGTTTCAATATATACGTTTAAATACCTAAAACTAAGAGGACATTGTTCATGGTATATACAAATTCATCCATGGACAATTGCTGATTTGATTCAAAAATTCATAAGTACCAATCATAGCCATCAATATCCCGAAGAAGGAGATGATTTGACCAATTATCGATAATGAAAAGGATTACTTTCTCTACAAACTTTTATTAACTTATGTTTTATGATTCTACCAAAGTATCTATGTATGTAAATAAATTTACGAAATCGATTTTTGAAAGGAAGGTTGGTTCATTGAATACACGAGGATACCAGTGGGTCAAACCCTATTGAGTTGCTGAGGCCACGTGGGTCACCCAGACCTAGAACTAGAATCAATAGAATGATATAAATGTTGAATAAAAACATTTTGGATTGTAGAATCTATCGAGACTGAGAAATGGTACCGACAAAAAAACAGTACTTAGTTATTCTTTAACACATAAAATTAAAACATTACATACAGTACAGTACAGTACAGTAACAGCCTGTTAATGTCCCACTGCTGGGCTAAGGCCTCCTCTCCCTTTTAAGGAGAAGGTTTGGAGCTTATTCCACCACGCTGCTTCAATGCGGGTTGGTAGATTACACATGTGGCAGAATTTCAATGAAATTAGATCATTACATATAAAATTAAATTAATAAGCCATGTACATAAACGAATACCAAACAACGTTTGTTTATATTATATACAACTGCAAAAAAAGTCTCAAAAGCTTTAAAATAACAATAAAATCTTAAACAACATTGTTTGACTGTATTGTTTAACATTACTCAATAAATACCTAAAATAAGATTTTGCAGAACGCGATAAAGTTTCCAATTAAAGCGTTCATTCACTATTAAACCGGGCGCGGACACCGTATCTTACTTGCTTGTTGATAACATTAAACACACACAGCTATCAGCGGACAACATTAAAACGACATGTAAATGACCGTATGTTTGTTTGATTATATAACGATGTTTATATAGTATATGAAGATATTTTATATCAATAGAATCGATACTAAAAATTTAAGTACAGAATGTATTGATTCCTAAATACATCCTGACCGTCTTTTTTCAGAAAGTTTTTTTTGTATTTCGAGTGTAAATGAATTTTAATTTTAATAATTAAATCTTACAGTTGGGTTATTATAGTTATATTCTTAAAAGGTTACCCTTTTCCAATGAATTTGCAAATGCGTCTAATATTGAATTCAGTACAAGTATCGGTTTGATGTTTATTATAAATTAATTTAAAGTTAAATATCTTAATAAATACTCTCTTTACAAAGAATGCTCTATATTTTTCCAGCAATATTTATAAAACTAAATTGTGTAAAAATACGACAAAACCATGTGCCTTATGCCTAAGAGCGTTGTACAACAGATTTAGTAGGTTTTTTGTTATTATTATATTTTTTTTTACTCATTATAGCTCCTAAATGATACAAATCATGTTCTGGGAAAAATAACGATGCTCTGTTTAAATTTAGCAAACCGCCAAATATTCTTTTTTTGTATTTTGCACGGCACGGTAATATTTAAAAAAGAATAAGTCAATATTAATGTTGCTGTTGATAAATAAAAATTTTATTTTTTCCTAAATAGCGAAGTATTGTCGCGGTCAAAGAATATACAATATGTTAAATGACCGCTTTGATAAGGTTTCTTATAGTCAGTATGTATTCATGCAGCCAGTCTGTACAGCGTTCGTAAATATATTGAGGATAAATAAGTGTTTACCTTTTACAATGCGATTAGTTTTGATTTATTTTAGATAATTCAGTGATTGTGAAAGTGAGACGGACTGCTACTGCACTATTGCACAAAGACCGGTCGATGTGCCTACTTACGCAGGTTAGGTATAGTTTTTAATAAGGCTGGACGTCTTGTGGTCTTTTTGGAAAGATTAGGAATTGTTATATTAAAAAAAAAAATTATAAATTTTTATTTTTCTAATATTGTTTGTCACGTCGTCACAAATAATTTGATAGAGTGATTATTAAAAACAGAGTTAATTCTACTTTCTTATTATTTAGTATATTTTTAATACGATGTCTGTATACCCAATTGTTTTTTACTCCCACTCTTATTGTGCTGTGACGAAATATCATTTGTTTCCGCCTTTGGAATATTGTAGTACATATAAAACTTTTAACAGAAAAATCCAATGGTCATATTATTATTTAGTCACAACTGAATTTTAATCTGGTTCTCAATGATTTAAGCTATAGTTCATATTGTGCTAATATATCAACACACATAATATGCCAGCTTGTAGGCTCATTATAACATAGTTATGTTATTGTATGTACGTGCCCATTCTCCTATATTTAATACATATTTTTCACACTATATATATGCGCTGAGTAAAAATTCTGCGACTGATTCGAAGAAATTTAATATTTAAAACATGGAAAACTTATAATATAAATGATAGAGAAAAAAATTATCTAAAATAATAAACTTATATATTATATATATTAAGCAACAACGGCTTACGCAGTTTCCTTTCTCTTTGAGAGACAGTTTTGGCAATTAGACGGTTTTGACAAACATGAAAAAGTGGCACGTGTTGTTACATTTCGAAATATTTATCCTATATCCTTAACTTATATGTTATAGTGAGCTCATCGTCTATTTTAGGGCTAGGCATCAGGAAAGTCTGTCCTGTCTTCGAATCCTAATCGGGCCAGTGAGTTATTAGGTACTTCTATCAAGAGAAAATCACAAGTAGTCTGATAGTTAAGATACACGCTTCAATTCTCACGTAGTGTCTGAATACCATTCCACAGGATTTCCATGTTCAACTGGTGGTAGGGCTTTGTGCAAGCTCGTCTGGGTAGGTACCACCCACTCATCAGATATTCTACCACAAAACAGCATTACTTGATATTGTTGTGTTCCGGTTTGAAGGGTGAGTGAGCCAGTGTAATTACAGGCACAAGGGACATAAAATCTTAGTTCCCAAGGTTGGTGGCGCATTGGCTATAAGCGATGGTTGACATTTCTTACAATGCCAATGTCTAAGGGCGTTTTGTGACCACTTACCATCAGGTGGCCCATATGCTCGTCCACCTTCCTATTCTATAAAAAAAAAAATGTGACGGTGCATAATAAATAGATAACGTGAAAGATGTACATATTTGCGAAAAACGCACATAAACTTGAGACGAAACTTGTGGGCGAAATTCTGATTATGAAATCTTTGGTTAGTCAGTCAGCGTCTTTAGAAAAGAAGGATCTCTCAGGCTGAAAGAATTAATTTGTAGTTGTACATTCTATTCTTATACCTTGATTACAGGTTCAAGAGACATAATATACTGGTTCCCAAGGTTGTTGCGCATTGGTGATGCAAGGATTAGTTAATATTTGTTATGGGGCCAATGTTTACGTGCTTTGGCACTTACCAAAAACTGACCCATTTGTTCGTCCGCCGAACGTCGTAACTACAGAAGTTACACTGGCTCACCCACCCTCCAAACCGAAGCACAACAATACTAAGTATTGCTGTTTGGCGGTAGAATATGTGATGAGAGTGTGATATCTAAAATTTGTGTACGATATTTCGATATACGATCATAAAAATTGTAAAATATTTTACAAGAATGTCATAAAAGCCTTTCAATTATTAAATACTTCATTTATACGCACAATGTACGCACCAAAACAAACTAAACAAACAGAAGCTATCTCAATTCATCAAAAAGTAAATACATTTATCAATTTGTTACAATTCGCACAAGTGTATTTCCTAGAAAATGATTTTATCGCTACTATTTCCTGAACTGCTTAGATCTACACTATATAAATAAGCAAACAGTTCAGTAACTTTCTTCTCCTCTATTTGTCAATGGATTTTCTTTTTTTTTTGTAGTAGTAAAAATATGGATGGAAATAAGAGTTGAAAAAAAAATGTCCGAAACATGCAAATATGTTTTTTTCAGAATTTCAATATTAATTATGTTCTGAATTTCGACCAATGATCGAATACTAGTGAATAAAAATCATCACCGTAACAGCCTGTGAATGTCCCACTGTGCTGGGCTAAAGGCCTCCTCACCTCTTTTTGAGGAAAAGGTATTGGAGCTTGTTCCACCACGCTGCTCCAATGCGGGTTGGTGGAATACACATGTGGCAGATTTCAGTGAAATTAGACACATGCAGGTTTCCTAGCGATGTTTTCCTTCACCGTAAAGCACGAGATAAATTATAATCACAAATTAAGCACATTCAGTGGTGCTTGCCCGGGTTTGAACCCACGATCATCGGTTAAGATTCACGCGTTCTTACCACTGGGCCATCTCGGCTTTTTACGTGTAAAATTACCGACGAATCAATTAAGAAAAAAATTTGTCAAACAACATATTTTTCTAGATTTGACCTTGAAAATGAATTTTGCTTATCATATTTGTTATCAGCGTCGAAATACGTGTCTGTTCGAAATTCAGAATTAAATTGTTCGGGGGAGAGAAGCAGGTTTTTTTTTTTTTTTATAGAATAGGAAGGCGGACGAGCATATGGGCCACCTGATGGTAAGTGGTCACCAACGCTCTTAGACATTGGCATTGTAAGAAATGTCAACCATCGCTTACATATCCAATGCGCCACCAACCTTGGGAACTAAGATTTTATGTCCCTTGTGCCTGTAATTGCACTGGCTCACTCACCCTTCAAACCGGAACACAACAATATCAAGTATTGCTGTTTTGCGGTAGAATATCTGATGAGTGGGTGGTACCTACCCAGACGAGCTTGCACAAAGCCCTACCACCAGTAATGTGATAGGTAGACTAATACGTATAAGCGTATTTTATTCTTTGGTGTTCTATCTTGTTTCATATAAATTGCTTAAAAAACGGATCAGCGGTTTAACCGTGAAAGCGTAACAGACAGAGGCAAGGTTACTTTCGTATTTACAATAGATATTCAACACGAATGAATTCGACATTTTAAAAATAAACATGGCCGGAATCAATTTTAATAATATATATTATACCCAATATACTCGTATTAAATAGTGTTCCTTATGGATCAATGGACACATAAATGGGTAACTACTCGAAGAATTCTCGACTGTAATAGTTAAGACGTATTCACTGTCCACGCCTAGATCCAAAAGGGTTTAAGTGCATAGGTTTAATATTGTTTTACAGCATTTTGATAAATCTGAGTCAGTGAAAGTGCAAGACGCATTCTCAAACAACTCATTTAATCTATTTATAACTCGTTTGTGATAAGCAACAATTATTCCTATAAACAATATATATATATATGTACATCAGTGACAATAGCAAACACATTGTCGATTCATAGGCTCAAATATCGTAAAGCGAAATTTGTTTGTTGATTTTTGTTTACATCTTTATTGACGTATGTATTATTATTGGAACGAAAAGTCTTAACTTGCTACTTATTAAGATATAACAAATAAGTGTAAATTAATTAAAGTAAAGTTAATAATTATTTTAATTCAATTGTCATTTATTTATTTTTAGGTTGGCGAAAAGCGAACATGTCGACGGAGGAGGAGTCGAACGCTTTGAAAATATATTGGGAACGTTTCTTCAAAGCGGAGACCGGAACTTATGAGGTGTTTCACATACAGTATATTATAGTACCCTGTAAAATGTCCCACTGCTGGGCAATTGCCACTATTGTTAAGGAGAAAGTTTGGTGTTCATACCATTGCGTTGGTAATATCTCATACTGTAGCTGACAACATGACACATTCATGCTTTTTTTTATTTGCTCCTCACCGCTGAACATAAAATAAAGTATAAACACGAATTAAATAAACGAAAAACTCTGAAACAAAGCTGAAAACTAGTCATTAAAGTTATTGTAAAATTTAATTTTTTTTTTTTTTTTAATAGAATAGGAAGGTGGACGAGCATATGGGCCACCTGATGGTAAGTGGTCACCAAACGCCCTTAGACATTGGCATTGTAAGAAATGTCAACCATCGCTTATAGCCAATGCGCCACCAACCTTGGGAACTAAGATTTTATGTCCCTTGTGCCTGTAATTATACTGGCTCACTCACCCTTCAAACCATTTTTTAATTATGGTCTGAGGTATTTCTTTCAATACGCTCTTCACTGCGTATTTCATTCTTTACGCTTCTACATTGAATAAAGATTTTGACGACTTTTATTAAAGGATTTGTATCTTCGATCTAAGACACGTGAGTATACAGAAAATATTTAAAAAAAAAAGATTGTTTTTGAAATGTTCGTTAACTATAATCAGCTTCACTCAGATTTTTTTAGAAAGTTGATTATTAAACCTCGAAGTAATCAATTAAATGTTTTTACAAAATATATAGTAGATATTCAAAAATATTCTAATAAAAACTAGCTAGCCACTAATCACGAATTATTTCGATATTTAAATAAAAAAATACTTTGTATATATATGAAAAGCCGAGATGGCCTAGTGGTTAGAACGCGTGGATCTTAACCGATGATCATGGGTTCAAACCCGGGTAAGCACCACTGAATTTTTATGTGCTTAATTTGTGATTAAAATTCATCTCGTGCTTGACGGTGAAAGAAAACATCGTGAGGAAACCTGCATGTGTCTAATTTCATTGAAATTATGTCACATGTGTATTCTACCAACCCGCATTGGAGCAGCGTGGTGGAATAAGCTCTACAACCTTCTCCTCAAAAAGGGAGAGGAGGCTTAGTCCAGCTGTGGGACATTCACAGGCTGTTACTGTTACTGTTGTATATATATTATCTGTATTGTGTTCTGATACAGCATGAGGCATATTAAGTGTTTGAAATATCGGTTTATATAAATATAATTACTACGAGTGGTCAAGGTTGATGTCAATGATATTTATTTTAAGCATACGTTTCTTCGAGTTATATTAATAGATGTATTTTTTTTTTAAGAAATCGACATGGCTGGAATTGTTTCTGGCTGAGTTCATCATACGTCTCAACGAGGGACAAAATGTAAAAAAATTGATAAATTTTTGGTATGTATTTAATCTGCTTACCATTAAAAAGTTTTTGAATACTTCAAAACTTTTAGAAAACTAATTTATACATAATATAAGTATTTAAAACAACATTTCGCATCAAAAACTATTAAATAGTCACCATCGCTTGTTGCATTTATTTGGGGTGCTTCCATACCACACCATACCATTGCAATAAAAATAATTTGACAATCTCACGGCCACTCTTTTTTTTATATAGTATAGGTAGGCGGACGAGCGCCTGATGGTAAGTGTTCACTAACGCCTATAGACATAGGCATTGTAAAAAATTTTAACCAATGCTTACATCGCCAATGCGCCACCAACCTTGGGAACTAAGATTTTATATCCCTTGTACCTGTAATTACACTGGCTCACTCACAATTCAAACCGGAACACAACAATACCAAGTACTGCTGTTTTGCGGTAGAATATCTGATGAGTGGGTGGTACCTACCCAGACGAGCTTCCACAAAGCCCTACCACCAGCAGCGAGTTACCGCACGCTAACATTCTATGGAAGTGTTTTTCTTGGTTTCTCACCATACGAGATGTTTTATTATGGATATGTATGGTTTATTTTTTATTCTCGCCAGTCCAGTAAGCGGCGTGGTGTCGCTAGTAGGCTGCGAATTGCTGTGTGGCGTCCACCGCGTCACCTCATCTATCAACACGCACTACTCGCTGCCCTACATCGAGTCCGCCGCTTTACCGCCAGCCGCTACCGATGTCGCCAATTCCATAGATTCCATAGGTCAGTGATTTCTTATGCAACTATATTTATAGATATGTAAACATCATTGATCTAATGGCTGGTACGACTGGAGACAATTATGGCAAATGTCAATTGTAAAGGTTTATATTTATCACAGATACTAAAAATGAGGAAGTCAGTGCAAAATTAGTAAGCGCGTTTTCTCGCATGAATACGCAATCCTCGGCGGAGATCCTGCGCAACTACCTGCTGGGTGGCGTCGCCTGGAGGTGTCTGGTGCTGTTACGAGCTCTGGGGGTTGAGGTAAACCATTTACCGAATTACTGTACGGAGACACTGAATAATAATACCGTTCTTCGGACGGATTTTGGCCACGGCGGCTAATCTCAGCCAACTGTGCAGGTCATATTATAGTGCACAAGCAAAGGTGCACTCTCTATTCCCTAATTCTCATAATCCGATGGGACGGCAATCCGACACGACCGGAAAGAGTTCCAGCCCAGGACCAACGGCTTTACGTGCTTTCCGAGGCACGAGAGTATACACACTTCCAACTTCCAGAACCCGGGCTGCTACTGAGAATTGAAGACAGAAAAACCCAATAACTTTTTACTGTCCCGACCTGGGATTTGAACCTAGGACCTCGGGGTCTGCGGCCTTATATCTACCCACTAGACTAACGAGGCAGTCAAATAATACAATTTACGCAAATGTATAGAATAGTACTTTATTAATAGCAGTATCTAAAATTTGATAGTATGTGCTCATCCCCTCCGATAGACATTGGCACTCTATAAGAAATAATAAGCATTTCTTACATCTCCAATGTACCACAACCTTGGAAACTAAGATGTTAAGACCCTTGTGCCAGTAGTTATACTAGTATCCTTCAAACCGGAACACAGCAATACGAAGTAAATGTTGTTTGGTGATGGAATATATGATGAGCAGGTACCTATACAAAAGCAAAAGCTCAACCGTTAACTTTATACGTTTGCACCAAACATAGTCGTGGTGATCGTGTTTTGTTACCACTATAGTCTGATAAATTAATCTTTTTATTGCAATATTCTATGCAAGAATGCAAGAATATTGCAATAAAAAGGTTTATATACCTATTATTTGAAGCCTAAAGCGGAGATGGCCCAGTGGTAAGAACGCGTGAATCTTAACCGATGATCGTGGGTTCAAACCCGGGCAAGCACCACTGAATTTTCATGCGCTTAATTTGTGATTATAATTCATCTCGTGCTTTACGATGAAAGAAAACATCTTGAGGAAACCTGCATGAGTCTAATATCACTGAAATTCTGCCACATGTGTATTCCACCAACCCGCATTGGTGCAGCGTGGTGGAAGAAGCTCCAAACTTTCTCCTCAAAAAGAGGAGAGGAGGTCTTTAGCCCAGCAGTGGGACATTCACAGGCTGTTACGCTTATACCTATTAGCGCTTTTAATAGAGAAGACCGACCAGATTAAGTAGTTAGTCTAGAAACGTCGGTAGACTTGTGTCACCGTTACATATCATATAGTTTCAATAACGGTGTTGCTTATTCACAATTATATCCATGACAATAATTCAATTATCCGCGTACGTCAATTTGTTTTATGAGCTAACAACAGTATTTTTGTTAATCAATCAATATGAAACCTTATGCTATAGGTGTAAGATTCGAAATCACACAATAAGCTCCCTAGTACAGTAACACAGTGCACCGAGCTATCGTCGTGTGATAATTGACGACGAGCGTTACCGCGACCCCCGATAACCGAGAATATAATACATGTCTTAAATAATAATATAAACTACAGCCCCTCAATAATTTCATATTTTGACCCTTTATCATTCATCAGAAGTTATGGATGTTTTACTTTATGCATAATTTGCAACTTTATCATAAACGTTATGTTCAAAAATAGAGATCATTTAAAACTAGCAAAACTGACGGCTTCGCCAGCGCCAGCGTGGTGCAGTTTGTGACGAAAATCCTCCCAAAATCTGCCATTTTAACGTACATAATGCCAATATTTGAATTATACATTATACAAAAATTTTAAATTATCAGTTAGCAGCGGTAACTGATTTTATACATTTGTTTTGACATTGTCAAACTCGCAGAATCGATCACAATTTCGGGAACAGTGAGTACCATTTAGGATTTTTGAATTTTTTAGTCAAACTTTTGTAATCAAATCAAATACTATTCGGATTGCGAAGGCGTTATATTATAATTTTAATGAAACTCTCTCCATGCTTATAGTCAATATCGCTTAGTTTATTCAGTACGCTCTTGGACTGCATAATCTGTATCTCTGCACGGTCGCAGGGTCTGTCATGCTGCCGCCAGCTGAGCTCGGTGCTCATCTGGCTGTTCGGCGAGACGAGCGCGAGTGCGACGCGCTCCCGACCGCCCCCCGCGCCCCGCGTGCCCCGCACGCGACCCGCGCACGTCGCCATACACGACCTCTTCTCCGACAGGTGAGTGCGAAGGGTGTTTAGTTATAATTCGATTGTTATTTAATATTTCAACGCGTTAGGTTTGTTTTTAGGGTTGTTTTTAGTAAATGAATAAGATTCATTATTGACGTTAATTTAAAAGTTATTTGTAGCGGTTCAAATTTTTGAGAGTATTTTTTGCTTTCACATTCTTATTACATTCGATTTAAAAAGGTTTTTTTTGTTATAAATTAAGTAAAAAGTTAATTGATGAACCATTGACCAAATCAATTGAGTAATTAATGGTGTATTTATATACCCCATACAAACAATTTTTAATCAAATAAACAAATCAAGTGGAATATTTTTGTTACAGAATATGGTCTAAACAAAAACCGAGCAATTTCGTAAGTTCAAATCATTCTGCTGCTTCTTCTGAAAAAAGTTTAATTGCAGCAAGGTAAATATCGTATTTTTAACTTAGACTTAAAAGTGTGTAATCGCTTCAAGAAATTTAAGCCTGTCTTATAATTCTGCATTTGAGTTTGACTGTTTTTTGCAGACCGAGAATCAACGGGCAATCAAAGTCCGTCGCAGATTACAAAGTTAAAAAAAGACTTCCGAAAAAATCCGATCAGTCGTCGGAGTCGGGCGACTCCAATGATGACCTGCAGATTTTAAATAAATCTATGACAATCAAAGTCTGTTCGCCGAGCGATGACTTTGAGTACTTCAATTCGAAACTACTGCGTTCCTCAAGCGAATACCCCAATCAGAGCCTTTACTCTGATCCATTTTTCTCGCCACGCAAAACCAAACCTAAAGCAGACGATTACATGACCGATAAACATAGAGAAATTATTAATTCTGAAATAAGTACATTCGAATTCACTATTATAATAACAGATCTTTTGCAAGAATTGTGCAAAGCGGAGAGTAGCTTGTCTGGTTCAGAAGGGTCGCAAATATCGATGCAGTGTATAAACTTTTCTCTAAAAAACTTGTGCTCGCTACAGTTCGGGTCGTTGCCCGCGAACGTTGCGGCCTACGAACCTCTAGAAATGTCCAGGGTAAAAGTTGCGTTAACCGAATTACTCATAGTGTCGCTGGACCAAGTGCTCATTCATTCCGATCTGTGTGCCAAATTGATTAATAACGGTATCCTGCCGATGCTCCTTCGCATTCTCGAGGATGTCATTTGTAAATCGAGTGCCAAATATAATACCAAAGTTGAACGCGAAAATCACGTTAACGTTTCCGAGAAGTCGAACGAGAACGAATCGGAAAATTTGCTCAAATTCATATTCGGGGTCGCATACTCCATCATGGCCTTTTTTCATTGTTTACTAATGCAGTGTAGGACGGTAGAGAAACTCAGAGAGTTCACCGAACAGTTCAAGCTCTACAGCGAGTGCCTGAAGGGCGGCCTGCTCAAGGAGTGTATCGAGCTCATGATCCGGATACCAGACGTCGACAAGGGGGAGACTGTAACGCTGATTAAAAAACTCATAGAGTCGATAGGCAAATCGATAAGCGCTATGAAGAGGGTTAGGAGTGAGGTGATCCACTCGGCGGCCTGCCCGCGCGGCCGACACAAGGCGTGCCGCGCACGCGTGGCGGCCGGCATGCACCACCACCACGACATCCTGGGCGAGGCGGGCGCCGGCCTGCCGCTGCCAGCCGCCTGCTGCGTGTCCGTGCTGTACGGCACGCTGGCCTCGCTCGTGCCCGACCGCGAGGTAGCCGCGCACAAGCCGCTGCGGAACAAGATACTGCGCGTCATGCTCGCCTGCGGCGTTTGCTGCTGCTTCTCGCCCAGCTTCCTCATGGAGAGCATCGTGCGCCTGATGCTCACACACGACAGCGTCGCCACGCTCTGTCTGCAGCTGCTGGAACACACTGTATACGGGGACCTCGGCGCTAGCATCCTCGTCCCGAGGGTGACGGATCAGCTACCCTGTTCCATCTGTGAACAAAGCGACGACAATAGGGACCTCGGGAGGAAGTACTGTCCTCATGGGGTGAGCCCCATCGAGAGAAGAAGCGTGTGGTCGTTCCTGATCCATTACAACTCGTTGTTGCAGTTAGATAATCATAATAACGTACTACACGCGACCGTCGCTCATCTTCTAAAAGTGACGCCGAAGTGTCGGACGGAAATGAAATACGAGTTACTCTTCAGCGTCATCTATCCGACGTTCATTGTCGCCAAGCACAGATATACAATGAGACTCGAGGAATCGGCGTACTTCCTGACCGTTTCCTGCCTCAATATATTCACGAGCCTCCTGAACACGGTACCGTTCGCCGAGCAGTTCATACAGAAGGGCGGGCTCAGCTACGTCCTGGAACTGGTGTCACTCCCGGAATTCTCGAACCAGTGCTGCGCGATTCTCGAAATAGCGATCATTGTCGAGATATTTAAACTAATAAAGGAGAACGCCGAGCTCACGTATTTCCGGGAGATGAGCTCGCTGGCCTCAGTGCAGATGCTGTTCAAATCCCTCACCGAGATGACGGACAGGTGCTACACGATATACGAAACGAAACGTCCCGAGGGCGAGGTGGACGCGGCGGGCGACGCGCTGGAGCGGCGCACGGAAGCGCTGCGCGGCGCGAGCACGTTTTGGCGCGCGTGCGCGCGGCTGTGCGCGGCGAGCGCGTCGTTCCGCGCGTACGCCGCCACGCAGGCCGCCGTGTCGGGCGGCGGCGCGCTGCTGCGCCTGTTGCTGCGCGCGCTGTGCGCGGGCGGCGCCGACGCCGCGGAGTCCAAACTACTCATCAAGATCATGGAGGCGCTGCTCACCGTGCAGTTTGCGGTCTCCGGTCAGTATTGTGCTTAATTTATTTTTGAGATTTTATATTTTAAGTAAATGCCAGTGACTCTTAAGAGCTAAAACTTGTTAAGATATAATACTATGTTAAATGTTTTTCTTATCTTATATTTGGCAATTTCTAAACAGAACAAAAACTTCACTTGTAAATAAATCAGTTCCGTATGATTTGACTTTTTCTGGATCCTACAGAAATACGAGCCCGTTCAAAAGGACCGTTAAAGTATTGCAATAAAAAACATATACATATATTCGACTGCATCAACGTGTCCTACGATTGATAATTATCAATTCGTTTTCCTATTCGTATTAATTATCAAATATTAGACGAAAGCAATAATTATCCGCTCCTGAACTGTTCGTTAACAATATACAAAGCCTATTTATTATAGCAAAAGATCATATTTATTAACAATATTATTCACACATATCTAAACCATTTAAAATAGATCGAATCTGTGTCATAACTTGTCGCTTGTAGAAAACCATTGTCGTTTGATACGCGGTCAAATTGTGGTTTCAATATGCTTACACAACATTGTTACATCACATCCTTTCAGAAACGGTTGTTATTCGGTACGTTTAAAATAGCGTTTTTGTTTATTAGGTAAGCTTTATATTTATGAGCTGATGATTGTGGGTTCGGATGAAGGCGGCTGAGTTTGACTCAGCCAAGCATCCCTGAATGTGCATACTGCCGATCCCGAGGTCCTGAGTTAAAACGATAAAAAGCTGTTGGGTTTGTCTGTCGAAGAAATCTCAGAAGCAGCCCGGATCCTAGAAGTGTAAACGTAAAGACGTTTTTGCTGCCTCTATACAATTACCGGTCATGTCAGATTTACTTTCCCATTTATATAGAGTGCACCTGTGTTTGTCTTGCTGTTGGCCAATCTCCCTTGAGATTGACCGCCGTGACCAAAATCGGTCAGGAGGACATCAGATCATGTTAACAATGTAATTTGATTTTGTAATTCGAACTTAGCTTCTAATTTTGAAATGTGATGCAATACTATCCACGATTACGTTTCAATAGCAAATTTTAAAATACGAATCCTGTGATCATAACAATATCATAATTTGCATTCTCTTGAAGATCCAAATAAGTCAAGCCTTAAAAACAAAAGTAGCATTTAACATGTGAAACAATTCGTTTCTTGTATATAGAAATCGGATGTTTTTGATAAATAAAATATAGTGTTTAAGTCAGATTCGTAACTTAGGCAAAATAATCGCAATTCGTACACGAACCATTTTTGATGTGAACATCTCGTCAGCGTCAATAACGCGCGTTAGGGGTAAGGCAGACTCGTAAGCCGTCATGGCAAACGGCATGATCCTCTCTCCGCCGTCGCTCTGTACTTTACCATGCGTGTGCGCAGCGCGTATGCTGTATGAGTAATTTCGATGTTTTATATTATTAAAAAAAAATGTATATTTATTTTATTAACGACAACCCGATTTATTATTTATTTTAATCCATATTTTAAAAAAAATACTGGTCGGTTAATGTCCCACTGGTGGGCTAAGGCCTCCTCTCCTTTCCGAGGAGAAGATTTGAAGATTATTCCATCGCTGCACTAATGCGGGTTGGTTGATACATATGTGGCTGATTTTCATTTTGTTGATTGATTTTGTTGTTGTTGACTGATGTTTTCCTTCATCGCGGAGCTCGAGGTGAATTAGAATACAAATTAAGCCCAAGAAAATTCAGTGTTGGTTAAGATTGTTCTAGCCACTGGGTCGTCCCACCTAACATACTTCTTAAATCATATTTATTTATTAGTGTTCTTTAATTTAATTATAAATTCTTTCTTTTGTATATAGGTATAGATAAGAAACGGTAACAACGCAATAAGGTAAACAGGAAACATTTGAGGCACTTGAATTAAAATATGACAACAGCATTAAAACTGCAATTTTGACAACCTTGCCTTGACACTTATCCAAATTGAAATTAAGTATCCAAAAATAAAACTTTTATTTTTTAATTATTAATTTATATCCATAAAAATATATTATTTGACGTATATGTGTAGATAAGAGCACCAAACAATTACTTGTTTTACAACACTTGTGCTCTTAATTTACTTTTTATCGTATCTGACTATGCCGCATTTTATTTCAAGGGTTTTTAAAGCTTAACCTTTGTTTGGATTTTTCAAAATTGAAAGGAAAAATGAGATCACCTCGATATATATTCAACGAAAATAATAATTAAAATCGATACATAGCGGCGAAGATATCGTTATGTCATTGAACGAATTTTGGGAAGAAAGGGTGGATTTCAGTAGGTTATGTATGTATGTTCATCTGATCCCAAATGAGGTATCGTTATCGCTATAAACGTGATGGATAGTCAGTTTCTTTAATATTTTTTATGTAAATATTAGTCAATATCGTCTTGAAGTACCTGTTAATACACCACACAGAGGCGACTGGAGGTCGATCGAAAGAGGAGAGTTGCGCGGTGGTTCGTGAGGCGCTGAGCGCGCGCGCCGATGCGGGTGTCAGCGGGATGCGCGCGCTGTGCGACGCGCTCGTCGGCGTCGCGCTCGCCGCGCCCGCCGCGCTACGCTTCCAGTCCACCGCCAGTTTGAGGGTAGGTTTTTTTAAAATCAGACCGTCATTTTGATTTCGTGTTTATATTTGATAAAAAACAAAATAGTCCCATTTCACGTATTCAAAGCCGAGTTGGCCCAGTAGTAAGAACGCGTGAATCTTAACCGATGATCGTGGGTTCTAACCCGGGCAAGCACCACTGAATTTTCATGTGCTTAATTTGTGATTATAATTCATCTCGTACTTGACGGTGAAGGAAAACATCGTCAGGAAACCTGCGTGTGTCTAATTTCACTGAAATTCTGCCACATGTGTATTCCACCAACCCGTATCGTAGCAGCGTGGTGGAAAAAGCTCCAAAACCTTCACCTCGAAAAAGGGAGAGGAGGCCTTAGCCCAGCAGTGGGACATTCACAGGCTTTTACTGTTACGTAATTAATTTAAATTATATTTAAAACACTTTTTGTCGTACGCATAAATTGTCACCGTTAAAGAGAGCCATAGCAATTCGTTTAATTAAGGTCTGGTACGAATATTAGCAGCTTAAATGCGTTTATATTTATTTGGTTCAATATATGGCTAAATTATAAAATATTTACACCGTCCAATTGAATACTAAAACAAAAACATGCGATTAACGATCAGACACGCCTAAGTAACTAAGGCAGAACTACGTAATACAGTACGCGGTATAAACTAAAGTTTTGCCATCGATATCGGTCAAATTACATCAGGTAAACCATATAGAAATGTTTAGTTGACAAAATTATTTATTATCAGGAAGTGACAAGTGAAATTAAACCTAGAGTAAAGCCATTAAAAAAGCAAAATACACAATTATTACTCATTTTCTTAGAATGATAATGAGATATAAAAAGTATTATTTGCACGTATGTACAAACTAATATACCTACTTAAATTACATTACCACAAATTGTTAATAGCTTACATGTAGGAGTAGATGTATATAAAGTATGATTTGCATCATTATTCCTAACACAAACAAATAAAAGATCGATCGCATTTACAAAATAACTCTATGAACTAATCAAAAATGTCAGTAGGATTTAAGAATATACTGATTTCTTAAATAAATGAAAAATATACCAAATAATTCTAACAATAAGATAAATGAGGAAATAACTAACGAAGTATATAGAACACTTTGCAGTGATTTTTCTTTTCCGTTGTTAAAGCAAAATATATATAATAATACGATCGATATTTTCTATATTCACGTATCAAGTAAACTAAAAGCCAAAAAAAAATTGCTTCTGAAGGTACCCTTTAGAAGATGACTTTTAAGGAGAACACTATTAAACCTTATCGAACTTAATAAATAACATATGAATTTTAAAAGATTTCTGTTTATTAAAATTGGCATATAAAAGCAAAACTCTTATAGCCTTAACGAACGTAAAATAGTACCGTAGCATAATATTATTACTAAAACAACTTGAAAAACCACATCCCCTATACAAGTATCTTCTACTTGTCTTTTATAGCCTTTTATAGCCTTTTATAGCCCAACTATATAGAGTATAAAAAAACACTCAAGATAAAACAAGCAATCGCATTACAAAATCGAATCTGAGTAATAAACCAAAGAGGAAGGCATCCGTAAACAACACCTATGTTAATGCGATGAGAAATAAAAAAAAGATAAGATTTAATAGTGTCGTATCGATCTAATGCTATGTCGACCGGTTCCGCGTCGACCCAAGACTTCAACCCACTACCCACTAGCTGCGCGGCCTTCGTACGTAGTGCACGCACACGTGTATATACAGCTACTATTGTAATACGATCAAAATTCTCAGCCCGCCATATGACGGCTTTCTCAATTAAGTATTGTGAAATCGACTAAACAAGAATTACTAAACAGTCGAAGTAAAGTTTACTGAATATCGTAATATAGTCAATGTGATGTGTAGTTAATATCGTAGTGAAATTTGCTTATATCTTGAGGCGTGGAGGGTGACAACTTGAACCAATATGTCTAGGATTGAGAAATGCCCAATTAACGGACCTGTCTCTAATACGGTATGTAGTGGCCCTTACAATTATTACTTAAAATATTTTAATATAATAAGACATTGTAAGGTTTGTCGGTATCCCATACCTTAATTGACTGATCGCTCCAAGGTTAGTTCCATCAAAGACGATTAAATATTTCCTGTGATGTTCGGAAAATATTGTCAATCACTTACTTGCTAATGGTTTATAAACGAGAACGAAACATAATGTTTTGTTAGTTGTTTTTAAATGTACAGAAAATGAGTATTAAGTATTTTAATGTCTTAATAAAAATGTTTCATTGATAAGAATTAATACGTTATCCAATAGCTTCAACTAGTAAGCTATTTCCGTCCATGCAAGAAATGCGTAGTGTTAAATAACGTCTCCTAGCGTTTCACAATTAAACTCGAATGATTTCTATGTAGAGACTTTTGAATTTTGAATATTTTTTCTCTGAATTTACAATAGTATTCAATGGGAAGTTTGATAAGTCAGAAATACAAATTTTTTATTATAATATCCCTAGTAAACGCGGTACAGTAACTTTTGATTTGGTTGCAAGTGTGAGTTGGTATTCACACAAAGTGACATGATTGCCTGAAAGGATGAAACATAATTTTACTAAATGATTGCCCTATATATTATATATAAAATATCCGAACCGAAATACTATACTAAACACTAGGCATGTAATCTTCACGTCAAATGATATGAGTGATGAGATCCCCTGACTCTCAACAGAGGCGAACATGGGCTATATTCTAACCTCTAGTGGTAACCGGATCTTCGGACTAGAGCGTGGTCTTTGTTCATGTACTTACCAAGATTTGAATCGGTAAACGTTAAGAGACAGGTTTTCTGTCCACTGATCCATTTTGGACTGTAATAAATCAAAATCAAATTAACAATTAATTCCTCTACAAAAATTGAGAAAGTTTCGTTGTTTTTATAACCTGTTTATTTGTTTATGTTGATTGACATTGATTTATGTTATTTATAGCATAAAAATAATAATTAAGATTTCATAACAACTTAAATACCCACTTAAAACCTACTTGCACTTTTGCGCCTTATTTATATATATAAACATACCATAGAGTTTAATTATAATCAAGTCCAATCAAATAATGATTAATAATAATAAGTGCGCTCAGACAGACATATAGAGTCATAAATTTAAAGAAAAGTATATATGTGTTGTATATATTCCATATCGATTAGTTTACAAAATATCTTATTAAAGTCGAATGACATGTAAATGGTTATATTCGTAAATGCAATTTGTTGAACGTTAATGACACCACAATGCGAACATCGTCGGATATTTCAATTAAAAACTCGTTAAAATGATTACCAATTTGATTATATGCTAAGCTACACTAGGCGTTTATTAACAGGATACATAATGAAATATTCTCGCTTCTAAGAAACCTAGTCGTAATAATAACTGTAATGAAGTAAATGAAATGAAATGAATGAATTATGGAAATTTTTAAAAGGACAATCCTCTTAAAGATTTCTATAATTTTTGGTTACAAGGTAAGATTGTCCCTAACTTTAAATTACCTTTAAAAATAAATGAATACCCGAATATTTTAATCGACTATATTCCTTAGCAGGTACATTCTATCTCGTCTCATGACATATAGCTATGCATTTTTTTATGTTTATATTAGGTTTATTTTATATTTGAGATATTTAAATATCGAATTATAAGAAAAATGATTTGTGTAATGTCTTACATGTTTTCTGCTCTTTCAATTATTATCATTGTCATCGATCGCTGGCCTTTATAATATTTATTTGGTGTCGAGGGGTATTTTTCTTATAGTTCTCTTTCTATTCTACAGTCATATCATCACTTACTCTCTTATAGCACGTATTGTTCATCAATCGAACCACATTGTGGGAAGGCTTTGTTTGGATATTTCAAACTCACTTGTAACTTATTCTACCGCTACACAGAACTACTTCGTTGTTGCGTTCTAGTTTGAAAAGAGATTGAACCTGGGCATTTATACAAGGGACATAACTTTTTAGTTTTAGCCCAAAGTTGGTGGCGTATTGGTAATGTTAGGAATGCTTAAAATTTCCTACAGCGCCAATCTCTATGAGCGTTGGTGACCATTTACCATGACACATTTACCTGTCCGCCTGTCTGGTAAATAAAAAAAACTTCCTGTTTTCGAACTTTCTCGTCTCGTTCCTTTTTTATTCAGAAATTCCTTTAACAAGACTTCTAAGTCGAAAGCATTAAATAAATCATAAATATAAATATTTTATCCAAGAAGACTCTTACAGTCACTTTTGAATTAGAATAAGTTAATTTGCTTTTGTTTGTGCGAATTTAGTGTCATATTATATGAATTTTTATATCCTTAATATTATGTTTATTATTTAACAGAATATTGAAGAATAAATAAAAAGATATTTATAATTGCGTAGTATATTTCAAGGCTGTGAATAAATTACTAATGTACGAAATCTTAAAAGGATACATATATATCCGTTATGAGCTGGAAAATGTGTTAAATTATACAGTTGCGCACAATTCATGATTCAAATCTATGATGTAATATTATATGTCAAAAGGAAACCGTGCCGTAACCGTAACAGCCTGTGAATCTCCCACTGCTGGGCTAAAGGCCTCCTCTCCTCTTTTTGAGGAGAAGGTTTGGAGCTTATTCCAAAAGGTAATGAATATTAAATAAAAGTAAGATCGCGGAATTATTGCAAAATAATACATATCTATATATATAAAAGAATAATTGGCTGACTGACTCAACACATAGCCCAAATTACTGTGGCTAGTACCATCGCATATGTGTTACGTTTACAAGGTAGTAAGAATTTTTGAAATTTTAACCGATAACGTAATAAAGGGGATGAAAGTTTGTATGATAAATCTTTATTTTTTAAGGAAGAACTATAGAAATCGGTAGCAGTTTAAAGCCAACACGTAAAGCGCTAGTAGTAAATAATTGATTGAAATAAATGTTACACTTATGACCTTCATGGTGCAGGTCTGTATAGACTAAGGCTGATTTTATGCGTGTTTTTTTTTTAATAAATATCAGTTCTCATGACCTTGAAGATAAAAATTAACACCGCATTACGAATCGGCTTCTTACGGGTTTCGCTGAGTGGATAAACATGCACACGCACACGATACATGGAATGTATCAGGTGATATGTTACTTTGCACAGAAAATATTTGAATATATTTTCAATTTGGCAACGACGAGCCGGTTGGCGTGGTTGGCAAAATGCCTTTCACGGCGAAGGTTGTGGGTTCGATTCCCACCCAGGACAGATATTTGTGTGCATGAACATGTCTGTTTGTCCTGAGTTTGGGTGTAATTATCTATATAAGTATGTATTTACAAAAGAAAAGTAGTATATGTAGTATATCAGTTGTCTGTTTTCAATAGCACAAGCTTTGTACAAGCTTAATTTGGGATCAGATGGCCGTGTGTGAATATTGTCCCAAGAGATTATTAAAAAAAAAAATTATATACCTTTGTATTTGGAGGGCGTCCTACACTACGCTTGCCAAAGCCTGGTCTCCATTACAGAATACTTCTACTCCAACGGTTGTCGGTTCTGCGACAGTGACCAGACAATAAATAATAACACGTGGACTGATGATATACGGAAACTGGTATCGGATTGAAATTGAGAGCTGAAGATCGAGCTCAGCGGCGTGCCATTGTAGAGGCCTATGTCTAGTAGTGGACGAGTAAGGGATGATGATGATATCTTCCCCGTAAATCATAGATTGACAATATATAAAGTTTTATATGTTATCAATCTGATAATTATTTGGGAAAGTTATTCTTCGAGATCTTTCTACGAGAGATGATTTTTATGATTTTCTATATATCAACAACACAAAAGCCAGTTATCGTTCACTGACTCTCTAGAACTATTATGCTTTTAAACTTAAATCAATTTTATATATACATATATATTTATATAGGTTTTGATAAAGTCCTGAATTTCCACCTCAGGTGCGACTCAATGATTTGCCTTTTTTTTTATAGAATAGGAAGGTGGACGAGCATATGGGCCACCTGATGGTAAGTGGTTACCAAACGCCCTAAGACATTTGCATTGTAAGAAATGTCAACCATCGCTTATAGCCAATGCGCCACCAACCTTGGGAACTAAGATTTTATGTCCCTTGTGCCTGTAATTACACTGGCTCACTCACCCTTCAAACCGGAACACAACAATATCAAGTATTGCTGAATTGCGGTAGAATATCTGATGAGTGGGTGGTACCTACCCAGACGAGCTTGCACAAAGCCCTACTACCAGTAAACCTACTGCTGGATATATAGCGCAGAAAGTGCGAATGTTATTACTGGTGCACGCCCATTCAATCCTGTGTCACACGACCGGAGGGAGACGAGGTGTAGCACCAATGGCTTTACACTTTTGCTTTCAATTGCACGGATTAGTAAACCTACAACATTGACGCTACTTGAAAGTCGTCGTGAAATTCTGCCACATGTGTATTCCACCAACCCGCATTGGAGCAGCGTCGTGGAATAAGCTCCGAACCTTTTCCACAAAAAAAAGAGGAGAGATAGTCTTTAGCCCAGCAGTGGGACATTCACAGGCTGTTACGGAAAGTCCTCGGTTAAGTCAAATAAACATAAGATTTAAACCCGGGCCTTATAACTTGTAACCTAACAGCTAGATTAAGGAGAGCAGTATAAATATTTTTACAAAGCGATCCATTTAATACTAATCGCAAAAAATGTTTGATATTCTTTTTATGTTAATATTATATTTATCAATTCGTATTCTTCGTTTTTATACAATTTGAAATATGAACTCGTTTCGATAATTACGTTATTTCATCACTATAAAATCAGTAAATTTTTGTGTATTTACGTACCCAAAAATAATTATCAAATTGGCAAGAATTTAAAAAGATCCGAAATCAAGTTTTCATTTTTGATTTTCTTAAAAAACTCTTACTAAATTACCGTTAAGTCTCGACCTAACGGTAACTATTGGAACAAAATTTTAACTACATAATTGTTTCACTATATCCTCTGTTTTTCATGTTTAATACAAAATGTTTTCGACACAAGCAGTTCGTTAATTTCTTATCAATACATTAATACAAAGTCAAACTTTATTATTAAAAAATACGTGCTTCACATGACAATTACAAATAAATATTCGTATATTAATTATTTGTTTATTTACTAAATTAAATATTACACAACAATTGTTGTATACCAACTTCCATATCTTTCTTAAAATGAAGGATTTTCATACAAATTTTCAACCCCTTTATCCCACATTAGAGGTAAAATTTTCAAGTCTTTCTTAGTCCTTTCCTAACCCATCGTGTAAAAGGAACCAGTCAGTCAATTATTCTTTTAAATACATACATACAAAGATAAAGATATAAATATTAATTTCTTGCGCGGAACATTACATGGATTGGTTAAAATATAAGTAAGATATACTATTATAAAACTACCGGTCTACCGGACTTACTGGTTGAAAATTATCTTTTTACGCCAAGAATGACGTTTATATGATAAAAATCGATAGCTTGGGTTCCATTATTGCAAATTTCGTAAGGATCGCAATTTTTTTTTAATAATATAAAGCCTTTGCTACTCGCTGATAATGTTGCTATCAGTAACTGAAAGAATTTTTAAATCGGCTTAGTAGTTTTTTATATACCCATTATAAACAGACATACAAAAAAAAACATATTTTACCTCTTTGTAATATTGGTATAGATGATATTAAATAATTCAAAGTAATGCCAGATTAACATAAAATATATTTTAATACATTAAAACGAGATCAATTAAAATTATGATACAGATTAGAAATTCTTATTAAAACTATAATTTATATTTAATAAATACCTGTGACATTTATTGTGTAAAAAACATGTTATGCGATCCATTTTTAATGATATTGTCGAAATAATTAGTTCGTATAGAAGGAATAGCTTTCTACGTAATAACACAATCTTTTACGTATTATTTCTATCGACATTATATTTGTTTGTTCTGTTTTTAAAGTATATAATATCATGTTTTTTTATTGCATTGTATTCGTTTACTTTGTGTATTACTCGTAGCGTAATCCTTTTAAGAATAAGCGGCTTATACTGATCTTAAAGTAACCGCTAACATATTCGCTACAGATTATCTACGTTCTGTTATTATTGGATTTTAATGTTGTTTACCACAAAAAAAACAGCAGATCCTTTTTAAACGTATATATAAATGCAAATGACAATTCTCTAAATATTATTTAGTTGATATTTATATTCAAATTTACAGTTTGAGTTTGTGTCTAGAAATATAATTCTTGCTTATGAGAAGGTCAGTGCGTCTTTTATTAATTTAATGATTTCAAAAACAGTTTCACTCTTTATAACATGATAACTATATAAAAAAATCGTTTTCGTTTCACTAGTTTTGATATAAATATGTTTTTGTCTGTAAATAACTGTTATATGTTATATGTCGGACGAATAATCTTTTTATATAAATTTTATAAAATCATCTATGTACCTTACAAATTAAGATTTCAATATTAAAGTTGAACTCCCTATTTGTTATCTATATTATATAATTATGCCTCTTGTAGATGTGTTTTTCACTCTGAAATATACATAACAGGATCGCGATATATCTCGGTGGTTGAAAGATGAAGTTAAACCTTGTCGCGATTTTAGATTTAGGTAATTTTCAATGTTTAAGCATTGTATATTTTATAATTAGTATTAACCAGATGTTCAGCCGTTTCATCCTCTCTCTAAATTGTTGTTTCTATATCTGTGAAAGGTCCCTCCACTCTTCTGCGCGTCGGGCAGCAGTTCGCCGGATTGCTCGTCAAGCGAGGAGAGCGCGGGCGCGCCCTACGCCAGCGAGCACAGCGAGCCGCGCGCCTGCGCTGACGATGGTTACGAGGTAATGGTAATAAAGTATACTATATTATATTTATGTATGTTGTTGTGTTGTGTACGTCCTGCCATACACGGAACCATTTATTGTAATCCACAATAAATTTTACGTCATCTGTTCATCGTAATGCTTTGCCTAAGTCCGTATTTTCTGATAGGTACAACGTTGGCGTCTTTAAATCCAGAGTTAACAGGTTTCTTTTAGGCAATCGTGCTACATCTTAGACTGTGTCGATGTTTAAGATCAAGCAAGTCAACGATCAAACAATTGCCTATTAAGTGTAATAAAAAAAAAAGCTTAATAATATTCATATATTTTGATGTAAAAGTGAATCATCTATTTACCATTGGCGCGCGTCGGGGTTAGCCCGTAAGCCGTGACGGCACACGACATGAAGCTCTCTAATAATGTCATGCTCCCTCTCCGCCCGGCTATTCTCTATCTCTACTCCTTTGTGGGCGCATATTCTGCACATAATGGTGGTGGTGGTAGTACTTTGTACAAGCCCGTTCTGGTAGGTACCATTAGATCATCATCAGATACTTCACCATTAAACTGCAATACTTATTATTGTTGCGTTCCGGTTTGAAGGGTGAGTACTGAGTAAGCCAATGTAACTACAAGCACAAGGGACATTACATTAGTTCACAAGGTTGGTCGCGCATTGACGATATAAGGAATGGTTAATATTAGATCACCGATGTGTATTGGCGTTTGTGACCCCTTACCGTCGAGTGGCCCATTTGCCCGTCCGTTTACATATTACATTAAAAAAAATGTTTTACATCTGCCGTCGTTTCGAAACGGCCTCCCTTTTTTATGTACGTGTACTATGTAACTCGTTCCACTTTCCTATGTAAGTTTAATTGCGTATTCGCCAATATGTATCGTCTCAGTACCACGGGACAAAACTTCCGCCTCTTGTTTGTCTAAACTGTACTAATCCATACGGCTTTTTTTTTTTTTTTTTTTTTTTTTTTTTTTTTTTTTTTTTTTTTTTTTATAGAATAGGAAGGCGACAGACTAGATAGACATTGGCATTGTAAGAAATGTCAACCATCGCTTACATATCCAATGCGCCACCAACCTTGGGAACTAAGATTTTATGTCCCTTGTGCCTGTAATTACACTGGCTCACTCACCCTTCAAACCGGAACACAACAATATCAAGTATTGCTGTTTTGCGGTAGAATATCTGATGAGTGGGTGGTACCTACCCAGACGAGCTTGCACAAAGCCCTACCACCAGTAAAATAATATACAATATACGAATTTAAGTTTTTTTTAAGTGGAAAGGTCTGAACTGAAAGGTAGAACTCCCAGTCGGCGTGGATCTCTCCGACATCTTAAACATCGTCAAATTTCAGCCAATTTACACAAAACCAAAAGTAATTATACACCGACATTTCCTCATGAATGCGTTGGTCTGTTTGTGAGAACCGTATGAAAATCCGTTCGGTAGTTTTAGAGTTTATCGCGTTCAGATAGACAGACGCGTTGGACTTTGTTATATAATATGTAGTGATGATGTCATTTGTATAATTCTATTCTGACATCTAACCTAAAAGAATGTCTATTATATTAAAATTCATAAATTATGTGTTTTTGAATTTCGAATTTCGAAGTGCCAAATTGATTAAGAATTGTCATAAAATGTTTTGTTTTTTTTTATTATTATTTTTCTATTCAGGCAGACGTCGAGGTCAGTAAGCTGGAAGTTTCAATCAATATGAAAACTCAGAAATTATCGGAATCGCTGTCTCTCCTCAGTGATGTTTCAAGTGGGTAACAGTTTTTTTTTCAAATTAATAAAAATATTCTTATTTTAATACTCTTCTAGAAAATAAATATTCAACAATAAAAGGACCACATAGACAAGCGCACACGCCATGCGCCCGGAACATTCTAAATAAGCAAGGTATGGCGTAAAGCGTTGCATGTAACAAGTTTAGGAAACGCCCCCTGCGCGCCTCACCACCGCTTACACCTGCGAAGCTAACGGTGATGTTTATTAAGCAAGCTTGTCTATATATGATCAAAATATACTAGAGAAGTTTCGTAAGACGTCAACAATTTTGTTTTTTTACTTTACCCAACTAGCTGTACCCGCGGCCTTGTCCGCGTCGTGATTTAGCTTATAACTCTACGAGTACTTATATCTTATGTCTGAAATCAAATTTTACTTCTGAATAAAGTAGCTGCCCAATTTTAAATATCATTTCACATATTTAAAATTGGTTCAGTAGTTTAAGAGTTTATCGATTACAAACAATGAAATCTTTTCTCTTTGTAATATTTTGTATAAAGATAATTGGGCCGACATGTGACCTTATTTTACAAATTTTCGATTCCCTTTAATTTTTCTGTATTTTATAATAACACAAGTATAATTTGCACATTTTCGGTTGGTAGAAATAAGAAATATGCTAATAAAGAAATATAGATATGATTTTTTTTAGTTTTTTTATTACATAGAGAAAGTTTGTTGTAAGAAAGTGTCTGGCTACTTTATACTTTGAAAAAAAAATACATGAGTTCGAAGCGATAGATAGAAACGTGTATATTTAAGAAGATGAATATAATTTAAGACATAAATTGATAACTTGTGTGTGTTTCAGATATTCAAACACAAGATATAATAACGGTGGATTGTCCGGAGAACAACGGGAGCGCGGGAATGGTTCATCCCGAACTGTGTGTCATTGTCATCGACATACTATCGCAGCTTATCGACAAGTAATTTAATATTAATTCTAAACGAAGACTTTATTATCTTTAGGGGTACTCATTTCCTTACGAGCCGACATTTTATTTTGTTTTTTTTTTTTTATGGCTGTCGCGTCATTTCGATGTTATTTCCTACACACAGAATTTGAAACGGAAAGCCTTTAGTGAATTTAAAATCGATTTTTTTTTCCTCGTATTATTATACTGTTATTTTATGCATAGAACTCCTAATTTCACATACTATTATATCTATAGATATTCAAAAATATAACAAATATCTCTAACCTAAGTTATTATTATTATTTAAATAGCAGCTTATAAGTATCCATTACTGAGATCAAGTACGAGGTCATGGCCAGTGTCAGTTACACTGCATCGTGATTATAGCAACGCGTTAGCGAATCCACCAATATACATAATTATTCCACCAATATTCATAAGCTAGTTCACGACCGGTCATCAAGAACGCCGTGCAATAACGCGAACAGCATTATCGATATCAAATCAAATATAAATATTTAATTAATTAATATATATATAAGTCTGTGTCTTAGCACATTTGATTTAACAACTTCAAATATCCTTTGCAATGTATAATTAATAATGTGTCTGGCTAATGTATGTGCCGTGGAGAGCGAACCCCGAAATGATGGTACAAAATAAGCAAAAAATAAGTTGTCACAATCATATGAGAACAATTTTTATTTAATTTACGTAATTACCAACTGCGGGTAGATATTCAATATTCCAATACGCTGGTTTTCTCATGATATTCTCTATAACCGCAGAGCGCAAGATCAATTTCAATACAGATTAAAAACAACATTAATCAGTAGTTTTTGACTGGATTTAAAATTGGACAGCTACTCCACTCGACGTGATTAAATGACAAACGTCATCGTAATAAATGGACTTCTATATCTCGTCGCCTATTACGGTCCCGGCGGCCATTTTTGATCACTTAGACCTCTGTGACATGAAGCTCATTTTGAAACATCGAGAATTAACAATTTTAAACAATTAAGATATGTTTTAATTAGTTTATTCAATTTGACGCCAACACGTGTGAAAAATAAAAATTAAAAACGAAGCGAATGTTTTTGTCGTCACGCTTTTTAAGCTACGGTGTATAATTAGGAATATTAAGTTTGTAATTGAAGTTTTAAGTAGTATATCTCAAAAAAAGAACGTTTGACTTATTAATGTGGATTTATCGGAAATACACATCGACGACATACAAAACCGTATTTATGGTTCAGACTGATGCAGTCGGGCTCGCGCACGCGCGCGCAGTGCGAGGAGGTGTCGCGCGTGTGCAGCGGCCTGGCGCGCGCCTGGCGCCTCGCCCCCCCGCGCGCGCCGCGCCCCCTGCGCCGCCTGCTGGCGCCGCACGCGCCGCCCGCGCGGCTGCTGGCGCGCGCCGACCCCGCCTACACGGGTACGCACGCCTTCCGCCATACCACCGGCACGGCATGATTGTTACGAGCTCGCGGTGTGACAGCGAAATTCTGATACTTTTGTTTATATGTACCTCATTCTAAGCCAGTACAATACAAAAACAATCGATTAGTTTGTTCTGACGCCAGATTTGCAGCGCAGCGTGCTGGAGCTCGTGCAGGCGGTGGCGTCGCATAGCATCGAGGCAGGCGAGCTGGCGGCTCTGCTGAGACTCCTGGCGGCGGAGCGGCCGCCGCTGTCGCTCCTGCTGTCGACGCTGCGCTCATTGCTGTCGCGTGCGCGCATACATACGCCCGACCACATTCTGTCCTTCCCCATCGATCTGGATCCGGGTTCGTATATTTTTATGGAAATATCGGAAGCAATTATTCAATTAAATGATTTTATGACAATACATAAAAACCTTTTTTAGAAGATCGTATGTCAGAAGACCCTCCGAGTTCGTCGTTCGGCCATCAAGCAGAACTCGCTGCGCGGCGATTACGCCAGGCTCATCTTCGCGCCGGTACAGTAAATACAATTCAATAGTTGATTTGAGACATTAAAACAGGAAACGATATACAGACTGTCTATCGGGGTTCGGTACCGCCCACTCAACGCATATTCTAACGCCAAACAGTAATACTTAGTATTGTTCTGTTCCGGTTGGAAGGGTGAGTGAGTCAGTATAACTATATAAAGTGGTGGCGAATTGAAGATATAAGATATTTTACTGGTGGTAGGGCTTTGTGCAAGCTCGTCTGGGTAGGTACCACCCACTCATCAGATATTCTACCGCAAAACAGCAATACTTGATATTGTTGTGTTCCGGTTTGAAGGGTGAGTGAGCCAGTGTAATTACAGGCACAAGGGACATAAAATCTTAGTTCCCAAGGTTGGTGGCGCATTGGATATGTAAGCGATGGTTGACATTTCTTACAATGCTAATGTCTAAGAGCGTTGGTGACCACTTACCATCAGGTGGCCCATATGCTCGTCCGCCTTCCTATTCTATAAAAAAAAAAAAAAGATGATTAGTATTTCTTTCGGCGCCAATGTCTGTAGGCGGTGGGGAGAAATTAACATCAAGTGACTCATTGATGCGGCTACCTACGATATATAAAAAAACGCATAATATAAAATAAACGCTTAATGTCATGACACTAGTGCAATTTAAACAATTTATGAATACAAGAGGCCAAATAAAAACGGCAATGAACTAACAAAATGTAGTAACTAAGTAAATGAAATTTAAATAAAATATTTGGTCCATTTAATTTTAAATTGTAAATCTCCATGACACGATTTCGTAGCGTGACATTACGTCGCAACTTTTCACGATGCGACGTCATGTCATGTGTGCATTTTGGGCTTAAGGCCTCTAGACTAGTACTCGATACGTTTGAGCGCATTGTACTCGCCAAAGTAAACGTGGTCGTGCGGCAGGCGTGTGGTCGCCGTGGTCGGCGGGCGCGGCGCGCTGCGCGCTGGGCGCGACGGGCTGGGCGCCGTGGCTGCAGGGGTTCGCGCTGGCGCTGTGGCTGCGGCTGCACGCGCGGGGCGACGACGAGCCGCCCGACCCCGACGACGAGCTCGCCGGCCCGCGGAAGGACTCCCAGAAGCCGTCCGAGTTCATCCACGCGTTCTCCATCGGGCACGACTCGCTCATGTTCGAGTTGTGGATCAACACCGCTAACGGTACCGCTCGAATCAGTTCACATCGTTGTAACTGTCAACCTTCCGCTCCTTTGCCTCCCTGTTGCCGATCAGAAAACTGAACAACTTGGTATCGTATATTTTGCTTAAACGTGTGCCAGTAGTACACTAAGTTGTATTTTGCAGGCGAGTTGTCGGTGCGCCTGACGCGGCCGGACGCGCTCAGCAACAAGCTGGTGAGTGCGGCGCGCGCGCGCACGACGCTGGCCGCCGGCTCGCGCTGGCACTGCCTCGCGCTCAACGTGGCCGAGCGAGTGCACAAACGACGCATACACATACAGGTACTCCACGCGCTGATGTCGATTACGGGCTTACAGTGAAATGGAGGAACCGCATTAGGCTGAGATTGTCGATTAATATTCGACACGTTTGCGAGTTTCACATACAGTTGTCGCGCTCGTGCAACGATCCAAATTTTTCGAAAAGAAAAGTTTAATACGTGTACGTAGGTTTTGATTTTCGAAACTTTGTAACAAAAAAATGACCTATCCTCCGCAGGTTACGATCTACGTGGATGGACGGGAGTGCGAAACGCTGTCGCTGCCGCTTCAAGGTAACGTCGGGTCGGGTCGGCTTGCGAGGTGAGGCGCGCCCGCAGGCCCTGACGTACGTGTGTCCGCAGGTATCCTGGTGCGCAAGGCGACGCCCAGCTCGGCGGTGCTGGGGCAGGCGGGCGGGCGCGCGGGCGCGCTGCACGTGGGCGGCGCGCGCGTGTTCCGCGCGCCCGCGCTGTCGGCGGCCGGCGCGCTGCACCTGGCGGCGCACGGGCCCGACCTGCCCTGTCAGGTGCCCCCGACTGCACTACTATATCAATTTCTATTTACAAACACGGTTGCTTCACTGTTTACAATAGTTTTTTGTCTTAGGAATCTATGAAATATAAAAGGATACGATCCTATGGAGAAAGTCTGCTATCAAATTTTATTTTTATATTCATATATCGCGGTTCAATTGGATTGAAGTACGAAACGCTAACTCGAATAACTATAATTTCAGATTCCATGCGAATCCGCACACTTCCCATCGATTATTACGCCCGATCTATTGGAGTTAAATATCGATTGGGACTCGGTAAGATAACAACTTTTGCCTTAATAATTTATTTGGATACGTAGGTTATTTCAGTATGATGCACCATAAAATTTATACATTAGGTGTATGAAATTTCGAGCCAAACCCTCCGTGAGCTGCAAGAGAACCTGCTCCTGACGTTTTACCCTCACGCACCGGACACAATGAATCTTTATCATCAAGCTCAAACGTCGACTACGGGTGAGACCTCATGTATATTTGCGATGCTTTACTTAAATAAGAACCGAAATAAATATCACGTACTGTATAGTGTGAGTATAAAACGAACAGGAGAAAGATTACTGTGGAGCTTACCGCTCCACAGAGGTACGATATTCGCTTAATATCCGCCCATATGGACTGAAAATTCGCGCATGACTTCTCCGATTGGTTTAATACTCAAAATATATTTATGACGATGGTGGAAACATAAGATGTCGATCAAGTAGCATTCCCGCGCAGTGTTCGGCGCGCGCGCGGCGGGCGGCGCGGGCGGCGCGGGCGGCGAGGCGCCCGAGGCGCTGCGCGTGCGCTGGGCCGGCGCGCCGCGCGGGTGCGCGCACCGCGGGGTGGCGCCCGCCCTGCTGGCGCTCGGCGGGCCCGACCTCCTGCTCTACCTCTTCGCCAGGGTGACCGCCCGTTCCTCCGACTTATATTTTGAATTCGTTTCACATTCGATCGAAATTAATTTACATCAATGGTGATGCGGCGAGCAGACGGTGGAGCTGGATGGCAGCGCCGAGGAGCAGGCCGGCGCGCTGGCGGTGCTGCTGCGCGCGTGCGGGTCGGACGCGCGGCTGTGCGCGGCGCTGCACGCGGGCGGCGCGCTGGAGCTGCTGCTGCCCGTGCTGGCGGCGCGCGCGTGCCGCGTCACGCACCACATGCTCAAGGTCTGTCCGGGGAGTCACTTGTCCGACCTCGGATACGTATTTTTTCGCTCGTTCGCATCCGCCGCTATTTTAGTGATCGCTTATGTTTACATTCGCCCAGGTCATCTTAGACGAAGCGTGCAGCAGTCCTATTCTTCTGCCGAGTGGAAGTGCGGGCAGCGCGGTGACTCTTCTTGTGCGCAATGACAGTATTTTGGTGGAGCCGCGTTTGCTGCTGCTGCTCATGCGCGCTTGGAGACATTTCGACACTGATGAGGTATAATAAATAAAATTTATTTAAAAATCTCATAAACTGAACTCCATTTTGAGTAGTTAAATATAAAACTGAACTTATTAAATGCCAGCGGGCCTATACAAATGACTAGTATTTGTTATGTCAAGTGATCAAAGATTGTCTAAATAGATACGGAATAACGGATAGAACGATAGACGCATCGAACCGGCTGCTCATTGTAGGCCAACTATAATGTAAAACAACACTCAATGCAATCTTCGGTTCAGGAAGTGGTGTGGGAGGAGAGCCCCGGCGCGGGTGGGGACGCGTCGGGCGGGCGGCAGCGCGGCTCGGCGTGGCTGCTGGCACTAGCGGCGCTGGGCGCGCTTCTGCGCCCGACTCACCCGCACGTCGCCTTCAACCACTACCAGGCCTGCCGGGTCGACCTGCTGCGGCATCTGCTGCTCGCCTGCAAAGTATATTTCGGTTACCCTCGGCGTCAGGAGATAGCGCATTGCCTGAACCGAAAAGCTGTTTCAAATTTTATTTTTACGCTTTCTCGCTGAATCAATTTCGTGGCCCGAGAACGTCGGCCCACAGTAGACGCGGGGCGTTCACCGACGGTTTGTGTGCAGGAGCGGTTCCTGAACTCGTCGCGCGCGGCGCTGGGCGGCGCGGCGAGCGCGCGGCTGGTGTCGCTGCTGCGCGCGCTGCTGGGCAGTCCGCCGCCGCTGCCGCACCTGGCGCTACTTGCAGACTTCCTGCTGCTCATGCACCAGGTGCGAGACCAAGACTAATATATTTTTTCTATTTTTAACTCCTATGAACTCATAGTTGTACGGAAAATAGGCCAGAGCTTAGAACTTGATTTGCCAATTTTAGCTAATTATGACTATATATAATTTGAGATTGGCCGCAGTGGCCGAAATAGATCCAGAGGACATTATTCTAGTTAAAACATAGATTAAATTTTTTTTGTAAAAATCATTTGAAAACTAGCATCACAGTTTGACTTGTGAGGAACAATCAAATAACCACAACCGACTGTCGTTTTAGGCCAGCGATACCTTCGTCACTCATTCCCGGGCCAACTTCTACTTTCTACTGACGGCCGATACACCAGACACAAGCGATTTCAACTTCCTGAATTTCATTAACAAGCGGAAGAGATCCACGAAGTCTATTGACAATCGAGGATTATATGACACGATGGAGAGATCGAGTTCCTCCAGCGTCTCAAACGAGGACGTAGCGAACGAAAACCACCTCAACGACTTGAGGGAGATGGCTCAGAATCGAGACACGGAGAGCGACAAGACCGATCCCGAGAGCACTACGAGCGCAGACTCCACGAAACAAATGAAGGGATTCATAAATACGCAAATCAAAGAGAGCAGGTGAGACTATCTTTTAATTTTTAACGTATATCGGGCCAACATGTCTCTTTGACTGTCAGCGTTTTCTGTGTTTTTCTTTGTACTGTTCGCTTTTAGGAAAAATTGCTGACCCCCATGTCTTACAAGAGATTTTTATCAGCACTACTCGAGAGGAAATAAGAAAAGTTAGATTCTGGAGGGTTTATTCCATTATTACATTAAAATACTATAATTTAATTATAACCTTGAATGTATGACTGTAAATAGACCTTTCAATAATAAAACTAGTCTTATTTTAAAGCCAGTATTCCAATTAATTATGTAGCAATTTAATTTCAGACAAAAGGAAGCGTCGACTTCAGAAAACTCCGAAGAAGTTCCCGGTAAGTAAATTATTCAAGAAATCTACTAATAAAACATATATCAATACGTACCAAAATCAGATCGTAATAAATGGTTTCCTTTTAGAGACTAGCGTGGATCAAGTAGACGAGGGTACGGAAAAGGAAAAAATCAATAACGTACCGTCGCCTAGGGAATCCAACGCCGCCGACCAGCTCTACGCAAGTGGTATATACCAACAGGTACCAGGACTTCGCCCTAAACGCCTCTCAGAAGCGAATGCATAAATAACATACCGTACCGGGTTAATATAACGACGTATTCCCGCTCCGACAGCGGCGCGTGCGCACGGGCGCCGAGCCGGGCTGGCGCGCGTGCGAGGGGCTGCTGCTGCTGCTGCGGGACGCGCTGCGCTCGCTGCCGGCGGGCGCGGCGGGGCTGGCGCCGGACGCGCTGGTGGTGCTCGCCAACCACGCCGACGCGGGCGTGCGCGCCGCCCTCGTGCGCGCCGCCGCCGCCGCCGCGCTGCCGCCGCGCTGCCTGCCGCTGCTCGCCAACCAGGTGCGCTGCTACTCCTGCATTCATCAATCGTAGCAGTTGCTCTACGAGCACATAAATTAATTTAGATATAACCCGAAGCAAAAAATTTTTCTAGCTTCACAGACATAAACTTAACATTTGTTCCATACAGATTTCCCTGTATCCCTGTTCGTGGGAGCTGGCGACGGCGTGTGCGGTTCTGCTCACCGGGTGCGATGTTCCGCTGGAGGATCAACTAGACGTAAATATGATTATATACTTTAATAGAACATTGATGTGTTGAAATATATGTTTAAAGCCCTCACCGATTAACATGAAGTTATTTCGTGCTAGCTCACGACTCATTTTATTACTCAGTAAAAAAAACACAATTCTAAACACGTGTCACTACAGGAGCAAACTTGGGCAACGCTGGACGAGGAGGCGACGGCGCGCGCGGCGCCGCTGCTGGCGCTGTTGCCGCGCTGCGCACGCGCAGACGCGCCGCTCGCGCACAACATCGCCGCGCTGCTGCGCCGCCTCGTGGACAAGGTACGCGCTCGCCGGGCCGTGCCCCGTAGGCAGCGGTCGAGTGGCATACGAGTGTCATATGATATAACTCTTTATCTTGCAGTCGACTTTGAAGGCACTGAACGAGGTGGCGCTAGTGGAAGTGGTAGTGCGGTCCATCCGTGCCGTCGGTCAGGAGGAGAGCGACTTCGAGGGACGTGACCTGCTTCTGGAGGATCTGTACGACCTCCTCTGTAGGACAGCCGTTAAAATTCTAACCGTAAATCGAGGCACGCAGGTGAGGGTTCGTCGTCTTGCAAGATAGCTTAGGTTAACCTTTTTAATGAACGGCGTTGGACCGAATCTTGTATCGTATTGTATATTTCGCGAATCAGGCGATAGTGGACATGCACCACATGCTGCGCTTCGTGGAGTGCGAGGGCGAGCCGCGCGCGGGCGTGCAGCGAGCGGCGCGCGACGCGCAGGTGGCGCTGTTCTGCGCACAGCTCGACTACCTGGAGCGCCGTCTGCAGGACCTGCAGCACCAGCAGCCGCGCTACACCGGCTATTTCAGTACAGGTCGGTATTTAGGAAGTGCACGTTGTAGCAGTAAAATAAAACTTCTTGAGAACGGTAGAAACGGTAGAATATGGTGGAATGATTTATTGGAAAAATGGTACGAGTATGAGTACGAGTACAAGACAGAGTTCAAGATTTGTGAAAATATATAGGCATAACAGCGCCTTTAAACAGGGCCCTTACAATGTATAATAATGTTTATAAAGAGGCGGATTTAGATTTGTTTGGTGATGGCATGGGAGCATACAAATCTAAAATAAAAGAATACTATGACAGATTGCATATTTAAATTTAAATGTCAAAGTACTTCCACGAATGGTTCATTATTATTATTTCTTTTTTGTTTTTGTTTTTTTGCGTTTTTGTGTATATTTTTTTTTATCGTAATATGTCAGCTTAAATTTTTTATTTTTGGTATTTATTTATATATTTTTTTTCTTTATTCTAATTATAATTTATTTGTATACGTGTTGTTTTCCTTACGCGATATCTTTAAGAATGTTACGTTGGAGTGAGCGACGCTGAAAATGTGAAATTGCATGATGAGTTAGCCTATAATTGCGATGTATAGTGTTAATAAGTGTCATTATTTGGAATTGTTATTTTCTGGGACAGACATGTAAAAACATTGTACATTGTGTTGGCTACCTATAAAATAAAATAAAATGAAATAAAAATAAGCCCACCAAACGTACATCGTTTCAGATTAGTAAAATAACGAGTTATACAAGCATAGTTATATAAGTATAAATTGCAATGAAACAACAGGCAATGTTTAAAAAATACTAACCTCCGTCGATCCACAGTGCTGTCTTCGGTGGAGGGTGGGCTTGGTGCGCGTGGGGGACGCACGGAGGCCGCGGAGACGGCGGCGAGGCTGGCGACAGTGCTGACTCGAGCCGCCGCCTTTTTCACGACGCGACCGCCGAACGCGCCTCTGCAACCCGACGCGGACTTCTTCGATAGGCTGCTAGCAACACTACTCAATGGTTGAAAGAGTTTCAATTACCTGTCGAAATATATCAGCGGATTATAACGTTCGTTACATCTAACCAATGTGTATTGACAGCGGTTACCGGCGGCGGGGGTGCGAGCGGTGCAGATAACGGAGCGACGCTGAGCACGTTATTCTGGTGGGCGGCCAGCCCGGCGCCCGCGGCGCGCCCGCTGCAGCCGCGGCTGCTGCGAGCGCTGTACGCTGCGCCCGCACACGCGCTGCATCTGCTCGCCGGCAACTATCGGGATCCGCCTACACTACGGAAGGTATAATATTTTCTTCGTTTTGGCAATGACCAAATAAAAAATACATAATTTTACTTCGAGTCCACTTTTGAATTCCAATATTCCAATTTGCGCGCACAGCTATCGGTATACCTGCTCACGCTGATACAACACGTGCACCTCGAGGCCGAAGCTGGTGGACCGAGTGTCGAACTAGCCATTACGGATTGGGCTCGCGACTGGGCTGTTGGATCGCAGGCGGAACTCGCCGAGCGCGTGAGAGTTGAGGCTCTGCCCTCCGAGGCCGAACGGCTGCTGCTCGACGATCAGCAGCGCTGGGCCAGGCACGCAGGTGCCCCGAGATTGCGAGCCGCCATCGGCAAGTAAGTAACGCTCAATCGCAAGAAACGCACTTTCGCACTACTGCCGAGACTCATACGACGCATCACTCGCAGGGCCGTGTTCGGCAAAGAGGCGCTGGCGCGGACGGTGACGGAGGCCGCCATGAGCGCCACGCGGCGCGTGGTGGAGGCGCAGAACGCGGAGCGCAAGGCCTTCCTCGAGCACCTGCGCCGCGCGCACGCGCTGGCCGCCGCCGCCGCCGCGCGCTGGCAGACCGTCATCGACGCGCATACGCACGAGAGAGGTATGCGGACCGCCATCCGAAATATATTAAGGCCTCATGATCGACTAAGGCGTCTAAACCACTATACCCATCTCAGGCGTATGGCACGATCCCCGCGGGTATCCGGCCGCGTGGCAGCTCGACAGCACGGAGGGGCCCGGCCGAGTGCGCGTGCGATTGCGACGTGCGCATCTGCGGATACCGTCCCGTTGCTTCCAACCACCACACAAATATAAATCCGGTGAGAAGTCTAGGGGTTTGACCATTTATTGAATATCGTGCATGGAGTTTCGTTATTTAATAGTGGTAATCTGGTAGATAGACAGTAATTAATGTCGATAATATGTGTCAGAGAGTGCGAGCTACCCGAGCCCCCTGCACAGCGTGCTGGCGGGCGGCGCGGACGCGCGCGGCGCGCTGGCGGCGCAGCTGGCGCTCAGCGAGACCGTGGCCTACATGGCGCGCGTCGTGCGAGTCAGCGTAGATAGCGAGATCTGCGGCGAGCTACTACTCACTGACCGGTAATGTCACAGTTTCAGTCTCGTGATGCACGATCTACTTCGGTTGTCTATTGAAACGATATATTCGTTTCTTGATCATTTTGTAAAATCACCAAGAAATATAAATATAATATAGACAAGGATCTTTTGGCTCTCGAATGTCATTGACCGGAGGGGGGGTGGAGTTGCAGACTTAAAGTTACCAATTAATAAAATCTTCTTAGCTCTTAGAAACATATCAACGGCTATTGTCGAGGTTTATCTATTTGATGACTGACGTTTTAAGACATTAATTTTGAAAAGTTAGTTGGGTTATTTAGAAAGATTTAAGGTTTATGCAAATGCTTATGTCGGTGGTACTCGGCAGCTGCATCCACTTCGTGCCGGAGGAGGAGTGCGGCGGCGCGGCGAGCTGGTCGCTGGGCGGCGTGCTGCGCGTGGCCACGCGGCGCTGGTGCCTGCAGGAGCGCGCGCTGGAGCTGTTCCTGTGCTGCGGCCGCGCGCTGCTGCTGGCCTTCGCCGACACCGCCGAGCGCGCCGCCTTCCTGCAGCACTTGCAGCGCGCACACCTACCCAACAGGTAGCTGTGGCTACTCGCTGCATTGATTTGCTTTAGCGAAACTTCTATTTTGACAATATTTATTTTTTCTCTAGAACCGAACAGGAGAGTTTGACGGAAGCTATGAACCAGTGGCGCGTCGGTGCTATCACTAACTGGGAGTACCTGATGATTCTCAACGGGTTAGCGGGTCGCTCCTATAACGATCTGATGCAGTACCCGGTCTTACCTTTCATCATTGCTGACTATGCGTCCAAGATCCTCGACCTTACGGATCCGACCTCCTTTCGTGATCTTAGCAAACCTATGGCGATACAGAATAAGAATAGAGAGCAGCATTATATTAACACATACAACGTGAGTTTCGTGAAAATCATAAAGTATTATTTTTAAGGAACCCTTTCCCTACTATGATTATAGCGCCGATCCCATCGCTCCTTGATTGCAACGATAGAAATGCATATATTACATTGTTCCATTTTATTCATTGTTGTTGTTTAAAATAATGAAATACATAAAATGATAGGATCTGAAAGCGGCTAGGAGAGAAGGCTGCAGCCCTCTACTGTCTCGCCAGCCGCACCACTACGCGTCGCTGTACTCCAACTCGGGCGGAGTGCTGCATTACCTCGTTCGACTGCCACCCTTTACAGAGCTGTTCCTCAACTACCAGGGTAAAATGATGACAGCCGTCATTGCCACCACCTATAACAACTATAATGACACTACAATTTATTAACAATGTGTAACCTGTGTAGATAATCACTTCGATATGCCCGACCGCACATTTCACTCGCTGGCGACCACGTGGCGGCTCATCACCAACGACTCGCCCACGGACGTCAAAGAACTCATACCGGAGCTCTTCTATTTGCCCGAACTGTTCTACAACAACGAAGGTATATATAAGCTCGTCTACATCTGCCCCGCCGAGCGGAGCGTGTGGTGACGTGTGGCGTGTCCGCAGGGCTGGAGCTGGGCGTGCGGCAGTGCGGCGCGCGCGTGGACGACGTGGAGCTGCCGCAGTGGGCGGCCGACGCGCGCCTCTTCACGCTCGTGCACCGCCAGGCGCTCGAGGCGCCCTACGTGTCCGAGCGCCTGCCGCTTTGGATCGACCTCGTGTTCGGATACAAGCAGACCGGCCAGGCCGCCGTCGACGCGATCAACGTTTTCCCTGCCTGCGTGAGTTTCCACCCACAGTCTCTTCCAAAAATTAACGACGTTCTCGGTTTTGGCATATATATGCCCACGGTCGAAGAGATTATGACATTTTGAATCGGGAATACTGTCGAAGATATCGTCGATTGCTGTTTCAACTTTGTTTATATATTCAATGACAAATGACGCCCAGTCGGCAGACTTGAAAAATCAGTCGATAATTGAATTTATTGCATTAAGCATTTCGGAAGTGAAGAATGTTTTATATCGCAGACTTACTACGGTTTCGACCCGTCATCGCTGGAGGACGAGGTGGACCGCACGGCGGCGGCGGCCATGGTGCGCACCTACGGGCAGGCGCCGCGACAGCTGCTGCGCGCGCCGCACCCGCATCGCGCCACCGACCTGGCGCCGCGCCCCACCGACCGCGTGAGTACCAAGCGATAAACCAAACCGAATGGCCTACGATAAGGCCCCAGTAAAACTAAGCTGTACGTCGATATAAAACGTCACGCCCGTAGCCGGTGGTGTGGGCGGGCGTGTCGGGCGCGCGCTGGGGCCGCTACTGCGGCTCGCCCGAGCGCGCGCTGGCGGCGCCGGCGGCGCGGCGCGTGTGCGCGGGCGGCGCGCGCCTGCAGGCGCTGGCCGCGCCGCGCGCCGCCGCCGTGTGTCCGCGCGCCATGGCGCTGCTCGTGCTGCGGGGTTAGTGATATCTTTTTAACACAAACAAACATCACGAGATTAAGCTGTGTTTCTTCATTCTTACGATTCTCTTACTATCGCGTACGATTTGTCATAGATGAGTGGTCCTGCTCGGGTGGCGAGGGCGGCGGCGGCGGTGGGGGCGGCAGCCACGAGTCACTATGCGTGGTGACGTGGGGACACTCGGACGGTGTGGTGCGACTGCGGCGCCGACGAGACGCGCCACCCACGCCTCTGCTGCATCTGCCTGCACTCGACCAGGTACCTAGTGTGCCTATTATATTTCTTAATCCGATGGGAAACGAACTGATCGTTTAAGTCGAATTTACCAGATTCTCAAAGGCAAGGTCCAACATGTATGACTATGCGATGAAGATTTTTCGAAACGCCTCCACATGAATCATAATGACCGCCTAGGTGACGGCAGCCTGCGGGTGGAGCGGCGGGGGCGGGTGGGGCGCGTCGGGCGCGCTGGGCCTGTCGTCGGGCCGCGTGCTGGCCCTGCGCGCCGGCGCGCGCGTCACCGCGCACGCGCTGCACGCGCACAGTGCGCCCATAGTCGACGTCGTGCTGTGCCCGCGTGCCAGCCTTCTCGTGACGGCTAGTGTCGATGGCCTCATCGTTCTTTGGGATCTTAACGAGTGAATATAACAATTTATTTCTTAATCGATTCTCATATTTATTATGTTTCTGCAAAGGATAAATTAATCGGTATAAAAATGTCTAAAATTGACAATTTTCTAAAGTGAGTGTTAATATTCTCAGACTGACATACATCCGCACGCTACCAAACCGCGACATGTTACCCGTGCGATGCGTCGCTGTCAGCGAAACCCTCAGCGACGTAGCCACCGTGCACGAGCCACCGCCTGCCGGCTCCGGCGCGACAGTGACGGGCTCTCCCGGCGACGCCGACGAATACGAGCGAGACGCTTCCGTCAAATACAAGTCTCTGCTGCGCGTGCACACGGTCAATGCCAAGTTCGTGGGCAGCGCGCGCGTGTCGGAGGCCGTGACGTGCGTGTGCTACTCCAACGCGCCCGAGGGCGTCAGCGTCAACTGCGTGGTGGCGGGGCTGGCCAGCGGCGGCCTGCGCCTCTACTCCTCCTGGGACCTGCGCCCCGTCGCCTATGTGCCGCCGCCCGGGAAGCCGCAACCAGTGCTCAGGTCGCGATGATGTTGAAAAAACTACCCCTTCAAATCAATGAAAATAAACTCCACTCCACCTTCTCGTTTTATTTGTCATTATTTTGTCAAACAATTTTGTATTATATAGTCTCTCCTCATTGCAGTGTGACGTACAGCTCCGACTCGCAGCTGCTGTTCGCATGCTACGCGGAGGGCGCTGTGGTCGCGTGGGAGAGCTCAGAGGGCGGCTCGCGCGCCGCTCCCGTGCGCATCGTGCCGGCGCTGGCGCTGCTGTGAGATGAGACGAACCGTTTAGAAACAGTCCACAGAAATTGCGTGTAAATAATTAATTTCATTATTCTTGTCTTAAAAAAATATAATCCAGAAATTATTATGAAGTTCATCCAAATTTCAAACGTAAGTATTTTAATTTAATAGCTGTAACTTGGTAGCTAACATTAGGTTTTAATTTATGAGTTATGAGTATTTAAATGATCTTTCTTAATTATTCCTTTAAAGCCAAATAATTGTGATTTAATATTACAATAAGTGTTTTCGTGGTGCCGATCTGCTTGCCTTAATATAAATGTTTATAGAATAAAAATAATATTTTGAAATAATTATTTAAATGAAGTTAATTGGCTCTACTTTCTTGTCTTTCTTTTTTTATTTATATATTTATTAATATTAATAATATACAATATGTGTTTTAAATATGTCCCAAATTTCTAAAATATTATGACTTATAGAAGCTGCTAGCAATATCGTGTCTTCCGAAATATTTGTAAGAAAAGAGCTTTATATAATCGTTATTTTGTAGTATTTTTAATATTGATGGACTTTTACTGAAATGTTATATAACAAATATATATTTAAATGTAAATAGATAGGATATAAGCACGTTGTAATGTCCATTATTTTGTTATAAAGTTTGTGAGGCGTTATTTTAGTAACTTTAAGATTTTTTTATACAAAACATTCCTATACTTGAAAAAAATACTCTACCGATGTAATTCCTCTCAAGAAAATTCGAATTATTTAATAATATTTATAATCTTTCATAAAACTGAAAACTGCATTATGTAATTGTAACAAACAAACATGTGTGTCTCAAACAAAATATTATATATATATATATATATATATGTGTGTCGAAGAATCAAATACACCTGAGCGCTCACATTGTGATTTCACCTCTTGGCCACCACCTTGTGGCCTCTGGCGCTCTAAATAATCGCCGATCATTTTAACTTCTTACCTCAGTTGTGTTCGATTCTATTCCACACCGAAATTGAAATCCAGAAGAATGATGATCTGTTGAAGTATTGATTGTTAAAGTTTTAAATAAATATTGAAATATAACAAAAACTATTGTTTTTTATTGTAACCTTTATAATATATTGAATTAAGATAAAATGCAATACAATTAAAATACGTTTACGTTCAAAAATCATATAAAAAATTATATAAAAAAAATTCAAATCAAGCCAAAGCCTCTTAAATTAAAGTGCAGGCGTTTGTGTGCAAGCACATGTGTCTTTTTAAATTTATTCCTGTATTTTCAGTTTACTCTTACGTTACGATTACACGTATTATTTGTTTTGTGAGTAATTTCGTCACCCAGTTTGTGAATTTCGTAATTTTTTGGTTGTGCCTCGGTATTCTAGTGCGAGATAAAGTCAATTTCGTTTTACATAATCTCATTCTTTTTGTATATACCAGCAATTTTTAGTGATTTATCAGACTATCTTTGTAAAATAATCACGTGTGCTTAGTTTTTTAACCGTTGGCCTTTGGGGTTAAAAACATTTTCGAAATAAGCCAACGGCATAACCTGACTTCACGTGGAAAGTCGAAATTCTGGATAATTTTTATGGTCATTTACGAGGACACCGAAATTAATTTTCTAGCAATATTATTCTTGTCAACGATGTCCTTTAGCCGAACGTGTGTGAAAATTGGTTTATGTAGCATTTTATTACGATATTATATTCTGAAGCTAACAAATTTTCAGAATGCTTCTGAGAGCTGTTCCGCCACTTTTTTTAAGGCCGCTTGAAGTCTTACCAAAAATGTATCACAAAAACTGTAGAGCTGTATTTTTTTTTGTTTGGCTGTTTTTGATATGGAGCGCGAAGAACGCTGAGCCATATATGACATGTCTGAATTTTGCGACCTTTGATCTAGAATATCTTAAGCACATGATATTTACTGCAACTTTTGAGGTAACATTTGAATGTCAAAATAAAGGTTTGCAAAAATTTTCAGCTTCTTGTCTCTTACTTGGAGGTTCAATACCCAAAAATGATTGGATGCTCATAGAGCATTGCATAACATGTATAATCCTGAAACTACAAACTAACATAATATGAAAATTTTATGTTAATCGGAAGTGTTTGCGTCCATCTAATAGACAAACAACCAAACCAAACTTTTTTATATTTAAGTATGCTTATCTGTTTTTTTTTATAAATTAGGCTTCATAAACAAGGCCTTGTCCATTTATGTTTGAAAAATACAAAATCAAGCAAGCAATTGTAATTTGCAAATGGCGTCCTAAGCTTCAACTGTCAATAGTTAATTGTGATTGTGAATTATTTGTCAACGCAATTCAACGTATTATAATCTTACCAAAAATATATTACAATTATTACTCGTAACTTTAATCTTTATACTTTCTGAACTTTTAAAACACCTGAAATACATAAAATGGGATCAAAGAAACATAAGAAAGAATCCAAAAAGAGAAAACATCGCAGCAGATCACGATCACCCTTGGATGGCGAAGAGCGTGAAAAGAAAAGACACAAGAAACACAGGGATCGTAAGAAGGATCGATCTCCTGACGGTTAGTAGACTTTTTTACTTTTGATTACGCTGGATACTTGAAATGATTTTCATATTAAGGATAACCTACGTAACAAGATTACAATGCAAAATTCACATCAAAATACTCAAAAATTAAGAAACTTAAACATGAAGATCATTACAAGAACCGGCGTATCATCAAATTGACATGATAATGGCATATTTTGCTCATTATTTCAGAATGGCGGCATATGAGATAATACAGCATCGCGAGTGCTTCTCCTGTGAGGTTGGTATAATCCATCGCGCGTAGAAACCAACAAATACTCTGCAACAATGTATAATGGATGGCCAATATAAATTAAGCTTATGAATACATTCACAAATGCACATAAACCATTATTTTGTAATAGTAGGCCATCTTGAATTTGGTTATATATACATTTACATAGAAGGAAAATTTTATGTATTTAATAATAGTTCTCGACTTGTCAAATGATATCTTCCTGAAAATGTATACTACATGTTGTCTTTAAATATTTTATCTTATATATAAAAACCAATTATGGTAAATCTGTTTGATATTAATGGACTTCGACTGTTTAAACAATCACAATGAATGTTGACGTTTATATGTATTATTTCAAGGTAAAGTTTTTATACTATCCACTTTTTTGTTACTGGCCGCTAGATGGAGCCGCAGCACATCAACTTCTATAGCATTCATCCAATGGCAATAATATATACATAGCACAGAGTTTTTGTGCAAGTCATATTAATTAATAACTTATAAAAAAAATGAAAGAGGAATTGTATGTCATAAGAAAGGTCTCAAATCATTTCTAGTAATTTATATTTGCATGTCCAAATACAGATTTTTTAAATTCACTAACAATTTTCTACTTTATTCAATATTTCTATAATTATTAAATATAACTCAAAGTGCTAATGGATTCGAGCTCTACTGAAGAGTAAATTGGGCAACCAACATAAAAATGTAGAAAGTTAAGTAACAGCCTATAAATATCCATCTGCTGGCCTAATTCCTCCGCTCCTTGTTTTTAGGATTATTCGTGTTTATTTCACACTGTGAGCTACTGAATATAGGATTTTCATCTGATATATATACACTTGTCAGAAGTGCGGCCGAAGGATTCTCTCTCGCATTGGTCTTTTCAGTCATGAACGCAAGTGCCTTCACGATGCCGCTTAAATCATTTGTCAAAGATGCAGAGGCCTATATGATATGATGATACAGTATTTCTCGCAATTAAAACAAATTGGGCTAATGAAAATTGTTCTTCTAATCACGGGGTTATTTTATTAAATTCTTCTGATTTGAATAGATATAGATAGCACAGATTTAAGGATCAATTGTTATTGGCCATCTAGTGATGTTAAAAGTGATATTTTTTTTAAACAAGTACAAAAATTTGGGTTTTACATATAAAGGACAATGTCACTTTAAGTCAATAGTATTTTCAGTATGCTTTTTTTTTAAATGAGTCATATTAAACAAAAACACTCATCTTTAACAGTTATTATTATACCTATTTATATATTCAGCAAGGAAACACTGATAATTGTATAGACAATACTAACTTTATGGTTACAGGATCAAAAAAAAAATATATTAGTATTTAGTAAATAGGAATTAAACTTGTTTAGTAAAGGTACTGTTTCAAAAATGTGCAACAATAAAAGTAGGTAAATAAAACAAAAACTTATTTTGAGACAAAAGTAGTATATATAAATATATTAGAACTAATCCATAAATATGAAATTGACCTTTGTGAAAGAATTGTTAAAATCAGTTTACAAGAAATAGATCCTTTTATTTATATTATTAAAGGTATAAATATGAAAATCTGCATTATTAACTAACACTTTAAGGAATATTAACTTGAAACAGAATTACATTAAGATTGTGTCATATTTATTAATACGGAAATTGTTATGATATACCTTAAATAACGTTTAAATGCTTACTTCATAGGTGCCTTCAAACATAAGTATGACACATAAGAATTATTAAAATGATTATGTTTTAAAAATGGACTACAATGAATCGTTGTAAAATAAAAAAAATATATTTAATAGGATTAAGAATGTGTATCCTATATATAAAACAAAATTTAATTGTTTGTTATAGTTGAGGAAGTCCCGGTGGACTCTCACCTGCCGCCCGACAACGGGGTGAGCTCGGGCAGTCGCAGCAGCAGTCTCAGTGTCCGCGAGCCGCGAGACTCCAGGGCACGGGAAGATGTCTACAGGTCAGAAATGCATATTTATGTTTGCTATATTTTACCAATACTTATATTATCTTATTTTATAATTATATATATAATATAATAGAATACAAAAAAAATTAATTTATATATGTGTAGGAAAGCATTACCAACATAATTATAAATATGGTATGTGTATTAAACATATGATAATGGAATGCATACATCTTAGAGACAAAAGTCAAGAATCAGAGTGCGCCGCGTCGCCTGTGGCCGCGACCAGCTCGGCGCAGGAGAGCCTTTCTATTGAAGAAACCAACAAGTTAAGGGCTAAATTAGGTCTTAAGCCACTGGAAGTAGCTGAGAAACAAGCCGGTGAGAAAGATTGCTTTATATCGGTTTATTTTTATTTTAAAAGAAAATTATTATGTTAAATGTCCTTAAAGTTTATATTATTAATCCATTTGTCTCAAAAACGCCTACATAAATTAAACCCGTCACATGCGCACATTCAGAAGATGGCAAGATAAAAGACGACCTGGGTGAGTTCTACCACAAGCCGGCCGCGAACCTTTCGCAGCAGCGTGCTGCGGACAAGCTGCGCGAACGACTCGAACTGCGCCGAGAGAAGCGCCAGCTCGAGAATAAGCTGCAAACGAAGCTGTTGGCAGAGGGTTCCGACGACGAAGATGCGTCGGGGTGGATTAAGAAGTCACGGGACCTCGAGAAACAGAAGAGAGAAGCTGCAAAAAGAGTAAGAACATGTGTTAACTTGGTGGGCGCGTACCATCCTTTATTTGACGAGGGAATCGTATAAAACAATATGTCGTTTCGTCAGGCGGCAATGCTGGACGAGCTGGACGAGGAGTTCGGCGTAGGCGCGCTGGTCGCCGACGACCGGCGCGAGAGCCGCGAGCGTGCCTACGCGCCCACGCAGCTGCGCGGCCTGCGCGTCGCGCACGACTTCGCCGCTGTAAGCATCCATCGCCTTTGTACTCAGACGCGTCTTCTATAGAGTACAGATCTAAGTTATGTGTGCATATGCGCAGCTTCCGGACGAACGCGAGACCGTCCTGACGCTGGCCGACAAAGACGTGCTCGCCGAGGACAGCGAGGACGTGCTCGTCAACGTGAACATCGTCGACGACGAGAAATATAAGAAGGTGTGAATGCGATGATCAAAGAAGTAGCCATTTAATAAATACATGTTCTCGCTCCAACGTAATCCGACAACCGTCTGATCGACAGAACATCGAGGAGCGCAAGAAGGCGCGCGCGGGCTACCGCGCCTACGACGAGGAGGCGGAACTGGCGACAGCGCTGGGCCTGGAGCGCTCCGTGCTGTCCAAGTACGACGACGAGATCGACGCCGACGCCAAGCTGCGGCGCCGCGGGTTCCGCCTCGGGGACCAGGCCGCGCTGGAGGCCGAGCGCGCCAGGGAGGCCATGGTATGTACCAAACTAATTATCTATTTTTAGTTACGCAGGTAGTAAAATTTTATTTTATCATTATACATTGTTTATTTTTAGAGAGCAGAGCGTTTAGCTGGAGGACCGGACAAGCGTTTAGAATCGCTACAACTTCCGGAATTGCGCATAGCTTCTGACTATTTGGATGAGGAGGAAATGCAGATAAAGTTCAAAAAAGTCAAGAGAAAGGTCTATTTAATGTTGTAATAATATAAGATTTGATATTCATATATTTATTTATATTGCACAAAACTAAATTTTCAAACATGCAATGTCAACAGGGTAAAATTCGCAAAAAACCAAAGCAGGAGCCAATAGATGTAGAAGAGCACGAAGCCGGAACAGCGCCGCTGGAAACTGACGATACAGGTGATTTCAATAAATTCTACTTTTTTTTGCGCGTAATATGAAATATCGAAACTAATATTTAACATAATTATTACATTGTTTTAAATAAGAACTGAGATTGAAACACTGTTGATTTTTATTAAGTTCAGTAATTGGTTGGTGGTTGCAGATGTAAAGCCGGAGCAGCTGTGGGCGGCCGACGAGGACGAGGTGGAAGTGGACACCGAGCTGCAGGCTGCGCTCGCACGCGCGCGACGCATGCGCCTCGCCGAGCGCGCCGCACACAAACAAGAGGTGCGCCGAGGACTGGAAGGGGAGGGGGTGTGTAAGTCATTGGGGCTTGGGTAATACTTAATAAACCTCGCTTACAGGTGGACGAGATATTGCAGCAGACGAAGGAGGAGCCACCCGAGGTGGACACTTCCGACGCTTCCGCCATGGTGCTTGATGCGACTGCGGAGTTCTGCCGAACGTTGGGAGACATACCCACCTACGGATTGGCTGGCAACAGAGAACACCTCGCAGAGATCATGGTCAGTAGCGACGGGCTTGATTAACGTACTAGTTGTTTACGAATGATAAACGAAACGTGCTATTTCGATCAGGACTTCGAGCGCGACGAGGTAGAAGCGGAGCCAGAGGTGGACACGAACTCGGGGGCTTGGAGTCGCGTCGACGTCGACAGTGAGAAGCCGGCGGACATCGCATCGGGTGCGTATACTGCCATAGAGTTAGAGCGGCCGCAGACGAGCAGCGCGAGTGACCGTGTGTGTGTGTGTGCGCAGGCGCGGCGGGCGGGCTGGAGGCCGAGCCGGCGCTGGGCGCGGGCGTGGCGGGCGCGCTGCGCCTGGCGCTCAGCAAGGGCTACCTGGAGCGCGCGGGGGCCGCGCCCGCGCCCCGCCCGCGCACCGCCGCCGCGCTCACCGCGCACCACTACTCCATCGAGGACAAGACCTACGGGTGAGTCGACCTCCAAAATTACTCGTCATTTTATCTTCGACGACTGCAGCGGAAACCTTATATGTAATCTTTGTATCACCAGCGAGGACGACAAGCACGGTCGCCGCGAGCGCGGTGGACACTCGGGCCCGCTGAGCGAGTTCCGCGAGAAGAACAACTTCCGGCCGAACATCAAGCTGGAGTATGTGGACGACGACGGGCGCCCGCTGTGTCCGAAGGAGGCCTTCCGCTACCTCTCGCACAAGTTCCACGGGAAGGGGCCCGGCAAGAACAAACAAGAGAAGCGCATCAAGAAGGCCGTGCAGGAGGGGGTTCGTACTATGTTGATTCATGTTATTAAGACGGTAACATGGCTTGTATGTTAACATCATATTTATTTCTGGGATTTAATAGATTTCGGGATTTCTATATTTCAATAAGTACCACTGTATGGTAGTTACAGAGAATTTCAAATTAAACTATAAATTCAGAGTGATGATAGATCTTGAAGAAGAAGGTAACAATTAAATAACCGCGAAAGTTTAGTTTTCCATGGCAGCACTTCTGTTTAGTGTTAATTAAATAGGCAAACTAAATAGAAAGGTAGAATAACAAGCAGTTTTTCTACCTTTTACCCGGCCGGTTACGATAGTTGTACTATTCGTAAGACAAACGAATCGTTTCTTGAACGTTCTAATCTTAATTTATTTACTCTCTTATATTTTAACACTAACGAGCAATATCGTATAAATAGCTGGGCATGGTTCAAATATCGGAACGTCGAAGGACATTTAGTTGCTGTCAGCGTCATAAGTAACGTTTCAATACCTAAAGGTACTCATTATTTCAACATAATGTATTTATTGGTAATTAGAATAATAATAATATAAAAAATAATTGAATTTACATATAAATGTAAAATTAATAATAAAATTTCATTAAAATTGCAGTTGATGAAAAAGATGAGCTCGACCGACACTCCGCTGGGTACGCTGCAGATGTTGCAGCAGAAACAGCGAGAGACACAGTCGCCTTTCGTCGTGCTCAGCGGCGCCAAGCGAGACGCTAACAACTGACCCCCACATCGACCGCCGACCTCGGCGTGCCATACGTGCCGTCTACAAATAACTATAATTGTCAAATTTAATCCTTTAAAATATTGTCACGTATTGAAATAAAGTTTATTTGGTCTAATCATGTCATTTTTGTTTAATATTGGAATATGACGAGATGAGTATATGAAAACATAAAAGCTGGGGAAGACTTCTAGTTACAGTAATACCAATCATTATTCAGATACTAGTCACGAAGTAGTTACTAGTTGTCCAACGTTAAAAGCTTATTTCGTTTTTAAATTAAACTTTGAAAATAAAAAAAATACTTATATTTGTCATAAAATTATACATAGAAAATATACTAATCTGAACGGCGCTCAAATAGAAACGAATGTTTTACGTACATGACATTAATGATTGCACTACTCATTGCGACTCTCAAAGTGCGTGCGCGGGCGGCGCTCGGGCTCGCGGCGCAAGCGCGCGGCGCGCACGAGCTCCGGCGTGGGCGCGCGCCGCACCGGCTGCGTCGACGCCATGCGCAGGTGCGCGTACAGCGGGATCTGCAATTGTAGCATCCAAATTTTTTAATACAGAGAATCATTTTCAACGTACTTCCGTGACGACAACATAATATTCAGAATGCATAGCGATGTAGCGTACAGTAGGTAACGAGTCGTCGAGCCGCGGCGGAGCCTGCGTATCGGGGCGCGCGGGCGGCGCCACGTACCGGCCCAACACGGGCTCGGGGCACGGCGCGCCGAACGTGCGCGTGCGCAGTTCGTGCACAGTGATGTCGCGCAGCGCGTCCGGCGCCACCCGGCCCGGCACGTAGCGTGATACCTCCCCGCCTCGCCACACCTGTCCGGATTGAAACCCGTCAGCTCCATCTTTGAAATAAGTTTATTTTCTCTATTTTCATTCTATAAAGTGGCTCGCCTTGAATGTTGTAAAGCTGGCGACTTTTCTAACGTCCGGAGGAAAGCGGGATACTTCGAGGCTCCAGGGTAGGAAGCTTCCTAATGTCTGCAAATACTCGCCTGACAACTTCCACACGCGTACGCTATAGTCAGACGAGCCGCTGGAAAAGTTTTAATCGTTAACTTGTCAACCGTTAAGAATTTGTCTTAACGGAAAATATATTTTTATAGATTCTTGAGATACCTTAGAACGAGACGTAAGTCGTCGATGTAAGCGAGGCTTGTGATGCAGCGCAAATGTGCGCGGTAGCTGCTGAGCAGTAAAGGTAGCGGCTGATCGCGTACACTTCGCTTGGCGCGACCCTCGATACGGTCGCGCCATAGAAAAGGAAAGGTCAACCGGAGTTTTGGCATACTCACGTGCACCTATTATTAAATTTGTATATATCCAAAATTTTATTTACAAAAACTGAGAAATAGTGCAGAAATGTACCTCCTCGTCTCTAAGATAATTGGTCATGAGCCAAATTTTGATGTATCCCATTGTGGTGCCGGTAAAGAGGTAATCATTGTTCACGTCAGTGGCCAATGCGGATACATAGTCGCCGGCAGTATGGATTCCCTGGAAGGTACCTTGTATACCGCCTGCCGGATGGTCCGACCAGCACTGAACCTGACCATTTTCCAAGGCGACCATCAGGGATGCTATAAATTGTAATATATCATTAAAAAAATATAGGGGTTTTCTGTCAACAACTTATCTTTAGTAGCCCAGAGTTTGGACGTAGGCAGTGTTTAGACTCCCTTGACTCGAAAGGCACATAAAGCCGTATGGTCTGCGCCTGAACTCTCCGGTCGTGTTGGTCCTATCGGATTTTGAGTGACGAGAGTACAGAGCACCTGAGTTTGCGTACACCCTTGTGTACTATTAGTATGGAGCACAAGGATTACTCCTGTGCAGTTGACATTGGCATGTGGCCCCGAAAATTTATAAAGTATGCATTTGCAACTAAAAAGTTTCTTCGCCTACCGACGCGCATCGCACTAGGCCGTGTATTGAGAAAGAGGGCGGCGTGTACAGCGAGCTGTCGCATGCGTTGCGCGCGAGCCGGCAGCGTGACGCGTGACACGCGCCGCGCCCGCGCCTTCTCCGTCGCCGCCGCGGCGTCAATCGACTCGCGTCCAGCTGTCATGCTAGAACCAACGACTAGTACTGTTTGATACCCACCTCGGGTACTGGCCGTCTCCTACTTTTCAGAAACCAGCTGGCTTATTCTGTATGCTGGATTACAATTACAGCAAAACTCTGATTGCAAATAGTAATAAAACATTACGTGATTTAACGAGATTAAATTTAGAATATATATATATATGAATATTATTGCGGTATATCGGTATATCGATATTTATTTATTTAGTGTACAGGAAACAAACAGTGAAATAATTACAATAAAATAAAAAAAAAAATATAAAACAATTCATAAACCAAAACAGTTTCCATTTATAAATTAATCATAAGTAATTACAAAACAAATTATATATATTTTTAAATAGAATAAAATTTAATTTAATGTAACTAGACTCATTCAACCTCGGTTTTCGGACTATAGAAGTACTTCGTCGTCCGGAAGATGAAAGAACAGGTGGCGGAGAGGCGGCCCGCTTGTTGTATTGCATCTTGATGCGCAGCATTGGCTCGGTGCATGAAAAACGCCTATCGATTGATCACAAAGAAACATATTTAAATATATGCTGATGTATTACGCCAGGTGAGCCTGTGGCCCCCAGATATGTGTGGCAGAGACATCGGCCGTCGTTGCTGGCAGTGCTGAATGAGCGCACCAAGTTGCTCAAGGAAGCACCACTGACGCGCGCGCTGCGCACCCTCAACATGATAGCCAATAGGGTGGATTTGTTTTATTGCAGCTGAGTGAGCTCACAAAGATAGCCATCTGGACTATACCCTATATAATGTAATAACATATTTAACGTAATATTAAACGTGCTGCATTATCGAATTAGGACAACCTTGTCCTGTAATGATATATTTTAAGTTTTGATAAATAAATATATTTAAAAAATATGTGAATGTCAAACGAGCAAGAAGATAAATATACTTTATCATCGACGAGGCGATATTTAGCAATGTGAGTAGACCTATAGGGTTGACCAGTCTCGAGCTTCCAGAGGATCAGCTCGGAGTTATAGGTGGCGGTGGCGAGAGTGATAGGCGCGCGTGCAGCCGCAGCCAGCACGTCGTCCGAGTGCCGCGTCTCCCAGCTCTTTCCGTTCTCGCCGGAGCCCGCGTCCTCAAACTCAGTTACGTGGCGATTCCATCCTACCGCTAGGATTCTGCAAAGTTCGTAAAAAACCAGTATCAAATCATCATTTTGTCAAGCCGATCGATGTTCCTAAAAACAGTAATTGGTCTTATTATGATGAATTAAGTTTTTAGAATGGAATGAAAACTAACCTTCCTTCAACCCAAAAACAGTTAGTCACCTCACACATATGTTCGATTGCCATTTTTCTCAAACATAGACCCGTATTAAAATTCCAAACCTATAATATTCAAAATTTATTACAAATATAATTTTTTAAAGCTTTGAATATAGAGTATTCTAGAAAAAGTAGAGATATCTAACCTTGAGTGTGCCGTTCCGGGCTCCCGTCAACAATAACTGATAGCCGGGATCGAAGCAGGCCGCTGTGATCTCCACCGGAATTAATTCCCCGTGCAGCAGTCGCGTGTGAGCGTCACGTACCATAGCGTTACGTTTGCCTACCATCGATTTAAATTAAAATCCAACTTATAATAATTATTACGCAGATATATACTCTCGCAAACCTGTCAAAGGATCCCAGTTGATTATAATGCTATCCATCCCACACGTGATCACAACTTTGAAGAGAGGATTATAAAGAACTTTTGCAACTGCTCGCGAGTGAGTGAAACCGTCTGTGTGCAGTGGATTGAGTTGCTCGTCTAACACCACAATTGCTATCTTAATAGCGGCCAAAATTAATTCCCTAGTAGCGGGATTGTACACTGCCGATATTGGCGTGCGCTCTCCGATTTGGGGTGGAATGTCAATATAAGTCTGCAGAAAGATTATGGAAAATAAATACATTTAAGTTAAAGTAAATGTACTGCTAACTCATAACTGCTCATCAATTTACCTGCACACAAACTTGTCCCTGAACGTCCCAGACCTTGATGACTCGGTCGCGCGAAAGCGAATAGATGATGAGTCCAGCGCCCTGCAGTGCCAGGGCCGTCACTGCGGCATGGTGACCCACTAGTACGACACTGGCCTTTCCCGGTACGAAGGGGTTCCAAACACGCACTGCGCAGTCCGGCCCACCAGTCACCAATACGTGGGCCTCCTCGTCGAATGCAAAACACTGGATACCCTATGAATCAAAAAACAGTTATGTACCTTTTTTTTGAACCTGCAATCTACAGTAAAATTTATAATTTTTTTCTGGTCTACTTTACTCGCAGATTTAGGTACATCAAATTATTTTAGTAATCTAAAATTACTCGTAAATCCATAAAACAACTTATGGGTTTTTAACTTTTTCGACTCTGAACATGTTGTGTGTCTTGGAGGCGGCGAGATCGCACATCAGCAACGCATCGGTGCACGTGGAACAGGACACCACACAGTGCAACGAGGCGTAAAACGACACCTGTCGCACCCAGTCTGCGTGCACGTGGGTCATCTCCACCAATTTCATCTCCGGAAGAAGATACGGCTGCCACATAAATTCATTTATTGACTCTTTTGCTCTATCACTTAATTTAGATAACTTTTGACTACACTGATAGTTCAGCGTATCTTGAAAAAAAGGTATTTATGTAATCGAAAATACAATGTGGCTTAAAACATATTACATGGAATATAAAAGAATTAAAAATTAGGAAAATTTATGACTATAACGCAGTGTAATTTGGTTAACATATTACCCTTCGCTGTAGATCGACGTGCCGCAGCTGCAACAGCGCGCGGCCCGGTTGGTTGCGGAATGGGCCGCGCTTCACGGGCGAGAAACGCAACACGCGCACGTTACCTCCCACGTCTCCGCATATCAAGATGCTCTTTTCCTTCAGATCCTTATAGAAGTGGTAGTACATTGTGCATATCTGATGACAAGTTCCATTGTTACTCCGCTGACTCTCATTTAACATAAATAATTATTATGTTGTTATTATTATTAGGTACCATATATTCCCAGCTGGTTATAACAATTTTTAGGGTAAAAGTTTTAGCCGTGCAGTCGTAAAAGCGAAGGTCCCGTTCCGTGGAACTAGTTACGACGATATTCACATCCGGCATGCATACCATGTCAGTCACCCACGTTGTCCGTACCTTTAAATGTGCTGGAAGAAAAGTTAATTCAAATATATATTTGATTATTACTCTTTAATTTATTGCTAAAATCTGAAAAGACATATATTGAATTAATCTTAAAGCAATACCTGAAACACAATAATAAGCTGAATAAAACAACAAAATGTTTATTTATTATTTTTAATTTAAGGAATCTAAATAAATGTATATTCGGTAAAATAATATATATAATAATATTCGGTAATATAATAAATTAAAGCAACGCATTTTCAATATATATTTAGAACCATAGATATCTGACAGTAATTTGTAAGAAACACTAACGACTGGAGGAGAAAGCCGTTCTCAAAAGGGTCATATCTAGAGACCACCAATTTATCATTCCATCACGACTCGCTGTGACGTAATTGCCTTGCATTGGATCCGTACTGCGATCCTATATGTTAAAATTAATGTTATATAAACTATGTCATTATAAAATTATTTAAAAAATATTTTTAATGCTTTCCTTATTAACATCTGGACAAAAGCATATCCTAGATATGGGATGTCGATGCTGTGACCGCATGACATTGGGTAAACCCATTATTGGCAATTGAAGAGAAGCGCGTTGATTCTCAGGATCGTTTGCGAAATAGCCCAGCAACAGATGCGACACCAACTCGTCCCAGTCGATCTCACCATCACGAGCTGTATTAATCTGTATATATATATGTAATCCGAGTTACCACGACATCCTTTAAAGTAATTAAGTAGGTTAAAGCATACTTTGTTGTACCTTCATAAACAATATTTTAAATTCGTCATCATCGTATTCAACGTTAAGAAGTGTTCTTAAAAGATTTCTAAATTCAGTAGGTAACATTCTGTTTCTATAAGCTGCTTGAAAAGCATCTTTGATCTTCGTCATGTCTGACATAGTGCATCTTTCGTGTAATGGAGCGTTACGCCAGCGCAAGCGGGATAACGCAACAGTACTGCCTTCCGATTTTGAAGACATCGACATAATAGACTTGAAATCACTTTCATTTGCCATTTCCATTTTAAAGTATGAATTTTAGGCCACCATTAAGTCATTAATAATAAAAAAGAAATGTTATAAGTAATAAGACACTAATTTTATTAATTAATCACAAATAATTGATTGAAAGTATTGGTTAAAAAATTAATACTTTGTTGGTTTAATTATAGTTTCTATTAAGATAAAAATTATATTTTAGACTTAAGTCATAACATTCACAGAAAAAATAAAAGACAAATAAAGCTTATTTTATTACAAAGAGTATGCATAATATATATAATAACCGATAGTATGTTAGCTGTATTATATTAATTACTTTTATCTTCTTAATTATTTTATGTATATATAAATAAATATTTTTAATATGTATTAGTAAGAAAGGCGCATCGGATAATTTATTTTATAAATTGTTCTGGAATAGGCTGTAAAGAGGATTGCTATTGCCTTTTTCTTAAGAGGAAAAGAAATCGACTATAGTGTCAAATTGACAATGTCAATATTGTTATTTTCTTAACTAGACGTATAACCATAACCTAAAAATACGTTATTTATTTTATTAAACATGTTTTTAACACTAAAATTATTAGCTAACAGACATCCGTCATTCATCGCTCGCACAGTCTTCGTGAAGAACAACAACGTTGATGATGCCTGCAGGCTGGTTAATAGAATTTTAGGAAAAGAAGGCATCTTGGAACAGTATCGGCTTACTAGATATTATGAAAAACCTTTTCAGGTAAATTTATTTTATTAATTGAGTAAAGCTAATAAACTTTATTTTTGTATAACTTGTAATGGTATAGTGACAAACGTGAACTACTCCTATGGAGTATGTAACATATATTGCCTAAATTTTAAGTCTGTTTTTTAAAACGCAAATTTGAACATATATTTATATTTCATAAATTTTCTGTTTGTTTTATTTTTAGACTAGGCGACGGGTAAATCACGAGAAATGCAAAGCTATCTACAATGAAGATATGGAAAGAAAAATTAAATTTGTACTGCGAAAAAACCGTCATGAACCATTTCCTGGATGCCACTAAAATGTAGAAAATATGTAGCTTGTAAATGTATTATTATAACATAGATGTGAATAAAACATTGAAAATTCACTTCATTTATTCTTAGTTATAAACAGTTTTCTAGCAAAATATATTATACAAATGTAGATACAATTTTCACAGTTTAAAGTCTTGTAAATATATAAGAAAGCTACGATTACATTGACTAGATGCGCAGTTTGGCATAATGAGAAGCCCAATGGGCGAGCGTGGGGTCACATATAGTTGAGGCAGGTATCTCGTTGGCGGACATAGTAGTGATAGCGATAACAGCGATGACATGTCTTGATACCACAGCGGTAACTGAGGCCACCTTGAGGTTTTCCTTTGCAATACTTTAAACCACATGGGTACCAATTAACACAGACCTAAACAAAAAATTATATTGTGATTACTGAATATAAATGTAACTTTTTTGAATATTTTAATAAACTATATATCATTTATAATATTACCTCTAAATGGCAGATACATTCTTTAGAGGCATCTTTTTCAGCCACACATACACTAACTGCTGGATTGCCATCTGAAGTATCAGATGAGAGTGCATGGACAGGAAAAGGGGTAACTTCAGACGTGTACGAAGACTGCTCCACACCTTTTAAAAATTTAATAAGTTAATTGTGAAATATTTGATACTTTAAATATATTTTAGCCTACAATGTAAAATATCTTACCAGGCCGTGGAGCCCATCTCGTTAAGTCAGCAGAGCGCAAGTAAACATTATCGTGGGCTGGCGCACAGTGTCTTGCTGCAGCTGGGGATAAAAGCAGTGTGGCACGACCGGCCCAGGCAGTAGCAGTGGTCTGCCGCCATCCTTTATCTTCCTCCGCAACTCTTACTGTTCCTGGATTTTTCTTTAAAAAGTATCAATAAATAAAAAAATTATATATTTTAGTATATAATAACAACTTACTTGCTCACTGCTCATAATTACTTTACTTAAATTTTATCTACATATTTTCTATTTAGAAAGGTATTTAATTTAATATTATATCATATTTTAATTCATAGTGCATAAAATACTTGCAAAATAACAATCATTTAATAGAATTAAATGAAATATACCTGTCTTAGCTTGGCCATTGCATCTGGAGCTATGAAGTCAGCTTGAGCTGCGTGTGTTAGGAAGCAAAGTATTTGATGGCCAGATTGGCCCAACTCCTCTTCACCAGGTATAATAACTTTCATTGCCTCAACTTCCTATAAAATTGCAGGATTATTTTAATATTTCATTGTGCTGCTATATACACTTGGTAGTAGGGCTTTGTTTAAGCTTGCCTGGGTACATACCACCCACTCATCAGATATTCTACTGTAAAACAGCAATATGTTGTATTGTATGCCAGTTTGAAAGGTGAGTGAGCCAGTGTAACTACAGATTTGACACATAACATCTTATTTATATAACCAAGATTAGTGGCACTTTGGCTATGTAAGAGAAGGTTTTTCTTATAATGTCTGCAAGGTTGAGGCCACATACCATCAGATGGCCCATTTGCCTGTCCTCCTACCATATTCTTTAATGATATAATTATAGAATAATATAATGAAAACAAGCTTATTCAAAATAATTTAACAAAGACATTTTATTTTATGCTAATTTAGTATGATGGATGCATCATATGATGCGTTAGGTGTTTGGTTGAGTCCCAAATATGTAGTATAAGTCAATATTAAATAAAAAATTACAGAATATTAATAATTAAACTGCTTCATATTTTTGAATTACTTTGAATTTAACAAACAATAAATAGAAATAAAAAGTTAATGTCATATAAAAAGAAAGACACTCGATCGTGTAATAATATGTACATACATTAGTGAAATCAACGAGTTGGGAGACGTACACGCCATCTAACCGTAAAAACTCAAGGGTCACCGTGTCCTCAGATACGTTCGCCGTTATATTCTCTTGCATAACATCGCCACCCTGAAATTATTATAAATTAAAATGAACTACATCTTGTTAAGTTATTGTAACAGGATATTTACCTTTAAGTAATCAAGATTTTACCTGATTTTTAACATTAATTAGAAGTTGAAGATTTGTTGGTTGTACGAATATATTTAATAAGAATAAAATTTTTAATATAAAAATAACCATGGTTTTAACTTAAGAAATAAAATAATGAATCGAGCTTTCTTTTTCTTACTTTACATTTACAATCACAACAATAATTGACTTTATTAAAAATGTTTCCAAGGATAGTAAACACAATTTATATACTTGTTTTAAAGTAAAAAACAAACGAGTGTTTAACTATATTAAACGTTGAAATTGTATGTATTTGTTTGTTTTCCTAAAATCATCAAATAAAAGTAGAAAGTTACATTTTTTTTAAATAAAAATATATATTATTTAGTATAATGCATTTTCTTCGTAAACATGTACATTATACCTACAGGACTACAGGTACAGATAATAAACAGTCAAGTGACAATTCAAATACAGTAAATAAGTTTTAGGTGACAGATTATATTCAGCAAAAAATATTGTTTTTGACTTTGCAATTTACTTGCTAATACAGGTAAATTGTAAAGTTAAAAGAAATCGAATATAAATTAATAATAAATTTAAGAAAATCTTTAGATATTGTGTTACTCAAATAAATATTTTTATTTAAGAAAGTTTATTTTGTTAGTTTTTAAGATTTCAAGACATTATTTTCACAATTTAAGCAATAAGATAAAAAAATTTTTGATTCTTTCAATTGTTCACATTCGAAAAAATATCATTAGTTGTGTCATTGCGATTACGGTACTATTTCGTAAAACGTGATACATACTTTATATTTTTGTTTTGAGGTCATTACATTGCACACGATTTTATCCGATGCAAGACCGAACGATACACGAACCGAACGTCATCCGAAACAGAAAGAAAGAAGGGCGATGTTAAACATAGCGAAGATAGACAGCTGTCGTTTCATTTTCAGCTGATTTTTGTGTACGCTGTGAATAACAACAGTGATCCTAGCTTTTTGTAAAATACTGTACTGAATAGTTGATTTTGTACAACTTTTGTTAAAAGAAAGGGCAGAGCGAGGGTGTCGTGGGAACAATCGAGAAACGTTTACCATCGAACAAAGGGAGATGGTTCATTGAGCGCGGGCGGCGGGCAGCGGGCGTGACGTCACGCCGTGACGAGGCCGATGCGGCGGGGATCGTGACCGGAGGAGCGCGGCGAGCACGCGCAGCGGAGCAGGCCAGCCTGGCCTCCAGTGACTCCGGGGACGAGGGCCAACGGCCGCCGCGCAAGCGGACGCGCAGGCTGTCGCCGGAGCCAACTATGCATCAGCCGTGCACCAACGGCGCTCACCTAAACGGTGACGCCGCTCGGAATGGAGACCTGTCGCCAGGTCTTCGCATGGGCCAGACTGACCAGGAAATTGTCCGTCTCATTGGACAACACCTCCTATCTGTTGGACTTGAGTGAGTTCCATTTTAACAATTCATTGAATATAGACAAAGCTAAATTTTTTATTACTTCATTAATATAATTATAACCATTAGTCTCTCAAGTCTGCAGTACAGTTTACCTACAGATGTTTCTTGTTTACTTTGTAACAAAATAAATTTACTACACAATTATATAGGACATTCACCTTTTTGATGCTTTGCATATGATTATTTAATTTTAAATTTGTAAAGTTTAAAATTAATATAAGTATTATACTTGACTTTATGTATGGATTATTTATTACTGTAAGAAAAAGTAATACTTTTTTAAATCTTTATTCTAGAGATACTCACTCCGTATATATTTTGTAGAGATCTATTATGCAGAACAAACAATTGTGAGTACAATTGAAAGGTTTGTCAACAATGTTACTTGTACTTATTGTTTGAATTTACAAAGAAATGTCTTTGTAAATAAGAAAAACTAAGAGCTACTTGTAATATTTGTATGTGTTGTTGATTAAATATGAGGATGTTTTTTAGCTTTTTTGGTTGCACATATTTAATATAGAGGATAAAGATCAATACAATTCTATTCTTTGTTTAGTAGGAAAATAATTACATGATAGGCTTTGTTTTTTTATCATAAACAGGCCCTGACTTAGAGATTCAACGCCCCTAGGCAGTTTGACATATAAGGCGCCTGAGCTGTAAGGGCTTTCAGGCCTTAAATGTCAAATAGGTCAGCCTAGGGGCCCCCCTACTGTGACAGATTGTAGGCCTAGACATAGTTCTGGTGCTGGTGCATAATTAGTTTCCGATTGCAGTACAAAAATGTTTTTTTTTTTTTTTTTTTATAGAATAGGAAGGTGGACGAGCATATGGGCCACCTGATGGTAAGTGGTCACCAAACGCCCTTAGACATTGGCATTGTAAGAAATGTCAACCATCGCTTATAGCCAATGCGCCACCAACCTTGGGAACTAAGATTTTATGTCCCTTGTGCTTGTAATTACACTGGCTCACTCACCCTTCAAACCGGAACACAACAATATCAAGTATTGCTGTTTTGCGGAATAATATCTGATGAGTGGGTAGTACCACTGGTGTTAAGCACTATTCATAAAATAAGATATTTTACAATAAGAACAAAATTGGAATATGGATCAGCTGATTGTCGGTCATTACCTTTGTCTATATCCAAACCCATGTATGTAACATTGATATTGTAAAAGGTATAAAATATTCCTTATATTGTTGTAATGTGATTGTGCTTAGTTTTACTCTTTAATCTGGAAAAACAGCAAAAGAAAACATTAATGTTGAACTGATGACTTGACTGGGTGGTGTTGCATCTGTGGAAGTGTATAAAAAAAATACAAGTTCCTACCAATTATCATTGTTATAATCTGTAAGCTTAAATTGAATGAGTGGATTAGGATAGCTCAGGAATAATAACTAAAGAATACATATTTTTTATATTATTATTAGGTACATATTTTAGGTATATATTAAGTATGTAACTTTAAATTCGAAAGTGTTGGTAAGCACCAACTAGAATAAATATGTTTTCCATTTTGAGTATTTATGAGATTGTATTTAGAATAGAGAATTCTAGATGAGATTGTGGTTGATTTCATTGCTTTATTCTTACATAACATACAAACAAAAGAAAAGAGTCATTTGGTTCTTGAATAAAGTTTTAATTTATTAATAAAAATAATGAAAATGAAAGTATTGTCGTGCCTCACTTTAATGGGTGAGTGACCCAATTATAGGCACAAGGACAGGGACTTCAGTTCAGTAATTGACGGCATACAGAGTAGTTAATTTTTGTTATAGTGCCAATGTTGCATTGTATAAAAATATATTCAAACCTTAAAACCTATTTCATTGAAATTTTTAGCATGTTCAGTATGTAAACATTATTTTATTAAAGAAACTTTTATCATTAAAAAAAGAAAGGGTAGAACAAAAAAAAGACCAGATCAAACTAGTTCGTTATATTTATGTCCAATCAGTCTACCACCATAGATTATCTTCCGTCTCAATAATACATTCAATAACTTTTCATTTACTAAGCTTGGACTCGTAATTTTTTGGTGACACTTTTTGACGAAGGCGTTTGCTTAATATAATTCTATTCTATTTCGGTCGAATATCGGCCAAAGCCGAAGTCGCAGTTGCAGTTTCAACCGGACACTATTTGGAAGAAAACAAAATAAAACGTACATCATCCCATCAGGCGCAGTGCATCGTTGCTGATGGAGGAGTCAGGACTGCACTTGGAGCATCCAGCGGCTGCTACGTTTCGGCAGCACGTGCTTGCCGGCGACTGGGTGAAGGCCGACCACGACCTCGGTGTCCTGCACGATCTGCTACGCGACTCGCCGCACGTCGATACGCATAATCTCTCAGTATGTTTCGCTATTTTAAAGATATGTTTACTTTATAATAATATATAATTTGTCGGGTCAGTCGCGAGCCATTTATCGATTATAGCGTCATTATTTCTTGTTGGTCAATCTCAGTATCGAACACTCGATATCAGTAGCCAATAAATTACGTGATCAACATCACGTAATTTATTCTGGCCGATTGCGAGACAATGTACTCTGCATAAAATCGTTTGGTAATCATGTGGATGTTCCAGGAGATGAAGTTCGTGGTGCTGGAACAAAAGTATCTGGAGCACCTCGAATCGGGCCGAGTGCTGGACGCGCTGCACGTGCTGCGGAACGAGCTGACGCCGCTGCAGCACGACACGCCGCGCGTGCACCGCCTGTCCGCGCTCATGATGTGCGCCGACGCGGCCGAGCTGCGGGCGCGCGCGCACTGGCCGGGCGGGCCGCCCTCGCGCGCCGCCGTGCTGGCGCGCGTGCAGGTAGCCGCCGCGCAGCGTCCCGCCTGTCGCGCGTGAGGCTCGGCCGTAACCCGCGTGCTCTGTGCAGGCCGTGCTGCCGCCCGCGCTGATGATGGCGCCGGGCCGGCTGCGCGCGCTGCTGGCGCAGGCGGCGGCGCAGCAGGCCGCGCGGTGCCGCTTCCACGCCGCGCCGCGCCCGCCGCTCGCAGCCGCCGTCCCCACCACCACCACCGCGACTACTACGGTTGCGGTCACCACGCCGCCCGTGGACCCCATCCCCTTCTCTCTGCTCGCAGACCACCACTGTTCCGCCGACCAATTCCCTATACACTCTCTGCAGGTACTCGCTACTTACAAAAAAACATGACTTAGTACTGAATAAATATTTTGAGACAATGTTGAATAAAAGACCCTTTTCTAGTATTTTCTAGTTCTATCTATTTCATTTCATATTATATATATTTATATATATTTGTCGTTGCAGGTGCTGAACGAACACTGCGATGAGGTATGGTACTGCAAGTGGTCGCCTGACGGCTCCAAGTTGGCGTCGGGCTCGAAGGACAACACCGTTATGATATGGGACTTCGACCCCATAGCCAAGCGGCTATCCTTTAGGTCTGGACTCTTTGACTTCTAGTTAAAATCACTTAAACATTACGATACATCGATGTCATCTTATTTCTATTATTTTTCAGAAAGTCACTAGAAGGTCATTCGTACGGCGTGTCATATCTATCGTGGAGTCCCGACGGACGCTACCTCATAGCCGCCGGGCCCGAGGACTGTCCCGATCTTTGGATATGGAATATGGAGGTAGACAAGAATATATAAGTGCTCCGACACAAGCCCATCGTATCAGTTCGTGACATGTCTAGTCTAACTTCCCCGCGCGCCTTTCAGACGGAGCAGTTGCACCTGAAGATGACGCACTCGCAGGAGGACTCGCTGACGGCGGTGGCGTGGCACGCGTCGTCCGACAAGTTCGTGTGCGGCGGCGCACGCGGGCAGTTCTACCACTGCAGCCTCGACGTGAGTCCCGCCCGCCGGCCGCCGTCCCGCCGTCCCGCCGTCCCGCCGTCCCGCCGTCCCGCCGTCCCGCTGACCGCTAACCGACCGTCGCTCCGCAGGGCACACTGCTCAACAACTGGGACGGCGTACGCGTGAACGCGCTGGCGTGTCGCGGCGACGGCAAGGTGCTGGCGGCCGACACGCATCACCGCGTGCGCGCCTACGACTTCGCCGACCTCACCGACCGCAACCTGTGAGCTCGCTCTGCTTTAGACTAGTATACGCCATGTTTACACAAATATCAACCTCCGATCTCATAGTACTTCTATCTCATTCCTTTTATTATTTTCGTCTTTGTTCTATATTCAAAAATCTCATCAGTGTGTTAACTTGTATTGTAACTTTAATTCATCGGGTATCAATGGGACTACTGTACATTACCGATTTTTTGCTGCATAAGTGAATACTAGTGATAAAATCAAATATCACCAGCGAAGCCTTGAACCAAAAGCTTGGTAAACGAAGGCGTTTGTCTAACTTGAGTTGACTCCTCCGACAGCATCCAGGAGGAGCACGCGGTTATGGCGATGACTCTGAATGCGGCAGACTCGCTGTTGTTGCTCAACGTGGCCAACCAGGGCGTGCATCTCTGGGACATACGTGAGTTCTTGGCGAAGTTTATGAATATACTAAAAAAACATTAAACAAACGGATAATCGGACTGGACATAACAGTAAAAGTCTGTGCATGTCCCACTGCTGGGCTAAGGCCTATCCTTTTTTGAGGAGAAGGTTTGCAGCTTATTCCACCACGCTGTTCCAATTCTGGCTGGTAGAATACACATGTTTTGAATTTCAATGAAATTAGACACGTGCATGTTTCCTCACGATTTTTTCCTTCACCGTCAAGCACGAGATGTATTATAAACACTTAACATAGCAAGGAAGCATTTTTAGATCCACATATCAATTATTAAAAATTTTTGTTTAATGCTTATATTGACATAATAACTGTCAAATCTATTGCACTGTCAGAGCCGGTCCTGGTCCTCGATTAGGTAGATCGAGATTGTCTTTCAGCGCACTTTGATCGACGCTTTCACTTCACATAAATTGCATTGCAGCTAATGTTATATAACATCACACAGGTATTTTTGAAAACCAAACAACGCTTATATTTCCCCGGAAATAGCTTTTGTTATATTTGCGCTTCTTGCTATCTGGTGCGTCTCAACCCCCAGGGGCAGCGCTGTGCACTGTGATCTTTGATATACTATTCAAAGCGGGAATTTGTGTTTTACACGCGGTTCGCACTCCGGTGCGGTTTCGAGATTTATACACGTACGACGACGGTCGACGGCACTTTTGCTTTTATTTAAAATCTGTCAAATTCAATTGTAGGCGCGCGTGCGTTGGTGCGTCGCTTCCGCGGCCTGTCGCAGGGTCACTTCACCATACACGCGTGCTTCGGTGGGGCACACGAGGACTTCATCGCATCGGGCAGCGAGGACAACAAGGTGAAGACACAACACATATTTTTTTAAATTATTTATTCGATCACCAACAAAGTACACACAGATACACGATAGCACACAGTTCATAAAATTAAAAATAAAAGAAGCGGTACCTCAATCACAGGCGATAACTACATGAACAATAAGGCAACATATACATTATAGCACAAAAAAAAACATAAAAAGACAAATCAAAATTTCAAGTTACAAATCACATCTACCGTATTATATTAACCTGTGATGTACAGAGCACTAGTGGGAATATATTTCAAAAATGGCTGACAAGTATTCACAGGCGCAGCACCTACGAAACTTGTGTTTGTAACGATGCGCGAGTACAACGCTGGGTGCGGTTGCAGGTGTACATCTGGCACGTGGGCGGGGAGGAGCCCATCGCGGTGGTGTCGGGCCACACGCGCTGCGTCAACGCCGTGGCGTGGAACCCGCGCCACCACGACGTGCTGGTGTCGGCCTCCGACGACTACTCGCTGCGCCTGTGGGGCCCGCGCGCGCACCAGCACTAGTCGCCCGACCGAGCCCCGCCGCCGTGCGAGCTTTTTGAATTGGAGAAGATTATGTTAAGATACCGGAGCGATACTCCAGCAAACACTCCCAACAACTATAATATATGACACAAGTAGCGCCGGCTGATGACTCATGTGTAGCAAATGTATTTTATTACGAATGTGGTTTACTTATTTCCGGGAACATTCCTTGAACCAAGGATGACAGTCTTACAGAGACGTTAATAATGAGGAAAATATTCGAGTTGATTATTAAAATTATCGTCACAATATTAATATATATTATTCAATTAAAAGTTAATGCAATTAATTTCTTTACGTTCATGTGATCGATTATAATAGATTTTTTTATGTTAAATATAATTAACCTGTGGAACTTTTTGATACAGATAAAAAACACATAAATTGATATATTTTGTTTATGGATATGAGATATAAAATCTTTATGGTTGTTCCGTGACGTGGGTTTACTATTCCAACAAAAACATTTATATTTTGATATACAAATGAAAATGTACTTAATTTTCCTTTATCGCTGGATGTGAGCATTTTAAACTATTACACTTTTAAATTCCTTAAAAATATTCAACGCTAGACGGGATGTCATTTATAAGATTATGTTGAAAATTTTCAATGAAAAATAAATAAGTCCATTATAAATTTGATCATTGGTCATGTGCAATGCGAGTGCCATTTCAGAGTGCAATAATATCGGTTTTTCCATTATAGTACATCGAAAAATAATGTTGAGTACACACCAACTATGTGCACACAGCTTTTATTGTAATTGATGTAAAGTCGAGATAAACATTGCAAGAGATATTTCATATGACAAGTATGTAAGTCGATGTCGAACGTGAATGTTAGAAAATTTAAGGTTGTGTCAGACGAATGTCCTTAGAAATTGTATTTTGTTACGTGGTTTGTTTATTAGATTAGAAAGACGCGGGGGCGGCCGCGTCCGCGTGACTAGGTTAGTTAGAATAAGCTTTCTATATCAAAATTTATGAACTGATGGTATATTTGATAATTGTGACAATGGCGAGTTTTAGTATGTTTGGTTAATTATGAAAATAAGTCGTCTAGCCGTCACACTAGCTTCATTTGTAAGGCTCGATGCATACTAACTGTACGTAAGCGCCACTAAAGTGAAAGTGTGGATCAGCCTTACTGTCTATTGATGATATATGAGACGTGTATTGAAGATTGGTTTTATAAGTTAGTGAGCGATGAGCACTCGAGCTTGGAGTGATATCTTTGAATGCAATACGATAGCTCTAAAGGTGTTGTCTTAGTGCGTTAAGAGATTTAATGTAGAGTCGGCGCGCCGCGTCCCGCGCTCACAGAAACGACCTTAGTGTAATAATGTAAGACTGCACTATAACTATCGACGGTTACACCATCACCACCACTGTGAATCTCTCTCGAGGTTGTTTGCCGGCCCGTTGCGAGGTCTTGACCGACACGAAACGTCCGAATGTTGATTTGTTGTTATCTTATTTAGTTATATGTACATAATACCTGAATTGTAAAGTTTGGAAATATCACCATTCGCCGCGATCGGTGTTCACACTGCAGCGTGAGGCCACGCCCACATTTTTGTATCCTTAAATATTATTTAACGTCCAAAGCTGATGTAACTAATGAGTCGCTTTAATTGTTACGAACTCCGGGACCACACATACACACCACACTCCCTCATACGAACAAAACTCCAATCGCACCCAAAAATTGTTAGAGTCCATTGAGGCCTATTTACCGAATTTATAATCTGTGATTTTAGAATATTTCCTAAATTTCCTGGCACACATACATAAATCATAAATTAATATCGCAAAAATTAAACGAACTATGGGTGTAGAACGAAGCAGGTGTCCGCCGGCTCGACGAGACGGCGCCCGGAGTTCACGTTCGTACCAAATATCAGACGATAGTTGCGCGAGTGTTGTGTGTAGAAGTACAAAGAGCGATCGATAATAAATAAAGTAACGTTAGTATAGAGTAGGAGGTGGCGATTGTTATAAATAATTATTATATATCAATAAATTTTTTATCGTAAAATTTATGTCTTTTATTGTTGTGTGTTATATGTGTGTCGAGATGGCCCAGTGGTAAGAACGCGTGAATCTTAACCGATGAACGTGGGTTCAAGTCCGGGCAAGCACCTCTAAATTTTCATGTGCTTAATTTCTGTTTATAATTCATCTCGTGCTTTCCGGTGAAGGAAAACATCGGGAGTAAACCTACATGTGTATAATTTCATCGAAATTCTGCCACATGTGTATTCCACCAACCCGCATTGGAGCAGCTTGGTGGAATAAGCTCCAAACCTTCTCCTCAAAAAGGGAGAGGAGGCCTTAGCCCAGCAGTGGGACATTTACAGGCTGTTACTGTTATATGAACTTACACCTAAATAATTAGTTTTAATAATGTTAAAATATGAATACTATGAAAAAAATTTATAAACTATTAAATATATTCTATAATTGCAAATATAACTTATAAAGGTCATGTGACAACATCTAATATAATTATGTATAGTTCTGTTTAAAATGTAAATTACATTAATAAGCTAAAATTGTATCGAAATAAAACAAAAAAATATAATGCCCTATCATTATAGCAAAATCTTTAATACACTTTATATACATAATAGTTAACATCTTAGTACAAGCTAAACACAAAAAAAAACGAGTTATAGCATAAATAACTTATGCTCAACGCATATTGATAACATAAATAGTACCTTAAATAAAGACTTCTTTATATAACACAGTTCTTTAGAAATAGTTACTGTTAGCCAGTATTTGTTTTCCCTTTCTCTATATAATAGTTAGATTTGAAATGTAATAAAACTTTTTTGGATCCCAAACTGGTATTTAAAGTAAAGTAAACAGTTTGCACAAGAAATATGTAAATATAATTATATTCAATATTGCTTTGTTTTTTTGCACAGCTTCTATTTACTTTCAATATACAAACACATATCCATTATAGTCTAACTTTAACCCTTTACACAGCTTCAAGGCAGTTATAAATTGGAAGTTCCAGATTTCTCAACTAATTCAAGTAGTGTGTGTAAAGACGTGTCAAACAGCTCGCAGCGTATTGGCATCTCCAAGGAATAGAAAGGGTTCTTCAGAGCATAGTCTGAATACAGCTCATAGATTCTTTTAAGCACTACATCCGGCCCTTGCATGTTTGGGTCAGTTACCACTATGAACTTTACACCTAGGGGAATTATTATAATATTAATTTTATATTTATCATTAAATACAAACAACACTAGATTCAAAGTTAATTGTAAAAGTTCATGTTAAACATACATACAAGACGATTAATTTAAGTGTATTAACCTGTTAATGTCTGGAAACATGATAGTTTAAATGTGTCTGCAGTAAGGATCTCAATCCCTGAAGATTTGGGAACTGGACTAAGTTGACTTGCCAGTGCAAACAGTGGGTAGAACATACTTGCTAAAACTATTTTCTCATTAGTAGTGGCTCGAGGCCGTCCAAACTTCAGACTTAGAGGGTAGCTTTCCTAAAATTTTAAATGAAATTATAATCATGTTTATAATTTAACTATATTCATGATTAATTTGGATAATATTTAACAATCATCTATGAATTAACAAGTTACTTTATGATTTTAAATTGTTCTTAATAAAGATACCTTTAATTCTATAACATCGAATACGTCTTTTCCATCTTCTGTAGTTCGCCCGTTGACTGGTGAGCCATTGACTGAGAGGAGAACGTGACCGACTGGAAACAAATCGGCCCTATTAAAATACACAGGGTCAATAAATAAATACTGTCCAAGTAGCACTTACCATTTATACCATCTCTTTGGCCAAAAACAACTACGACTTTCTTATTTTCATATTCAAGTTTTATATCTAAAGGAAACCCGAAAGTTTTTTCCGTTTCCACTTTGGGGATATTATGATCATAATTATATATTAAACCACCAGATTTACTGACAATATAAACTCCGTAGATTACCATTTTTAAACTTTTTCATATAGCCCCTAATAATTTTCTTTTATAAACACAAACAAATGTATTTATTCTTACTACTAAACTGACAAGTGACAACTGAATACTAAACTGTCAAATGATTATAGATGGCATTTAATACGTTCCAGTTCACTCAAAAAATTTCTGGAAATGCAGTGCTATTCTGTAAGAACTCACTTCATTTCTCACCCGTGAAATGTTGACAACCGACTTATGGTGACTATTTTTATGCGTGTATTCTTCAAATTTTATAATTATTATGGTCAATGTTGCATATTACATTCTGACATTTCTCGACCGTTATCTGATGACTTTTGAGTTTATCCTCGCAGAATAGCCATACAGTTGACTAAATTGACAATATATATTTTAAGGTTCAATGTAATGAAACTACATATAATAATTTTGCATAGCCAATAGTAATGAATATCGTCATTAATGGTGGTAGGGCTTTGTGCAAGCTCGTCTGGGTAGGTACCACCCACTCATCACATATTCTACCGCAAAACAGCAATAATTGCAGCAGTACTTGTGTATTGTTGTGTTCCAGTTTGAAGGGTGAGTGAGCCAGTGTCATTACAGGCACAAGGGACATAACATCTTAGTTCCCAAGGTTAGTGGCGCAGTAGCGATGTAAGCAATGATTAAAATTTCTTACAATGCCAATGTCTATGGGCGTTGGTGACCACTTACCATCAGGTGGCCCATACGCTCGTCCGCCTACCTATTCTATAAAAAAAATCTAATGCTTAAAAAAATAAATTCTTTGCTTCACTTTTGGGCTTAAACCTTATCTTCTTTTGAGGTGAAGGTTGGGAGCCTATTCCACCACGCTGCTCTAATAATGCCTATTAGTAGACACACTCGTGACAAAATTTCATCCGATAAATGCAGGCTTACGAAGTTTTCCTTAAGCATTCACGAGATGAATAATTTTATTATTCATTATATGTATATATATATACACAGGCTAAAGAAAACTGGTGCTGGTCAGATTTTGGTCTAGAAATATTCGGCTATAAATCACGGGCCACCTCGTATCTAATTAAAATATGTGGTTTGTGGCAAAGTCAAAATGTTCATAGAACCATATTCATTCTAGTATGCCACTTGTATGCATGTAGATTATGGCACAGTTATAAATGGTAATTTGTGTCAAAACGCTACTAGTTATCATAGTCTTCACAACAATTTCTAGAAACATCTCGTAGTGCCAGTTGAGTTAAGGAACAAGTATACGCTTGCGATCGCATGCGATCTAATAGCAAACATGTTGCGATGTGTTGAGCATTGATATTACAAGTCGCTCTCCACGCTTCTGCGCAATCATCTTTTTAAATATATTACGGCTTGCGTTTTCCTACCTAAGGTGATGATTTTTTAATTAAAAAAAACAAAGAAAATTAATTTAAAAAAATCTTACAAAATCAAAATGACTTTACGGGTATTAACATGCTACTAGTACACTATAACTTAATGATTCTCATAATAATATTCTTTTCTCCTGATTATTAATTTAATTTTTTATAAAGTGATTATTTTTTACATATTGTTTTTTTTTGTACCTGATCCTGTTTATAATGCACGTGGGATTTTGACTATAAATTTTAAATAAAACTTTTAATAAAACAAAACTTGTTTACATCTACGCGGAGTTATGATACTCTGAGGTTGATTATTCTAACCTAAATATAATAGAAAATTGACTTAGTACTTTGGTGTAATAATAAAAATTATTTATAATGTTGATTTTTACTTAAGTAATGCGCTTAAATTTGTTGGTCGGCAAAATAAAAATTAGCCTAACATAAATGATCTTTTATAATCGAATTTATTTTGAGATATGTATCACGAAAAAGTAACAGCAAAAAGCAAATATCTTATTTTCTTTACTATATAAAAAAAAATTGACTTTCCTCATGATGGTGAGAAAGGTCATTTCCTATGAGCTTTCTCTACAATTTCAAGTTAAGCATGTACATTTTTCTGGTTTAATGACTGGACTACTCAAGTGTCAAGCTGATATTAATAAACATGTTGACAATGAATACATACATAGATACTTTACGCCCCTATCTTGTAACCGTAATCTGATGGAATAATGTAACGCTTCTTTGCTAACGGCTGTCTTGGTCTCAAATCGACGACCTGGGTTCAAATCCCGGGTAAGTCCAATAAAAAGATACATTTAATTTTTAAGAATTTTATTAGCGGCGTGTAGTTTGGGCATTGAATATTTGTTTAATATTTGAGAAAGTAATACCATTATTGTATCTTACATATCAATGTTATTAATAGATCGCTGATATAAAAGATAAAACAATACAATTAATGGATTTAAGATTTTGTGATAGTGAGTCACTCTTATGATACAACGTATTAGGTATTGTTATATTTACAAAATACAAATGATTGTCTTATCATATTGAGTGTAGTGAATCATACATGTTGCTAGTTAAAATTTATCAATTTAAATATTATTAGATCAAAACAACTACCACTAGAAATAGTAACAGCCTAATATCATAATATAAGATTCAAGTTTATTTTTGACACCGGTTTCAGGGATAGTCTACTACACGTGACTACGTACGACTCGTACTACTACGTGATAGATACACTTTTATTACACACTTTTTACTGGTGGTAGGGCTTTGTGCAAGCTCGTCTGGGTAGGTACCACCCACTCATCAGATATTCTACCGCAAAACAGCAATACTTGATATTGTTGTGTTCCGGTTTGAAGGGTGAGTGAGCCAGTGTAATTACAGGCACAAGGGACATAAAATCTTAGTTCCCAAGGTTGGTGGCGCATTGGATATGTAAGCGATGGTTGACATTTCTTACAATGCCAATGTCTAAGAGCGTTGGTGACCACTTACCATCAGGTGGCCCATATGCTAGTCCACCTTCCTATTCTATAAAAAAAAAAAAAAAAAAAAAAAAAAAAAAAAAAAAAAAAAAAAAAAAAAACTTTTAACATAATGTGTCAGTTACTTTACATTTTAACTTAATTAATACATTTAAACCTTATTTTAAAATTCATAAAAAACCTGTAAATAAAAGATTACATAGATATAAAAGCATGGTAAAAAATTAGAATTTTTTTGCAGGTTAGGCATATTAATTTTATAATTTGTGACTTATAATATCAAGTTACGAAATTCGTTTTTATGAAACATTTAAAATAAATATTTGTCAGTTATAACTTCTATATTTTATTCCAAGATTACAGACGTTTCAATTTGTTTTAAAAGGATATTGATAAATCACACATTTTACTCTTTGCGTTTCTGCTTAAACTATAATAAATAGGTACACGGAAACTTGGTACTAAATATATTTTTAAAATCTGCGAAACCATATATTTGTAGTAAAAAAAGTTACAATAACGAATTCATATTAATGTTTAATAAATTTGTAAAAGTAAACAATAATTTTAGTTAAATTTACTTGTTTTATGTGATACATAATGAATATTAGTACATTTTAATCAATTTTTATAAATTAAATATAACTTAGGTAATACCGTAAATATATAATTTACATTTTAATAAATACTAGTCATGAATACAAACCATTATTGATAGCACTAATTTTTTCATTTGTGAAGTCTGTTTTTCCACAACCACTGTAATGTAATTTGAAATATTTATAAGATTGTGGTTAAACAATGTTAGACAAGACCTAATGAAATCAGATTTAATGTAGAAGGAAAAAAAAACTACGTCATGATTAAACGTGCTTTGACGACAAAATAATTTTACGCTGAGGACAGGATTCGAACCTGCGCGGGTAAAACCCATTGGATTTCAAGTCCAACTCCTTAACCACTCGGACACCTCAGCTGTATGTTCAACTTATGAATAGTTGTATCTGAAAACAAAATATTTTTTATTTACTCAGCTGAGTACTTTTCATTATTCTAAGCATTTAACTATTCAATTAACTTATGCCTATACCAACCTTTACCCCATCAGCTACTTCATGTATTATGTTTTTAAATTGAGTAAAACAAAACCGTTAGTGTAATAGGAATAACTCACACGTTCAATTTTCTATGATCTATCTAATAAGGACAAATGTTGATCACATTTTCTAATGTATGTATTTTTATTTTCTACGAAATATATATCATTTCTCGTTAATTTGCCTAGCAGTGGGACATTTAAAAGCTGATACTTCTTATTTTTTTTATATGAATATACTTATCATCAAATAATTATGCTGCAGTTATTATATGGTACAAACGTATATTTGTAATTGATAACTCGAATGCGTAGAATGTAGTAAAGTGCGAAAGTCACTTGACTAATTAATATATGGTGCAAGTCGTATATACAATGAGCAAAGTATAAGCGCGGGCGCAGCTTCCCAGAATGCGTTTTCCTCGTCATACGCGAGCGCGCAGAGCGCTGACGAATCTACGACGTCACAGCTGACGCGCCGGGCGAATAAAAAGCATTGAGAGGTCGCGCCGCCGCCTATAGTTATCATTGACATGGTAGGGTGACCATCGGTGCTACCGTTTACGTGAACGGGTGGTGAATAGTGAGCCAAGTGTAGTGTCGTGTCGTGTCCCGAGTGCCCAGCAACCCTGGCCCCCCGCAATGCTTGCATGGAGCCCACCCTCCCCACGCCGCCCTCCGACTCTGATTCCGAATCAGGGGACGAAACCGTCCCCGCCGGTAAATAGAACATATTTTTATTTGCCACATTAAAATATTTCGTGTTAAAAGTTACGAATCATAATAATATACAATTAGAATAATGTATGATAAAGTTTATATTTAAATATAATATTTATATTTCACGAAGATTTAGGCTAATAGTTGCCGTCGGTGTGATATTTATACCTAATATTAGGTTATTAATTTGTATCAATATTTTGTTACTTATAACAGTTTTTTGTTAATTTAATGCTTAATTTTATCAAAACATTTAATATATTTAAATTCTTAATGGAAACTTTTTGGTGATGAGAGGGGATGACAGTGTTGACAATTATTTTTGCTTTAATATGAAGTGAAATTGTAATAACTTCTTAATAAAATTTCTTGAATAAATAAGCTCTATATTTTCTTAACTTACTTAAACAATAGTTTTTAGTTTTTTGTAAATATTTCAAACTGGCTGTTACTGTAACTGTAATGATTTTCATTATAACAATTATTAAATGAATTAATACAGATTATTCAGTTTTATTAAAATTAGCTCATTTAAATATTATTTAATAGTGAAGCAAGCGCAATCATAAAATGAAATTGATTTAATTTACTATACTTATATAATTCTGAATAATAGCAACCTATAAACACAAGTCTTAACCAGACTTTTTGTCTTACAAGACAAATAGTGTTCTTCGAAATAGAATATTTTGTAAATTTTCCTGAATATTGTTAATTTATCAGTCAAATGTTATCTGTAAGCAGCATAATCATATTTTTGTAGAGTTATATAATACTCAAAAGATTTATTCTTTCATTGGTGACAGATACATACAAAATATCTATAACATTTTTATTCTGTGTTCACCTAAATATATTAATAATAATGTCCACAGTAATTAATATATTTAAATGTATAGAAAAATCCCAAATAGCTCTACCAAAACAATTAGTTTTTTTATGTTATAGTTGTATAGGGAATAATAAATAAATATAATATATATAATACAACTAATGATCAATGATCAAATATTATCCATCGTATTACATAATTTTTATATAGAACCGTAGTCTATGAAAAAGTATTAAAATATTTATATATTTTAATTGTATTTAAACATTTTCTTTAGTTTTCTTTTCTTTATTCGAAATAATAAAACCCTTGCTGCGTCAATGATCAAACTTTATATCGTTATGTTAACGTATATTAAGCTCAAACTTTGCGTTGTGTTCCAATTTGAAGGGTAGTGAGCCCGAGTAATTACTGGAACAAGGACCATGACATCCTAGGATTCATAAGGTAGGTAGGATTGACGATGTATAATCCCTTAATAATAATTCTTATAATGACAATGTCTTTGGGCGGTGGTGACCACTTACCATTAGGCGCCCCTTATGCCAGTCTAATAAATAAAAATAAAAATGCCGAACTTTTTCCTAAAAAATATACTACAGTTGTGTTATTTTCTTATGTTTACTAGGCCTTAATAATCTTAAGGATCATTTATTTTGCGTAAGCATACAATCAATGGCTGATCAAGACGAGGCTCCAAGCGGTGTAAAGTTGAGGTGTTCCAACTCAAGTTGAAAATAGAAGCTAGGACACTTCTACACTCTTGCTTTATTTGCTTGCAAAATTATTAAGTATGGCAATAATGAATTCAAGGTATTTAGTTTTCCTAGATTACTTTTTAAATTTAAATTCTTGAAACTTTAAATGCTTCTTGATATTCTTTGGCCCCTCGCGGTCGTTTAGATTGAAACCTACGACCTCTCAAATTGAAACCTACGACTTACCTAACAAAATTATTCAAAAAACAGTACAAGTAACAAAATATTTTAAAACTTTTGGAAATAATACAACAGTAGTTATAATTTTTTTATATAAATTTTATGTACATAATACCAGCGTGGTACTAGTTTTCTGTGGACATGTTTCGATGATAATGATTTTCAAACTACGGAATAATGAAGTAAGTTCTGAGAGCATAACAAGATTCTATCAAGTCTGTATTAAATACATAGTTTCGGCGAAACTGCTTGTTCAATGTTTTGTAAGAGGTAAAATGAAAATGTAAATCTTGAGATAGCTCCGTGCTGGGTATGATTACATCTCATTTTAATACAGTTCGAGATATACATACTTGTAATTTTAGTATGTATTGATAATATATCTATTTTTCTTATTGATATATGTATATTTTATATTTATATGGACATTTATTTATTAGTTTGTTTATGTTATATTATATATGCCATTATATATATATATATATATATATATATATATATATATATATATATAATATATATAAAATATATATATATATATATATATAATTAATACATGCACCAGCTACCTTATATCCTATGAGCAATTCCTTATGCCGTTGGTTGCCTGGAGGAGATCGCTATGTAGCGATAAGGTCGCCAAAGTTGTATGCTAGCTACTCTTAATAAGGTTGTACGATTTGTATTTTTTTTAAACTTTGTTGTGTGCAATGAAGTATAAAGTAAAGTAAGAACCTCATTTCTTATGTCATCGACAATGAACAACTTAAAGATATAAGATGTTATTCTGTTTTATATACATTGAGATTAACAGAAGTTAAGGGTATCAAATCAGAAGTCAGAAATTCTGAATTTAAAATCGATACAATATTAAAATAGACCGTTCACCGTTTTACACATTTTACGAACATGTACGAATCTTTTGTTTGCTATATAATTTAACAGAAGTTTCACTTTAAGCTAGTAATTAGTTGAAAGATTTTATTTTGAACATATTGATTTTCTCTGAATATCAGTGGTGTATTGAGCAGGCTGAGTAGACTTGAGCCTAGGAGCCTTAATATAAGCCTTAAAAAAAAAGATCTTTTGTTAATTATTTTTATTGAGTAAGCAAACAGTACTTAACTCATTTCTATAAAAACAGTTGTTATGCTTAATATGAATTTTCCCGAAAATGATAACGAATACGTACATATTCGTCAAGTTGCTTTCCTTCACTGTCAACCAAGTCAATCAATTGTAAATACAAATTAAACCATTAAGTGTTGCACATTCGGATATAACCGCATTTATCGTTATGTAATAACGTAATAAATATTAGTAATTTGTTTTGTTAACCATTCCTATTATGAATTAAGGAATTTTTATATCTCTAGCATAGAGTACCGCTCTAATAATTCTTCGGACGTTTGACATGCATTTAATTAAATAATATATCCTGTATCCAAAGTATATACTCGTATGTATGTCGGTCATGTAAGATGGTGAGGTTATGAAAATATAAATTGTAGTCCCAGGGTCACAGATTATCAAATCTAACGCTTTTATTCACTGACCACCTAAGTCCTATTTTATTTACAAACACGTTAGCTCTTGTTGTGTTAAGTGTATATATTTATGTCTTAAATTCTATGTTAAGATCCGGAGCAATGGAAGCAGGTCGACGTGGTGCGATGTGTGCGGTGGGTGTCCCGCACTTTCAGCGTGCCCGCGCCGCGCCGACATCTCCTGCCCCCCACAGGCCCCGCACTACTCGCCCTCACCGAAGACAACTGGCTTCAGGTTGGTCAAATATTTTAGGATTTTAGTTTAGTTTGAAAATTTACAATATATATCTTATAGAACCGTTATAATCGTCGAAATATACTGAATCCCAAAAAAGATCGAAATATCTTCAGTAGTCCGGAATAACGATATGGTGATGTGGGTGCTAGTCTAATCTCTCCCACAACACGACGCAGATTGCTTTCTTTTTTTTTCTTTTTTTTTATAGAATAGGGAGGTGGACGAGCATATGGGCCACCTGATGGTAAGTGGTCACCAAACGCCCTTAGACATTGGCATTGTAAGAAATGTCAACCATCGCTTATAGCCAATGCGCCACCAACCTTGGGAACTAAGATTTTATGTCCCTTGTGCCTGTAATTACACTGGCTCACTCACCCTTCAAACCGGAACACAACAATATCAAGTATTGCTGTTTTGCGGTAGAATATCTGATGAGTGGGTGGTACCTACACAGACGAGCTTGCACAAAGCCCTACCACCAGTGGTAGGGCTTTGTGCAAGCTTCTTATTAGACTGGCGGGAACGCACCTCAATTTTCTCATACGTCTTAATGAATTATAAAACTACGTTGTATTGAATGAATAATTATATTGAATTACCGAGACCGAAATTCGATTAGGACACTCATTATTTCAATTTAGAGTAACTGCATATTTATAACGTAAATTTTATTGTAGGTGTGCGGCGGTAACTCTCAGGCGGCGCGCATCTTTCATGCTTACCTGCAGCACGCACACGCGACCGCCAAGGGTCGTCCGCCGCCGCCGCCTCTGCCAGAGCACCAGACCTCTTCGAATTCTGCTCCTGAACGTGAGTCTTTTTCTTTAATAAAGTATTGCACACGGTCAGGTTATAAAATAATCAAACATTAAAAACTCGCTCGTTCACATTTTAAATCGAATACATTGTGTTATAAGAATCTGCTGCTTAAATAGATTGAAACAGCTCATTTATATCCCGCTATTGGACAAAGGCCTTACTTCCAACGATGAACTCCAAAAGTTCAAATTGAGAATTTATCAAATTTTTAAAGCGAAAGAATTTAAGTAGACTGATAAGACATAGAAAAAATATTAAATTAATTTCATTTTAAAGGATTATTAATAATAACAAAGCTTATAAGAATATATATAATTTATTCAACATTTGGTAATTATTCACATTATACGAGTGGGTTACTTTAATTTGAAAAACTAAAATCAACAGAGCTAACTAGCGACAAATCCCTAATATAAATAAAAAACTATTTTGACAATAATTAACAATAAAAACCGAACCAGAGAAAATGATCGGCAAGGGTCGTCAAGGTCCGTATTACCCACTCCCGATAAAAACGTAATGGAAGTTCCGATAGTCGAAACTTATGAATGGAGGCGCTACATGACTCATGTATCTCACGCCGCCGGCGCGGTCTCGATCTATTCATCTGGCGCACCGCACGCCGCTGACTCAGGCAATACTCCGAATAAAATATATTGTGTAATGTGTAAATTGTGTATCTACGGCACATGCCGCCTCTATAATCTTGTCGTGTTGACCAATATGATTAAAACTTGCGTGATTAAAGCTTTAGGCGAATAGGTTTTTGAGAATTAAACGGTAGATAGTTAAGGCGAAAAAAGTTGATTGAAAACGGAAGATCTAAAATAATAACAGAACCGCTTATTTCACTAGAAATAAAACGCTCGAAGTAATTAATTTATTTAATTGTAGAATTAAAATTACCGAAATATGCGCAGTATATAGTAGCATTTTACTTATAGTAAAATATATAATTATATATTTAGTAGATATACTTACTCATTTATTTGAATCAATCTAGTACAAAAGTAGATTTTAACATAGATTCTGGGTAGATTTGTGAATATCACAATCTCTTATAAAGTCATTAATATTTTTTTAAATAAATTTTACACTATAAAATTATAACTCAATATTTTTCAATGAATATTTAAATGAAATGAAAATGAACATTTAGTCCGTTGATATATGCGAATGTATTTTTTATCTTGATAAATGAAACAAAACAATGCATATACGATTTTCAATTTTACAGTGTTCCATATAAAGTTACGGAGTAATTTCGACTATTCGTATATATTAGTTTATTAGTGTTCGCCAAGAAAAAATCGCAGCGCCAAATTCGAAAATAAGTCTTCGTTTATTTTGTCATAGAATAAACAAAATTGTATTAATGTTATTATAAGTATTTAATCTTTGTATAAAAACATTATACACCTTTACACAATTACCGTATTTGTTGTCACTGAGTTAACAGATATAGACCTTGAATGAAAGATATCGGGATGAAATCATAGACAATTTTTAGTACTTTTTATAGTTTTGACATATTCATAACAAAAATATATTGAAACTCAAATAATAATTAGCCATCTTGAAATTGAAAGCTATTAATCAGATAAAATCAAACAGTTATAATCAAATAAAAGTAACGTTTGTTAATACAAAAAAAAAACTGTTGTAAACGATTTATTTATATAAAAACAAGTGGAATTGATAACCTTCTTCTTTTTGAAGTTGGATAAATAATGCGTGTTTGAACCAATCGTTCATCGGACATCAATTTAAATCTAACAAAACTAGTAATGTTTGACAACAATTCTATTTTCTTTCATTAGCAGTTCAATGATTTGCTTTCAATTTTTAAATTGTTTATGCACTTTGATTAACGTTAAAAGTACTCAGGAGAGGTCTTCTTCAGCCAGTTTTTAACGTTATGTTAAAAAAAATACGTGTGGACAGATCATCGCTGTTTTTTATATAGATAAGATATAAATTTTAAAATGTTTCGAATAAAAATATAAAATATAAGTTAGTTTTAAAAATTGACTCGCTAATATATTTAGTTCATGCATAGGACATAGATAAAACTAAATTGTTCTCTTAGGATTATATTGTGAATTATTTTTTATTAAATAGTCCAAAATGTTAATGGCTTAATAGATAAAATATATTTAGAATTCCCTATGCCCCTTTCTACGATGAAATATGATCTCGATCATGTACATGATTTTAATGACTTTAGATATATGATAGGGTATACGGGTATACCCATATGATTAATTTTTCCAACAATGTGTACAAAGTATGTGCACAGTCTAGGCCCGAAACTGCAAATGTTTGTGGAATTGTAATTGAAAATATAAGTGTTGTTCAAGCTTAAAACTCTTATTATTAGACTAATATACATTGGCCCTGTAAAAAGAAATATCAATTCTTACATAGCCAATGCGCCACGAACCCTGGGAACGAAGATGTTATGTCCCTTGTGACTGTAGTCACACTAAATCATTATTTAAACCAGAGCACAAAAATACTAAGTATGGCAGTAAAATATGTGAGGAGTGGGTGGTACTTACCCAGAGTTGCTTACACAAAACTCGACTACCAAGGTAAGCCTAAAAATATTCGAAAACCAAGTTAAGATTTCATTATAAAACGTGTCATTCATATCACTATATATTATGAAATAAAGTTCCCTGACTAGTTGATCTGTCTGTCTGTTTGAAGGTATAAACACAAAAACTACCAAACCGATTTCAATACGGTTTTCACCAATGGATGGAGTGATTCATGAGGAAGACTAAGATATATAATTTATTAAGTTTTTGTGAGAAAAGGCTGAAATATAACGATATTTTTTTGGATATCATTGAAAAAAATCATGCTAACTGGGAGCTTTACTGATATATGCTGCGTAAACGATTAAAGTTAATATATAACATGTGTGTTTTATGTATATATATATGTTTTATGTAGATCATTATTCTACCCGTGCGCAGCCGGGATGGGATGGATAGCTAGTCTGTACTAAAATTAAGTTGCCAACTGAAGTCAATTTAAAAATTTAATTAGTAATGGTTGCTTACGGCTAATGTCAACGATACAGGCTTATTGTTATTTAATACTAGAAAAGATATTATTAGACTCCTAGTGACAATCTTTTATTTAATTAAGCCTGTGTTCTTTTAAATGAATTCCGACCGAGACGAAACCGATTGATCTAAACTTTAGTAGTATTAGTAAGTAGTGTAAATTATGCTATTACAGTAACAGCCTGTTAATGTCCCACTGCTGGGCTAAGGCCTCCTCTCCCTATTGATTAGAAGGTTTGGAGCTTATTCCACCACGCTGCTCCAATGCGGGTTGGTAGAATACACATGTGGCAATTTCAATGAAATTAGACACATACAGGTTTCCTCACGATGCTTTCCTTCACCGTCAAGCACGAGATGAGTTATAAACACAAATTAAGCACATGATAATACAGTGGTGCTTGCCCGGGTTTAAACCCACGATCATCGGTTAAGATTTACGCGTTCTAACCACTAGGCCATCTCGGCTTGCGATATAAATCGGCTATATAATTATGCTCTTAATGTGAATTAATGAGGACTTTTAACGTGATTTTTTTGCCTGTTTAAATCGTACAGAAGAAAAATCGTACAATTGTACTTATATATTCTAATATTACATATATAAGCGACCATCGTTAAAATCATTCATATAATCCGAACCGGTTGGTTAAATGTATGTTTGTGATCTTTAGACGAGGAGATCAATGCTCTACGAACTATGCGCTGAGACTGCAACGTAGTTCTTTTATTTTTCGATTCAGTCAACTTAGCAGCAAGCACCCGTACTTTCACAATTCACATACATAAAAGGCAGTATAATGATAGGTCGAGTCTTTACATAATTAGGTAAATTTCCGTATTAATCCGTATTTTTAATTTAATTTTCGTAATAGATTTATCCGTTAATTTCCTAGGATAAAAAGTGACCTTATTTGATATTTAACAAAAGTCCGTTTCTCGATAATTAAATCAAACCGCTTACTGTTCTTTTAGAACAGATGACAGATCTCTATAAAGATTTTTTTATCATTATTTTCAAGGTTCTATTACGAATACCTGGATTCTGAGCCTGGATTTCACCCGCGTAATTTGGAATTCAATTACTTGTTAAATTTTTATGGTATATATATATTATGCCATTTTCAGGACAATAGCGTGAAGTTATATAAAAAATTTCCTCGCCTAATCGATAATTCTATAGAATTATACACTTAATTGTATATTTGTATATTTTATAACAGATAAAGTATATATCATATACAATTAAGTTTACTTTTCTATCATTGCTTTGAAATGCGCTTGAGTTAAAATTCGAATTTCAAATTACAATGAACTTATTATATGTTCGAGATATTAAAAAAATCCTTAACAAAAGTGGAAATACATTCATCGTGTTAGCAACCCTTTTGCGATTTTTGGTATTGCAATAAGATTAAAAGAAAATGGAATCTCCGAGTAGATCTTTTCGTAATGTCTGTCATTATCATCACTATCAGCTCGTGTTACAGGGGTGGTGAGTATTCGCAGTGATAAATGCAGCCCTTATTACATTTGTTAATCCTTCTTTTTATAAAGGGGTCTTATAAGAGAAATGAAGGAAAAAAAATAATTATTTTGTTTACACAAATAAAAAATTAACCACTTAAGCCACCTATATTTTTTTAGGTGATTATTTCAACGGTGTTAGGTCTTATTTATTCGTATGTCAAATAAATGATGAGAGAGAGAGAGAGAGACGGAGATCAGTGTTCAATTAAACGACCGCTTACCGAAGTTTGTAAGGCCGTATATATAATTATAAACAATGTATGTATCCGGTTTAATTCGATATTCATTTTTTTATTAATTCATTCAGTTATAGCAGTGGTTACTCATTATATGCTATATATAGACTATAGACGGTGAAGACGAATATCGTATGGTAGCCTACATGTGTTGAAAGAAATCGTTAGATATGCACCTATCCACTATTTGGTTTAAGTTTAATAAATATTTACTTTTTGGAACAAGTGTTTTAATCATAATTATCTATATCTGTTTTATTTTAAATACTTATTTCATATAGGAAACGAATACTTATGATTTTCATTTGAGACAGCAGTACATTCATACATATTTAAGTTTAGGAAATAAGGAACACGAAATCATAAACGCGTTTATACGTTCAAGAATTAAAACTATGTAGTATCTATTGAATTTTAAAATATAAAGCAAAAGATTGAATGAATCACAAAAATTTCTGAGTAATGTGCCACGAGGTGGCGGTCGCCAAAAATGTGGACAGAAATGTGCGCCTGCGCCGATGGCGTGTGTCCCGCGACTCCCGCGTGCCCCGATCACAACAACATTCCCGCCTTACTCATCATTAAAGCGCTTTTCCTCCACATGACGTCTTTATTTTCCAATTATATTTTCATGTTATTTTAAAGTGCTTGATTTATTTGTTCAATACAAATTCAAAATTGGGCCTCGGATCCGCGTTAAAGTTTTGTAATATGACTGAATCACTTAAACATGAATGTGACAAGTTCATCCGGGTGTTTAATCATTGCCCAATGTCAGTGTGACGCAGACTTAAATTACTGGCCTAGAATTATTGCTGATATCCGTTGAGGCTCTACTTTTGAGAAGTGCCTCACTTTCACTAAGATGTCCATTTTGTTATATTTCACATACGTATTAAATGTAATATTATTATTACTATATATCATATGTTATATTTTTTATTACTATATATCAATAGGGGGATAATACGTCCTGAAAAAAGGTACTGAAGGGTTATATATTAAAGTTAAAGTATATTTTTGTTTGTTCCTCATATAATGTAAAAAATTGCAATAGATTTTTTTTCAGAAAACTTAACACTGTAAATTTACATATAACGATAATTTATTAAATAATTGAAAATAGCAAATGTCGTGTTAAATAAATCCATAAATAAATATGTTAAATAAAATATTGCGGCAGAAGTGTTGTAAGACTGCTATTTTTTTTGTTAATATCGTTAATAGTAGATTTTTTTTTTAAAATGAAAAAAATGTAAATGATCTTAATTATAATTCCGAAAATATTGTACAGACTCCTTTAGCTAATTTCTTACTACGGAAGTGATTCAATGTTTACTAGGAACTGTGATTCACTGTTCCGGATTGACTAGATCACCGTGATCCATCATTTTAAGATGCGCGATCAGAGTCTTTATGTTAATTCATTTTATGGCTAAATTACTTTGTAAAGAGAATTTGACTTACGACATTCTACGTTCAGGCATTGTTACAAAAATTGGCGCCGGTGGTGATTGACAAAAACTTCGTGGGAGAGTTCGGAATTGATGTGTAATCTTATTTGGTTATGTTGCACTGTTCATGTATTAATATTTTGTTACGCATATTAAATTTATTTTTAATTTTTAATAAACAAAACTTTTATTTTTAAAATCAAATTATTTATTTTAATATTTAAGCATATCAGTAACGTAATCATTTGGAAAAAAAAATAGAATATTATTAAGATAAATAAACCAAGAGATCATGTTCTCTAATTATGTCGGTCAAAATTAATAGTAGTGGCTAGAAGAGTTGAAGTTGCTTTTGAATTGCATATAATTACTTTTAAAAAAATATAAACAACAAAAAACCGACTCCCAAAAGCTTAATATTTAGTATCATCAATTTTATAATATTTCCTTATTTTTATATTATATATTATACTTTTTTCTTATATCTTTTATTATATAGCAGTAAAAAAAGAGAATGAAACAAATGTGACAAAAATATTTATTTTTAAATCAACATACATTTTTCTGTGTGTAAAGCTGTGTTACTACGATGGGAAAATTGTGAACATTTATGCTTGGCTTGGCATTTGCATTTATAATTAAGTAAAAAAAAAATTAGTAATTTATCTTATAACTTGTTTATTTCGGTTTAAATCACTGTATGTATTACACTACTACAAACGCAAAAACGTCTGCAAGCTGATTTCTTTGTGTATTTCACTCACTTTTTTTTCTTTCTCTGGCGTGTCATCTTTGACGCTAAATGTAACGTGATTTTTACGCTAGTTTAGCGCAAAAGTCACGTATAAAAGAGATGATACATATGAGATCACTCGGTTTCAAATTTTGAGGCGATTAATGATGATGAGTAGAAACTATGTAATACTAATACTAGATATTTAAAACAACATTAACAAAAAAAAGCCGAGATAGCCCAGTGGTAAGAATGCGTGAATCTTAACCGATGATCGTGGGTTCAAACCCGGGCAAGCACCACTGAATTTTCATGTGCTTAATTTGTGATTATAATTCACCTCGTGCTTTACGGTGAAGAAAAACATCGTGAGGAAACCTGCATGTGTCTAATTTCACTGAAATTCTGCCACATGTGAATTCTACCAACCCGCATTGGAGCAGCGTGGTGGAATAAGCTCATTGGAGCTTATTCCACCACGATTCCTCTTTTTGAGGAGAAGGTATTGACCTTCTCCTCAAAAAGAGGAGAGGAGGCCTTTAGCCCAGCAGTGGGACATTCACAGGCTATTACGGTACGGTACGGTAAAACAACATTATAATTAAATGAAATAATTTATTAAATACAATATAAAAAACAACAATTATTATAATTGTAATTTATTTCTTACAATAAATTTAATTAAATATTTAATAAATCGTTAATAAACTAATATCAGTTATTCACTATTGTCAATATGTGTGTATTGTCGCTAAATGTCTTTTGTCTTGTTTATTTAATTATTCCCTCTTTTCGGTTGATTGTTACGTAGCGTTTACTCAATACAATTCAAGATACTGGCAATATCTAATCAAATATATTATTAGGATGAAAGCGATCATTAAATACTCTTTAGTGATTTGACATATTCGTAACAATATGATTTTTAAGTGTCTATCACGTCCATGGATTGTTTTAATTCAATTTTTCCAAGGACATGTGCCTTGAGTTATATTTGGTTACTTAATTTTTATTTAATATTTTAAAATTACAAAAACTTATATAACTATTATATTGACAACATTATACATTTTATAGCTTAACATTTAAACATTATTCAACGTAATAAAAAACTTGCAACCGTAGAATTTCTGCTTTTAATTCTATTATAACAACGCGTGAGCAAAAAAATCCGCAAAATTTAAAAACAATGCTTTTACAGGATAGGTATTACTTTGATTAAGCTACTTCAAGGAACTTTATTATATTCTTACACAGCTCTGTTTCTAGAATTATAACATAAAAATAGTCTTCAAGTAGGGTCTTGATTTATTGGGTTCTTAATTTATTAAAAAATGAACAATATACTAAATGACTTTCCTGTTTCGTACAATACCAATATAATACTTAGTTGTTTCGAAGCGGATGTAAATATGAAACAAATCATAATTCTACATTGCTATTGGTTAGAGCCAGATGGTCGCCACTCCCACGACCGTTTTCTTCGAGCTTTATATTTTATATTTTAAATTATAATGAATTATGTATTTTAGTTTATTTTTAATGTCTGGATCAAGTTTTATTTTAAATTAATTAATGATAATAATAATAATTAATTAATGAAATCCCAAAGACAATTGAAAACCATAAACATTTATAGATGTCATATAGAGTTTTTAAATTGTGATCAATGATTGACAATTGATTATTGGATTGTCACAATTAATTTTTCTTTAATCACCACTAAAAAGGCATCTCAATGTACGACTTAAAAACAATTTCCATTTGTATAGTAAGAGTCAGTAAACGAAAAGGTAAGCTTCAGAGTTTAACAATATAGTATATATACTAATATTTATAAAAGTAAAAACATGCGTACGTTTAGAAAGAACGTAGACATATTGTTAATATAATGAAACCACGGATAAAAAAATATATAAAAGAAAATCTGTATAATATAACCTGTAAAATATTTTATCACAAATTGAAATGTTTTTGAAATATATCTGCTTACTCTTGCTAACATTGATTTTTCAATAAATTATTGTTCTATCTTACATTTATTTGAAAACCAGACCCTAAGCTTGTAAATATATTTTAACACTGGATAAGATTTACTTACAAGTACTTTTGTTGACGAAGTGAATTTATGGAATTATAACAAGGAAAAATGCGTTTAGAAATTTGTTGATAGATATTTACACAGTACCTGACAGATATTGAATGCGAATAATTATTCCAGACGATTAATAAAAATTTATTAAGTAAATAAATGCAGGACCGAATTGTCCTCCCCATATAGTAGCTCGTAACCAGTCCGATGCATCGAATGAAAACCAGTGGTCAGATTGGATAGCTTAGAAGAGTTCTGAAAATTCTTTTCCCTCTTCCTCGAAACCTATGTATACTTTCAATGGAAAATTGCACAAAATAAAAATGGACTAACATAATGTGAACTTTAAATGCAATAACAGAGTCACCATTGAAGAGATAAATGATTTGAATAAAACACTCAAAACGAAGAGAGCAGCTCAATATGGAGGAAATTCGAAGTCATGTGATATGTAATACTGACTTATCAGAGAATTTCAGAGCTAGACTAAAAATTTATGACAAGTAAACCAAAATTGCCAAAGCACTAAACAGCGCTGAAACGTTTGGTTCCGATTGTTATCTATTTCTGTCTATTTTATTACGAGATAATGTTTATCGCCCAGGCTAAGAATCGATTTAATCGAAAAGTTTTACAAAAATGGAATCCAGAAATCACAGATACTCTTGAAAAAGGTCATGAGTGATGTAGGAAATTATAATGTTCGGTAAATATAAAAAAAAAACTTGACAGATATTTCTGGTACTATATAAAATAAACACATAGGTACACTACCTATGTGTTTATTTTATATACACGAAAGTCACGCAAAACAATTGGGGTATTTACACAGATAAGCAAGAGCCAGACATTTTTTTTAACGTGAGTTAAATATTGATGACAAAATTTTAGTAACTAAAGTGATTATTAACTTGTCCTTTTTTTGGAGTCGGCGCTTATTCAAATATGACATCCAGATAGGTAATTGGATGAATACAAATGAATAAATCAGAAACTAGTAAATTTTTATCCAAACATATCAGTAAGTATTTATAAGTACTAAAACTGTAATTATTTAAATGTACTAAAACTGATATATTTGGATTAAAAAAAATTAAGGGTGGTTTTCCACTCTTTATACAGAAATTATTTACCACCCCGGCGCGTCATCTAAGATAAGCACTTATTCATTGTTCGATTAGTAAACAAGCTTTGAGAATTTTTTTGGTCTGCCTAATACTTTTGGCCAAGGCTGTATATTTACGTGAATGACTGCCTCGTTGGTCTAGTGGCTTGATATAAGGCCGCAGACCTGGAGGTCCTGGGTTCAATTCCCAGGTCGGGCCAATAAAAAGTTATTGGGTTTTTCTGTCAGAAAATTCTCAGTAGCAGCCTGGAGTCTGGAAGTTGGAAGTGTGTACACTCCCGTGCCTCGGAAAGCACGTAAAGCCGTTGGTCCTGCGTCTGAACTCTTTCCGGTCGTGTCGGATTGCCGTCCCACCGGATTATGAGAGTTTGGGAATAGAGAGTGCACCTGTGTTTGCGCACACACTTGTGCACTAATCAATGAATTGAAAAATTACTGGATAATTTCTGTAAAAAAAGTAATGATAACCCATCAAAAACATAAATGTGAAATGAGAGCCAAGTTCGATATTATGATATATGCCTTGGTTGTCGACTTCAACGACAAAAGAAGTGAGATCTAATTGGGTGCCAAGTTCAGTGGTCAGTCCTGAAATTTATTTTGATGGAGTATCTTTATTTTTAAAACTTAGTTAAAAACCACTTATTGTCGTTTTACACAAAGACACAAATAAGTAGCTTTTTTTCACTTTATACCTTTGACTCTTGCCTGATCAAAAATGATGTAATAAATGCACACGAATACAGCTGGAAACACAAACGAGTATGAAAATTGCGTAGGTACTTTAACGTCAAGTTTATATTTTCTTCAAAACGTCTAAAAATATATTAACTTTCATATTGTGAAGACGTGAAGATTTAGTTGAATAATAGCAGTTCGCTTGAATTTCACCCTGGCCCAGAGGCACACCCACTCTTCAACCCTAAAGGCCCTACTAAGATTTAGCGATTCCCTAAATGTTGCGATCGAAAAGTAATTTTTTTGTATAAATTTGTATATTTTTAGAATAAAGCAACAGCAGAAATAATAATTTAATCTGGAGATTGAATTGTCTTTGCTCTGTAGAAAACAATAATAACAACGTACTATTAATACAATAAATGAATACAACAATTGTAATTTAAGTTGGCGGATTACATGCCCCTGTTATTAACTGAGCGCTTGAATACTTATGTTTTAAGGCAGGTCTGCAATTAATTTCCTAGTGGTGAAGGAAAACATTTTATAGATACCTGTATTTATGTAAAAAAATGAAGGGAGTAAATCTGTTAACGATATTATTTTCTTATATATATTTATAATGGATTTTTTATATCCTTTTCTTTGACAGGAGAAATGTTAAGACTTAGGGACTTTGATCATTTTTATACTGATTTGTGTTAGCAATACTGCCATAAATATATTTTAGTATTTACACAGTAAAATAAAGTAATTAACGAAATAAGAATTAGATTACGCGTATGAATATATATATACATTTAATTTGGTAAATTATAAAGTCTGGAATATAATACACTTGCATACATTCTTATATTCAAAAAGTGTTCTATTTAAATCATTTTAACACTATGGTGGTATTTTTGTCTATGATGTAATATGTATCAAATTATATACAACCTTAACCTTATCTAACAGTAAGTATAACGTACCAGTAGTAGGGGTTGTCACAGCGGGAGCGCATTAGCAAGTCAATGGTAGCGAGATCGGTGTCGTGACTCGTGACTCTCATAAGCGAGCTCAGGGTACGCGAAACTAACACACTTTTCATATTTAATTACGTTTTGTCTTATAAACCCTATTTAATCAATTTGATTATTTTTGACATTATTATATAATATTATGACAACCATTTCAAACATTCAATGGAATATTTAAAAAATTAAATCCGAGAAAGTTTAATTATAAGGCGATACTTTTGAAAATCATTTTAGTCATCAGTTATTTCATGAATCAGTATAACTGATGTATAAAAAACTACAGCCAGTGTTTGCTTTTTACATTTTAATATACATTACAAATTTTGTAAGACAAAACCTAAATTTTTTCCTTGTTAAATCTATTATGAAAAGTTTGCTTAATATAAAAAGCTTCAACAATGTTGATTACATTACGGTTACGTACAGGTGAGTCGCACGCGCTGCTCCGCGCGTGGGAACTGGTGCTTTAGCATTCCGGTCTGTTGAATCACGCGGAATGCGGACCCGCTACCCGAGGTTTATTTTCAGGACGATAACGCATGTTCGATATTCTATTAATAGTTTATTTAGAAAATTGGAGTATAATATTTTAAAAATCTGTAAACACTTGAGGAAAACGGTTCAAGACAGTAACCTTACTTATTTTTAATCTCTTTTTCACTATCAGCTATATACAAAATTCTATTATTGTTAATATGAAACGCTTTAAGGCTTAATGAGTAAATGAAACTGAAACGACTGGTATAACTACAAACTTTCCTTGCTAATATTCTGTGTTACCCTTTCAAGTCTTAACTAATCACCCGATCATCATGAAATTTTGCACATATAGACATAGGATATCCAACTTCTGAACTGAGTGGAAACTAGTGCTTCAATATTTGTGATTTTTTTTTAGATAGTTTTTCTATAATAGAGTGACATACCAAATATACTAAGCGCTTATAATAACGTGATAGGATTGACTTGCACACATGGTACGATTACGTTAAGTAATTTTTGTACTTGTGTTCTAGTCGATATAACTCGCTACTATAAAGTGGTATTTTGTCGAACGTCTCTCCGATCATGTCTTCGCTGTTCTCATCTCGAGTGTAATGGACCCGGAAAGTGGGTGGGGCGTAAACTGACACTCCTTGTGTACGCTCCGCCTTCTGCCCTCCTCCTAGAGGTAGTGTGGTGTAAACTTAACGCGTTCGAGGGAAGAATAAAATCTATTAGTTTGGTAAATATAGAAATATGAAAACGCTTGAAAAGATTGTGTGAAACAAACATTGATTTTATCAATTTAGGTTGATTAAGGTGGCGTAATGTTTATCATAATTCTGTAGTTTTCTGATAGTTAAGTAAATTATTTAAATCTTTATATTGAATATCTATTTCAGTCTATTAATTATTATTGTTGAGTATGTTACATTTTCATTTAACTCGTGTATCTAGCTTCATTGCTTCAAGTGAAAGTATTGAGACGCCTTATTAAAACATAATTAGCAATTAAAATAGTATGATTATTATTATTCACCTTGCCTAATTAAATGAATAGCAAATTGTTAGTTGTGGGTTAAAATAAATTCTGGTAAAATTTAAGGATCTTAGCAAATCTAACTTATATTACGTATCAGTAAATGTTCATTTTACTTACAGAGATAAGAGATGTGACGGTACGACCTATTTCTACCGCATTACTTAGTAGCACTTTAAAGCTAGACGTTCTTAGTTATTTAGTTTCCTGACTATATTGGTGCCGCTGATAGAAACTTGATTAAAAGCAACTCACAAGTTCATGGAGTCAATCCAGCCAGACAATATCCTGCTTCTCAAAAGATGCCTACAAGATTTTATGTTTGTCTCTCTACTCACGTAATATCTAGAGCGTCTCTACATTTTGCTATATCGCAGTTCCAACGACTGATTTATTGTTGTGACAAAATTAACTAATACATTATAGGGCTAATAGACTTACTGGATTATGGATAAGATAAACAGTAGCTGGTTCCATTTCATGTTATCTGTTAGAGAAAAACAACGGGAATACATTTATCAAAAATATAAATAGTTTGTAATTCATTGCAATTGTCGCCAGTGACAGAATGTCTTGCTTCGACTGAACTTTAATGTTTTACAAAATTTAACTCCCAACTTAATAAAATATAAAACATGATTATAAAACATATTTAGCCCAAAGGCTGAGTCTAGCGGTGCAGATAGGCAATAGTGCCAGCGTCTTAGGTACACACAGGACAATCTTTTAGAGGGCGTGTTTCTGCTTTAAGTTTGTAATGTGTATTTTGTATTTTTTTTTTCATTTTAATTTTGTATTTTATAAAAATGTCTGTACATAAAATAAATTATTTTTTATTAAAAAAAAAATTAAGAAGTAAATTTAAATATAAAAAAACACGATCAATCGAAACATCAGGTAGGATTTTTTATTAAAAAAATATAACTATGTTATGTAACGCTCATAATAATAATAGACAATCTCTCTTGACTCGACCCATGCTTAGAAAAGTTTCCTAGAAGCGTCGCTGCGGTTATTAATGACGGCCTTGTGGATCCATTAACATTTACCGAATCCTTCTCGAAGTTAAGCACTTGTTTATTATTATCATCAGCATTTGTATAATTGACACACTTAAATCATTATAGAGTTTTTTGTGTAGGTTTAAACCTACACGCAATGACTTTTAAATCAAAAAGTATGAAATTTTCTCGTCGTAATTGCGAATTTCAATATTTTATTAATATAAAATAGTAAGAAAAAATTTTGCCGATTTTGTATAAGGTATTTAACGAACTATTTATGTGTTTAATAATAGTTAGTAGATTAGAAAAATATTTCAAATAGACTTTTGACTTAAGTATTTTATTTAGGCAATCGTAGTCTACTACACACATAAGCTTCTCTCAAGGTGAGTCAAAGCTGCTTTCCGCTGATTGAATCCAATCGGATCTCTTCGCCCAATTTTATCAGACCATAAATAATTATTCTTACATAAATTATATTCCTTTAATAAAATGATAATAATCGTTAGAACATTTTCAAGGAATGAGTGATTAAATTATATAATAATGCATTATTCTAAGCTATCTTTTATCTTGCTCTCTGACCCTCGGACGTTTCCGTAATCTTCAGATTCGTTTAGATGAGGATGCTGCGATAGAGCGCGGGCTGATCGCCATGCATTATGCATGCGGACCGTGCCCTCGGGGAGCGCGATTATTAAAAGTTTCCAACGCAGTGGAAAGCCAATAATCCAATTGTATTACTGTTAAATTAAATATAAAGTATACGTTATTAAATTACGAAAGATAGTTATTTAAAAAAAATGCCTTAAACGAAAATATCGGAATGTATATGATTAAAATGATAATATTCTTTATTCAAGTACGCTTTTTTATACACAATTTTATAACGTCAAAACAAACAATATTAAAAAAATGTAAAGCTACCACCGGTTCGGAATCTATAATCTGAGAATAACTGGCAGAATTATTTACTAAAACATGATTGCGTTTTTGTTATGATGTATTGTACATGTACAATTTACTTTGAAATTTGTGTCTCATTCGCTGATAAGTTCTATTAACTTAATATATTACTTAGTGTATAGTAGTGTCGTCCAACTCGTTCACATCGGGTCAGACCCGTGCTGACGAGATGTCTAACTCATAACGCGGACGTTTGTGCAAAAGAAATAAAATGGATTGTTGGAAATTTTTACTGGTGGTAGGGCTTTGTGCAAGCTCATCTGGGTAGGTACCACCCACTCATCAGATATTCTACCGCAAAACAGCAATACTTGATATTGTTGTGTTCCGGTTTGAAGGGTGAGTGAGCCAGTGTAATTACAAGCACAAGGGACATAAAATCTTAGTTCCCAAGGTTGGTGGCGCATTGGCTATAAGCGATGGTTGACATTTCTTACAATGCCAATGTCTAAGAGCGTTGGTGACCACTTACCATCAGGTGGCCCATATGCTCGTCCGCCTTCCTATTCTATAAAAAAAAAAATAAACGTCGTAACCCGCGGTGTTGTGCACGGGGTTAGGCAATAAAATAAAGAACAAGCAAAGCTCTGCCCGCTGGGTCACTAAGCCTCATCTAAGCTCGGTGTTATATAATAACCCCGTACCTTTAAATGTAGATTGCTCTACGAATAGATTTTACTATAAAAATGTATTGATTAAAATTGAAATAATACTAAAATTAAAAAGCCGAGATGGCACTGTGGTAAGAACGCGTGAATCTTAACCGATGATCGTGGGTTCAAACCCGGGCAAGCACCACTGAATTTTCATGTGCTTAATTTGTGATTATAATTCATCTCGTGCTTTACGGTGAAGGGTTTTCCTTCACCGTAAATCGTGAGGAAACCTGCATGTGTCTAATTTCACTGAAATTCTGCCACATGTGAATTCTACCAACCCGCATTGGAGCAGTGTGGTGGAATAAGCTCCAAACCTTCTCCTCAAAAAGAGGAGAGGAGGCCTTTAGCCCAGCTGTGGGACATTCACAGGCTGTTACAGTTACGGTTACGGAAATAATACTAGCTGTCCGTTTCAACTTTGTACGGGTACCTTTACCTATTTAAATCCTAAAAGTAAATAATACTTACATAAATAAAAAAATAAAAAAAATAACTTACAAAAATATAAAAATAAAATATTATATATAAGTAAATAAATTAAAATAACGAAAGTTTTACAAATTTTATGTAAATTTATAAGAAATTGACAATTGTGACTTATGCTTGTTAGAATTATTTTGTTATGATATTTAGTAATTATGATCAAAGATTTATCTTCATACATTATACTTCCTAATCCTATTGTTTAAAGTACATTGTGTGGCGCGCAGTACTGCTTGGCTCGCCCTTAATCCGAGAAGGAGAGGGGAACGCCTTCAACCGTTTCCGCCACTCGCCGGTTTCCGGTCTCGCATCCGGACGCACATCTGATAATTCTCTAAAAAATTAAAAAAATCTATACTACCTTATTTTTATCAAAATAAATATTAAAGTGTGGGAAAGTAGTTATATTTAAATAATATTATGAATTATATCTTCGGATAATCTTTACCTTTTTCGGAAGCTTACTGAAGTTTTGTATTGTTAAAAAACGTGTCGCATGAAGAGGTTTTGAACGTTCGGTTATTGTGGTGTAATGTTGTGGTCAGAGTGAATAAAGTATGCGATGTTGTGGTTGGCGAGCGAGCGTCGCCGAATCCAGCAGCTGTATCACGGTCGGTTTAAAATTTAATGTTAGCTATGATTCAAATATTACTATGCCTAGGTATTATTATTTACAAACTGATACTCGATATTATAATGTATATTACATTGGTTAAATATATATAATGATGTTGTTATTGCTCGTTTTTTATGAAATCCAAAACAGTTCTGTGTTCACGTTTAATTTCTTGTAAAATAACGATTCAGAATATAACTTGTAACAGACGAATAAAGCCTGACTACATAAAAAATTCAAATAGTATAAACAAATTATTGCTTGTAGTCTTTTCGTGTTTCAAGTTACTCGTCTCGGATTCGCGCGGTTCATCCCGTGACATTGCTTTTAATAAAGCGATGTTGTTTACATATTACTTAATTATATATCTTAATCAGCTTCGAGCCAAGCGCCGTCTACAACCTGTCCTTTTTACGCGTTTAGTCGAATGAATAAATCATATCTTTCAAAGTTTGTTGTTGTGGTGTAGTGTGTTGGTAAAATAGGTTAATTTTAATATGTTAGTATAAATAAATAGACATATAGTTATGCACCATTTCCTTTTCTTTTTATATCAAAAGTTATCTATCTATGATTAGTAGTAAACATTTTGAATACTGAACGAAAGTGAAATAACTAATAAAACAATATGATTTACTGGTGGTAGGGCTTTGTGCAAGCCTGTCTGGGTAGGTACCACCCAGTTATTAGATATTCTACCGCAAAACAGCAGTACTTGTTATTGTTGTGTTCCGGTTTAAGCGGTGAGTGAGCCAGTGTAGTTACAGGCACAAGGGACATAATATCTTAGCTCCCAAGGTTGGTGGCGCATTAGCGATGTAAGCGATGGTTAACATTTCTAACAATGCCAATGTCTATGCGCATTGGTGACCACTTACCATCAGGTGGCGCATATGCTCGTCCGCCAACCTATACTATAAAAAAATCACTTGTATCGTTCATTTTGTTGTGATCGTTATTGTTATTTATGATTTGTATAAGTTATGAATATTCTCAATTTCAATGTACACAATCTTATACCAAAAGTAATATATATTTTTTAATTTCACCAGAGCCATACGCGGCGTTAACTGCCTGCGCACGCAGCGGCGGCGGGCAGGTTCAGTTGTGGCAATTTCTGCTGGAAGAGCTGGCTGCTGGCGCGCCCGGCATCTGCTGGGAAGTGAGTCGTCATACTTAATAACCCTACCTCGTGTTGTTAGCTTAGGTTGTTAATCTGTAGCCTTATACAGATTTCGAAGTCTCAGGTTCATATCCCGAGTCTTGCCCGATGTGTTTTATTATTATGTTCAAATACAATATATATTTGAAACTCGGCAAGGAAATTTTAATTGTTTGCGATTATTCGGTACGGTCGCATTGATCCAGTATTTGCCAGGGAGCAAATCATAACATATGAGACAAGACCCCAACTATAAATTAGGTCTATAGGTGTAGATTAAAGACTAGAGATGGATGCTGAAAGTAACTAAATTTCAGTAAGTTTTCACGATTTTCACGAAAAAATAATACGTTATATCTGATATTAACATTTACAATAAATAATGATGTAAAATACCATTACAGGGTTAATTCCATATTAAAAAAATATTTATGTTATAAAAATAGTACGTCTAACATGTTACCATCTCGAAGGGTGCACCTGGGGACGGCGAGTTCCGTCTGTCTGATCCGGACGAAGTGGCGAGGCGCTGGGGTCGACGTAAACAGAAGCCCAACATGAACTACGACAAATTGTCCCGTGCTCTCAGATACTATTACGACAAGAATATCATGAGCAAGGTATAAACAGCAATCGTAATGTCTACATGCTTTATTCTTCTTCGTAGAAGAACTCTCGACGGTACGGAGAACATCGTGGACATCGCGTAGTGACGTGTTTAGCAGGAGATGTGATTTGCCTCACTATCTATCACCGCTTTTTTCCTGCTAGCCATAAGACTGGTATACTCGTGGCCGGTGCTGGTGGGAAATCTTACAACAGAATTGATTTGTTCAGTCCATCGCAAGGCAGACCTTTCTTGTCTACAGTAAACTCCGTCGTGTCTTACAGGGTACGGACAAAGCGTTTGATGGGGTCACTTTCAAGCCGAATGACGTGACAAATATTCTTAAGAGAGAGAGAGTAGGCACTGTCACATTACGTAGTTGTAGTATTTGCAAAATTCGGTATATAAGACTCCTACCATTCGCTTCCAGTATAAGTGTGACCAGGGCATCAAAAATAAGGGTTTGAACGAGCTGGATTTTTTGTTGTCTTGCTAGTTTTTCATAATTTCTTGTATATATACTTTCCCATCGTAGTTCTTGATATTTAGAATATGTTTTAAGACTTATATTTAATCTTAGGATAATCTATTACTTCGTTACATTTAGTGCAACACGCCGTATGTAAAATTTGTATTCTAAAGAATAACATGGAGAGCTTCAAAACGAATTACACGGAAACATGGAAGAAAATATCCTTCCATGTTTCCTTGGGAACTAGTGTAATATTTAATTCATAAATAACATCTACAATTTTATTTTTCGAACTATTTTATACATAATTCCTTTTGCAGTTACAGTAGCAATTTAGTTAAATAACTAACACTTAATTTAATTTTTAAGAATTGCAATATTAAAGCAAGAAAATGATTATATCCATATGATTAATTATCTAAAAATATTATGAATAATATTTTAATATTTTCTCAAACGAAGGTGCACGGGAAAAGGTACGCATATCGTTTTAGTTGGGCGGGGCTGGCGGCGGCGTGCCAGGCGCAAGCGCCTGACGCACCACCCTACTGGCACTACCTCGCACCACGGCCGCCACATCCTCACCCGCCTGCGCCTTCCGCACACCCGCCACCCGTGCCACAGCCTCACCCGACCACGGCTGATAACACGCACCATCTCGGCACTCAGTGACTACAGTACAGACTACAGTGAATTAGTGAAAAGTGTATAAAACTTATTTTGCGAAATATATATTTTCAAATATTTTTTGTTACCTGTTACTGTTATAAAGTTTAATCTGCGCCTTGACATTTAAAATGTTTAATAGTTTTATTTTCATATACAACAATGAGTAAACGAAGCTTCGAATAAAGTTGGGAATTCCGTGAGTCATTATTTTTTGCGAAATGAAAAAATACATTATTGTATGTCGTGTGCGTGTATATGTTTCGATTGATGTTTAATAAGATTTTATTGTTAATTTCATTTTTGTAATGTTAACTGATTATTATTGAATAGTTAAGGGATTTTTTTAAATATTTTTTTTTATTTCAGTTATAGACGTTCGTTTATATCCTGTAAACGTATTTATACTATATTTTTTATATATATTTAGCATTTCTCCTCAAAACCAGTAATTATATTTATTAACTTTTATATAAAAAGTTTAAATCTACCACTTGATACAATTAAAAGGTTCACGGTCATATTTTTAAGTTAATTAATATGTTTAAACGTGAATGAAGTTAAAATAACAAATTGTTTGATATGATTTACCTAGCTATAAGTAAAAATAACTATTATGTTGTTACACAATTTTGTCATTTTAGCTTAAAGACTTTATATAAAACAAACTAATCTTAGGTAGGGTAGGTATGTAGATATGAATAAGGTGTTTGCAGGTCCAGAACCTGGAAACCTCAGAAATTAATAAGAAGTTGCACACTTGGGTGAAAACTAAATATAAGTTGTCCCTATAACAGATTGGATTTTATTAAATTATAGATCGTTACATGTGGGTAGAGGTCTGGCGATAAATTGTGCTATCATAATATATGACATAATTTGTTATTGCCATATTTGTAACTGCGTACGGAAGAAAAAGTATTTAATGCTAATAATAAACATCATTAGTTTTTAATTTAATAATATAAATTTAATAATAAATAGACAGACTGGCAAATAAGGCCACCTGATGGAATGTAGTGATTACTACCACCATGGCACCGTACGAAATATTTACCAATAGTTACATCAATGCGCCTCAATGCGCTATTAGCGTCGTGATCTAAGAAGCTATGTACCTTTTGCCGGTAGTTATAACGGCTAACTCTAAACGGTACACAGCAGCGCTTACTAATGTTGTTTGGTAGAATATGTGGTGGTACCCTGACGAACTTGCAAAAAGTCCCAACACGAAGAGAGTGCCAGTCTGAGTTAACCTATTAATAAAATGATAACTGACAGATTTCTTTGAGTCGGTTTTGAAGATGCGATTAGCATTAGATGTTAAATTTGATTTTTTGATTTGATAAATAAGTATTTATCAAATTTTGTAAACGTATTTCGATCAAGGCGGAAGGTTCATAGCGAACTTTCCAATCAACCACGTATTTTGTGTTTAACTTGGGTACGCGCAATGAGCTTGCGTTCAGAACAGTCAATATCTTCGACAACTTTAATGTCTAACGTATTGCAATCGAAGAAGTATAAACAAACCTTAGATTTACATAATCCATGAAATACTATGAACCATAAATATTAATAAGATTATGATTGAGATAATCTCTTACTCCTACCATTTTAATAATACTTCTAAAGTTCCAATAACAACTTAGCTGACGTTTAAAACGCAATATTTTCAAAAACCATAATTAATACCATAGATTATACAAGCAATGAAAAACTCTTTTAATTTGTCTCGCTGAAAATTCGCTTGCCAATCCAGTGTTATAAGTTATTAATTTTTTTTTATTATGATGACCAAAATCGGGCTTTTGTAGGCGTAATGTGTGAAATAGTTTCTAAGTTAAATTATGATAACAAAACGAGAACAATTTTTGTTGTGTTGTTATTAGCAATAATGTATTAATGGCATTTATTAATTAAATGATGGAATATTTTTTGTTTTTGTAGTTTATTTTTTAAGTTTTTTTTTGCTTATTATTTGTATTTCTAAATTCGTGTTGCAAGATTTCATTTTATTAGTATCCTTTCTGTTTAGTATGATTAAAAACTGTTATCACAATTATGTGAGCATGTTAATAAAGTTCTTTTTTAGTAATGTGTTTTTTACTACTACTATTCCTAGGGCTTCTGTTGTCAATCATTGCAATGTATGAATTTTAACTCGATTTATCGGTAAGATATAGCCTGTATTATTTGAACTACCTCAGGTCAAGTGTTACACATACAAGAAAGTTACACGAATAAAAACTTCAATTAACGCAAAACAGTCAATAATTTTTCGATGTGAGATAAACCCACACCATAACGATATACCTAATGTTTGATATAATTTTTAATTTATTTTAGTAGAACTAATGGTAGCTAGAAAATGAGCCATCTTATGGTATGTGGTCATCTTCGCCCACAGACACGGGTAATGTAAAAAATGACATGATCTCTATGAATCTAAATTATTTTTTCTGTTATTACACATTCTTACTAGCAGGTGGTAGAAAAATTAACGAGTCTGCACAGGTTTGTACCTGTTTGTAACTACAAAGTCTGCATAAATCCCTGTAAAACATTATAGGGTTTTAGTAGAAAGCATTTCAGCGGTCCGAACGTAATGGATGATTGGACCTCTACTAGAAGTTCTATCGGTGATATAATTTTTATTGAATTCCACAGTGTCAATGCGAGCACCGAAACCAGTAAGCGGGTGTTTATATTACATTTTTAAATTGCAATAGATTACCGAACTGAATTTTCGTAATCTGTCAACGAACCAGTAACAATTGTAGCCATACAATGTAAAAATACTCTGAGAATAAGCCTGTCCTTGTGGCGCCGCACCGGACGCGGGCACGATAGTGCGCCTACGCATCGGCGCTTACAGATGTGCAATAACTGTGGTGTGGTGTGGTGTGGTGGATGAAGTGGAAAACACAATTTATGAAATTGACTATTCCACCTGTATATATACAAAAGTTGGGTCAAGAGGCAACGCACGAAAGGCTTTCAGTTGATGTTAATATATAAAGCGCAATGTCAGGTGATCTTCTCCGATTCTCTTCACCTAGAATGGTGATGTTCAATCGCAAATCAATGAATAGGTACGACGTAAAACGAAATTTGAAAGTAGCACATATAGCAGAAAAGCTGAAAGGTTTATCGATTATTATTTTAGTGTGAATCTGTGAAGCGAAGATATGAATAACCCTTATATAAGAAGATGCTAACGGTACCCATATTTGACTATAAAGCAATAAGCAGAACAAAAAATGGATAGGTAGGTGTGATTAGGTAATGATGAGTGATGACGAATTGAAGTGACATAATACAGATAAGGAGTGACTAACGGAAGATAGTATGATAAGAGATGAAACTGAATAGAATAAACACGCCGTGTCCAAACGAAAACAAATAGGACAAGCTGATGACATTATATAAAAATATGAACAATTTTGTTACAAATAGCAAACTTAAAAGAAAAAATGTAGCGAAGGGAATTAATTATTTGCATACTTTTTGCGTCTCTCTATTTTTCTCGCGTAAACTGGTTAAAAATTCTTACACAGGACGTTTTCTTAAAAATATTTAAAGGTATTTAATTGATGCAGATGTATAGACAAATGTTGATGTCCCTTGATCTAAATTTGAACTTGAAATATACCCATGATGCACTTCACTCCTTTTATTAAATTGAGCAATCTCATATAGGACTTTATGCTCATTTTCTTTTTTACGTCCATGGATACATTTATTTACTACTGTTGATCTGAACTCACGAAATGTTTTCTTTGTATTTACATTATAATTAAATTTATTCAACACAATAAATGTTGATTACAGCTGATTGGACGCATCCACGCAAAGCCCATATTTCAAATAGTAGTCAGTTTAAAATGGCGTCCGAATCGGCATCGTTGCTGATAGCACTGCTCATCTTTATTATCGGTAAAAGCTAATATACCAATAATTTTTCATACTATTGAAAAGGCTGTGCTCAGATTGTGTTTTACTATCGTGTTAGGTTTTTATCTCAAGCTAAAGCTGCGAAACGTCAATTGCTTTGTCACCATTGGAATTGTAATTATAACTAAAATTGTTTGTGGGTGTCAGAATTTTAGAACTTTTGATTGAATTGGCTAACTCATCAACTATTATTGATGATACTATTATTGATGGGTCGACGTTTATATAAGAAAATTAATAATTTTAGTAAAAGTTATAATCTCAATTCCAAGCAGGTGCTAATAATATTTTATTTATAATAACGCCAATTTGTAACGACAGGGTATCACTTGAAACAGGCTGTAGCCTCTTCGTGTATATTATTTGAGATATATGGTTAAGATATATTCCTTTTCTTAGGGTAATAGCGTGGTGTTATACAGCGTATATATGAAGTAGTTCTTGATTTCCGTTTAACCAATAAAAATCATCAGTTTTATAAATAAATAATCGTGAATATTATGTTGGGAAATATAATTGCATAATAGTGAAGCACAGTTAAAGATAATTTTCAAATTTCAGTAAGCCGTTGTGCCAAGTTCCAAGAAAGTTATTTATTTTATCATTGAATTAGTAGGCGAAAGAAGAGTTACGTGCGTGTGTGATAATGTGACGTCGATATCAACTCAAGTGGACCTGCTGCTGGCTGAATACGACCGTGGCGCGTTTCTTGTCTCGCCTATACACGTGAAGGCTGCACTCGATGTACAACATGCTACCATCGACGAGAAAGCCTCTACTGTCAGATTGTTGGCCGCATTGTATTTGGTATGTAAATCGTATGAATCGAACACTTCCAATTTATATATACGTATCACGTGCATGATAGACCAGAGGAAAGAATACGAAATCTTGAATAAAAATACCGGGTAAATATCCTTGCAATCATCACTGAAGCAATGACGTGTTTATTGGTTATTATATTTATGTCACGCTCGGCGGTGAAAGAAAATATATATAACGGTACGGAAAATTATATGTTTCTTGTGCAATTCTTAAAAGCCGAGATGGCCTAGTGGTTAGAACGCGTGAATCTTAACCGATGATTGTGGGTTCAAACCCGGGCAAGCACCACTGATTTTCATGTGCTTAATTTGTGCTTATAATTCATCTCTTGCATGACGGTGAAGGAAAACATCGAGAGGAAACCTGCATGTGTCTAATTTCATTAAAATTATGCCACATGTGTATTCTACCAACCTGCATTGGAGCAGTGTGGTGGAATAAGCTCCAAACCTTCTCCTCAAAAGGGAGAGGAGGCCTTAGCCCAGCAGTGGGACATTAACAGGCTGTTACTGTACTGTACTGTGTGCAATTCTTGTATATCTTAAAAGTATGAGAAAAACCTTTGAATAAATAAATGTAACACATTATATGGGCTGTTATTGATGTCAGCGATAAACGCTGTTGTGTATAATCAATAATAGCCGGTTGGCGTGTTTGGTAGATACTTGCCTTACACGCCGAAGGTTGTGGGTTCGATTCCCACCCAGGACAGACATTTGTGTGCACACAACATGTCTGTTTGTCCTGAGTCTGGGTGTAATTATCTATATAAGTATATAATTACAAAAGAAGACTAGTATATGTAGTATATCAGTTGTCTGGTTTCCATAGCACAAGCTTTGTACAAGCTTAATTTGGGATCAGATGGCCGTGTGTGAAAAATGTCCCAGGATATTATTATTATTATATCAGTTTATGTATTTCCTTATTGGTTACAAATAAATGTCTGCTTGATATATATAAGGAATATTTTTTGACGTATGGTCAAATCTGAATTCTGTTTCGTACCCGAAAACGAAAGGTGATGATAATTCATCATCGATGATCAAACGAATGGTGATCGTTTTGTAAGGATACTTAGTAGGTACGACTTATTCTATTGCTAAACTTTCATTCGGCCTTTCACGCCGAAGGTTGTGGGTTCGAGTTCGACCCAGGACAGACATTTGTGCTCATGAACATGTCTGTTTGTCCTGAGTCTGGGTGTAATTATCTATATAAGTATGTATTTACAAAAGAAAAATAGTATATGTAGTATATCAGTTCTCTGGTTTCCATAGTACAAGCTATGCTTAGTTTAAGATCAGATGGCCGTGTGTGAATAATATCCCAGGATGTCTCAGGATATTATTTATATTTAGAAGCGTAATCGAATCCAAATTGTTTCGTGTAATTATTAACTAGTGTTGGTATTTTATTTATTGGATTTTTAATACTTCGCGGAAGTTGTCAAAGCGATTTGAAATTTTAAATATATTGATAGCACTATCCTCAGACATATACTATGTTCGATTTCTTAAAGAATGTTTTTATTTTGCAGAGTTGGGAAGACAAACGTCTTTCTTGGAATGCGAGCAGTTGGGGCTGTGATAACGCTTTGGTGTCAGCAGAACGCTTGTGGCTGCCTGACGTGGGGGTGTTAAGTGCAGCCACCGTTGGTGGCATCGGCGGCGACGTGGGGCTGCGGGCAAGACTCACCAGCGATGGACGCGTCTCCTGGGTCGTGCGTCTCGACCTTGTTTCTCCTCTCACTCTCACTCTCGACGCCTGGCCTAGGGATGTGCAAGAGATTATCTACAAGTTTGGTTCCAGGTCGCACACTACCGATGAACTGAATTTAACATCCAGTGATATGGAGGTTAGGCACGAATATTATATACTGAATTTATTTTATATCTATTTGGTGTATAAATAATAACGTTGTATATCATTATTGTTTAGCACGCGATGGTATTCGAGTCAGGAACTTGGGAACTAATATCAGTGAGAAGCACAGATATGACATGGCAGCGATTGGACGAAGAGCAACAAGTGCTACTGTGGAAGCTGACCCTGCGCAGGCGAGCGCCCGCACATGCACTTGCGACAAGGGCGGTGCTGTACGCATGTATAGTGCTGCTGATTGCCGCTATGTTACTGCCTCCCGCTTCGAGGCCTGCGCTCTGTGCGACTGCAGCACTCACCGCTGCCTTGTGGTTGGTTGATTATAGAAAAGTTTCTAGATAATTGAACACTACCTATGGGCTTCCGTACATATCGTAACATAGAGACGAGCCTTAGATGTAATTTATTCTAAGAATATTTATTTATTTTAATTATTTATTTATGAAATACAATCAGTTTACCATAAACTACGTAAATCTAGTGAGAGATACAGTATATAAGAGAGTAATTTAATGTCAATGGTTCTATTTGACGGCGCAGGTTGATCGCGGCGCTGGCACGCCTTCCGGGCGCGTCGTCGGCGCCACTCGCCATGTCACTCATGTGCGCGGTGTGCACGTGCAGCGCGGCGGCGGCAGCAGGCGCGGCGCTGGTACTGCGCGTGGCGCGCTGCTCCGCACCTCCGCCGCACGCTTTGCGCGCTCTCGTTACCGCCACCTCCACCTTTTGCAAGCTCGGACCACCGGAGGTGGGCTTCCCTTGATTTCACTTTTACACCTTCGAATTAAATTTTTCGAAGAATAATATATAAAGAATGACATAACGTTATCTTTTAGGGTAGCAATGCGGAGTGGAGCGCATGGGCGGCGGCGGCGCAGCTGTTGGACCATGTGCTGCTCAGCACCATACTACTGACTCTCTTTGTCGTCGCGTGCTTTACGTTCTGACCACTTCCTGCGCCTAGAGTCAGTCTAAGCTTATCTTATCGCATACAAGACTAGCAAAATATGTGTTGCTTGTTTCGTTCAGTTGAACATGAAAAGGAGTAAAGTATAAATATTGGAGATATTTTTCTGGTCCACAGTTAGTCCCTGCAATATTATGCTTTTTTTTAAAGGGATTTTGAGAAAATCTTACTTATCCATTTAATAAATAAAATTAACAATCAAAACATTTTAGTTATCTGTTCTTTAAGGAGACTGGAAACATACATACAACATATACTTCAGTTAATGATGTCCAATGATTTTTCGTTTAGGTACAAAAATGTATGATTGATTGTATATTTTTTATGTGTTTGTTAAAAACCGTACCTATTTTCATTAAATAGTATATTACAATAGTATAGTATGTTACATAGAATTTAATAAAAAAATACAATATTACTAAATAAATGTTTTAATTAAAATAAATCTCAAATTCTATTTCTAAGATCAATATAAAGCAAGCGATCAAACACTATTACATTAGCGTGCTTGATACGTCACCATTATGTAACATGAGTTAAGGCTCTTGAGCGCTGAACGGCTCCTCGTCGGCGTAGTAACTTCTCGAGAGCTAGCAGCGCAACGGCGAGCAGTGCTCCGACGAGCAGCGCGTGCGCAGCCGGGAGAACATCCACTAGCCCCACACTCACGAAGCCACCGCGCCCCGCATCGCACTTTGGACGCGCGCACATCCACACACGGCGGAAGCGGTCCATCAGGCCCACCTCACGCTGCCACCGCAGTCTGAAAGTGCCTACGACGATCAGTTTGAATTAAGTTTCCGGATAAAATCGGATCCGGGTACATAAGAAATGCAAATGATTGGAATATATTCTTATTAATATTGTAAAATAGGATCAGTGATACCTAGCGCCGAGTAGGTCCCTGTACCCTGAGTGCTTGCGCACGGGTACAGCCACCATGGGCAGCGTGAACGCCTTGATCTCCTTTAAGCCGCACTTTTCACGCTCCGTGTATGTCTTGCTAATAATGTCATAGCCCGAGCTCTGTTCTACCTGCAATTATAAACTATATGTACAACACATATTCAATATTTAGTACAATCTTTTAGGTTTTTATTTTTTTTTACCCTTTAAAATTGACGGCATCTAATTTTTTTTAATTTAAAATGAAAGATTCGTTAAACCTGAAATGCAAATAGTCCCGAGCGCACGCGCGCGATGCCGTCCACAACGCTTAGGTAGGCGCGCTCGCCCAGTGGCAGCAACTTGCGTCTATACAGCATTTGTGTCGCCGGGTCCTTGCTTTCCTATTTAATAAACAAAAGTAATCATTCCATATTTGGAAAGTAACTTCCACTGTGTTCCTCAATAATAATAATAATAATATCCCGGGACATTTTTCACACACGGCCATGTGATCCCAAATTAAGCTTGTACAAAGCTTGTGCTATGGAAACCAGACAACTGATATACTACATATACTACTTTTCTATTGTAAATACATACTTATATAGATAATTACACCCAGACTCAGGACAAACAGACATGTTCATGCACACAAATGTCTGTCCTGGATGGAAATCGAACCCACAACGTTCGACGTGAAAGGCAAGTATACTACCAACCACGCCAACCGGCTCGTCATATACGTAATCTCAAAGATTCATTATTTATATTATGAAATATAATTTTTCATATATTAACTATAAAAGTTATTAACTAACAGCAAAATAAACTCTTTTGTAAGTAGTTTCTTGCACGCCGAGGTCCATGGGCGAGTGAGTGAGATCATCTATTTTGCGTAACGCATTGCTGGGAGCCTGCAAGATCGCTACAATCTTTGCTGAGTACGATGTAAACGCGAAGAGAGAAGCTAGGAGCGTACAAAACATAAGCAGTCGGATGGACCACAGTTGAGGAGATAAATCTGAACCTGCAAAAGAAAAAAAATAAGTTCAAGGTTACACGATCATGTTAAGGTAGAAATGAATAAAATACGACCGGACCTTGCTGGCATATGGTGCCAATCGCATACGTAAAGCTCTCCGTGACTGTAAGCCTGAGTGCGGCGCGGTCGGGCGCGCGACACCACCGCGCAACGCTTCCGAACAGCGCCAGCAGTGCGCCCGCGCCCGCGAACACCGCCGCCGACGCTGCCCACACCCCGCGGCTAAATGGCAGCGCGAACACGTTCGACACCGCCGAGCGAGACGGCTGACGAAACAAAAAAGCGCCCCTGGAAATACATTACTACTTTGAGAAAAATATTAATTAAAATATTTAAGAACCAACATTTTTTAAATTAAAACAGACAATGAGATTATTTGAAGAGATCTGTTTTTAAACCTTTTTTCTGTCAATTTTACGTTCATCTTCTCATCTCAACAAATAAACAAAAACATAGCATATATGAAGCATGAATTATATTCAAAAGGAGATGTGGTTTTCGCGGAAAGAAAATGTAGTAAACACCAAAAGCTTGTCCGTTATAAAAACAAAACATAACGGTTTTACAAAAAATCCCTAGTGACAGACCTCGATTGTTTGTAAACATAATTAATTAATCTGGTTTTTGTCTCGATAACTTTACGATCCGTATCCGTATCCGTAACAGCCTGTGAATGTCCCACTGCTGGGCTAAAGGTCTCCTCTCCTCTTTTTGAGGAGAAGGTTGCCGAACTGCCGAGATGGCCCTGTGGTAAGAACGCGTGAATCTTAACCGATGATCGTGGGTTCAAACCCGGGCAAGCACCACTGAATTTTCATGTGCTTAATTTGTGATTATAATTCATCTCGTGCTTTACGGTGAAGGAAAACATCGTGAGGAAACCTGCATGTGTCTAATTTCACTGAAATTCTGCCACATGTGAATTCTATCAACCCGCATTGGAGCAGCGTGGTGGAATAAGCTCCAAACCTTCTCCTCAAAAAAACTTTAGGAGTATAAATAAAAAAAATAAAAACATTAGAGGAGGAAGAGAAGAAAAATTATTTATATTTTATAACAAGGAGTTATAAAATATTAATTCTTATGAAAGATATCGAGATAAGATCATAGACAATTTTTAGTACTTTTGATAGTTTTGAAATATTATTACAGCGGGTAGTTGTGTAGGTTGTTTGAAAATATTCATACATACATACGTATTTATTTTCAGTTTGTAAATAACTTTGTAAATTAAAGTTTATAGGTTATGTAGGTATTTCGTTTCGTAGCCGCATATATATTTTTTTCATGGCTTGGTTAAATTTATGCTTAGTCAGTCAGTTTCACAAGTGAAGTAAAGCCTTAAATATATATAAATAAAAATTAAAAATAGTTAAAAAATAATACAAATCGTGACCGCGTGGAATGGTGGCAAGAATGTAAGCAGCATTTCCTTTTTGAATCGTAATTCCAATTCTCAGGGCGAAAAATTAACCACTTAGTTGGTTAGTTGATAATGAGTACTTATTAAAAAAACAGATTTATGTTTTAGTTTAAAAAGGACACAATTTCCTGTGAAGGTATCGTTTGCAGATACAATAAATAAAGCACAGGGAAAGACATTCAAGTATGCCTGAATAGATTTAAGGAAATGATGTTTTTCTCATGTAAGATTCCAATTGTATGTTGCCCTATCTAGATCTGGGTGCGGCAAAAACAAAATAAATACTAATATCCCACGAGAATAAAACTAAAATGTTGTATATACTGAAATGTTATAAATCTGCTCTAAGGGAATGTTTTAAGTTATACGCGGGTGAAACCGCGGGCACAGCTAGTTCGAAATTATTTCTAATCCCATGTAATGGAACTTATCTTCTCCTCCGTAAAGTCAATTAAACGGAGATATGATTCACGAAAAATCTTTAGACAAAAAGCTACGTATATTAAAAACTCGCTTCAACTCCACGGTCTCAGCACAGTAGTGCAGAACTCGCCAGCGATCAGCGCGCATGAATATGGAGGTGACGCCGACTTCGAGCTCACCGCGCTGCATGCGCCCCACCAGACCGTTGAACGTGCCGTTATGCTCTTCACCGTACAAGTCCACTTGTTTTAAATTAAACCTTTAATAACATTTTTATTAAACATTAACACAATCAAGAGTAACAGCTTGTAAATATCTTACTGCTGCTTCACATTGCTGCTCCAAAACGGGTTTTTACAATTTCACGATGTTTTCCTTTACCGCCGAGCAGAAGATAAATTCTAAGCACCAATGAAGTACATGAAAATAGCATCCCTTCGTGCTTTACTATGTTCGATTACTGTCTGACATAACGCTCGTTGTTGCAATTATCATAAGTTAGTGTGACGACAGTTTTGCGATACCAAGAAGCTTGAAAATTTATTATTTAGAAAATTTTAAGATGTCGTCACCACATACTGTTAAATGTTGCGAACCTGAAATGTAAATCTTCACCACACAGCATAAGCAACGGGTACGTCAATTTTGGGAATGTATCGATCTGTCGATTTGTTAAATCCGACCATCCTTTGAAGTATTGAGGCTGGCTGATCTGTAAGCAAAAAACAAGAAGACGCTCAATTGGAGGAATTGAAGACCATTTTATTAGATAATTGAATAAATAGGTAATGTGCTTACAATGGTAGCCGAATTCAAATAAACGTTTTTTAAATCTTTTCTTCTTGTAACAGCAGTTGGTAACTTAAGCCATAGTTGCTGAAGCTCTTTTTGGCTTTTTGGAAGTCCAAGATTAGATACCACAAGCTGTTCACCAAGTTTCACTCGGTACACATCGAACATCGCGTCTGCCGAGGCCCACGTCAAGTCTCCATCGGGGAGGATGATAGTATTCTCTAAAACTTGCTCCACATTACTAAAGTTATGCGGAGAATCATCAATCAGGAGCCAGGAATGACGCAAATTGAAAGCACGGTTTTCTGACGCCTGGAAAAGAAATATTATAAAAAAAGTTAATGTTTTTTTGTCTAGGCGCTACCTAATAATTTCACAATCTTGGGTCGGGACAATAAAAGTAGTTTTTTTACTGCGAAGAAATGGCCGGAGTCAGGAGTCAGAAGGCAGTAATACTTGGAAAGCTGATGAAACCATTGGCCGCCCATTATCATAAGATATATAATATCATATTTATAAATAGAAATGATGTAACTAAATCTACATCGTCTATAAAACTGTCTATTGATGAAAACCTAATATATAATATACCTAACCACATAGGTACTAGTTCCTTAGATTTGCGAGTTCTATACATAAAAACAAGACTTGTAATATAAATATTGAATTATAGTAGCGATCATGCAATCAAATAATTAATATTTTAACTTAAAACAAAATTTTTAGAATTTGTCCCACTTTGTCTAACACGAGTGTCGCATTATCACAAAGGGTGTCGAGTAACATTCCCTCTCTAAATGTGCGATATGGAGGCAAATCGGGTAGCTGCTGAAAGTCCTGATAGATGCGCAGCCTCACACCTGCCTCACGACCAAACTGCGCCAGTTTGTTCACATGATCTGCAATGTCATTTTAAAATTAGTGTATTATTAGTCAAAGCTGTAAATAATTCGAGAAAGTTTTTATAAAATAAATTAACAGCCGGGGCGGCAACACTGTGACGCTCTCTACTCCCTTGTGGGTGCGTCGCTCAAGTACTATATATTCCTTTGTTATATATTGTTATAATAATAAGAAAAATATGCTTATTTTATTAAGGAAACTCTCTTTTTATTAATTCTACTTGATATACTTATTCAATTATTGGTTTTCTTTAATTAAACATTATTTCAATAGCCATCAATTTCGATATTTCAAAAAATAAATTTAAAACTAAAATGTCTTCGTAGTTCCCTACATTACAATTATTTAGTCACACAAATTTGGTGCGGACGGTGCAAAAACGTCTTAAACTGGCCTAGCTGTACTTACTACGAGTACCTAACCTTTGATGACTGCATCGTTGGTCTGTGGCGTGATGTAAGGCTGCAGACCCGGAGGACCTGGGTTCAATTCCCAGGTCGGACCAATAAAAAGTTATTGGGTTTTTCTGTCAAAAATTTTTCAGTAGCAGCCCGGAGAATGGAAGTTGGAAGTGTGTGCAGTCCCGTGCCTCGGAAAGCACATATAGCCGTTTGTCCTGCGCCTGGACTCTTTCCGGTCGTGTCGGATTGTCGTCCCATCGGATTATGAGAGTTAGGGGATAGAGAGTGCACCTGTGTAGTTGGCTAATGTCTCTTGAGATTGGCCGCCTTGGCCGAAATCGGTCTGGAGGACATTATTATTTTTATTACCTAACCTTTAGTGTGAGATTAGTGTACAATAATACGCTGAAAATGATTTATAACATTATTTACTGTGTTCCTTATTTATTTAAATCGTTTTCTATTAAACTTAAATAATAATGAAGAGGCATTATGAGACGTTCTTATAAGCCTGGGCTAGCAATGAAAGAAAAACGACGTAACTTCTTAAAATCATTCAAATTTTCACTTCAGTATCAAATCGGAACCTATTTTAAATTCAGCTTAGTTCAAGCATTGTTTTCATTATATTATCTAAACGCTTAAGCCTGCCATTGTTTCTGTTTGTATCACAACTCGTATGTCGTCTTTTGTTTGCGTTTTAAATACGAAGTGTTGACTTCAAGTAAATTATACACAGCAAAGTGCATTGCTCTTTGAAAAGTTTGATTACGTATTACGTACATTTTCGAAATGTGACCTTCACGAGACGATTTGCAGTGTGAAAACATATAAATTGAAATATTTTTTACTTAGACTACAATAAATATATATGAAGTAAACTAAATGACAACAAGATTTGCGTTAATAAAACATATTTTTCTTATTTTTGGATTAATATATAGCAATGAAGTATATACTATACCTACCAAGAACACATACGTGTGTAGAGTGGCGGCGGAGAGATGACATGCCGTTTACCGTCACGGCATACGAATCGGTCTTACCCCTAAGGGACGCTAATACGGGTCTAATAGCGATGTGCAGATCACAACCTTTTTTTTTTTTTTTTTATATCGCCGGGAGGGCAAATGACTCTACTCCACCTGATGGTAAGTGGTAGTAGAGTCCAAACGCGACGACGGCCAGTACAGACGGGAAAAACGTTCTGCACTAGCCGCCTTCGCCTTGCCGGCCCGCAAGATGCCTCTTCACGCCTCGTTTGAAGGAACCCGGGTTGTAAGAGGAGGGGAATACGTGAGCTGGTAAGGAATTCCATTTTTTGGAAGTGCGACAAAGAAAGGAGTTGCCAAATTTCTTTGTTCGTGATGGAATTGATGTCACAGTTAGGCGGTGACATCGAGAACCAGCCCGCGTGGACTTAAGAAGGAAGGGGGAAGCAGGAATTAGAGAGAATAATTCCTCATCCTGATTAGAAGAAGAGGTTGGATTGGAAACAATGCTTTGTTCACGTAGATATATATTTATTAAAACTATACCTAACTAATTAAAAAACATAATAATTGTTTATGGGATTATCTTTGTATCGGTGGAATAATATCTAAATGTTTTACAGTACGTCAGATACATATGAGTAGCATCTTTGCTATATGCGATTATAACATTAACATCCATAAAGAGTAATAATGCATAATCGAGACTAGTCTTACTTATAAATGTGGCTTAGAAGGAGATTAAGTAATCAATACTGTGACAAAAATTGCCAGTAAAGTCGTCCAGGTATTCTTGGGATGTCACTCATTATGTCCTGAACTCTACATACTAGATCTAGGATTTAAAATTGATCATTAGACCTTATTTTACATTAATATTACTTTAGTGATATTTCTATATGGTATTTGGAATTTATAAAATTAATATTTGTCGTGAAATTCCCAATTATAATGTGACAGTAAGACCAAAAACTAAATGAAAATAGCAGTTCATCAGATTTTTACTCGTGTTGTGTATTATTTGAATATTGGAAAAAACGTATTAATACAGATAAACATTTTTATTATTATTCTTCTTATTCTTACCTGGCTTCCAGCACAGGAAGGCAGTCAAAAATGTAAGATTTTTTGAAACGAAGTACGAAATTATAAATCTAAGGAAGTCCATTTTTACGAAGACTTCAATTAGAACAGAGAGTTTGACGATGGAGCGTAGTACGAGTATTTATGAGGAACGTTTAAGGCGAAGTTATTGTGCAGACATTTTATTAAATTATTCGATATTTGAAAATAAATTATATTCCACGGGCACAATGCGTATTGTTTCTTATACTCATTAGCATTTAAAACAAAATTATATTCTTGCTAGGCACAAAATAGGAATGAAAATTGATGTTATTTATTCTATCACGTTTTTTCTGTAAATATATCCTCAGTAGTTACCTGAACAGATTAGCCCGAAGTTTGGATATTGGCACAGATTAATAATTTGAAAACTATCAAAAAAACAAAACAAATGAATTAAAAAAATAACATTTAAATATCTTAATTTTAAAAATAAAATAAGTTAACATAATAAGGCATAAACCTTAACCACAATTGATTATGATTAGAGCCAACTGTTAGTACAGCTATTACCTGTCGCATTATACTGTTCTGATGATTGCAAATCAAACATGTTTAACCAAACTACTTATGAAAATTGTCTAAAGTACTAATAATTACGCATGACTACGAGCTTCATATTACTTTTAATAAATAATTTATAGTAGACGTACCTTTTACGAGTTTACGAATTAAAATATATATTGGCGCAAGTCCTTGCAAATTCTTCTACCATCGAACAGCGATACTTCTTCATATTATTATGCTCCTGCTCAGGGATACATATGCTTGTGTGAAGTCTATTTTACATATACATTATATATTTCGGAAATTAAACCTCAGGTTTATTAAAATTTCATTGAGAATTTTCATGGGGATGTGTACCGTTTTTACCTAATGATGTTTCGTTTGCACTCAATTCGATCACTTTTTATTAATGTGTTTTTTTTTGTGTGAGTCGACAATATTACGAGACAACGTTTTCAAACATTATTTAAAATTGTATTTTCCAACTGGTTAGGCTATTTTACAAGATAATTCAACTTATTATTCGGGTTATTATTTGTATTCCCATACTTACTGCCAAATACTGCGGTAACTTCAGTTGAAATTGGAACATGGTGTTTCAGTTTGCAAGAATGTTCTTAACAAAATGTGTTATTTTGCATGATGTTAGTTTTGTGAGTATAAACCGGTTATTAATCGATAATATCCGTTGTACCGCCGAGTTATTCAGTCTCATTTCCATAACACAGACAGTGCGCATTATCACGATATATTACACTTTTCTATATTACGATCATATATTGATCTAATTGTTTTATTGCCAAATATACATGTCTTGTTCATTTACATGATGACTAATCAAAGATACTAAGATGAAACTATAGACAATTTAGTTATTTTCAATAATTTGAAAATTATAGCGGCCTATCGAAAAAAAATATAGCGTATTCTATGTATATAGATAAGATCCGTTAGTATTTATATAATAACTTTATTTTTCCAACACATAAACAATGAATAATGTATGTATGTTAAAAAAATATTTTTCAAAATAGGTTTTAAAACGGCTTTCTTGAAATTGATTTAGTGAAAATACTAATCTACTCAAAAATCTACTAAATAACCATTCTTTTTTAAATCGGTTACATGGCAAGTCGCAATAGAGAGAGCTTTTTCTAATGGGTTAATTTTGCAATAAGATCAGAACCTATATATCTGAAACACTTTGAATGTCCTTTGCTTTTCTATGAAATGAAAAATGTTTATTTTACTAATATATATTATACAGTTGTATTAACTGCCTAAATGAATAAACTTATGAGTGAAACCAATTTTCGAATTTCTCGTTTTCACGGTAATTTCGAGACCGTGTCTCGATTTTTTTCCTAGTACTCGAAAATATACCGAGACCAAAAGCCTTAATTTTCAAAACACAATAAACCGCCACTCAAAAATAAAAATGTTTTTGTAGAAAAGATAATTTTCATTTCGAGTCAAACTCGAGATGAGTCTTACAGAGATGGTTTCATTCTATTACGATATAAATGAAATTTACAGAATAAAATAAAAATAACAAAATCGTCATATCAATATTTATATGACATCAAAACTGCAACTATTTTCGTCCAGTAGATTCGGAGAAAATAGTCTGTGACAGACAGACATGTGATCCCATAAGTTCGATCCAATCTTTCATCTTATGAAAATTAGTTTCATAAGAAGTTTTTATGAATATAAAATGTGAACTGCAAAACCAATTAAAACATTGACCGATGAAATCCAAGGTCTAAGTATGTATTATACAATCAGTGTCACATCAAGCTACGTCCGAAGACATTGCCTTTTATTTTAACAGTTTAACTATTACTAATATAATAAAGGACATAACTCCGTTATATCCAAAATGCAAGAGTATGATTTTGATATACATGTAATTTATATATAGAGTATTATTTATAAAGTATAAAGGAATTTTCTATTTAACATAAACTAACGTAAAGATTGTTACAAATACGTATATGTATATATACGGTATTAATTGTTTCTGTTGCGTAGATAAATAACAGAATATACAATTTTTTATAGTTTGAATAGCACTTTGTTTTCCTTCCCGGAAAATAATTAATTGCACAAATATAACATCAGTTTCGTTTGTAAAATACACTTTATTCAAACAATTTTAAAACTTTTTTAGGAAGTTTTTTCACCAGTAAATGTACATACATAATATGGAATTGTTTATGTGCTTGAAAATACTTAACAGCATATGTATCCGAGTACGTTAGTCAACGTTTACACAAAATAGTTCAGGTATCGCAGGTAGTAGAGCAGAGATGACCCAGTGGATCCTAGGGCGCGGACCCAAGTCTACGGTGCGGCACATTCCACACAGCAAAGCATTGCGGTGCATCGTACACGGCACCGTGCTGCGGCACGACGCCGCGCCTTCTCCCGGCAGCGGCGCCGTGCCGTTACACGGTAGGCGGTGCCGCACATTAGACATGGGTCCACGCTCAAAGCCAAAAATTGCTACCACAAACTTATGACGTGCTTAATTTTTGCTCCGCGTTGAAGGGTGATTATTTTTTTCTGTTAACTATATAAGCATGGGTAAGGTGCGAGTGGAGTGTTTTAAAGCTCGATTTTTTTGTGGCAACGTGGTCCTCCTCTTAAGAAGAAAAGGCCTTTTCGCTGGTAATACGGGTTGTTACTTAACCAAACTTAGAAACATAATAAAAAACGCTATGAAGAGTGATTAATAAAACTCAATCATGTAATTATTTTTTTAATGTCTGTAAAACATTCAACAACGATATACTCTTACAGCCACAATGGAATATATCACATCTGTATAGCCGTAGACGGCTTGTATAAAATTCTATTTTATTACACCTAAGTAACGTTCTACGTTCATTTTAACAGAACTTGGAAACGCAACATACAACCACCTGCAAAGGTTAAGTCCTCGGGTCCATTCTATTTTAATACCAAAGTATCACATTTAAACTATGCTAATTAAAAAACGTAAGAATTGAGATTATTTTAACATTTACTTGTTTACACTTAGCACATCTATTGAAGTGAACTATAGATATTTGTCGAGCAAAAATAATAAAATCTAGTAAAATGTAAATAAAAACAACAAAAATGTTAACCGAAAAACGATGTAGAAATAAGTACATTTGATAACAATGTAAATAGTAAATCTAGTTCATCTCATTTCAGGGCTCTTATCTGGAAAGTAATCGAGACATTTCGTAACTCTCGACAATGTCTCCTAATTTTTGTACCAGATATAACGTTTTGGCATAAAATATCTCCTTATATAGAAATAAAAATACGCATAATTTGTGTCGAAAACATTTACGTCATGTAGTAAATAATATATAAATTTGTAATAAGTAGAAACTGACTAAGTACATACGTATCAAAATCACTTCTAGCCCTGTGAAAATAAGTTAATCATAAATTAACTATACAGTGTGAATCTAACTTTAATCATCGTATACGCTACACATTTTTTCATCGAGCATATGCAGGTATGGTATGCATTGAATAAAGTTATACAAGGCGACGATGATAAAAAAGTAGGCAGGTTTCTTTCGAAGTAATACAAAAACGAAATTAAGTTTTAATGTCCAAAGCTTAGCAGATCAACCGCGTCACTAGCGACACTCACTAAGTACGCATGGTTCAAGAGGAGGGCGTTGGGCAGGCGTCCGGCTGCGTGAACACGTTGCCGTAGTTGACGATGAAGAAGAAGGCGAGCGAGCCGAGCGCGGAGCCGACCTGCGTGGCGGCGCCGCACGCGCGCATGCCCCCCGCGCCGCCGCGCCTCGCCCACCCGTACACCCACATGCGTGCGTACGAAACCAACCCCGACACCGCTACCCATGACAATACCTGTCGACGAAACGGACACGTATGAGCGATTGTCGACGCGTTTAAAATTTACCAAACTTATATTTAAGGAACGAAGTTCTTTTACGCGACTTGCAGTACAGTGAAATGGCAGAAATCGTTACATAACGAAAAAGCGTTATGCCTACTGTAAGCGAACTTTCCTCTCTTTCTATTTTATACGGTTGATGTGTGAACAAAAGTGAAATTAGTTAAAAAATGATAATAGATGGCGTTATATGTATCGATTTGTTTTCATACTCATGTAAAATTTGAAATACGAATGCGATAAGCATATATTCAAACTTTTATAAAGAACATAACATAAGAGAAAAAGAAGTCATTAATAAATGTATAATGTTTGAGAAGTTGTATTAAATTCAATAATATCAGCAATAATAACTTCTACGTATATATCGTATAAGATGGCGCTCCAAGCAATAAGAAAGATCGTTTTTTTTTATTTGGCATTTTGAGGTTTTGCAGAAATTCAATAAAAACTATTTACCAATAAATTAAAAAAAGTTCCGAAATGTAACAAAATATTTTTTATGTGTAACTAGCAAAGAAAGATAATCAATAAAAATGTACATTTTAAAAAACGTTTTGTGTTGAAAAATATCGCAAAGAACTTCGTTCCTGACGGGGGTCCCCCGACCGCACGACATTTTTTTCTTTTGTCCTTTGAACAAGAATAACAATAAATTAAATGGCAACTGCTAAAGTATTCTCATTATCAGATCAGTAACAGCCTGTTAATGTCCCACAGCTGGGCTAAGGCCTCCTCTCCCTTTTGAGGAGAAGGTTTGGAGCTTCTTCCACCACGCTGCTCCAATGCGGGTTGGTAGAATACACATGTGGCAAAATTTAAATGAAACACATGTAGGTTTCCTCACGATGTTTTCCTGCACCGTCAAGCACGACATGAATTATAAACATAAATTAAGCTAATGAAAATTCAGTGGTTTTTTTTTATAGAATAGGAAGGTGGACGAGCATATGGGCCACCTGATGGTAAGTGGTCACCAAACGCCCTTAGACATTGGCATTGTAAGAAATGTCAACCATCGCTTACAGCCAATGCGCCACCAACCTTGGGAACTAAGATTTTATGTCCCTTGTGCCTGTAATTACACTGGCTCGCTCACCCTTCAAACCGGAACACAACAATATTAAGTATTGCTGTTTTGCGGTAGAATATCTGATGAGTGGGTGGTACCTACCCAGACGAGCTTGCACAAAGCCCTACCACCAGTAAAAATACTATACTAAGTTTATTTACATATGCTTCATTTGTGTTTACGAATATAATTCACGTAGGACTCCGTAGTGAAATGGTAAAAAAAATATATTTGCATTGGACAGGCTTAAATGATTTTTATTTAAATAAATTTAAAAAAATACTTACCACTAATACACGACCAATAGTATCTGAATACAATGGCGGCGTCGGACTGAGAGCTGCCGTGGCAAAAATATAGCCAAGCGGCACCAACACAAAGGTCAGCATAGCGGCCAAGACGCGCGTCGTTACCGGCCGGAGCCACACTCCCGCCAGGCACGCCGCCGGGTTAGCCATGGCACCCAATGTCACCGCCAAGTGGTAAATGTTCGTGCCGTACGGCATGCACGAGTACGTCTGCACTGAAGGTAGCGCGCCATTCATAAGCGCATTCAAGAAAGCCATTAGCACTAACACGGAAACCCACTTCAGCTGAAAGATCGATTCGTGCTCCGTTGTCGCTTCCTCTTCTTTCGCCGCTTCCTCTTCCTTCACTCGCTCTGACAGGAACGCGGAGCAGTTGTCGACGAATGCGAAGCTTACTAAGCTCAGAGCCGACAAGCAACCGAGCAATATCAGGAACACTGTCGAGTTAAACCTCGCCGGTGGGTATATGGCCGTGACCGTCGAGTTATCCGGCGAGAAAACGCATTCCGGTTCACCACCGATACCTTGAATCAACGCGAGTATACTCGGTATAAAGCCACTTAAGCCCTCGCCCACTAAGTACGTAGCGAGGTACACGTCACGGAAATGTCTTAAGTACGGATAGAACAACACTGAACTTGTGCAGCCAACTAATGCTGCAAAGAACGTTAGCGCCAAAAACGAAAAAGAACGTTCTGTCCCACCGATTACTGCAGTCTCTGTGTATAAGAAAGAGTTAAGGTAGAGTGCCACTGTACCGATCACAAGCAATATATAAATGTAGGGAGAATCGGGTGCTCGCGGAAAAAATCTTCTTAAGATAGCGTAAGCGATTAGACCGACGTTTGCGAGTTGAATGGCGACCGTCATCGACGATGGCAGAGCCCATCCTTCGGGCAGTCGCTCGACGAGCAGAGGCAGTTGCACGTAAAGACCATTGACGCCGAGCCAGGTGCCGAGGCCCCAACAGGCCATCAACACATCGAGGAGGATGCGCCGTTGTGCTCCCCACATTGTTATATTTCCGTTGGCTCTATCTCCAAGACACGGGGACCTCTCCTTCTCCTCGTTCAACCTAAAAATAAAATAAATAATTTACGTTACTCCGCATTCAATAACCAAAAAAAAACGTCGTGTATAAAGTTAAAATAACTACAAGACACATCTAGTGTAGTGCAATGGCAAATGCGCTCGCGCTGTATTTTAAATGTCGTTTTTGTATGTTACAAGCAGAGTTATCTTTTCGTAATCTATCAATTCTGATAGCGCTTATATTGCTGGGCAGTACTCGTATTGTTCCAAATGACACAGCGGCTCACGTACACATACGTCACTCTCAATTCACTTGTAACACAAAATTAATATATAAGATTAAAATATCATTAAATGATAGATTGCTATCGGTTACGACGAGCGCCGGTGAAGCCGTTTGCAATTCGGTGTTCAAGAATAATGTTGTATTTTATATGCTAATGTAAAGAATATATGTGAATTTTCATTAGTTAAGCATTATAATTGTCTCATATTTTTGGATACATTTGTTCCACTACAAAATATTATTTTTAATTATATTGTGATTTTTACTTTATTATTTTCGTTCATTTTTTGGTTAAGAAAAAGAGTGATACTTGTGCAAAATACCTACAAGTAAGTACCATCTACATTGTGTCAATTGTTTGGTGTAAAAAATTATTGGTGAACTTTAAAAAAAATCATTATTGCTCTCGTGTATTGGCGCAGCATAAAATTATGTTTGCTTTTATTATTATTAATATTTTATAAATGACTTTCTTATGTAGACCAAATAACCATAGACTATTTATAAGGTTTTTCCCCTTATATTCCGTAAACCGATGACAAAAACTAATCCTTAAAAATACCGTTATTTTGCTTTACTTCACGTCATCAACTGTTTGAAACACAAAACTCTTATCTCGCACTCGAAACATTATCGCGCTAACTATTTTCAGTGGGATTTAAAGACATGTATTTTGTAAATATTATGATAAACTCGACTAACTTTTAACTCATTTATTTACGGATAAAATATGACAATAGCTTACATTTTTGTGGTAATTTACTCTTTCTCTAACTGGTCTCATTTAAGTAATTAACTGACCTTTTGTGTAAAGTCTTCAGTTTTGAATTTTAATTCGTAAACTTTTTTTTAAACTTAATTTTTTAGTTAGGTTTAGTTATAACCGCAATCGCCTCTCGTCTCTCTCGAATATTTGGTATGCATTGGACTTAGTAACTATAAACCATAAAATACATCAAAATATACTTTATTCAAGTCAGCTTTGTACAATCTCTTTTGGATCGTCATTTGATTTTTAACAATGTATTGTTAGGCAACTATTATTTTTATTATATTTTTCCGGGAAACCCGTTACACAGGTTTAACTTAATATAGGCTCCTGTCTCTCTTCCTATTTAATATTATGATTTGTACAATTATAATGTAACACGTGTTTTTGAGGGAGAAAATAAATAAATATTATTATTATTATAACAAAATGTTTAAATTTATTAATAGGCCAAGTTAAAAATATCTGGAATTTTATTATAAAAACGAATATCTTGCTGAAGGAAGAATTTAATGAACTAGCGGAGTCGAAAATTTGGAGTTTAAGCGTATCCTTACTTCTCGTGTTTATACAGTTATTATCACTTAGTTATTGTGAGTATACATAATATTATTGTTTATTAAACATCGACTACCAATTGGCAACGGCAAATAATGTACGCTACGCTAATAAACGCCTATGTGAAATCAATAAAAATAATAAACGTACCTATGGTTTAATTCCGTAGAAAACCTTAAATGTTACCATCAAATAAATAACTTTAATAAAATAAATATCGAGTGTTATTGTTTCATGGCTATCGTAAAACGAAACGTTTCAAGAGGATTGGATGAGACGGAAGGAACTATCCAATCTTGATTAAAAATCGATCGCACTTATTCATGATTCAAGAACGAGAGCAATATATGTTATGCTCTTATTTAATCGGAGTTAGCGATCTTTGATTCGTTATCTTAAATAGGTTATTGAAAATGGCCATGTAATACCGAATAAAGTTTAAAATCCGATAATTTATTTAATATGGTATTTAGTTCAACGAAACGTTCAGCATTCCTGCGTTGATTGATTTATTACAGACTTAGAATTTCATTTTTAAAATGAGTCCTTGTTAGGTATAGATTGCTAGTATCTACTCAAAATTCGTTAACGGTAAACCAAGTCGCAAATTTTACGGAAATTATACTTTATATATAAATAAGGAAAAAAAGATAGTATATCATGCACCGATAACAAGACTCCCACTGTCTTAATTTATATATGATCTGACTTGCCTCCTTTTTTGCAATAAAAGTTATCATTTTAATTGGGAATAAAAGTATGAACAGCCATCATGTTGTGAGTCGCTATATATAAGCAAATAAGTACAGAGCAGACTTGTTTCAACTGAAATCGTAAAAAATAATCAACTTTTTTATCTTTCCTTCAAAAAGTCATAAAATATTATTATTTATATCGCAAGCCGAGATGGCCTAGTGGTTAGAACGCGTGAATCTTAACCGATGATCGTGGGTTCAAACCCGGGCAAGCATCACTGAATTTTCATGTACTTAATTTGTGTTTATAATTCACTCGTGCTTGACGGTGAAGGAAAACATCGTGAGGAAACCTGCATGTGTCTAATTTCATTGAAATTCTGCCACATGTGTATTCTACCAACCGCATTGGAGTAGCGTGGTGGAATAAGCTCCAAGCCTTCTCCTCAAAAAGGGACAGGAGGCCTTAGCCCAGCAGTGAGACATTAACAGGCTGTTACTGTACTTTTACTGTATATCGTCAAGATTGTCATAAATTAAATTAACATAAACGAGTTTATTTAATATTTGAAATTTATAGCACATTATGTAAAGAAGAGATGATATTAGATATATGTTTAGAGTTAAACACGCTAACATAAACAAATATAGAATTTACTAGACTTATCTTGAGGACTAAAACAATTCTAATAAATTAAGCCCTAATATGTACCTTAACTTATCTGTATTTACATCAAATAATCCATAGATTTAGCATTTTTAGCATTTGTCCACACCGACTTAATTATGCTTCATAAATTTTCTAAGCCGTCAATTTTACTTTTAACGTGCACATTGTTAAAGATTTTAGCCTCTAGTACTTGTATTAGACGTACAAACTTGTTGGTGTGTGTACCAAGTTTTTTAACGGGGTCCTTTGTACCAAGTACCAACTTTCTGACATTGTTTTTTTTTTAAATATAGTTTTTAAGAACAAAATTATAGGTAGGTAGAATATTTTTACGCTTTTGTATGACTATAAACTGTTTATTTCAAATACTAACTTTTAGAGAGACTGTATCAACGTTAACGGGCGACTATCTAACATCATTGGTCTCACTTCTTCACTTTTCTAATTTGACATTTATTTCTACATAGTAGAATAACATTGGCCGAGAGCTTGATCAATCTACGGTATTCATAATGAATTTGTGAAATAACCGTGTTTTGAATGTCCGCGAATTGTTATAAAAATGATGGAAGTAAAATTAAAGTGTGCATAAGTAGCTTTGCATTATAAATGAAGTATATAGTCAATAACTGTTTGTTTCATTATACAGTTATTAACAATTCGCATGTAATACGTACCTAAATCAACGGCTTGTTTATCACTAATACTTCTTCGAATGGAATAAACTATACACAGTAATTGCTTACTAACTTTCTGAACGTATGTTTGTATAACAACGCTTTGCTGTACATTTTACCGCGAGATTACAGCATGAAATTAAGCATATAATTAATGAACCGGCTAACAAATAATAATCAGAATAATTTTCAGAAATTCCACCCAATTTCTTTGGTAATGGTATTAAAAGCGAAATATACTATCAATTAAATAATTTAGAATATGTTTAAATAATAATAGTAGTATTTTTTATATATGATATAGGGAATATTAAATAATATTATTTACATTATTGTACGCTTAAGTCACATAATAAGGATAATCGTGCGGTACTGCAAAATACGATTTTTTTAAATAATGTATAGCAATCAATGGAACCTTTTAATTGCTTACTCCTACTAATTTTATACCCGAAAAAAGTATTTTTGATATCGATAAACAAAATATTAGCTTCCGCCTACGGCTTTACCCTCGTCTATCATGTGTTATATGCCTTTGTGCAAAGCCAGGGTACAAGCAATTCCCATTCCAAATTTCAACTAATCGATTAAGTAACAAACTTTCTCCAAACTAACATTTCTAATATTAGTAGGATACTTAGTAAGTCTATACATAAGAATGTTATTTTAATATTTTAGGTACTAAAACCTTTCCATAGATATTTACGTAATATAAAGATCCAATAATCAGTGAAAGAATCATAAAATTCGGTTGCGTAGGTTAATAAAAACGTATACTTGAATACGAAATATTCCTGTAACTTACAAGCATTTGTTATCAATAAAAACAAAAATTTAATGTTAGTTGCACAAAACCGAGTAAAACAAAAGAAAAAATGCAAACCTTCGTAATAAGAAAATGGCATCTTAGTTCCACGTATAGCGGTCCTTTAGAGTCTTAATAATATAAATAATGTTGAAACCCGATTTGTCCATAAATTGAAAAGAAAAAGGTATTAACTCACACAACACTTTTGTATTAGTATCTGTTAAGAAATATACTACATAATTTATTACGATTGCCATAAGAGATTTCAATGTCACCAACATGAAAACAATTGATTTAAATGAAGACTTCCAACTGAACGTATTATAGTTAATTTATGATATACTAAAAACTAAAAGATTTATAAAGATAAATGATCAAATAGTTATATATAATAATCAAATAGATTTGATATTGATGAGCGAATACTTTACATTATTGATTGCACGAGAAAATCACAAAAATGAGGGCGGACGCGTGCGTGCTGTCTGCTTGTTGCAGTTTAAATGGCAATGGCAATAGTAGTCTGGGTGGCAAGCGATAGTGCAGGATGCATACCTGTCGACCACGAGCGACATGGTGCGTTGCAACGCGATGAGCACGCCAGCGCCCCCGTCGCCTCCGTCTCCGCCTCGCTTCTCCATCGACATCGCTACAAGTACTAGCTAAGCTACCACGCGCAAACACATAACACTCATTCAAATTATATATATAGCAAGGCAATAGCAAACATTTTAATATGATTCGGAATACAAGATATACTATATACTTTAAAACACATGAGTCTTTGACAAGGAAAGTTTAAGCTGAACTAAAATTATAAAAAAATTTACTAAGGAAATAAATATCTGATATGATTTAAATCTAATCACAGATAATCTTGATCTGCAACATTGTCAATCAATAATACACAAGTGAATTTTTTTAAATTCTTGCATAAAACTTAGTATTTAATTTTTTTTTTGTGGTTTTTTTTTTATAGAATAGGAAGGCGGACGAGCATATGGGCCACCTGATGTTAAGTAGTCACCAAACGCCATTACACTGGCTCACTCACCCTTCAAACCGGAACACAACAATACCAAGTATTGCTGTTTTGCGGTAGAATATCTGATGAGTGGGTGGTACGCACCCAGACGAGCTTGCACAAAGCTCTACCACCAGTAAAGTCGAGTTCATTTCACACTATAAAGAAAGTAATAAAGAAGTTTTTACTAACAGTTTGCCACATCTGCACTAATACATCTGTGCAACCAGAATCCATCTAAAATGTAGAAAAAGAAAAATTGATAACAAGCACTTATCATTATTTGTTCATGGTTAATATTTGAGCCAAATTTTCTAAGTAGCTTTAGATAACTGTGTTTAACAGCCTACTGTACTCAATCAACAATTAAAATAGAGCAGTTTGGTAATTGAACAAGGTAAAGCCTTATTCAAAACATAAACACTGAACAAATAAAACATTTAATAGACATATTTAGATTATCTTACATTGTTAATCAGGATTGGTATATACCAATAACAGCTACCTAATTTTAAGCAAAACCTTTAAGAATTATTCAATTTGAGAGAAAAATTAATTTAAGGCAGGCTTCCAATATATTCTGATATCTAGTAATAATTAAAACTGTACTTAAAATAGTGACATAGTTGCATATTTAGTTTTGTAGAATTTAAATTACAAATGGTATCATTGGAGTCAGATAAGATTGTTTACAAAATTTGTATCCGCAATTAATGCTGGAAAAGAAACTATTCATACTATATTTATTTAATAATAAACAATGTTAGTAATTTAATGAATGAAAATTATATAGTAAAGAATAAATTAGGGTATATACACTACTCATTCCAAAAGCAAGTCATGCAACTACAATACAACTACTATATTGATTAGTTTAAATGTAAAATAAAAACATATATCTACCCGCAGTGCAGTGCTGTGATGAATTTTAGTGTCGACATAGACAAGAGCTACTTTAGCATCTGGAATTTATAAGAATAGCTATTGTAGCATTCTGCTGACCACGCAGATATACTATAACTTATGACTTTTGCAATGAATTGTGCAATGGCGAAACTTATCATCGAGCATGATATACAAGCGTGAATTATTTTAAATAATACATTTCGACTCACCTTGTTAAGCTGCACATGATTATATGAGTGATTTATTTTTTGGAAATCAGCTTATAAGCTTCTTATAAGTTTATATTACACTTCGATCATAGGCATTGTGTAAGCCTGTTAATATTATCCTTAAATAATATATATTTATGAGATTTTCGTTATTTATCAACATAATACAATATAAGTTTTACATTAAGTAACAGGGTCAAAGGCTCAAGAATAGGAAAATAATTTATTTTACATCATTTTTACTCATTACTCAAGACCAACTGACAGTATATGGCAAAGACAGCTGTGCATTGACAATTGAAATTGACACTTGACTGATGAAAGTGACACTGACAAGCTCAGAAGAGTCACATAAAATACGATAAAATTGCAATATAAATAAAAACATTAATATAAAAAAAAACATTATATTATTTTCTTATTGTATAAAAAACTTTATGTCTCATCTCTGCCGAATATTATTTCAGTTTACTTTCCCCAATTCAACTTTACACGGAATAAATTAATATTTTCACCATTTTACCTACCACGTCTTTTTTTAAATAATAAGATACTTACCTGTTATATAAGAAACATTATAAATACAATGGTTCCCAAAACAAAGCGGTACCAGTACCGAGAAACTGAGGCACCACGTAATTTATATCATATTCATCGTGTAATAACTATAACTATAGTTTAATATATATATGACTGCCTCGTTGGTCTAGTGGCTAGATATAAGGTTAACCCGGACGTCCTGGGTTCAATTCCCAGGTCGGACCAATAAAGTTATTGGGTTTTTCTGTCCAGGTTTTGTAAGTTGGAAGTGTATGTCCCGTGCCTCGGAAAACACGTAAAGCGGATGATCCTGCGCCTGAACTCTTTCTGGTCTTGTCGGATTGCCATCGGATTATGAGAGCTAAGAAATAGAGAGCGCACCTGTGTTTGCACACACACTTGTGCATTATAATAATATGTCCTGCGCAGTTGGCTAATCTCTCTTGAGATTGGCCGCCGTGGACGAAATCGGCCAGGAGGACCTTAATATATATATAATATAACTGAAAACACTAGACCAAAATTTGTAAAGTAAATTAATTTGTAAATGTAATTTTTATATATAGAAAATAAAATTAAAATGTTAATTATTTTAAAGACAATGAACAATGTTTTGTGATTTAAAATTTAACTCAAGTTTACATTATGGAAATCTGCAAATACTTTACCTTTTCCTGAATCATATAGGTATTATACTTACGCAAACTCAAACATTTGATATTTCAATGTGTTGTACTTTTATTCTATTTAAAAACACATCTATAACTTACTACTGAACCTTTAAATAATTATTACGCCTTCACAATCATCACTTATGTGTATTTTGAAACCACATTTATTTTATTCTTGTTTTATTTATATTTTAACAATTTTACAAAACATATTATTTTACAACTAGTTTTGCTTTGATCCGAATTACGTTAACGATAGCTGGAGGACTCAAAACAAAGTTTTTACTAAGAAAAATTAAAATATAAAATTAATTATATGAGACAACAGTGATCGATATTAGAAACCGCTATTGAATGAATATATTTTTTAATATAAATCAAAAAGATAAATTATTACAATGCTGAAGCTGTTTTAATTCGGGGTACAAGTGTATACCTAGCGGCAATGTCGGCGCGACGTCAGCGATTCTCCTTGAGGCTTCGTAGCTGCATGCGTAAGATGCCATGTATGCAATAATGAATAGCTGCTAACGTAAGCTATCTTTATCCTTATTGGTAATAAAAACACTTCCATGCGAAAGCAATGCAATAAATTTAGGCTGCAATATAAAAAATATTTTTCGCGCCAATTGAAAAGGTATTTTATTATAGGCCATGTTAATTTTAAAGCGCATATGTAAGCAGAATAAGTCAAACATTGGTTTTAAAAAGAATACACTTTTGGCGGGAGGCAGCGCAAAATACGGTCAGGCGTATCACTGATATAATTTTTGTAATAATAATTTATAAACCACATTTTAATAAAAGTGTTAAGTCAATATTAGTTATTCAAGTTCTTATATTTTTCCAATAAATGTAATAAAATTCATTTTCTTTTGTTTATACTATATTATTTTAATTTAAGATAAATTATAACTATCGCTATAAAATTCATTGGAACGTCACACATGGCACAGATAATAAATATTTTATTTTTATAGAAAGATACTTAGCATTATGCTCAGTATACATTTTACTGAGACACGAAATACCGTCAATAAAGAAAATATTATAACCTATCAAGAGAAGCCTGCAACAGAAAAAAGGTAATCAAATGGGTATTGCTCGTACCTATGTCTAACACATTATGATACTATACTTGATATTATAACATGAAATAGTATCTTTAAAATGTGGTATTTTGTTACCACGTATCAAGTATAAAAAACTAACTTCCATAGTTACTAGTTTGTAGTACTTTATTAGTTTTGGTATTCAAGCTTGCTTCATCAAAATTGGTTAAGTGACACTCGGGCAGACAGAGTTGCAGTCTTAATGATTAACTTATATGTTTTATCCAATTTGATAAAAAGTTTTTATGAAACATATTAATTATTTTTATGACAACGACAATAAAGATTAATTATACAAAAAAATAGTTAATCTGTACAAAGTTTTAAGGGAATTCCAGCTATTTTATTAGAATAAAACTCAAATTGGTTCGACAGTTATTTTAATTTAAAATTTCAAAAAGCAAATACAATAATCTCCGCATGACTCGTCTCATAAAGCTTTACACATAAAGTAGGTGTATCTTTATTAAATACAATAATAATAAATATAACAAACAGTGAGTGAAACTCCGGCGCTAAAAGAACTGCGTGTTGGCTGTAGGTGTGCCCTCTCGCTCGCACACTCTACTTGTCCTTCTCGCTCTCCACCTTCCTGCCCAGAGGCACGGCCGCCCGCACCCTGACACGAGACACACGACATTAAAAACTTGAAAAATATATAAACAAATAAACAGTACAAGATTATGTTAATATCTAATAATAATGCTAATCTTATATTCTCACGAAGTCATCTTTTAAGAACGGAAAGAGTAAACGGAAAGAGGGGAAAAGAGTATGTAAGTAAGTAACAGCCTGTAAATGTCCCACTGCTGGGTTAAGGCCTCCTCTCCCTTTTTGAGGAGAAGGTTTATAGGCCGAGATGGCCCAGTGGTAAGAACGCGTGAATCTTAACCGATGAACGTGGGTTCAAACCCGGGCAAGCACTTCTGAATTTTCATGTGCTTAATTTCTGTTTATAATTCATCTCGTGCTTTTCGGTGAAGGAAAACATCGTGAGGAAACCTGCATGTGTCTAATTTAATCAAAATTCTGCCACATGTGTATTCCACCAACCCGCATTGGGGCAGCGTGGTGGAATAAGCTCCAAACCTTCTCCTCAAAAAGAGTATGACCTCAGTCAAATATCGCATTGGGAGACGGTTTTAAATATAATTGCAAAAGAGGGGAGTAAAACTAAAGATATATAAAAGTTTACAGTTTTATTATTATTAGAAAGGCAGACAAGACAATGAGCCGCGTTAAAAATTATATTTTTATCATCACTGCGCTGTCATACATGGAAACATAAATGTAATGTCCCTCGTGCCTGTGCCCTTAGACAGGGTCACTCACCTTTCGACAGAGAATTATCTACCGTAGGATATAATATTAAACGTTCCCTGGAATACGCTACGTACTTGGCGGAGATCTCGTTGATCTTGGCGCGCGCCAGCTCGAGGTTGGCGTCCACCTGCGGCTTGTTCATCTCATACGCCTTCGGCAACGTGAACAGCGCTATCCAACCTGCACAAGGACATGTGGACAGTTACGATGACATCATGTAAACAGCAATCCAGGGGTACCCTTTGGTACAACTACCGGGCTAAAATGTAAATCGAAATATTACATTAACGAAAATATAAACGGTCTTTTTATTTGACTTCGTCCGAATCAACCATAGAACGAGTTTTGCATGACAAATTGTAAAATGATATGTGCATTTTAATTTGAAAAACGTATTTGAAAAATACTAAACGAATAATATTATCGAGTTTAAATTGAAAGATTTATAAAAATACCACCTATCATAAATATTTGCAAAATTTAAAATCTATAAATACAATGTAATACGACGAAATATAAAGTCACCATCGGCTAACAGTCGTTATGATAGCGACATAATATATAATTTTGCCACACAACATGGCCACATCTGTTATTGCTTATATTCTCAATACGCTATCGATTACTTCGACACCGAAATTTGTGCCTCGTAACTAAACATGCCAGGTGATCGGATGTAGTTGAACATGTACGGCTTTAAACGGAAGTTCTCGGTCCAATATTTAAATGTCCGGTTTGTTCGTTTTTCGTAACTAAGTGCACATTGTAAGGCGATAATATGAATGCGTATATCAATGTTAAACTTATGTCTAGAATAAAAAAAAGTTTGTTCTGCTTTTCGCCCTATATAAGGTCGTCAGTATAAATAATGAAAATATTGACATTGAAATAATAATACAAATCTCAAATACAAAACAATACTCCTACTATTTTTATTAATAGATAGCTATTTTTATAGAATAGGTAGGCGGACGAGCATATGGGCCACCTGATGGTAAGTGGTCACCAAGGCCTATAGACATTGCATTGTAAGAAATGTTAACCATCGCTTACATCGCCAATGCGCCACCAACCTTGGGAACTAAAATATTAGGTCCCTTGTGCGTGTAATTACACTGGGTCACACGCCCTTTAAACAGGAACACAACAATACCAAGTACTGCTGTTTTGCGATAGAATATCTGTTGAATGGGTGGTGGTTACCCAGACGAGCTTGCACAAAGCTCTACCTATGTGATACCTTCACATATGTAGAGCTTTGTGCAAGCACGTCAACAAATCTATAAAACGTAAAATTATAATGTCTTTATATATCATGGTATGTTATATAAACAACATTGAAATCCCGCAAAGAATTACTATCACTGTTTAGTCGAGTGACAGAGGCACACAAGTTTATACTTATTATTAATGATAATATTAGGTACCTACGATGCAATCTCTTTTGAATAGCATCTCTTCAGCAGGACAAATATCATACTAATAGTAAACATCTCCAAGGTACGTATTAAATCGATATCTCACCGAGTATGATAAGCGTAATGCCATTGAAGCAAGCGCCCACATATGTGAGGCACCACAGAAGCACGCCGAACTTGAGCGAGTCCACCAAGTCCTCAACGAGGAACAATCTGTAAAGCGACAGTTACTTGTTTGTATCAACTCGAAATTTCGAACACATATATATTTGTAACCTTCATATATGCTTCTTTTTGTTTTTAATTTTAAATAGGTAGGTGGGCCTATTGGTACATGGGTACTGGTATATGGGTACTCATAGACATTGGCAGTTTAAGAAATATTAACTGTCAAAACATCGCCAATACGCCACCAACCTTGGGAACTTAAGGTTTTCCCTTTGCTTACACTGGCTTTTTTACCCTTCAAACCGGAAAACAACGATAAGTATAATTAGGTAAGTATTGCTGTTTGGTGGTAAAACATGTGATGAGTGGGTGGTCCAGACGGGATAACACTAAGCCCTACCACCCTGATGATACAACATTATTATATATTTAAACAGTATTGTACGCGAGGGTAGTAAACATGAGGTGTAACGCTACGCGAGCGGCGCCCGTACCTGCGCAGCTCCGCGAGCGCGGCGTTGAGGTGCGCGGTGGCGGCGGCGGCCAGCGACTGCGCGCGCTCCGCCGGCACGCTGATGTCTTTCTCGAGCAGCCATCTGGAAATATGCAGTAGATTCTTCATAATGTGTGCTCTTATATACCACTGCCTCGTTCTGACGCCTTGATTATATCGCGTTTATAAATTAAGACCTAGTCACATTCAACTAAACTAAATTATCATAATTAAAGACGGCTTTTACAAGCACTTTTTATATGGAATCGTGATCTTCAATATATGATATAACCTGCATGAAAATAAACGAATACCGTCATCTATATAGTAATTGTATAGTTTTCATCTAAATAAATGCATGTTATTACTTATAAAGTCGGCGTACGAGTATCGAGTATCTTATTTTAAGTGAAACAATCCAACTTTAAAGTTACGTATCGCATTATACTTATAAAACTATCAAAATAACCCAATATTAACAAAAAGGCCAGTTTTTTATACAAAGCGATATTGTATAATATTTGAAGATATTTTTAAGCTAATTTCTCCAATACTGTGCAAATTATTTGATTATAATTATAAGCATTCATTTGGTTTTCAATACAAACACATTTAGGCGTGACCCGCTCTGATGGGAAAGATAATTGGTTAGGTTACTCAGAAAAAATATTAATATTAAAGAAAGCGACCTAGAGAGAGATAGAGAGAGTATTTTGAACTGAATGTGCAGCAATAAATCAGATGACGTTAGACAGAAGGACTTATTTGTATGCAAAATAAGTGAGGTGATTCAAATTTATTATTTTTAAATCATAGTTCGATAATCGTACAATCGTAGTCCGCTAAGTAAAATAAATTTAACGAGTGGATCCGAGCTTTTAACTACATACTGATTAAACACAGGTGTTTGCTCCATCACTTTGTACACAAGACCGAACTATTCCAAGGTATTAGGCATTATGTAACAAAGTATAATCGACATTACAGTTGGATTTATCGTTAATCCACTTACAACAAACTTACATTTTCTAGATAAAAATAAATATATATTAGCTCTAGCTATATTAATCTTTTGATTAAAACTTATTTTTAGTTTAATGTGACGAGTATTCAGTTATAAATTTAATATCACACGAGAATTAACATACCAGAGTTCGAACCGGTTTCCATATTTTCGCGTTCGTTTATAACGTTCGATGCTATTTATATACTCACTTAAAGGGATGTCCTTCGTTAGTCTTTTGCACGGCTTGCAGGACGTTCTTGTAGATGCGGAAGGCGACAGCGGCTGATAGTGCCAGCAGCGAGCTGTAGGCCAGCACGGAGACGACGGAGCAGCAAGCGAGGGCCACGAGAAGCGCCAGGCCAGCGCCCAGCGCCGCGCCCGACCGTGCCGCCGACCGCCAGTAGATCAGAGACTCCACTGGAAACGCGATAAGTAACCATCTCTTAGAAATTTACTTCAAAATCTTACATAAAAATTACTAGTCCTCTTTATTTAAAAACGTTTTGTTTCGTAAGAAGTTCGATATCGAAACCGCATCACATACAGAAGTCTTTGTCAGTCTTTGTCGACTGTCAGTTATTGTTGATTAAGGTCGATTGTTTGCAATCAATGAATTAAGATAAAATAAAGTCAGTTCTATATTCAAATTAAATTAAAAAATATATATTAGAATGCGTATTTGACGATTGCGGTACAATATTTGAAAATGAATTATGAATGAAAGCGAATAATACAAGTCAAATTTCTATTTAAATCACTTATTACTTTCATACCAGGCGACAATAGAATGTTCTTTGGAGATAACTATTAGAGCGGAACGTATGCTTGTCTTTCGAACTCTGGTTACCCCCACGCATGCCGTATTCATGACAAGAGAATTAGTTATAAAGTAAATATATATAGCGATGTTTTAAAAAAAAACATGTATCCAAAGTCAAATACATTTTTTAAATTCAAAAACGGAATGTGTTCAATTTTTTTTATCAGTAAACAATGACAGCCGAAGCAAAAAAAGAAAAATAATAACTAGATTATAAAATGCGATACAACACTACGATTACAAAAATATAATACTCAACATTATGATAGCTCACGAAAGTATTTAAAAGTATAAAAAAAATATAAAAAGCCACCATACGACACCATAATACAAGGCTTATATTACCTTAGTTTCACTGATCGTGAGATAGAATAATAGAATGAAAAATTAAGTTGACTTCCATATATATAAAAATATATTTTCACATTCACCGTCCGAACCTGTTTCGGAATAAGATATATTGTTTACTTATACCACTAATTTGTCACCCGACCGTTAGTCGACATGAGCGAGTTAAATTTCTTTCAAGAAATGCGTATTTAACTTTGAACCTGAATGAAAGTATCGAAATAAATAACAACAAGAATTACCTAAAAAAACTACTGTATACGATAAGTAAATCCGAAACTTTTAAAATGCCATTACATTAAAACAATATGTTGTGTTGTCCACGTTAACAGGCTGAGGCTTCGCAAGTTCCACGTTCACAACCCGTTCGATCACACACTACTGCACCCAGTGCCATCCAACAGGATTCCAACACTATTCTCATTTATAATTTGAAGCCTTATTAATAGAACGATAAGGGTGTACCTGGTCCACGGGGCGGGAGGTCAGCGTACTGCGCGGCGTGACGGGACGACTGCCTAGGACGCGCCATTGCGGCAGAGTGGACGAGCGCTGAGGTTCCGCGGCGCACATGGCACCGGCCGCCGTGCCACGCCGCTACCTTTCTACACACGTCACCTACTCGCTGTGCGGCCCATGCCGTCGTGCTCTACACGGACAGACTCTCCATCTCTATCTTAGTCGCACGATAAAGAAAGAGCGGTGATGGTATCGATCATATCAACATCGTAAATACAAACGCATACGCTTACCGAATACTTAATTAAAATTGTGACTGCGTTTGAAATTAAGTCGACGAGAAATGAAATATTTTAAAACGATGACGAGAAAAGTTGAAATAAAAATTGATATAAGAGCAAGCATAAGTCAACATCGTCGCTACTTTATCATTTTGCGGGTATTATCTAAGGTCAGCGAAGAAATATAACGATAATATCGATAACTGAATTTCTCTCGATCAATTTGGTCGGAACGAAACATCGACAATTTCAAATTAAGCGATGGTTATAAATATTACAATGACTTGATCGAAAATCTCTATGAGTCAGAGCCATGATGTCTGACTTCCATAACAGCCACAAGGTCAACGACTTCTCCCGACAAAATGAAATGAGATAACGTCCAACTATAAAATAATATAAAATTAGTCTAGTCCGCTAAAATAATTAAATCATTATTTACTCAAAAATTACAGACATTTACATTTTAGGATGAAAGATAAAAACATTCAATAAACGTAAAACTATGTTTTAGATAAAGTTTTTTTTTTATTATAGATAATATATGTATATATTGAATTGCTGATATATTGAAATTCCGTAGACAGGTATAAATGGATAACATATTTATTATTAATGTATCGTGATGTATGTAGGGCTGTCAGATGTTCGGGATTCATCTGGATTCTCCCAACATTTTACATGATCTACCGACTCCCAACAAAGCCGTCCCGACGAATAGCTCCTCGGAAATTTCTACACGAAATAATAATTTAAAATAAATTGTAAATTGTTTGAATTTATAATCCTTTTTTAAACTAAAAGTCCAAATTTACGGACTTAGTATTTAAAAAAATACATGAGGCAACCTAAAACTTAAGTGTAATTAAATGCGTTATTTCTCAATAATGTTGTAGCCTATTCATTTCATAAATAAAGTTTTTTAAACTTATAATAGAATAGATATTTATTTCTTTTGATAATAAAGCCAAAATCCCGACATTTTGTCCAGTTTTGTTTTGGCAGCCTAAATACTTTTTTATAAAATTATCTCCAAAAATTAACTTCAACATTAACATTCTTCTATGTTTGTCATGCAATCTAAAGACTAACTGTTAATTAAATTCACTTGAAAATTATGTATTGGAGAGGCTTTATTTGTTTTATAATAAATATAACTTATTACATAAGATTTTTTTATTTCATGTAGTATTTTCGAGCCACGTACTTTAGAAAGTTACTTAATTGTACACCGATATATAATTTATATAATTTACTGGTGGTAGGGCTTTGTGCAAGCCCGTCTGGGTAGGTACCACCCACTCATCAGATATTCTACCGCAAAACAGCAATACTTGATATTGTTGTGTTCCGGTTTGAAGGGTGAGTGAGCCAGTGTAATTACAGGCACAAGGGACATAAAATCTTAGTTCCCAAGGTTGGTGGCGCATTGGCTATAAGCGATGGTTGACATTTCTTACAATGCCAATGTCTAAGGGCGTTTGGTGACCACTTACCATCAGGTGGCCCATATGCTCGTCCTACTTCCTATTCTATAAAAAAAAAAAAAAAATTTGTCCGATCAAGTCAATTCCCTTTGTACGAGAAGATATTGTATTTACAGGCCAGGCAACTCATCGGACTCTTTTCTAAGTGGTTCTACGTCAAAAAAGTTCATACACCATTTAAAGGATTATAAAATATCCTATTAAAAAGGTTTTGTATATTTTGTCTCAGTTACACAAGAATAATGCCCAAAGGAAATATATCGTGGTTTTTAATTGAAAACAATTAAGAAATAAATAGTCTTCCCTGAAATGTGAATTTTATAAAATAGAGAAATAAAAATGTTTTAAATCACATTATTATCTTTTGTTTTGTTCTCAAGTGAACACATGCGCCTTATGAATGAAGCGCTCCTTCGCTGCGCTTTGAAACTTGTTAACACAAGTTGTGCGTTGACCGTCGAAAGTTTCATGAACATAAACCAGTTCTGTTGTGAACTTGATCGTTACGTACGGAAATCGAAAGTAATCCTGGAAGTATTTTAAAATACCTACTGCACTCACGAGAAATGGCATTGTTATTAATGTTGGAGTCAGAGTGGCGTAGGTCAAGTGGCATTCTGCCAACTCGACGAAAATAATGTAAAACATACAGCGAGTACATAATGATATACATAAATCACAGATAAAATAAAATTATATAAAAAACGTTGTAATCAAAACTGCTGCGATTACTAAGTTAATATACATAAATACATTTTTTACTGTTTATATTAAAATAAATAATTTACTTTTAATTTGCGTGTACCTAGTTATAATCATCACCGAGAATAAAATTAAACAAAATGAAAAACGAAGAATACATTAATCGAGCACAAGTTGGCTTCATTCGGTTGTCGCAATCAATCACATGTGTGTGCATCGTTGCCAAAATAAACAGCTAGGCGTATTTTACGCAGACGACAATCATCTTCAAACGCCTCATCGAGTGGAACGGTCAAAGCCGCTGTATTTTATAGACAGGGTTAGGTAGAGTACAAACAAAGTAATACAGGATCGAAGTGAACATCGTGTGTACGTTAAATCTGATAACAGACAATTTACACAGAACTGTTAATGAAATGATATCGTGTGGAATAAACTTTATCTAAATTTTATTTAACTCGACGTGACCTTAATATTCCTTGCCCGTTCGTTCATATATGGTATATATTTAAGAAATTGCAATTATTTTAGTACATAATGTAATAAGACAAAACAATATTTATATTAATGACTGATAACCGTTTTGATATTATAAACAAACAGTTAAAAATAATGCATGATATACGGTGCATTATTTGTACAAGATACAATTATAAATTGTATTATTTTTAATAATAACACATTAATTAAAAAACTTACTCATTAATTTCAATGCAGATTATAAACAAATGTTGCTTCTAAAGAGATAGTTACGAAATGAATTCGGAATTTATACTCTAAGATATTAGAGGTAAATGCGTGACAGGTAAGTCATTTATTACATCATAATAATAATTTAATTGAAATTAACTACTATTCCAATGACCTCAAAACGTTTGATAATTGATAATGTTTATTAGTATATAATTAGTTTATCTTAATTTATTTAATGATCGAACCGTCTTGTAATTTGATAGGAACTGAGATGGTCTTTCGGTTGAACTGTGATGGCCGAGTGATGGTTCTTTACTGAAAACCGCAGGTTCAAATCTAGTAAGAATCACATATTTTAGATATTATTTTCGGGCTTTTTTTAAAAGATTGAAAAAACCGTGAGAAAACTTGTATATGAAGGTTACATAACGATACACGTGTATCGGATAAAAGTTCTAGGAGAACACATATAAGTATTCACTAACTGGCACTAAAACATTGTAATGGAATAAGCTGTCAGCCTTAAGAGGATGTTCTTTAAGAGGAGAAGATACCATTTACCCAGCTGCGAACTTTACCCAGAACGTCTAGTTAAAAAGATTAACTTTTTAACTAGACGTTCTGAGTAATTCTTAAATTTCTAATTAAATAAAATTAGATGTAATCTAAGTAACTAATATAGGGAAAATATTGGAAATATATAAATAAAAAAAAATCGCATAAATTTTTTATCGCGGAAGATAATACATATTCAAATTAAAAGTTAGCTATAAATATTATTTAACTATCACAACCAACCAGACGATTTGTATAAAGAAGCACTTGACATTATCTGTCTGTTGTTTGTCGAAACGAATAAGTAGAATATGTAAAAGTTTATAATTCAAGTTAATATTACATCAGCTACATTTCATTAAAATATCTTTAACCGTTAAAGACTCATTAATCTGCTTCTATCTCAGTTGTGAATAGTGTTGCATTGATCTAAACAGAAATGTTTAATTATAACGGCACGGCTTAAGAAATTTTAAACAAAAAATATATTCGTATGAATGCCAGCCGGAATAGGAAACTAACTGAAAGCTGATTCAAAAGGCCGTGTTCAGTAAGCGTGGTGTCAACAGCGGAATTGAACCGATCGATACATCTGGCGATGCAGTCGACAGCACAAAACCGCTTTACTGCGCTTAATGTATTAACTGCAAAGCATTTAATAATACTGAAGACTATTATACTATTGTTCTAGACTTAACAACAGCATTAGTTTTAAAATTCATTTGCATATTTCATTTAATTCTACATAATTCATACTCCCACTGTTTAATTGTTAAAAAATCTATTTTCATCTTAACGAAAAATTTTGAAACTTATCCACACATATGGATAAATACATATGTTGAATTAATCCGACACGTGTACGTTTCGATATCTTGCATCAACATTGAGCAAAAGATGAATTACAGACACAAATAAGTCACATGAAAACTGTTGAAACCGCGATCTACGGCGGAAATCCACGTATTCCAAACATTAAGGGTCCGTTCACACAGACCGGCTCGGAGAGCATCGGCCTGCTTTTTTCTTTTCACACAGACCGGGTCGTATACGCTTGGAATTGGCCGGAGCGGAGCCGCCAACTATTTCACATCGACCGGCTGGAAGAGATCTGAAAGCGGGTGCGAGCGAGAAAGAGCACGCAAGCGGAGCCGGTCGGCTCCTTTTATTACTTCACACGAAGCGCGTTCAGGCATTTTTAATGACAAAAAAGGTGCAAATGCAAAAATAAACTTTACTACAATCACTCAAAACACTGTTTCCAACGTGATAAAAATCTGCTCTCCTCTCCGAGCCGGTCTGTGTGAACGGACCCTAAGAATGATATTGACAAATTACAACTGATCGAGATAGAACGTGAAGTTTCTATATTAACATTATGGACAACAAAGAGAATAAACAACACAACAATTAATGTAATTTTCGCAAAAGAAAATGTCGTCAAGAAGATTTCAAAAGACCGAAATAGCAGTAGTCGAATTAAGCACTCTATAGTAGAAACTGACGGCGATGCGACGCGAACAGTCAAAATGTAAGCTGTAGGAACAGAAATACAATGGGAGGCGTGCGAGCGAGGTATAAATATCATTCAGTTAGCTTCCGAATGCCTAGTCTGCTCCGCCGGGACTCGCTGCTAGCTAGCTTCGACTAGTATTCGTATAACGTGACGATACCGTCCCGTTTCGAATGGAAATTTGTTAACTACGCGTCCCACTGACCTCGTCATGAAAAAAATCTATAATGTCCCGCTGTGACAGAACACGCCACACGTACGGATTCAGGCTCACAATTATTTCAAAAATAAAATTAAACCCGTCATGTTGTATACAAGCATATTTGCATTTCTGAACAAATTGGTTACCTAGAACAAAAATTATAGTTAAAAATATATACATAAAATACATATTTTCGTCATCCGGCACTCGGCATCGGCATTCTGATGGAAAAATATAGGTCAGTAATTTCCTAAATTCTTTATTACGACTCTAACTTCACTTTCTAAACAATATATCTTTTTAAAAACGACAAATGTCTGAATAAATAATTTAACACAATTATTACCACATTGGATTTAAAAACCAAATTTGTTTTTAGTATTTTAATAAATATGAATAGTTAATGATACAATTTTTTTGTCAAAGGTACATTTAAATTTTTTGCAAATTATATTTCATGGATATCTAGGTACTCCAATATCGACAATTCCTCTCCTGCCATCAATTAAATATCTACTGGTACTAATTTATACAGCATCTTTAAATAACATTTAAGCGGTTTATATAATGACCAATATGTAACGTTCTATAGTTTATTTACTGGTAGTTATTGATAAGTGTGTCCGTACAAAAGTCAGTAAGATATTAAATGTACACATACCTAATTTGTAACGTTATCAACTACTGCCAATTGTTATACAAATATGCTAGAAAGTATATAGCTGTGATATGTTTTCTATTTGTTCCAGAAAAGTGGACGAGCGACTCTGTTTAATAAAAGTAAGTCATCACCGCGTACCCTTCACCTTCTTAAGCTGACATAACCTTTACAAACGGAATATAGCTTTATGAAATAATATTGATGTTTGACAGTTGAAAAATTACGGGTGTGTAAAACCCACCCAGGTGGGGCTTATTACAAAGCCCCCCCACCGGGGTGATGATGATATTACTTTCTTTCCTAATAAAAGCGGCTACTTCTTATAAGGCGCTCGTCCTTCCTGTGAGTGGTCTATTGGGATGATAAGCAATACCTTGTGTTTTACGGAACTACACTTCCAGAGGATAGTTATATTAAGTAAAATAATTAAAATGGATCTGACGTATGAAAGAATATAACACATTATATTTTTTTATTTATTTACATTTATATACTTCGTCTTAAAACTATCAAAACGTAATAACATATTATAATATTATCTGTTTGCATAGTAATAATGACTAAGACAAATTGTACTTATTTAAAATTACGAACTTCCTCGTAAAATTGTCATCACAATGTCTGTACAGTGGCACTTCAGCATTGAAATATTATAGCATTCGATATCTATTTGATACTATTGAAAACATTTAACAAATATGATATAAAAATAAAGTATTAATAATAATTTTGTCTAGAATAATTAAAACTAAAGGCGATGATACACATCACATGTCTGTAAGACGGAGTCGCAGTTTGCATGCTAGTTAACGGCATGAGCAAGTAACTAGCACGCTGTGTATGCATTTGCTTCCTTGAATGTCTTTTACTTGCAAGAAGTATACACAAACTTGAGTAGTATGAGCCAGTCCCACGCTAAATAGAGTACAAATACATAATTTCATGTCGCTACTAGCAACGGAGTGTTTGGCTAAATTAATGAGGGAAAAAATAAGAGAAGAGGGAAGCTGTCGCGAACGTTTACACGTACCGATTCTGCAGCTCCCGCGTCTCATACCTCTTATTACATGCTAGTAAATTAAGTGTTTTGCAATCTCCTTGCTTGCTAGACACAGACATGCCAGTTAAAGTATACGTACGCGTCATGTGTAGTTCCGCCTCTATTCAATTTCTTATTTGCTATTGAAATCTTTATTTTTTGCCTTAAAAATGGCCGGTCATCTTGACATCAGAATGAGCGGCCATTTTTAAATAAATTGCTATTTTATTAATATAGATCAAAACAAAGGTATAAAAAGTACTAATAGGTAATTTAATACTCGTGATATTTTAACGCTGTTCTGCCACTTTATGCAGTCATTCTGACGCACACAAATTGTCTTTAGATAAAGATAATGTGGCAGTTTCGTTGTAATTATTTTCGTCATTAGTCGTTTAATAAATACACCAGTAGAAGTAATTAATTATATTATCTTTATAATATAATAAATATACGAGATCTTTATAAATTTAATTAAAACAAAATATCATATATTGTTAATTCGATGACAGTCGTTTAGTTCTGTTTTTTTATATAAGCGCGGGAAAACTATTTTTTTTAACTTTATTACCAAACAATACAACGTTCTGAAACCGATTATATTTTTATTAAAGCAAATACAATATTTTCTATATTTGTATTTATTAAATATATTAAATTAGTTTAAGATATAAATAAATATTTTATATGTTTTCGCTTGATTGACCGGTTTAGTGTCCTTTTTCGAGTATGCCAAGACAAATAAACATAAAATTGGTCGGTGGACGATTTGGTCTGCCCCGTTTTATCGACGTACCTACTTTGGAGACCAATATTCAATTATTTCGGACGCAGTGTTTAGGTTTTTATTATTCCAATGTCCGCAATCAGCTTAAATTTATTCGTATATGTTTTAATTTATCAATAATGAGGTCGATGTCATGATAGAATTTTGTTTTTTGTAGTTAATTTTTCCATTAATTTTATTAAATATTGGCATAAATATATCTTCCTGTGCTAAAGTTTAGAAATCAACTCTCAATATTTAACACAATGTCACAAATCAAGAATAATCACGCATAAGTACCTACCTAGATCAAAAGTCTACCAAGATAATTATGGAATTTTCTGTGACTACCAGCAGAGAGCGATTCTTGCAACAACTGGACATGTGTGTTGAACAAATTCGATTTGAGACGAAACGATTTCTGTCGCCTTTCGTACATATTTGGCCACGTGACATGTCAAATACTTATTTAATTTCTACACTTTTTCGATGTTTTCTACGGAAGAATTCGTCAATTGATTTGTAGCATGTCCACTGGCTTGATTATCGCCGATTATGCTAGACGATATCTGAATGTATGTTTACGTTTCAATAATTTAGCGAACGATGGCCGACAAGCGGGAAGTGGCCCATCTGCAACACACTTTAGGCCCGCTAAACGTTATCTATTTGAGAACTGTATACGATTATAGATCTTATAAATATGTGGATAAGATTTACAAGATTAAAAAAATTACAAAGGCAAAAATTGTAAGATAATTGAACATTACAATTATTTCAATTATGTACTGAAAAAACTATGAATATGTTTTTGCTTCACTTATAATCCTTTTAAATGTCAGGCAACCAAAAAATATATATAATTGAATTTGTGGTTACGGTTTGTTGGACACAATCACAATTTTATATCCGACGACCAATTACCTTTTTTAACTTATAAATTCCTAATAAGACCTTTTTAGGTTAATTGAAATAAATAATGTTTTTATTTACTTCTTGTGGCATCTATTGCATGTTTGCCCTTAACAGTGACCTTGACCTCATATTGAACCACTTGCTAAAGTTCTAAAGCGACAACACTTGCCCACTTAAAGACATGCTTAATTAAAATTATAATAGTACGATGGACAAGGTATATAATAACGGTATAGATAATGCAAATAGCCTTGCAGTGCAATCAGATGTAGCGAAAATGATTGCACTACGCGATGATTTGTTCTTTATACCCTACAGTCCATTTATAGGACGAACATCACAGGGTTATTAAGATAAAAGCCATTCATCGTATTGGTCAAAAGTTATGTAGAATATACGCCTCGAGATACAGTGTTTAAATATTTAAAGACAAAATTATATTTTTTGCTTTTGAAATATTTACTTTGCCTTAATTTTTGTACTGTCGAAGTACACAGTGAAAGTAAAAGCAAACAATAAATTAAGAGCAGGTACATCTTCATTCAATAATTTCAGGCGAGAATTTTAAAAATATATTATTGTACGTATATTATTAAAATTTTCCATTTTATATTTACATAAATAAGAAAGAAATTGAATCATTTTTATTTTGTATATTATTGTGATTCACTTTTTCAACCTTTGGTCATTGATTAATAAAGTCGATATTACATACGAATGCGTTATTTCGAAAAATAAATTTAAAATAATGTAACAATGGTACAATTTACTGGTGTTAGGGCTTTGTTCAAGCTCATTTGGGTACCACCAACACATCAGATAGTCTACCACAAAATAGCAATACTTGGTATTGTTGTGTTCCTGTTTGGAGGGTGAGTGACCCAGTGTAATTACAGGCACAAGGGACATAACATCTCAGTTCCTAAGGTTGTTGGCGCATTGGAGATGTAAGCGATGGTTAACATTTCTTACAATGCCAATGTCTATGGACGTTGGTGACCACTTACCATCAGGTGGTCCATATGATCCGCCTTCCTATTCTATAAAAAAAAGTCAAGATGATGTAAGTACTTCATTACAATGATGAGCATTGTAATGAAGTATTATATTTTATTACGTTTGTTATAATCTACTTTTATATAATTTTTTAAATCGTAATGGATTCATTAATAATTAGTGACTATCAGAGCCTTTTCTATCATATTTTTTTGTTTATGGTCACTAAAGTTTACCTTAGTAAATAGTTTATGATTGAACCTATTTATATATAATAACTAGTTTTACCCACATATAGATAATAATCCTGCGATCACACAAGTCCTTGTTTAATTTATTATAAAAATAGCTTAAGATATTATTCAATTTATTATTCAATTGTTCTTGTTTCAAAGATTGCTACATACGTCCTTTTTCTTTCTGACAATCGAAAAGAATAATGTGCGATAAAAAACATCGCATCGAACATAATATGGATCGTATTACGATATAAGAAATACAATAATGTCACTGTTGCGCTACAAAAAATACGACAAAGGATAATGAGCCTTACATTGTTCCTTTACTGACATATATTGTACAAAACGCATTTACCGAGTTAATATATCATGTTTCCATGATGGAGGAAGCCGAAAAACGAAACGGTTGCTTTACCTTCTAACGAAGCAACGAAGCATCCATCGAATGATATAAAAAAAGTCTAGCTGACAAACACGATAACACCATCTAATCTGATCTCATCTAATAAGTAATACGCCTACACTAAACTGATTTACGAATATCAATTCCAATTAAAAATCCGAATTTTTTTTTGATAAAATATATATTTATCAAAAAATAAATTAAGCTACTTATTAGTAATCAAATGTGTAAAAGTATGAATTACGAATAAAAGAGATAAGAGGTCATTATCAACCAATAATCACAGGCCCAATACGATTAAAACCATAAGTACAATGTCGTTGAGAATGTTGCTAATTTCATCTTGGCAGATGGCATGCGCTGAGCTGACGGGCAGCCGGCTGCGACTTTATGTCTCGCCACATATCTACCTCAAACGTACAAGAAAAAATCAAGGGCCTACCCACATAGCTAACATTCCAATTTCCCTAGCAACATGCTAAAAAAATTTTGGTCGATTCGATGATAAGTAGTTATCAAGGCTCATTATACATTTCTACATTCGTCCTAGTAACTTTTGCCGTTTCGAAAACAAATCTAAACTGCTCATTCTACATTATATATATATTTTAGTATTAACAATGAAAATATGTAAGATATAAAGGCACATTCACATTGTTATTGAATGATTAGAGCATGTAAGTAACATGAAGATGCAGAACAGTATAAATCTAGCGTGCTTTGTCTATGTCAGATACAGCGACGATTAATTAATCAGTGATCACGGTGACGAGCAACAAATGACAGTGAAGTTAGTGATACAATTAGAACAGTCACGTCGTGTCTGACAGGTATTATTATTGTCTGAGGTCGATTGTGAAATTGTGAGTAGTGGTGTCAGGTGGAGCGCGGCATGGTGAGCGACGGTCCGCCCGCCAGGACTCACCGACACTTATCGATTGCTATTACAGTCATATTGTCGCAGCGAAGTTAACACCGAGCTCACAACACTGTGCTACACAGCGGTCACACAGTCACCCGTCGAAATTCGCGAAGCACCCTCGGTGCCACAGTATCCGGGCGAACTGCGGTCGAGATGCACCCCGTTCTGTTCGCACTTTGGCTTATATCAGCTAGTCGCCCGCCTTCACTCACCTTCAGGGTGTAGCCTTTGAGGGTCGAACCAAGCATCTGCAAGAGAGGGCTGCGCGTTAGCGGGTTAGTCGCGACAGAGAGAGAGACAAGCGGGCGAAGCGAAGCCTGCACCGACACTTACGTGGGTCGAGAACGCTGCAGAGGGAGGGCCCGGAATCCGCCATGGTGATACTTTACGTAATATTGGAATTAATCTGGAAGCGGCGGACTGAGCGCGCGCCGCGCCCGACACTCGCGTCGATACTGGCAGCCGCGGCGCAACGCCCCCTCCCTCCACAGTCTCCCGCCGGCAGCGCATGCGCGCTATCAGTACCGTCACTGCGCACCTTCCACTCCTTGCATGCAGCATCACCTCACCACCACCATACTTCACGCAAGCTTGCAGTGCTGACATTCCTTAGGCTACCAATTTTATTGTACTATTGACCATAATTTATTTAATTTTTTTACTTGTGAAAAAATTGCCTTTTCAAAGAGCTAAACCAAGCAGAAATTATCCCGTCACCTCAAAAAAATTATCAATAATATTAATAATATATTATAGAAATAGAGAACACAACACTTACATAAATCATGCAGTTATGATTAGTCAGTATTATCGGGAACATAGGTTACAGGTTGCACAGATGAGAAACTTCCTGCTTATTAAGGATAGTTCAGTGTAATATTAATACTATAACTCGTAATTCACAGACATAAAAAATAAACCCTCTTATCTCTATCAAACAGTGATCTCAGACGCTGCAGTGCGTTGTAACATCTTTACGCAATCTTGTCATAGTCATGAGAATTAAAATTTAAAATTATTATTGTATGCAGTTGACCAAACTGGATTATTTTTTTGTTGACCAAAGAGAAAAGAATCAGAACTAATACCATCGAATCACAGTACGATATAAAAAAGACAATGATTGGTGTGAATCATCAAATAACTAAGTTCTACACAATTGTGGATCGACCTTGAGATAAATTTAACACGAGAACATGACGACGCCAAACTCGCCAAGTTCAAGGATACCGCAGCGTTGTATCGACAGTTGTATCCTTAAAAAAATTTGCTGCAATCAGTTTTAACTTCAAACAAAAACCACAGACTCCCATTAAATAATTTCTAAACGGCCAATCTTCATTAAACAGAAATATAATATTTTTACATTTTACATTAAGAATTAACGGATCTATACGAGATAAATTAATATATAGGTATACATAATGACAAAACACAAAACCAAGTAAAAGAACTGTTTTAGGGTCTTCTTTTTTTGATTTGGTAACGAAATGGTTAAAGCTTAAAAACAGGTACACCATCCAGGCTAACCGCCAAAGTTGATTCGTATGTCAAGGGTTTTGTCTCGAAAGTCTACGTATAATTTTAAATATCTATGAATCAATGACTACCAGAAACGTAGAAAGCCGTAGAAAAGTTTTACCCAAATTAATTCGACGCGTAAAAAATCTTTATTTCGTTTTAATTACATTTATCAATCAGGGTTTACTTTTGATAGCTACATTTCGATATATAAGGTTTTTTTTAAACATCTGATCCCAAACTAAGCAGAGCTTGTACTATGGAAACCAGACAACTGATATACAACATATACTACTTTTCTTGTGTAAATAAACACTTATATAGATAATTACACCCACACCCGGGACAAACAGACATGTTCATGCACACAAATGTCTGTCCTGGGTGGGAATCGAACCCACAACCTTCAGCGTGAAAGGCAAGTATCTACCAACCACGCCAACCGGTCCGTCAAAGTTATCAAAATTTTTAAAAATAGTCGACGTTGGCGCTATGAAATTTACAAGACCAAATTATTATTGTAGAGTTTTTTAAGATCGACGATCAGTTTAAGTACATCGATAATAAGTAGTAAGTGCACAAGCCATAAGTACAGTTTGTGTAGGCTATAGCCTCGTCACCAGGTGACTCATTGTCCCCCTCATAAATGCGCATAACTACTTTATAGTCTAATTGCGTCGTATTTTGATATATCTTCCGATATTTCCTATAATATGGACAATATACAAATTTCAAATAGAACCGATTGTATTTAATTTATTTTCTTTCTTTCGGTAAGAAAGTTTGTAAAACCAATCATGATTTATGACAATACAAAACAAGCCCGAAATAGATTGAAAGCAACTAATCAAACAATGCATTTTCAAACAAATAGCGATATAGCGTTGTGTGCAGCAACAGTGACGGGCTTGATGGAGACAGGGCGGTTTAAAAATAATCGGTCGCGAGCCGCCGCGCTCCGGCACCGGCCCCGGACAGTGACGTCACCGCACCTGCACCGCACACCACACACCACATGCTACACGGCACGCTGCACGCATCATTACCATAAGCCCAAGTGGACTGTAAAGCACTCTTAATGGAACATTACTTCATGATCGATCGCCTTACTCGACAGCTAACCTTGGTAACCTCAATCTCATATAATACCGTTTAATTGACGTGATTCATCGATCAATGTTAAACTAATTACGAAGGTGAATCTAAACATTGATATTTCGGTACAATTGTATCGATATTCTTTGTATCTATTGATCGTGTAAATCCACCAACCCACATAGGGGCAGCATGGTGGAATGAGATTCAAACCTTGTTAAGAGAGGAGACTTGCCAACATTTACGAGTTTTACTCACCTATGTTTAAAAATTGGTTGCATTCGTTAATAATTTTGAAATTTAGTCTGATCCTTTGATTTGGGATAAGATATTAAAATGTCTTGAATGCTTATATCAGATATAAGCAATAATATTATTACGTTTGTTTGGTCCATGAGTTGCAGTGCTAACAAACTGCGGGGGATAAGGTCAGCAGTATAGCGCCATGAGTCACGGCGACGCGTTAGACGCCGATTATGTACCGAGCTTGCATAATGTTAAAAGACAAAGTACACAAATCCTATTGTGTCGTCATAAGTATTTATAACCTGGAAATTTTCTTTTAAAGAAGATTAATCTCCGCACCAATCGACTTGAGTATCTATTTTATAAATTTAATTGAAATTTTAATGGTACATAATTAAGCAAATAAATAAAATTGTTTGTCATATCAAAATAAAGTTAATATAGCTATTAGCAAGTCAGCAAAACCAAAATCGGTCACTATTTTTCCAGAGTAATCCTCAAAATGGCTAAAAATTACAAATGCAAATCATTTATTTATTTCATCGAAATCGATCGGACCTATCATAGGTTATTGCAACTTAAACGTTTACTTAATTAAACAATACAAATTTAATGCGGCTAAAACCGCGGGGCACAGCAGCTAGTAATAAATAAGATAATTGATTGGAGAACATTACTAGTAACGAGGGCGCCGATATGTTTATAAACAATAATATATTAATGCATCTTAGCGTTGTAAAATTATTACACATTAATGATTCAAACAGTTAGTTATTATATATTAATTAATATAATTAGTGTTTTAGAAATAACATTCGTATTGAGATAAAACAGAATTTTAAAAGCTGACCCACTTTGTGAATTTACCAAGATCAAAATCTTCTAGAACGGTCCGGTTTTACTGAAAGCTTTAAACTAAAATAAAGCTTTCGCGATATGTATTATCCATTTTATATACCTATTATTATTCAGGTCTTGACTTTATCATTGCTTGGATACTTGTTATGTATATTATTTTTCGGCAAAAATATTCGACAGTTTTTAGATACGACTGTCAAACTCACGATCACTCAATGATCACGATAGTTGTAACTGTGACAAAACGTTCGGCAATATAAGAAAAGGTATAATTGCGTCTAAAGACCTTCAATTTAGAAACTTAGTTTATATCTTTCAATTTAATACAAAAAAGAATAAGCAGATACCAGCATATTGCTTTATCAAACCGACCCCTTCAAACTATGAGGGGTCAATAAAATTTCCCTATGACTCATTTGTTCGTCCGCCAACGTTATCTTTCCAATCCTTTATTTAATGGCTTCTATGAGCAAGATCGATCTGACAGAGAATTATATTAAAACTTTAAAAGAATAATAATTAGAATTATTATTATGTCTTATTCATATATACATATATTCATATTTGACTTGTACATATACACTAAAATTATTACAATTTATTCGATCATTAAATTTTTGTAATTAAATGAAGAATTTCGTACAAATTTTGATATATGTATTCAAGTAGGAGCGTATGTAGATAACGAGGCGATACTTGCATAGCAAATAGTTGTCAAGGGTTCGTCTAGTAGACAGAATGTCTGTGTAGAGCAGCGCGAGTGGATTATTGATCCAGTCCCCGCCCTCACCCGACTCCGCCAACTTTATTGCTAATATGTCTGGCTTTTACCGACATACAGGAACTTCACAAACTATTCCTCTCGGATATATTTTATTCAAACGAAAACTCCCTATTTTCCTGTAGCGTATCCAAAAGATACTTGAGATTAAATGAAAAATGAAAAACTATATGTACATATGATACGTCTCCTCAGGAATATTTGTCGTTTTCTATGTTTGGAAATATTTTCTTTTCTTAGTAACATTTTTGTTGATAACTTAAGGTTCATCGTAACCTTTGTCACTAACCCGAAGGAAAATGTAGCTACTTTTGGGTTTTCAAGTGTTTATTAATGTAAAATTAAGAATGACAGTCCTAGTTTAAGCATATTTCATTTCAATCTTGTTAAAAGGCAGATTTTAGACATTCATTTTTAGTCTAAATGAGGAAAAAGTGGCAAGCAAAGGCTCAAAGTAGCGACATTTGCATTTTCGTGAAAGTTTAACTTTAGACAATATGATAAATCAAGCCCTTAAATCTCTCTTTGTTGCATTACAGTTGAACATGAGTAAATAAAGTAGGACGTAAAATGACGTAGCTCAGCGAACAAGAAGCACAAAGGGCGCAGTGTCACATTTTGTAAAAAGTGTATATGAACTAGGTCAATTGTATTCAAGCTGCGCGTAAGTGACACTCAACACGCGGAACAGACTAAGCATCTCATGATGGCTCTATTTCATTATCTATAGTTTATATTTTTAAAAAGATAAAAGCCATGAAATGAAAGAGGTATCCATTTAAAGCTGAAGTATTAGAAAAAGAAAATGAAATATATAAATTTAAATTAGTTAACAAAGAATAACTTCAACAAATTGTTTATGGATCTATCGATACTCACAAAATTCCTACCAACCAATGCCTTGTCGTGGGTACCTATTTAGCATTAATTAATTAACGGCCTTACTTATAAACGATATTTAACGAGTGAATAGTTAAACAATCCTGTCTTCTTATTTTGAATGTCAAATCATTAATGACAAAAAGAGAGAAATCAGTTTTTAACAAAACAGCCACTAAGCAACGTTTATAAGGTCGTATACTTTCATTTATGAATCGGTATTTACTTAACATCAAACAATTTAATTATAATAATAATAATAATATTTATTTAAATTATGCTTAAACGAAAATATGCATCCATATAAATACAGCATCGTCGTTAAGGTCGTGCCGGTCGACCGATACGTGCGTGAACAAAAATAAGATGAAATTTATTTTATATACAAATACATTGAGAATAGATTTGTATCACAGCAAAAATTTTTTAAACGTTTCGACGCAAATAACGGAACCCATTAATATATTTTGAGGATATTTAATTTTGAATACGATACGACTTGCAAAGATTACAAAGTGAAGTAGTTTGAAATTGATGATATCGTATAGGATTGACTGACGTAATATCTGTTAATTCATAGAATTTGAATGTATCATGTATAACTAAGAGCTGACATCATTTTCACTAGAAATATTCAAATATAATTTACAGAAATATATATATTTTGAAAGTTCATACCACCCACCCACCTAGTATTCAACGTCTGAATGAAGGCGAATATGTAACAGTGTGGGACTTACGTGTGATATCGCTGTCAGATCCCATGGTTCTTAAAACTCACTAGTATATCACTGAAAATTAAACTACACAACTCCACAGTTTTGTCATATAAAAGCGATCACGATTATAGTCGGACTCGTGAATGCCGAATGGTCGACGTGAGCTCGCTACAGGGGATTTTTTACTTATGAGCGCTGAACGCTTAGCGCTACGGAATCGCTGCTAAATTTAGCAACGTTACTATCATAGTTATACATATCATTAACAATACGTCATTTTTTTCTTAAAAACTTCTGATATACTAAGCTAAGCTTTGAAAATTGTATTCTAACTATGTATGTTATTTTTTTTATAGTCTGAAAGCATTTTGTCTAGTTTGTCATTAGTACTGAAGTTGTGATTGCATCGTGTTTATAAAATGTGTTTAGGTTTCGCTATAGTCTATAGAAAGTGTTATCATATAGTATAGTCGGTTGTCAAAGTGAATTCTCTACGATAAGATAACAGCCATGTTATCTTTCTCTTGTAAATGATATAATGTTTGAACGATTTCGCACTCTGATTTCCTTGCGAATTATAATTTTTTTTCGAACAGATATAAAATATCGAATAATCACGAACTGATTTTTATACGTTTTGCCTCTATCGGTGACTCAATTCATGCACGTAATGATTTCACCTTGCACGTTGAATATGAGCAAGCATTTATAAACTGGGTCACTTATGTTGGGCGCCATCGAATCTCTAGGCTCATTACCTACTCTAAGTTGAACGCGTACAACTCTACTTATTTATAATTGCGCCATATTAGTCAAAACTGGTAATCTTTTTAAGATATATTTATCAAAAAATTTATTACAAAACATTTGTAATTAAGTAAAACTGAAAATTGAGTACTGCTCACGTATATGGAAGTTGATTTCTGAAATTTCTTTGTGTTACTTTTAGAGCTTCAGTTTAGATGCGATGATTAATCGGGCATCCTTTCTTTTCGAGTGCAGCGAGTGAGAGGCGTGGGTTTTCAGCGGGTGCCGTTAGCCGGCGGTCGCTGCAGCGGTCAACGCTCTTGCCGCTCCGCCAGCTCCGCCACCTCTGCAGCCGTTCTCCCTTGCCGCCTCCACCCACTTACCCCTCGCACTTCCGATTTTTGCGACAATTATTTTATAACAATTCCTGTCGTCTTTAAAAACTATATGATGAACATTTTACACATAACTCGGCTCGATATATTATATTTAAGTGAATTATACGCCTCTAGTTTAAATAGCCATAAATTGTTAACCATCTGTTACATTCAGGTAGTTTTATTGATCGGCAAATACAAAAAAAAATGTGCAGGCTCGTAACCATTATTTAGATAACACACACAAATAAAGATACATATTTTTTTTTTGAGAACCATTTGATCGCTATGGATTCCACTTGTCCAAAATAAAAGCGGAAAAATCTAGACTCTTTTACTCGTGACGTAACACAAACGCGCTTCGGTCTTAAAAATCGTAATTTTTTTTATATATATAAGCGTACTAACTAAAAAATTAAGGATCAAATGCTTACCGAGTCCCATCTGGCAGAAGATGACCTCAGCTTCGATCACGTGTGCAGTCGGGTTTCGTTGCGGCTCCGGTTTTGGCTCCTGCTTTGGTTCCGGCTTGGACTCGGGAGTTGGTTTCGGACTAGGAGGCTCCTGTTTTGGCTGCTCAGGTTCCGGCTTCGGTTGGGGGGGTGGAGGTTGAGGCTTAGGGTCCGCGAGTTCAGGTTCTACAGGCTTCGGAGAAACCACTTCTTTAACCAGTTCGGATTTAGTCTCGACGGTAGGCATGGGTGGTAGGACCGGTGACGGTGCATGAGTAGGCGCTAGGGTCGGTGTAGGGTCATGGGTTGCAGGAACTGGTGGCTCGGGGGTCTGTGCGCTCTGCTTCGGAGGTTCAGGTCGGTGTAAAGGTGACTCTCCAGCAGTATCGGCGTCAGATTCGCTGTCAGTGAACTTGTCTGCTAGATGCTCAGCCTTTTCGGTGACGGAAGGTGCACGTGGTGTGTCTACAAATTCATCTCGTTCCATGTCAAGGAAGCTTTGCGTTACATGACGAGCAGCACCATGCGCGCCGTGGATGGGAGATCCCTCATGGTCGTCCCGTTTTCCCTCGCGATCCAAGTGTTCGAAGTCGTCCATGGAGTCCTGGTCGCGCTTCATGTTTGCTTCGGAAGTAAGGACATCCGGGGTCGCGCTATCCCCGCTCGCAAGTCCTCCTATTACTTTGTCGGAACTATCCATATTAAAGTACAATTAATAAAATAGGACTAGACGAAAGTGATCGATAGTGGGTGCGGTAGCACAATCTAGGGTAGGAATAGTTGAAGAGGGGGTCTTGCCGTGCCTCCTCGCCGTGTCGAACTGAGGTCTGCACTCTGCGCGCCGCTTGCCGGCTGCCGCTGCACGACGTCACTCAGCACGACAAACGGTATTACTCATCGCATTCGACCCAGCCCGTCCAATGAAACGGGGGCGGCAATTTGCCGGTAAATTATAATAAAATAATATTATAAAAACACAAAATATATATATATTTGTAAAAGTTGAGTTACTATGTAAAGTAAAATAGTTTTAAGTTGGAGCTCCTAATATGTGTGTAACCGTGGCTGATCTTGGAAAAACAGTAAGAAAGTAAGAAAATGTTAAAATTATTGACAAGTTTTTGTCGTATAACTGTTTTACCGACAGTTCCTTTGATATCATTCGTCGGACTCGATGAACCTATTGAGTTGAGTAAATTATACCGGATTTCCGAAAAAACACAAAAATAAATATAAAATAATAAAATTATCATAAAACAATTTAGTACAAGTATGTAATTATGTGTTATATTAAGAAATAAAAGTATAATTATAAACTTTTTTAGTTTAAATTATATAAAAGGTACAGAAAATTATAGTATAATTTAAAAAATATTCTCTAATTAATTAAAAATATTTATACTATAGGAATTAAAATAAAATGCTACACTTTGTCTTTTTGGTTTAGTTTTTAAACGTACATTATCAATGTCAAAAGAAATATGTGTCAAAACAGTCGATAAAACAGTACCACTATTTGAAATAAAAACGCGCTGCGGCGCTTCAATGCAGCAATTTGAATAAGTGTATTCTTTGTATAGAGAGCACGTTCAAAAATGAAATCAATTAACAGCATAGTTATCGCTTAACGCTTTTGTAATTTTACTGAATACATTACTAATATATAATATCACTGATCGAGTGATTGGCTGATTGCAGATTCCATTAGGATGGCGGCGGTTAAAGTGAATGGTTGTGTTTCACTAAATGAGAAAAAATCAGCAAATCAAAACATAAAATGCGATAATAATGACAAAAAGATTGAAAACGGAAAAGTTCTTCACAGTTTAAATGGTTACGAGAAATCTAAGCTTAAGCATTCTACAAATGGCTTTAATGTAAGTAGACCATTTTATTGATAACTAAGATTAAAATCGAAATTTGCCGGTGCCTGACATTCCCCTAATTCTGATGATAGGGCTGACACGCCCCAGTAGCACAGTGACCTAGTGTGGTGTGACCCACTCGATGGTAAAACTTTGTCACATTTAACGGAATTGATTACCAAGGCCACTTTAATAACTCTGATTGTTGCTATCGGCAACCAGTATCAATCTAATGTTATAAATAAGAATATACTTTTAACCAAAACTATGAAATATAAGTTTTGATACTCGAATATATATTTTTTACTAATCTTAATGTTATCTTGTAAGTATTTTATGAAACAAAACATAAATCTAATAATATTATTTTTATTTGTCTGACTATGAAAAAGTAAATATTTTACAATATGTAACTTAACTTAACATAAAAATTAAGGTAATCTCGAAACCCAGGCAATAACCTAAGCTGTCTTTAAAATTTCTTCATTAATATATAAATACAGCTGAAAGTATATCTTATGAAATATGTTGTTAAAAAAAAAATTATTTAAAATTTAAAACAGCATTATTCTTATCCTCAATTTATTAATCTATAAAAAGTATGCAGCAAAAATTAATTAGAATTTCAATTAAGTATTAAATTTTTAATTTCAAATGTATATATGAATTCAAACATTAAATATTTAATTAAACATTAAGAAAACAAACCTCTCTGATTATTTTCATTTCTATTTTATTCTTGGTAAGTGCTACCAAGCCACTATCCACCAGGCTAAAAATGCTGCAATATGTCCTATCTTAGGGTAGCTTTCTTCATACCAACTTTTACCAAAATCAGTTCTATGGTTTGGCCAAGAAAGAGAACCACAAGGAGTTAATTTCATGTTTATTATATTTGTATTGCCTATAATTTATACTGTTTTATTGTTTTGGTGGGAATAATTAAGACCTCATTACAGGAGAATGTAGTTAGTAGTTTATATGTGATAAACTGACGTGTGTCTTATGATTTTATTCCTATTATTTCATCAGTGGTATAGTTAGGTGGATAAATTGCATTGATTGGTACAGATGTTGCTAAAAGTTGATACTCAGACAAAAGTATAAAAATTATATCCTTTATTTTCTTCTTCTATCTATCGCAAAATATAAATGTTATTACTTATTATGTACATTTAATCCAGTTTAATGAATAAGTCATCTATTGTCCAATTTTCAATATGTTGTCCCTGGGCCCCACATATTTGGTGGTTCTGATGCACCGCACCGTCTTGCCTATTACACCTATGTGCCACTACATAACATTAATACATACTAACATATAAAGCTAAAGAATTTGTTTGAATATAGTAGTCGAAAGATATACCATTCTGTTTTGATTTTTTTTTTAATCTTATATATCACATTTATTGAAAAATGAAATAGATTTTATAACATTGTACTGCAACCCACCACATCTCCACACCAGCTCCACCCCCGTGGTGGGGATATGGAACAAATTTTTGATGTTATATAATATCTGATCACCATGCATGGGATAAATTCAAAGAATATTTCTTGGTGTTAAAGAAAAACATTTTGAAAAATCTAATTGTGATGCATGCAATTTGGCATATTTAATGGAGTATTGGCGCAGGGTAAGGCTATTATTATCAATTATAGCAAATTTATTTTACATATTAATATTTTAATTTACACATGTCAAAATATCAATGTGTCTCAAAATCTTAATGGACTCCAGTGGATCATTATAGTGATAGCTTAACCAGAATTATACACAATATTCGTATTTGTTACAAGTCCTCAAAATGTTCCAAATCATTATTACTTTTTTAATAAACTTATTATATTATTTTTATGTTAATTATGGGAATTTACTGGTACTACAAAGGTCCCAAATATACAAAACAAATGATTTCAATACGCTCATATTAATTATTTTAAAAAGTATTACTTGACCTTGTACTTACAATTTATTTACAGACGATTTAAACATAATCTATGGTTTATCAGCCTGTTCTTGGCGGCTATATAGACCAAGACAAAAACAGCAATCTTGCACGCCTTTTGTGAATATACATTTGTTGCGACATCTTTGGTCTACTAACTATAAGCCCGCCGATGCTAAGTTGTCAGTATTTAGTGTACAATAATAATAATATATCTCGCGCAATTGGCTCGTCTAGCTTGAGAACTGCAGTCATTGCCAAAATAGTATATATATAGAAAGATAGTAGGGCTTTGTGCAAGCTCCTCTGGGTAGGTACCACACACTCATCAGATAATCTACTTGGTATTGTAGTGTTCCGGTTTGAAGGGTGAATGAGCCCGTGTAATTACAGGCAAAAGGGACATACCATCTTTGTTCCTAAGGTTGGTGGCGCATTGGCGATGTAAGCTATGGTTAATATTTCTAACGATGCCATGGGGTTGGGGACCACTCACCATCAGGTGGCACATTTGCTCGTCCGCCTACCTATTAACTATAAAAAATGACATCTTTCTGCTTCAGCAGGTGGATTATTGGCCTGTGACGGTAGCATGAGAAAGCGATCCCGTGGCGCTCCTCGTTAGGACTGAAAGGGTACCGCTGATTTTTTAGTGGGTATTCCGATGTTCGGGGCGCACTCGGCGCCGTGGACACCAGCGAACCCCACATAAACAATCCCCCTCTCCCATTGTTCCCGGCGGGGAAACGCGCAACGCGTTTTTCCAGCGATAAAAAAAACAGGTGGATTATTGGCCTAAGTGTAACTTTTCACTCCCTTTACTTTAAGTCTATCAAAACTATCTCTTTCGTGGTGCTTCTAGCCCTCTGCGATTTCATTTCGCAAGTTTTTTTTATTAATTATATTTCTAATAATATTTTTAAAATAGAAACATTGTATTTACGTAATATATCGATATTTATATGATATAAATATCCTTAGTGAATCACGTAATTATATTTGTTTTCCCCATGTACGTCCCATTGGTCGGTCTTCCTTATTTTTATCCTCAACTTACGTAAAGAATCCCCACCTACAGTTATTAGAGCTGGTTTGCTGGCGGTTTGTGATCTGGACATTTGTGTACCATAAGAATATCGGTGCAGACGAGTCGAAAGGAAAGGTTGAGAACTGTTAAAGGTTACAATTTTGTATATATTTTTTTGTCTCAAATATATCGTACTTAAATTCAAGGCGGTAATAAACCGATGGATATCATTACCGTATTGTATATATCGTGTGTTATAAAGAGTTCTCATGTAAACCTTTCGATCGAGAGCATAGTATATGAATTTTGGTGTTATTTATTCTCAGAAAATGGCGACGATCGGCAGCGAGAGCGCGCCATGGATGGATTGGTCGCAGCACGACATCTTCCCGGGCTCGTTCGAGAAGTGCTCGCTGCTGACGGCGGCGCTGACGCACATTGGCCTCTACATCCTCATGTTCCTCGGCTTCGTCAACCAGCTGCTATTTAAACCCAAAGTCGCCACGGAGAGAAATAGAGAAGTAAGTGGGTTATTCGTATATATAAAGATTATATCCTGTCTGCCCATTAACGCAAAGCTCATACTTTAAAAACCTAGACTTAAAATTTGGTAATGACGTTTTATGAACTGTAGTTGTAATGTTTTGAATAATTGAACAGCGAATTTAAATCTTTCAAATCGCTAATCGATCCATTTAAAATTATATTTTTGTACTGGTCGGTTACTTTGTTTTTTTTTTTTTATAAATTACTAGCTGACCCGTCCGACAGACTTTGTGGGATTTTTTTCCTAATTTTTCTTACATATAACACTAATCGCTGTTCGGCTGATTTATTCGGGAACTGTAGGGCTATTCTCTGAGAACAATCTCGAAACTCACCCCAAGAAACGGTCGTGAAATGTCAAAGTAATGTCAAGAATACACGCATATCAATAGTATATCGCCATAAGTACGTTGTCAAAATTTCACAAGTGAGTATTGTTGTGAGTTCTTATAGAAATGTACCGTGAGTTCTCATCTCATAATGTTTGTATTAATTTGAACGGTTACCATATTTACTTTTAATACGTAGTTACGTAATGATATTATTTACATACTTTAAATCATTTTACATAAATGAGATTATATTCTGTCTCCGTTAAATTGATTAATGTTATTAGTAGTCGATATTGGAAAAATATTTATAGCTTGCTTAAAGTGATTTTCCTTTAACTTGGGTTTTCCGCATCATTTTATGTATGTCATCGAATGCTCCGACAGTATTTTTTCTTCTCATATATAGTATGTTATCTATTTGTAAACTTTGTTGCGGTAATTGTTTAAATGCATTAAATGTATAATAAAAATCAAAATTTAAAAACTTAAGTTAATTCTTCATAATAAGAAAAAAAATTATATATATATATACAGTAACAGCCTGTTAATGTCCCACTGCTGGGCTAAGGCCTCATCTCCCTTTTTGAGGAGAAGGTTTAGAGCTTATTCCACCACGCCGCTCCAATGCGGGTTGGTGGCATACACATGGGTGAGAATTTCAGTGAAATTAGACACATGCAATTTCCTCATGACGTTTTCCTTCACCGTTAAACTTTCTTTTTTTCTTTCGTTCTTAAACTAAAACTTTCTAATGTACCACACATTAGAAAGTTTTAGTTTCTGCCATAGACGCTGAAAGTTAACTAAGTCAAAGGCACGGCTTAGGTCTTAGAAGCTAATGTTCGACAGACCTTTTAATAGAACGACAATTAAACGTGCTTAATGTGATATTTGTTCTGGTCGTACTATCCATATTATTTATTATTTAAAGCGTTCCTTGTGGGTTGTTCTCTAAAGCGTCGGCATACTAAACCTGCGGACCAAAAGTTGGTTTCTAAAAATTTACTCATCCTACTTGCGTGTATCTTGACCTTAAACGAATTAAAAGCAGTGTCCTTGTGCTGTGGAAGACGTTCAACACTAAGACACTCCTGTCCCATATCGTGAATATGTTCCTTAATATCGGACTCTGTTACAGTTTTTAAGGCGCGAGAGATATAAATCGAACATTCCGGGTCAGCGACTTGTATTGTGCCGTCAGCATATCGCCTTTTTAGTTGTACTCCATATTTGGCATGATGACGAAATCATAACAATTTCTTATTAGATTATTATAATACATTAATCAATCAGTCAGTACAGGGTACTCAAACAATTGTGTGTGTATAAATAAATATATATTATTTCTTCGGTTTTTGAGTATTGGCTAGCCCCATACCTGGATCCGTCTCGCAATAATATACGCCTCAGTATCTCAAGATATCATATACGCAAAAGTATCTTGCATTGAGCGGAATACGTCCCTCTCATATTCGTAATTTTATTTTTACGTTTTCAATTCTTCAGAATTTTAAACCCATCACCTGTGGGTACTTTAACTTTAGACGTTGCTGGTAAATCGCGCGTAACCGAATGATTGGCAGCCTCAGAAATATCATCCATAATTACATTTCGCTTGACGCGAGCGATCGTCACTATACACAATATCACGATATGTGGGTATACGGGAATTTGGTGCAGCTTCTTCGTGTACGCACTCAGGTTGAGGTGCAGACATAGGCGGTAGCGTAGGTTTTATGGACTGTACATTTTTTACTATTTCTGGATTAGTTACTGTCTGAGGTATGCTGGTATCTCGATCTTGATGCAATTTCAATGTATTCCTAAAATCTGCCAGCTCAAGACTGGATTTTTTTTTGAAGTTCCGATAACTCTGTTCTCATTATAGGTATATCTTTAAGTAACCGAGTTACGTCCACATAATCAATAAAACTGTTGGCAAGCGATTTTAATCCTTCGCCAATAAAAGTCGATTGAACATCCGGATCGAATTCCTTTAATAATTTTGTGACGTCCTTAATGTTCTTTTTTTTTCTTATCTTCACCCTTTCTATGTACATTTCTTACGCCACGAACCGTTTTCGATTTCAGCATCTGTGAAATTTGTGACACAAATTTGCACAATGCTTAATTCATCCAAGATATCAATTTTATTTTATACAAAAGTCAAAAACTCGTTTATTATAACTTGTCCCGCCATAGTCGATAACTAGGACCACACGTTATATTTATCTCATTGTTATACTTCACTCGGAATCTTCGTTTGTTTGTTTATAATTTTTTTACGCACTTTGTAGCTTGCAACAATACGTCAATACGGTTCGGCGTTTACCCGACATATTCGCATTTTATGTTTAACAGCTTAGTATTATAAGCTTTTAATTTATTTATATTTGTTACCCTTTTAATATTTTATTATACATATGTTGTGAATGAGATTTTCAATTGTTCTCTACTTTGCTTACCTAACTAACATTACCTAACCATTCAATTCGACGGATCTGCCCGTATCCCGTAACGGCTAATTTCTTTTTTCAATGTCGTCATTTTAACTCCTGTTTGATTATATTCTATTATTGTATTTATGTTACATAAATATTAAAATGAAGCTAAATACATAATTCTCATGGGCTTGAAATACGATCGCTACGTTTAAGGGGTATGAGTCGCGCAATATCCTCAATATAAAAGATAATTGCACTTCCAATCTCAAGATCGTTTATTTCATTGTGTGTAGTGGTTGACCTACTCATGAATATGCACGTGTAACGTCTCATGCGACATTGACCATAATAATTATATCACTTCAAGGATACAGGCATCAAAATAGTATATCAAACATAAGTCCGTAACAGCCTGTGAATGTCCCACTGCTGGGCTAAAGGCCTCCTCTCCTCTTTATGAGGAGAAAGTTTGGAGCTTATTCCACCACGCTGATTCAATGCGGGTTTGACGGAATACACATGTGGCAGAATTTCAGTGAAATTAGACACATTTAGGTTTGTTCACGATGTTTTCCTTTACCGTAAAGCACGAGATGAATTATAATCACAAATTAAGCACAAGAAAATTCAGTGGTGCTTGCCCGGGTTTGAACCCACGGTCATCGGTTAAGATTCACGCGTTCTTACCACTGGACCATCTCAGCTCTTAAACATAAGTCGGTTGTCATCATTTCACGGTTGAACAATGAGTTCTTACAGAATAGCACTGCAGGTCGGGATATTTTATTAGTTCTTACTTTGACCATTAATAAGCAATTGTAATGCTTCTATATTGACTTGAGGAATTTTCGTTTATCGTAATAAAATATATATTGCGTGACAGAAAGGTGTACATCAATATTAAAATTAATAAACGACTAGTTGTTAAATTTAATGTATAGGGTTATTAAGGCTTGAGTTATATATTTGAGGTGAGGCTTGGTTTATATACATAATATAATGTTTTAATAAATACAACTAGTAAGTAAAGAGTAAGAATTATATATATTTAAAAACTTTTATATATTAACTATATACGAAATAAATTCCTTCAAACTTTCTTCAAACGAGGCGTGAAGAGGCATCTTGCGGGCCGGCAAGGCTAGTACAGAACATTCTTCCAGACTGTACTGGCCGTCGTCGCGTTTGGACTCTACTACCACTTACCATCAGGTGGAGTAGAGTCATTTGCCATCCCGGCATATATAAAAAAAAATTGAGAAATATTAAATCTCTAATAAAAACGTTAGACCTTGACAAGTCGACACACGGGCAAGATAATAATAAAGCAAAGTCCAATTAATAACTTGGTTTGTTTAAATCAGATGAGTGTTTAGGTAACAAGCTAACGATAATTTCTATGAGAAACGATATAATACTTTATATCATAAGAATTTTGTTCATTTTTTTAACTTTTGCATTAATGTCGCCGACACGGTTTCGAAAGCACATTTGCGCGGTGCACATACTGGTGGTAGGGCTTTGTGCAAGCTCGTCTGGGTAGGTACCACCCACTCATCAGATATTCTACCGCAAAACAGCAATACTTGATATTGTTGTGTTTCGGTTTGAAGGGTGAGTGAGCCAGTGTAATTACAGGCACAAGGGACATAAAATCTTAGTTCCCAAGGTTGGTGGCGCATTGACTATAAGCGATGGTTGACATTTCTTACAATGCCAATGTCTAAGGGCGTTTGGTGACCACTTACCATCAGGTGGCCCATATGCTCGTCCACCTTCCTATTCTATAAAAAAAAAAAAAATTAAATATATCTTTTACATGATTATAGTTTATACTTTCTGGACTGACATTGACTGTAAAATATGGTTATATGTTTTGTAATCTTAAAGGTTCCACATAGTCGCGGTCAGTAGAATTCACTCCCGACTTTCGGCCCGGGCGCTGTGCGAGCAACCTAAAACTTTTTAGTAATATTTATAGATCTCCAAAATGTCTACGGAGAAGTGAGAAAATAGCATATTATATCTTTTTTTTTTTGGGAAAATGGGCCACCTGATGATAAATGATCACCATCGCCCATAGATATTGGCACGTAAGAAATATCTACAATTCCTTACGACGTCAATGTGCCACCAAACTTGGGAACTCGAGTGTATTGTGCCTGTACTACACCAGACTAGTGCCGAAGCCTCCTTCCCGGTCTTCTTTGTCGAATCAAATCAGCGAAGGCACTCTCCTCACGTTGACGCTCCTTCTGCGACTAGAAACTTTTGCAGAATGAGACCATTTTCCAACTAACACCTAGAGATCTCCACCGACCGTAGCCACCAGGGATGCGTCTGGGGCCCCTACATAGCAGCATACTCGGTACATCGCACCACACTTATGACAAGAGAGTAAACCTCGCTATATTCAAACAGACTAGCACTAAGTCCTTCCACACAGTTTTCTGTGTTAAGACACCGGAACACTTATTATATTTAAAACATTGAGAAAAAATAATAATTACTGAAGTTTATTTTTTTTGTCACAGCTTATACTATGTAAATTGCCTCGCAGTTAGTACAACCAGTGATTTGCACGCTATAGGCAGATAGGTAACGCACGCGGCTCGATACTGATAGCATTATAATATTTATTTATAACTTACTAGCTTCCGCACGCGGTTTCGCCCGCGTGTAAGAGATGAAAAGGTCATGTCGGGAATGATAAGATGCTATTAGTGTGTGTCCATCTTTGGGGTTTCAGTTTTCCGCGTACAGAATTTCATCAAAATCTGTTCAGTAGTGGTAGCCGTGAAAGTGTAACAAAAAGACAGAGTTACTTTCACTTATACTTTCATTCATAATATTATTATTGTTTAGATTATTTAAAAAATACCATGTAATTTAATGCATATTTTAACGTGCAAAGTCGGGACAGCACTTGTTAAAAAAAAAAGATTTCGCAACAAACATGCGATTTGTAATACGAGTATTCACTCAACAGCGACGTCATCGAGTCTTTTATTTAAGCTGATTATATTTTATACGTAATCGACATATCGCTCATTGAATTATTTGATCTTATTCTCATATGGAATTATAGATAATAAATATAAAATGAAGAGATTGAATATTATTTTAAATTATTGTACATAGTTTATGTATTTCTACTTGTTTTAGAGATTTGAAAAAATCTCACCGATTCTTAGATTATCAATTATGTATAAAATTTACTGGTGGTAGGGCTTTGTGCAAGCTCGTCTGGGTAGGTACCACCCACTCATCAGATATTCTACCGCAAAACAGCAATACTTGATATTGTTGTGTTCCGGTTTGAAGGGTGAGTGAGCCAGTGTAATTACAGGCACAAGGGACATAAAATCTTAGTTCCCAAGGTTGGTGGCGCATTGGATATGTAAGCGATGGTTGACATTTCTTACAATGCCAATGTCTAAGAGCGTTGGTGACCACTTACCATCAGGTGGCCCATATGCTCGTCCGCCTTCCTATTCTATAAAAAAAAAAAAAATCTCGTTGACACCAACAGGTTGGTCAAACATTGGCAAAATGTTACAAGGTATGAAATACGTTTACCGTTACGTTTATCTGAAGAGTTTGTTTATTCGGTTTGCAATCTCAGGATTATTGTTTGCCGAAGATAGCTTGTTTATTTAGAAATGTTATAGCCAAGTGGACAATTCAACACGGATGAAAACGGACAAAGAGTCTTGATATACAACTAGCATGAGCAAATACACAAAACATATAGCATTTAATTTAGTATACAAACAATTCCAATAGCATAAAAACATTTCACGCGCGATTTAGCAAAGTTTCTCTCGGACTATTTCGACATCGACGACGGCGACAGCGTGCGATTAAATTCTTTGTGACTCGTAACTTGCAACCGTAACAATTCTGCCAGAGTTGATAAGATATTGCGATAACCGAACATTAGTCATGTACACATGTAAGATACGCATATAGACTGTTAGTATTATGTTCCGGAAGTAGATATAACCTTTTTACAAATTGGTTTCACAAGAACTTTTAGTGTACTTTCAAAGTACGATCGTTGCTATAAAATAATAATGCCCTCCAGACCGATTTCGGCCACGGCGGCCAATCTTAAGTGAGATCAGCCAACTACGCAGGAGACATTATAGTGCACAAGTATGTGCGCAAACACAAGAGCACTCTCTATTCCCCAACTCTCATAATCCGATGGGACGGTAATCCGACACGACCGGAAAGAGTTCAGGCGCAGGACCAACGGCTTTACGTGCTTTCCGAGGCACGGGAATGAACACACTTCCGACTTCCAGACTCCGGGATGCTACTGAGAATATTCTAACAGAAAAACCCTATAGCTTTTTATTGGCCCGATTGCAATAGAATATGAATCTTATAGACAGACAGTAATAGCCTGTGTTTGTCCCACTGCTGGGCTAAGGCCTCCTATCCCTTTTTGAGGATGTTTAGAGCTTATTCCACCACGCTGCTCCAATGCGGGTTGGTGGAATACACATGTGGCAGAATTTCAGTGAAATTCGACACATGCAGATTTCCTGGCGATATTTTCCTTCGCCGTCAAGCAACAGATAAATTATAATTACAAATTTAGCACATGAAAATTTCGTTCGCGTTCTTCCCACTGGGCCATCTCGGCTTTCGGAATATGAATCTTACAGACAATATTCAAATGAATGCTCATCATCAGATATATTTAATTTTTACATAAAAAAACGATTAATTTGCCTTGTTGACTTACAGGCAATACGTCTTTTTTGTTTAATAATACTTTATATGTTTAATAGTTTTTAATAACATATTAACTGCAAACTACTACTGTAATAACTTGTTTGTAAGATAAAACTCCTACAGTGTACAGCATCGGTTTTAATAATTAACGCATCTATTTAAAAAGATAGAATAATATTATTCAGTCCGGTGTCGTTCAGTACTTTATATTAGCATTATTTTTATTGGATAGTATTTTATATTAAAAATAAGTGAAGTAACTGCTTGGGAATGTCCCACTTTTGGACTCCAAAACCTCTCCCTTAAAGAAGGTCTATAATGCGGGTCGATGGAATATGTTATATATTAGTTAATAATTATATTTATAATAATCTAACTTATATTCGTTAAATATAGTAATAATATAATGCTAATAATTCGGCCTGGACAAAAAACGTCAATGGTCTAAATGCAGTACCTAGTACACTCTAATCCCGTTGCTAAAGTTCCCGCTTCTCGTCCGCAGGGCTACGCGCCGCTATACAACCCGTTCGAGCAGTTCTACTCGCGTTACGTGTACCGGCGCGTCCGACACATCTTCAACAGGCCCATCTGCTCGACGCCCGGCGCCGAGGTCACGCTGAAGGAGCGCTACACGGACGACTACAATTGGTCATTCGGGTCCGTACGACTACCTGACCACTCACGCCGGGAGGCACTCGCACGCTTCTGAAACTCACGAGGACATCGCGTCTCGGAACAGGTTCACGGGCACGGAGCGGCGCTGCATCAACCTGGGCTCGTACAACTACCTGGGCTTCGCGGCGCCGCAGGGCGCGTGCGCGGACGCGGCGGCGGCGGCGGTGCGGCGCTACGGGCCCGCGCTCGCCTCGCCGCGCGCCGAGCTGGGCTGCGCGCGCCTGCACCGCGACCTCGAGCGCACCACGGCAGACTTCCTGGGCGTCGAGGTGCGTGCCTGATTCTCTCGTTTTTGCTACCTCATATTATGTGCACTATAGTATGTGTCGTATCTTAGTTTACTCATTTCGATATTTAGATTTTTGATTCTATATATATCAACGTTGTTAACTTCATACTTATCGACCGTCAAAAATGTCAGCCGTCGTGGCAGAATAAGTATGATGTTTCTACGAATACATTTAACTCAGACCTGAAGGTCCAGCTAAAGAAGTAAACTGCTAATGCCGACCGCATTAGCAATTGACTGGTTTAGTCTTTTGACTTCAGTTACTATAATTAACAGTATGTGTATAGTGAGATAGGTGTCGATATCGTTTCGGTACTCGTCCAAGTGTGCGTGTGTGGCCGGCAGGCGGCGGTGGTATTCGGAATGGGGTTTGCCACCAACGCGCTGGGGCTGCCCGGGCTGCTGGGCGCCGGCGCGCTGGTGCTGAGCGACGAGAACAACCACGCGTCGCTCATCCTCGGGCTGCGGCTCGCGCACGTCACGGTGCGCGTGTTCCGACACAACGACGTGACGCACCTCGAGCGCCTCGCGCGCGCCGCCGTCGCCGAGGGCCGCTGGAAGAAGATCGTCATCGTGAGTACACCACACCGACTGATACACCTGTTTAGAAATATATATGTATCCATTCAAATAAATTAACTAAAGCTTCTTTACGTATGTAAAATGATATTTGAACATGGCAATATTAAAAAAAGTTAACCGCAAACAATAGTATAAACTTTAATTATATTATTATTTTTAATGCTATAAACTTTCTATTCCTATCGAAGTACGAGTGAAAATAAAATGAAGAAATCTTATATTGTACATTCCATGCGATTTGCTAGTATCCCCACTATAATACATATAAACTAACTACATATTGTTGTTGATTGATATATCTTTATTTAATACAACACTATTCCACTTAACTACTTATTTCCACTTTCAATTCCGATAACAACTCCGCAGTCAGTCCCAACATATTTATTTACGAATCCCTAATGAATACTTTCTTAACTCATCATGCTGGGAATGGAATACTACATTCCTAGCTCAGATCTCGTCAGTAGGAGTACGCGTAACCGTTGGTTCACTCGTGAATGTGCCGATGCTGTATCAGCTAAGCAGGCGGCATATCGCAAGTGGATCAACGGCTGCATTAGCGGGGCATCTAACATTGACTCACTGAAAGCAAACTATAATAAAAATTCCAAGTCCTGTACAAAGGCATACACGAGAGCGGATGCACAGCGCATTGTACAGATTGGTCATGACCTTGTTTCGCATCCTAGGGGCTCCCGTAGCTTCTGGCGTCTGACCAAGTCTGTGCAAAACAATTTCTGCCAACCTTCGCTGCCACCGCTCAGAAATCCGGACGGATCGCTAGCTCACAGTCCGCAAGAGCAAGCTGATCTCCTGGCTAAACTCTTTGCCGACAATTCCGTCATCGATGATTGTAGCGCACTGCCACCTACAATACCTGCATGTGGCCATACGATGCCTGACATTAAAATCAGGCAACGTGATGTGCGTGCGGAGCTGCAATCACTTGATGTACGGAAAGCTAGCGGTCCCGATGGAATACCAGCCATAGTGCTGAAGAAGTGCGCAGCGGAGCTGTCTCCTGTGTTAACGCGCCAGTTCCAACTTTCTCTCTCTTCGGGAAGTGTGCCGGAGGCTTGGAGAAGAGCTAATGTGCAAGCGGTTCCCAAAAAAGGGGATCGGTCTGACCCGGCAAATTATCGGCCAATAGCTATCACCTCAGTACTTTGTAAGGTGATGGAACGGATTTTAAACAACCAACTGATCCATTACCTAGAAGATCACTGTCTAATTAATGATCGTCAGTACGGGTTTCGACCAAAACGGTCCACAGGTGATCTACTAGCGTACGTAACACACCTCTGGGGTGAAGCTATCGACAAGCATGGAGAATCGTTGGCTGTCAGCCTCGATATCTCCAAGGCTTTCGACAGGGTCTGGCACAGAAGTCTTCTCTCCAAGCTACCGGCATATGGTCTGCCTGCTCAGCTATGCACCTGGATTGCCAGCTTCCTACACAAGCGTAGCCTTCGTGTTTTAGTAGATGGTTGCGCTTTACAATTCTATGTAGTGAATGCTGGGGTCCCCCAGGGATCTGTGCTATCTCCCACACTCTTTCTTTTGCATATCAATGATATGCTCTCCCTTGGGAACATACATTGCTATGCAGATGATAGTACAGTGCATGGTGGATACCACGGACGCGCAGTGGCTGGGCGGGCGGAAACTGAGGAGAGGCGGGAGAATCTTGTCATTGAACTCGATAGGACGTTAGATCTCATCGCCAAATGGGGCTCTGATAATCTTGTTGAGTTTAATGCCAAGAAAACACAGGTATGCGCTCTCACGGCGAAAAAGTCAACATTTTCCCCTCTTCCCTCCCTCTGTGGTACTCCGCTGGTGATGCAAAGCAAAATCGCCATGCTGGGGATTGACGTTCGCTGCGACCTTAGTCCAAGGGATTACATCGAGGCTGTTATAAAAACAGCTTCACGGAAACTCGGAGTTCTGAACAAGGTGCGGCGCTTTTTCACGCCACAACAACTGTGCCTGCTGTACAAAACACAGGTACGGTCTTGCGTGGAATATTGCTCGCACCTTTGGGATGGCTCCGCTAAGTACCTACTTGAGGCCTTGGACCGGTTGCAGCGACGTGCCGTACGCATTATTGGCGACGTAAAGGTCACAAACACCCTTGAACCTTTACAATTGCGTCGTGAGATAGCAGCACTGAGCGCTTTCTATCGACTGTATCACGGCGAGTGCTCTGAGGAATTATTCTCTCTAATTCCTGCTTCCCCCTTCCTTCTTAAGTCCACGCGAGCTGGTTCTCGATGTCACCGCCTAACTGTGACATCAATTCCATCGCGAACAAAGAAATTTGGCAACTCCTTTCTTTGTCGCACTTCCAAAAAATGGAATTCCTTACCAGCTCACGTATTCCCCTCCTCTTACAACCCGGGTTCCTTCAAACGAGGCGTGAAGAGGCATCTTGCGGGCCGGCAAGGCGAAGGCGGCTAGTGCAGAACGTTTTTCCCGTCTGTACTGGCCGTCGTCGCGTTTGGACTCTACTACCACTTACCATCAGGTGGAGTAGAGTCATTTGCCCTCCCGGCGATATAAAAAAAAAAAAAAAAACTAATGATTAATTCAAGGTCTCAACCGATGATATCATATTAATTCAATGTCAATGTTGGCTATTTGTCTTTAGTCCTATGATTGAAATATACTAGACATTACCTGTTGGATGAGATCGGATATATATATAATTAATTATGATAAATATTATTCAAACTTTTTTCGTCAGCAAGTCAGTATAGCAGGCATTAATCCGGTTCGTCGGTCCTGTGCAGGTGGTGGAGGGCGTGTACAGCATGGAGGGCTCGATCGTGCCGCTGGCCGCGGTGGTCGCGCTCAAGAAGCAGCTCGGGCTGCAGCTGTACCTGGACGAGGCGCACTCCGTGGGCGCCATGGGCCCGCGCGGCCGCGGGGTGACGGACCACTGCGGCGTCGACCCGCGCGACGTGGACGTGCTCATGGGCACCTTCACCAAGAGCTTCGGCGCCGCCGGCGGGTACATCGCCGGTCAGTCTGATCATGCTATCTGAGCTGATGTTTGAAAATTTTATTTATATTGTACGTGTGTTCACTTCTCACTTCGAAATGTTAGAGGTCGGTTTCAACGAGTCCACTCTGTTGACAGGCTCGGCCGAACTTGTGAACTGTGTTCGCGCACAAGGACACGCTCACGCGTACGCGCACGCAATGGCACCGTGCGTGGCGGCGCAAGTGCTGGCAGCCATGCGCGCCATCACCTCCCCGGAAGGCGTCGCGCGCGTGCGGCGCCTTCGCGACAACACGCACTACTTCCGGCAGCGTCTGCGCGAGATGGGCGTGCTGACGTTCGGCCACGAGGACTCGCCCGTGGTGCCCATGCTGGTCTACACGTTCAGCAAGATGGCGGCTACAGTCGAGCGGCTCACGGCGCGAGGGGTAGCCACCGTCGGGGTCGGCTTCCCCGCCACGCCACTCAACAAGGCACGCATACGGTAAGCCGCGCTTCGCTAATTATGTCCTCCTGACTGATTTAACCACGGCTGCCATTCTCAATGGATAATTCACATGATCCCCTACCTTGTGAGATAGGTAATAATAATAATAATGTCCTCCAGACCGATTTCGGTCACGGTGGCCAATCTCAAGAGAGATTAGCCAACTACGCAGGAGATATTATAGTGCACAAGTGTGTGCGCAAACACAGGTGCACTCTCTATTCCTTAACTCTCATAATCCGATAGGACGACAATCGTACACGACCGGAAAGAGGTCAGGCGTAGGACCAACTAATTAATTACTTTACGTGCTTTCCGAGGCACGGGAGTGTACACACTTCCAACTTCCACACTCCGGGCTGCTACTGAGAATTTTCTGACAGAAAAACCCAATAACTTTTTATTGGCCCGACCTGGGAATTGAACCCAGGACCTCCGGATCTGCGGCCTTATATCAAGCCACTAGACCAACGAGGCAGTCATGAGTTAGGTACTAGACCAATGAATGTATACTCGGTACACCTGTTATAGAGCTTATTGTTAAAAAAATAATGAAATTGTATATAATAAAAAGTGAGTTCCTTGGCTCTGTTACAAGATAGTAATCGACTAAAGCCGTTTGAAAAAATATCAGGTTCTGTCTGTCGGCGGCGCACACTCGCGAGCAGCTGGACGAGTGCCTGGCCGCCGTGGAGGCCGTCGTGGACGAGGTCGGCCTGCGCTACTCGCGGCGCTAAGGCCTCGCGCGCCGCCCGCCCCGCGCGCCCCGCGCGCCCCGCGCCGCACCCCCGCGCACGCCCGGCGGGGATGTGGGCGCACGGCGAGTGCCCGCCTTCGTTGTTGTTTCATAGTATATACGTTATTATTCTCAATAAATTATTTTTTCAAGCTTTTTTTTCTTTTATTTACGGAATTATTTTTTGGTGAAGCATAAATAATATATAAAATCCGAAAAAATATACCTATATAAATTAAATTAAAAAAAAAAAAAATGTTTGACAGATCACAAGCGTACGAAAGGTTATCTACGAGCGGGCGTTGTCGGAGTTTCAAGTGACCCAGTGCCGTATCGCAGAGTTCGGACACTGACATATTACGATGATTTAGTGTTCGTAATAATTACGATGTCCGCGACAATATACATCTTATTTTCATTGTATTTATTTATTATACAGAGCTTACAGCTATTATGTACATAGGTGATACATAAACAAATTGCATCACTGCCAATTATAAATATACATATAGCATCGTTGCTGTAAAAATGATGATTAATGTTTGTCGATCGATAGCGGTGATTTGGGGCAGATAGCCGATATCTATTGATAAGCCTTACGTGGAATCTAAACGCGCCGTGACAACATCAGCAGCGACACGCCTGTATCGTTCACACGAAATATGTCGTTTTAAGCTTTTGTCTAGGGTTTTTACATTCATATATACAGATAACTTCATTTTAAATAAATACGCAGTATCGCAGCGCGTCGCCGCTTCAACGCTCCACATTTGTGTTAATTTACGAAATATGTCGCCCGTATAAAGTCTATATAACATTTATTAAACATTAAGTAAAACTGATTGTTGCGTAACACGTTAATAAATCTCCAATAATTTTAACGCGTATAATAATATGTTCATTATGTGAAGTTCATATATTTTATAGACCACGTGCATAACACTTTATATACATTATATAAGTGTTTTAAATGAAAGTGATGTACGGTGTGTGTGTAGTGTTGTTACTTGTCGGCTGCGCGTGCGCAAGTCAGTCGACAGTAACAGTTTTGCAGTTACAGTGAGTTTTAAGTATTTACACACATTGACAAGTATATAATGAAGATATGTAACGTATTTTATATACACTTTTATTTACATTTTCTAATAATAAACGAAATACAAAGTACCGTTCTACGGTCCCTCGTACAGTAGTTTGTTGTTCAAACGTTGGATTGATAATGGTCAATTGCGGTCATTCCAGTGGCTTACTATCAATTTTAGCGGGTCAAGGATTCGCCGAAATTGCGTATGCGTATAAAATGATATTAAAATGATTATAATAGAATTTTTCATGGATACGTTAATAAATCTCGTAGAAATAATATTTCGTTCGAGAGCAGCACTCATAATGTCTGTTAGTTTGTTTTATTAGTCTTTTTGTTTAAAAACAATTGAAAATATCTTTGGAATGTGTCGCGATTTTCTCATTTTGATGTATGTAATTACGTTCAAATCTCTAATATACTGAACGCGATCATGGCAACGCCATGTGCCAACAGTAAACATTGTAATACAAAGATTATTATCTTCCGACATCGATGACTTTGTGTGCCGGTTTATAAAAATATACTTGTATGTCACTACAGATTAACCTACAATGAAATACACACGCTGTCCATCAATAACACTATTGAGTATATATTGGAATTTACGCCGGTAAGTAATTTTTTTAAGATTACTTTTTAATAAAATAATATAAATAGATCCTATTGTAATTATAATTTCGAGAGTTTTACAAAAAAAAATAACCCGACAAACGCAACAAAATCTTTGTTTAGACGATATAACACTGACTTTATTACGTTTAATTTAATGGAATATTTTAATAAAACTTATCGTATACCAAGATATTCTACTGCAAAACAGCAGTACTTGGTAGTGTTGTGTTCCGGTTTGAAGGGTGAGCCAGTGTAATTACAGGTACAAGGGACATAAAATTTTAGTTTCCAAGGTTGGTGCGATGTAAGCGATGGTTAACATTTCTTATAATTCCTATGTCTATGGGCGTTGGTGACCACTTACCATCAGGTGGCTCAAATGCTCGTCCTACTTATAATATAAAAAAAATAATTAAATATGAGTATAATTAATGGGATCAATAGACTTACTATTTGGATAGTCTTTATAAACAAAAGTATTTTTTTTTTATCTTAATAGCTCTGTAGATGTAATAATACTGATTACACCAGGAACTGGCTTTGTTTTTGTTTATTTTATGCGTTTACCGTTTTCTCATTTCTTCATCTTGTGATAGTATGCATTTACTTTTGATATGATGCCCTCCAAAGTTATCTTTAAAGGAGAGAAGCTAATCGCATAGGATTTATTATTGGTCTAGGGTCTAGACCAGCGATACCCAACCTTCTCTTTATAGAGGCACAAACACGTGTTAGTCATGGTATAGGTAATTAATCAAATGTAATTAATCATATTTCAACATTTTTTTTACCATGTCATGACGTTTCACACACTTTACAGTGTCCGTGGCCTTAAACAGTTGTTTAATTCAAATTATTTAGGTATTAATAAAAACCTTTGAAATTTAAAATAGTTCACAATAAAGTAACATCAAGTGGGCCAACCTCAAAAGCCCGGGCCACAGATTGAGTACTGGTCTAGACCGACGAGGCAGTATGATATAAATGTCAAATAATATTATTACAAAGTACATATTAAGGTGACAAATGGTTTGCAGCCGCAGCCGTTGCCACTAGCGGCCCCCAGCCTGGTGTGGGTGCAGAGCGTGGGCGCCGACACCGCGCACCCCGTGCTCGTCACCGCGCGCCAGAGAGCCGGTACAAACGCGTCTCCATTAATAAAATCATACCATTATAAAAGCTGTATATTCGCTGGTGGTTTTATGCAGGCCATGATACCGCCAATAAGTGAGCCAGTGTAATTATCTGCAAAAAGAATATGAACTCATAGATCCTACGGTAGGCGATGCACTTTCATATGTTGTCAATTAATACGCCCCACCGACTCCCATATAATAATAATTAGCTCTTCAGAATGTAGCGCACTTTTAATAATTTTTTTTAAAATTAATATGTAAATAAGGATCACGTCAGTTCGCCTTTTCCTCTTTTCTATGATAGAAAAAAATAGGGAATAGGTATATTAATGTAAAACCAAAAACATAAATATAATAAATTCAGTAATAAGTTTATAATTTTATTACATATAGATTAAATCCCTTTCAGGCGCAGTAACATGGCAGATTCCGTACGAATCAGACGCGCACACTCTGTACGAGTTGGAGCGCACGTTATGTCCAGACGACACCGCAGACGGTGGCAGCGACAGCTGCGGTGAGTGCACAGCGTGTAGAGTGGATGTAATGGATCACAGAGATATTTGATCTTTAGATTAGACCAAAATTATGAGTTACACTACCAAAACAACCATTCATTTCCTGGTTAGGGAGTGGATTACATCTAAAAACAATTCTGATAAATTAAGTACCCTGTTATCAAGCGAGTTAGTATAATATGGAGGATTGTATCAGCCTCAGCCTGATTGACTACAAGGCACTAGAGTAGAACGGACGCCTGGCACTCGCATGAGATGTAATTGCCAATCCTAACCGATGTGTACGCAGAGGGCCAAACTCGCACCGCTTTCTCGCTGCACATATCGTCGGCGTGCGCGGCGCCGACCTCCCTGCGCGTGCGTGTGTCGCAGCCGTTCGTGTGGGACCTGCCCTTCGCGCGGGCCGTCACCGTCAGTGCCACTCAGGTACTATAGTACAGTAGTAAGCGAGGACGTCCTCAACGTTAAGTACGTGAGATGTCGTTGTTATTTTGTTTTGCTTTGTTAATAATGAATTATCAAAACTAATGTGTGGGTCCCTAGTCAATGCCTCGTGTGACGCACTACCGATTCATCGAGGGACAGACCAGCGTGCGGCTAATAGTCTCCTCCGAAAACGAGGTGTGCGCCACTCTCTCCGTGCAAAACTACTCGGTGAGATTAATGATAATAAATCTTTCGTCATACGATAATACATTCATCTATTTATATTAAACGAACGATGCGTACGTTTCAGTGCCCGATCGCTCAGACGGTGACGGACGTGTCGACGAGCGGGCTGCGGTTGACAATGATGCGCTCGGGCGCTGTGCAACTCTCCGTGAGTATTTATTTTCTGTTACATTTTTTGAATAAAAAAAATACTTTACACGCGGTTAATCTACGAGATAAAGAGGTCGCTCGAGTTTCAAGTTAAAAGTTAGTCATTCATAAAGAAACAATGAACGGAACGAGTCGACATTGAATAAACACGTCGGTTACCGGTTGCAGAGGAGCGAGTACCCGCTCGGGTTCTACGTGGTGGCGCTGGTGCTGCCGTCGGAGCAGGCGTGCGGCGGCGCGGCGGCGGGCGAGCGCGACTGGCTGTGGGCCGCCGCGCTGCTCGGCGCCGACGCCGCGCGCGCGCGCTCGCTCGCCCGCCACAAGGCCTTCACCATCTCCGTGGAGGTCGAACTGAACTGCTTATAATTTTTTTTATGTCTTATTATTTACATTTCTGCACCGATATCTCCTTAATATAATAGCGTAGCAGTTGTTTACGTAGAAATAAAAATAAGAAAGTTATATACCATAAAATTCCTACAAAAATAAAATGTCCTACAAAGGGATAACCGCACAGCTTGATATTGAAGTCAAAGGAACTCAAAATTATAATGAGTTATGCAGGTGAAGCTTTTTTTACTGAACCATTTTTTGTCGACAGGCGGCATTAACTCGCGAACAGTACGCGGTGGCCGCGGTGGTGACGCTGTTTCTGTTCCTCGCGTTCTACGTGATATTCGGTGCGCTCGTGTTGGCGCAGCGCTGGCCGCCCTTCGCCAAGTACGTGCTTCCTAAGGCCGTGCTTGCTTCGCAGACCGATGCTATTGACGCTAGCGGTACCACCTATTTTTTCAAATATCCATTTACTTATATCCATTATCAACAATACACAATTGTAAAGCGTATAAGCGATACTGTTGTATAAGATGAACTTCCTCTTCGTGGCATCTGTTAGTATTTGAATTATTGAAAAATGTTAAAATTTAATCAATAAATTATTCTTCTAATTTTAGCCGCAGAGCAAGCCCTGGATGGACAATCCGAAATCAGATCTGAAGGGACGACTCCCGCTCGCCTTCGCCGTCGCGGATCCGGTGAGCGCTACTTTGACACTTCACTCAAATCGCTCACGCTGCCCATAGAATGTTTTCCACGATGTAACAACTCATATGATGCCACAGATGTGACGTTCGACAGCAGCGACAACAGCGACTCGGACGATTCCAGCGCACCCGCAGCACTTCCCGCATCCAGCACGCCCGTCGGAACACCTGCTGGCGCTAACCAAAATTCCAGCAACGAAAACCGTACCAGTACTTCACCCGCTAGCGCCAGCCAGGTCCCCGCCAACGAGAGCGCAGTCACGCCGCCCGCAGCTACCGGCCGGACCGATGTGGACGGCGCCCAATCCGCCGCGACGCCTAATGGGCGAACCGACGGGACTGAAATACAAGTATGAGCTACGATTACTAGCAACAATAAAATCTTATCAGGAATCGCTAATTTCTTCTCTTCCGCGTATGATACCCATCGATAGCCATTCGAGGTGTTTGTACTAGTATATATATGTACATATGCATATAACGAGCTTATTATAAAATGTTATTATTAAATACGAGAAGTGGATTATGTCCATTATACATTATTTGCACAAATTTAGAGTTTGACATTGCAAATAATGTAGTAGTTGTCCGAGCTGAGCCGCCGCTCCCCCCAGGGCCCGTTCGGGCTGCCGGCGCGCCTGCGGCTGGCGGCGCTGGCGCGGCGCGGCGGCCGCACGCTGCGCGCGCGCTCCGACCGCTACCTGTACACGCTGTACACCGTCGCCGTCTTCTACGCGCTGCCCGTCGTGCAGTTCGTCATCGCCTTCCAGATCGTTAGTGGCCTTTATATTCACCTACGTCGTCGCCATTCGATCACGAGATTCGCACTGTTACACAGTGGGGTCTCTCATCCGAATAATTTTACGGATGCGACGTTTTCTTTTTAATGAAATGTTCAGAATGTTTACAAATTTGATACATTTGAGCACGTGTGATCGGTAGATCCTGAACGTGTCGGGCTCGCTGGACATCTGCTACTACAACTTCCTGTGCGCGCACCGCGCGGGCGCGCTCAGCGACTTCAACCACGTGCTGTCCAACCTGGGGTACTTGCTGCTGGGCGCGCTGTTCCTGCTGCAAGTGCGCCGCCGACGACTGCGCCGCAAGCGACAGCCTCGACACCAGGTGAGCTCGATCATCAAAGAATTATCTTTAAATTATAGGTTTACTAGATAATGGAGCATTGTGCAAACCGTTATGGAGTTCCGGTTGAATTTGATTGCACTACAGGCAGAAGGAAAATATCATCTTAATTTACTAGGTTGGTGGCGCATTGGCAATAATAAAACAAGTAATGGTTAATATGTCTATAGGTCACCACTTACCACCAGGGGACCTACTTGCCAGTCTGCCTACCTAATACAATTTAAAAAAAAAACAATCATTTCATATCCATGAGGTAGTTTTCATAGATGCTTTTGTGTTATATCTCCTGTATTATTATTATTTCTGTATTAAAATTAAATCTATGCGAGTGAGTTAATAAATGATGTACTAATTATATATATGGTTAAATCATTAATTTATTATTATTATGTAAAATTGTAAATAAACGTTACATACATTTCAGGATTACGGCATTCCGGCGCACTACGGGCTGCTGTCGGCACTGGGTGCAGGTATGATGGTGGTGGCCGTGCTCTCAGCCAGCTACCACGTTTGCCCCAACAGGCTCAACTTCCAGTTTGGTAAGTTACATTGGTTAATGAGTGTATTATAGTTTCAATTATCACTGCGTTAACTAAAACAGATCTTAATCAAATCTAATCAAATATATTAGGATCAGACCATAGACAATTTAGTAATTTATAATGATTTGACATAATCCTAACAACGAGCATTGAAAATAATAAGTACTAATGTTAGAACAATAACACATTATATACTTATATACATATAGTGTACAATACAATCTTATAAAGCACAAGAGAATACACCACGGCTACAAAGTACTAACGGCGTCCACAGACACGGCGTTCATGTACGTGCTGGCGGTGCTGATCATGGTGAAGATCTACCAGTCGCGGCACCCGGACGTCAACGCGCGCGCGCACGCGACCTTCGGCGTGCTCGCCGTGCTCATCGCTTTGGGTAACCGACTCTTCTATTGGCCAGCGAATATATATATATCATATTGTCTTTTGATATTATGAAACAATTGTCATGTCGAATAAGTCTTGAATAGGTTCCTGAAATATTGCTTGCAAATTGCTAGTACATGTTCTAAGGGCGAGTGTGTGTTCACAGTGGTGTGGGGCGTGCTGGACGGCGGGCCGCTGTTCTGGGGCGTGTTCACGGTGTTCCACGTGTTCACCTTCCTGCTACTCTCGCTGCGCATCTACTACGTGGGACAGTTTCGCCTCGGTAATTTTTTATCAAAAATATGGAGTTTTAATGAAAATACTTTTTCGCTAATTCGCTAAACTGTATGTGCAGTCGGTTGGTGCTAACACTTTTATTCACGCACCCTATGCTACATGACCATACATTTATGCGAGCTCGTCTCGGTACAGCAGTACTTCTACTTGGTATCGTTGTGTTCCGTTTTGAAGTGTAATTACAGACACAAGGAACATAACATCGTAGTTCCCCAGGTTGGTGGCGCTTTGCCAATGTAAGCGATGGTTAGTATTTCTTACAATGCCAATGACTATGGGCGGTTGTGACCACTTACCATCAGGTGGCACGTATGTTTGTCCGCCTACCTATTCTATAAAAAAGCCATATTGCTAATACTACTTGTTATTAATTAATTTCTCCTAACTTGTTTTCACTCAGTAATAATATCCACGATCCACAAACATATTTTTGGTATATTTATGTGTGATATGAGAATTAGCGTATTTCTATCTTAACCTATTAATTAATTTAATGTAGTTTTTGATAATACACTACGACCGTTGCAGAGAAGGAAAGCCTTGCACAAGCGGCGAGCGAACTGCGCAAGGGTTCTCGGCCGTTGTACCGCGCGCGCCTGGTGCTGCTGCTGGTGGCCAACGCGCTCAATTGGATGCTCGCTATCTTCGGGTCAGTTGCTGACACTCCTTAAATACTACGATACATCTGGTTATACAAACATGATATTTAATGTTTTTAAATTCAACACACAGTAACAGTAACAGCCTGTGAATGTCCCACTGCTAGGCTAAGGCCTCCTCTCCCTTTTGGGAAGAAGGCTTAGAGCTTATTCCACCACGCTGCTCCAATGCGGGTTGGTGGAATACACATGTGACAGAATTTAGTGAAATTCGACAAATGCAGGTTTCCTCACGATGTTTTCCTTCACCGTCAAGCACGAGATGAATTATAATAACAAATTAAGCACATGAAAATTCAGTGGTGCTTACCCGGGTTTGAATCCACGTTCATCGGTTAAGTTTCACGCGTTCTTACCACTGGGCCATCTCGGCTTATTCAACACACATATATTTAAATTCCGATAAAATAAAGGATCTCAAATTTAGTCCGCTACGCAACTATGATGCGATCCAGTAAGAAGAAGGAACTCACAGTGGCCCGTTCAGGTTCGAACTCGTGACGTCCGGCAAAATTGCTCTTGTTCGATCATTTCCACGTAAACGTAGAATATAATAGCTGTAATCTACTTCCATAATCGCAGACTGCTAAAGCAGGGCAGCGACTTCGCCGGCCACATGCTGCAGGTGCTACTGGGCAACGCGCTCATGTACATGGTGTTCTACCTGGCCATGAAGCTGGTGCACGGCGAGCGGCTGCGCTGGTACGCGTGGGCGCTGCTGGCGGCGGCGGCGGCGGCGTGGGCGCCCGCGCTGTACTTCTTCCTGTCGGGCTCCACCGACTGGTCGGCCGCGCCCGCGCTGTCGCGCCACCGGAACCACGAGTGCATGGTCAGTCGCATACGTGTGCCGACCGTTTGTCCGTCTTACGATTTATTTGTAAACCTTAATTTTCCCGTGCAAAGACCGCTAGCTGGTATTAAATAAAACTCAAATCAGATAATTGTATAAAAAGACTTTTGCAGAAATATATTCGAGATTAAATCATTTGTAACTAAAACTGTAATATGCACATGACGTATGTATTAAAACCTTCAGGTCAAAACTCGTAAACTAATTACTTTAGCAAACTGAACGATAGATATTATATACGTATTACATGTAAGGTAAATCACGTGATCTTCTCTCCCTGCCTTATCTTTGATATTATTAAATGCAATTGTTTTTATATACTTCGACACTTTTTCCAGGTGATGCAATTCTACGATTCCCACGATCTGTGGCATATGCTGTCAGCGGTGGCTCTCTATCTGTCCTTCAGCGCTCTACTCACGTGGGACGATGGCCTCTCTGCAGTCAAAAGAACCGATATACCAGTTTTTTAATGAGTCAAATAGTAATAAACCATTTTTTAAGATAATTTATATATTTTATTTTATTAATCCTAATTATTTTCTAACAACCCGCATTGGTTCTACCAACCCGCATTGGAGCAGCGTGGTGGAATAAGCTCCAAACCTTCTCCTCAAAAAGAGGAGAGGAGGCCTTTAGCCCAGCAGTGGGACATTCACAGGCTGTTACGAATTATTTTCAACGCAACAAAATCGTCGCAATTTAATAATAAAAATAAAAATAAATCATTTTAAAAGGTTGGTTTTTTCCAAGCCCGTCTGGGTAAGTACCATCGACCAATAACTTATCATGGATACCAATACTTGGTAAGTTTCTGTTCTGGTTTAGGAGGTAAGTGAGCCAGGGTAAATACAGGTACAAAGTAGGTACGAAACATCTTAGTTTCCAAGGTTGGTAGTAAATTGGTGATGTACTTTGTAAGTATAGGAATATGTAATAGCTATATTTTAAGAAAACGTTATATTCGATATTTGCGTGAATACCAAAAGTATAATCCGCTCCAAAAGGTCGCATGCCATTCTGATCGCGGGCGGATGATAAAACTAGATAATCGTTTCAAGTAAATATATATTACTGTAACAATTTATTTGTATTCAATATTTATATTCTAGACTCTAGAGCTGCCATACGCAACCTTTTCTTTATAAAAACCGAAAACTAAAAATATTTAGGTAATGCTTTCTTAGGTTTTGGGATTGTTAAAAATTGAATTAAACAACTATGAACATATTAATCGGGCGGGAAATTAAATTTGATTTAAAAAAATACCATCGTTATCTTTTGTAATAATAATAATTGTGGAATTAAATAAATGTTATCGCGTATATTTTAACATTTTTATTATAATTTCCTGACGCTTCAAACACTTTGCAGTGTAATAGTCTCAAGTAGTTGCTTAATTAAATTTATTTAGGTATTAATAAAAAACCTTTGAAATTTAAAAAATAAAGTAACAACAGTTACTTTACAGGGCCAACCACAAAAACCCGGCGGGCTGATGAGGCCCGCGGACCGCAGGTTGAGTACAACTGCTCCAGGGGGTGGAACGTATATACAATTTTGAAAATGTTCAGTTAATTGAAATTATATGCCTACTGCTGGACTCCTCCTCTCCTTTTGGCGGAGAAGGTTTGGAGCTTATTCCACCACGCTGCTCCGATGTGGGTTGGTGGAATACACATGTGGCAGAATTTCAGTGAAATTAGAAACAAGCAGGAGATGGATTATAAACGCAAATTAAGCACATGAAATTTCAATGGTGCTGGCCCGGGCTTGAACCTACGATCATCGGTTAAGATTGACGCGTTCTAGCCAATGGGTCATCTCGGCTCAATCATAGACTAAATCAGTAAATATGCCATAATAAGATATTGAGTTGACCATTGAATAATATTTGTTGGATAGAAGGCGGGCCTAGTTAAGTGGTAGCTTTAAGAACCTATTCAATATTCATCCAAATACTAATTCAAATGTAATTTTTAAAGAATGAGTTTGATGGCTATAATACGGTTTATTAATTATAAATAGGTATCGGTTGCTCTATTATAACTAGTTTATGAGAAAATCCAACAGTAGGCCTTAAAAATATATTTAAGTACTATTGTTTTTGTTATTAATTTTTTATATAATTTAAATATTACTAAATTCATAGACAAGAGTAATTCGTTTCTCGATCGACAACACATCGAATCATTGACACTTTGACAGCACGTTAAAACTTGAAATGTCAATGACGTCACACAGGCGACATTCTCATTCTCATTATTTTTATTTCGCAATTTCCAGAATATCCTTATATATTTTTCGTATTTAGATTTAAATAAGTTTTTATTAAAGACAGTGAAATGGACAATCAATACTATTATAAGTTAATGGCCAGTTATCTGTCAAAACGAAACTGTGATGAGTCTTTTATGAGGTATTTTTTTGGCAAAAATGCAACAAAGAAAACGCCCGAAGAGCTGGAACGGGCAGATGAAAGAAAACGTAGGTTACAACGAGAAAGATCTCGAAGATATCGTGCTCTAAAGAACGCAAGGCGACAACATGAAGGCGTCCGAGACAATGCGGACAACGAGCCAGCGCGTAGTAAGTCCCGAGGAGTATCCATTGACGAGGAATTTAGCGACGGTGACGAACCTCCGACGCTTTGTAATTTTACCTACGATGACAAATGGCGGGAACCTGTCTCCTCCGACTGCGCATCCGATGATAATTCGGCGCATAGTGCAGCTGAATTAAAAGAGGCAGCACTCTCAGGAAATATATCCCTTAATTTAAAAGAGTTCCTTAGCTCTCCTAACATGGAGCTAGACTACCCTACAGTGCACAGTCTTATGTTCCACTGGTTACAAACGTAGCACTACTTTTGGCACCATCCATATCAGCCGTGACAAAATTTCGGCCCATATCATTCTTCTTGGATACAATGCAAGTTCTGGCAGTCCCATATTAATAAAAATTAAAAAAATAGTCTTAACTAGATTACTATAAAAATTGAGATCATAGTCGACACATATCGAGGGTTGCTGCTTCTGTACAATAATGTAACACATCAGTTAAGGAAACCGTCCGCCAGTAGTTTAAAGAATATTTTATGTAATTTAATTGTTTAATGTTACAGGCTTTTGTGATTTCTTGTAAAGTATTGAATGCTATTAACATAAAATTCTTTTATATGATAAAATGATTTAGGTCATAGAAACCTGATCAAAAACAAATGAATGGCTAGATATACAGTCACCTCTTAATAACTCAATATTTTATAGTTCATAGTAAATTGGATATATTGTATACCATTGTTGTGTTAAATAGAATATAATATGTATCTTGCCGAGTCACCAGAAAACTTATTTGTTACAAATGATATAATTTACTGAACTTTTAGCACCCAGTGCAAAATAAAAAAATGAAAATATTGCTTATAATATTAATGAGCTCTTGTCACAAAGCTCCATATTTTGAGCTTACTATGTTTTAGAAATTAAGCTCTTCACTCGACACTAGTTGATAATATTCCACTAGACAATAAGTTGTTGTTAAGTTGCCATATCCTAATGTTTAGATACTCAATTATATTACATATTATATATGCATATAGAGAAGCATAGATTATATATACCTATAGTTTGTGATACAATGAATTTACATTTTGTGCGAAATCTACAATATTAGCCATGTTAAGATTTAGTGTTAAGAAGATAAGATAAAGGCAACTTCAACTTCCGGACTGCTTGCATCACTGATGTGCTGCATGCATAACTCGTCTCACTGCCTGTTTAAATTATTAGTACATTCCTTGTTTTTAAACATTGTATTGTTATCATATTCAAAATTAGTTTTTAGCAATGAAATGTATTTCTTTGGAATATATACCAAGTTATTTAAATTAGTTGATATATTATGTGACTATTTTGGAGAGTAAGATTCTGTTGCATTTAATTAATAATACTCAAATACTTTGCTCTCTTACATTGGTGATACTGAAAATACAAGGCTTAAAATGTTTAATTTTATAAATATTATTATAGATATTAGTTCCATTGGCATTTATGAAATACTCTAATAGTAATCAACAACTTTGTAATTATAGTGATGTGTATGAAATGCACGGAATTATGACTGATATTAATATCTTGTGTGAGATTTTATTGGAAGGATATTCATTGTAATAGTACCTTATGATGTTAAATAGTATATATAAATTATAGTTTTTTACCAATAGCTACTTATTCCATATTAAAATTTATCATAAAAACTGCTTAAATTAGAATCATTCTTTGAAATATTTTTATTCCATAAATTATATAATCAATTGCAATTTTTTTTTCCTTCCATTATAATTTGCCTTCAAACGAGAATGTAATAATAGTGTGAGTGCCTGTTTGTAGGTATACATCTGCCATATGAGTTAGGGTAGAATTAGTTATAAGACTTTTAAGTACTGAATAACAATGTAGTTGGCGCTATTAGTTGTAATATAAGATCCTCGATTATTCAGACATTTCTGGTGCTTTATTAAAACCGTAGTAGTGAGTTAGTGAAGTATACTATTTTTCTGGAGCAAATATAGACGACACATACAAGATATGAGTTTGTGACACAAGTTTTTTAGTTTCAGATTCTGCTCTAATCACTAATTGGTTTTTTGTTTCCAGTAACAAGAAATGTATACTACAGTTTTAAGGTATTTATATTTGTGTAACAAAATATATGACAATATTTTAATTTAGTCGATACCATATAAATATTGATAAATTATGCAACATTAATAATAAACATTGGTAATACAGTACGCAAAGAAAGATGATTTTTAACAGAAAATTTATAGCTAGTTTACTGCTTAATTTTGACTCAAAATAACAATTAGTTTTATATTTGTCATTTTTATATTTTTTTGTTAATAAATCGACAATGTTAAATAATCTCGTTTAGATCTGCTCATAGCCAGCGATGCCTTCAATGAATGTCATTGTATTTCGCATACTTATTTAGATATTATGTAGGTAGGTACTGTAAAGTAGTGCCATATTAAAGAGCTTCCTATTTTTAAATAATCTTTTATTGTATATTGCCTTAAACTGCAACCCGACCCAGAATTTACGAATTAAAAAACTATTGTGCAATTCTATTGCCGAACTAAAATATCTGGTAGACAAATTGTCTGTACAAAATGTTTTATACAAATATATTTAAGTATTAAATTATCAATAATATGTCCTTTGTTTCTTATAATTATATAATCTCTAGGTACCTCAATACAAATTATATAAGACATTTATGGACGAATAGGGTTAATCAATATTTACTTTGGAATTTATTGTATACTAGCTTTGCACGGGTAGATAAGAAGAAAAATCTATTTTGGATAGGGTTTGTTTACAATCCGTTCTTAGTGAGCGTCTACGTCGGGGAAGGAGTAACTGTGATAAAAATTCCAAGTGAATTGGGCGCATAGTTTAGATCTCGTGATGAGTGATGTTTCACTTATATATGTAGTCGCTAATATGTTGTTTTGATACTAGGTAACCTTTAATTTTTCAGGTCTATTTAAAGTTTAAAAGCACATTACTTTTAAATTACTAAATATAATCATCATTAAAACCGTGAACACGGACACAGAAATATAATTCTTGCCTTTTTGTTACTATGCTCTAATGATTCATATTATACTGTATAATTATACATATCCGATATAGGCATGCTACTTACTAAAAATGTTGCCGTCGACATTTTTTGAAAACCCGCTTCGTCTATCATCCCACGGAGACTTGTGGTCAATGTTAAATATTCAATGTCACCTACCCACATTGGAAATGTAGTCAATAACGATTTATTTACTTAATCTATTAGCACACATGTGCTTATGCGCCGATGCTCTTCATTTGTATGTTCATAGTACATGTTATAATGAAAAAAATAACGCTAAATTTCTAGTATCGTTTATTAAAAATAAAACTTTACTTAGTTTGTGATGTAAAATAAAAATAATAATAATGATAATAAATAATTTATTAAAATAACAATATTTATACAGTAATACTTGCCTAAATATATTCACAGCCGATAATAATGAAACAGCCACTTAAAACAAATCCAGAATAAACTGATACAAGATTTTGAAATTAGGCTGAATATATAAACAACGAAATTTAACCCAAGTAAAAACAAAGTAGTCACTGCTCGTAGACGTGGAATGTCTTCTCTCGTTTTAAGGTTTGGAGCTTATGCTATTAAGCTGCTCCAGCGCGGGTTGGTGGATTCCCATCTAACAGAATTTCATCCGATACAACGTAGGTTTCCTTATGGAAACCGTAAGGAATACGGTGTTTTCATTTACCGCTGAACACGAGATTTACTAAGACAAATTAGGCACATGAACACTCAGTGAGGCTTGTCAGGTTTGAACTCACAACCATCGGTTAAGAACCGCATGCTCAGATAGAGACTAGATTAGTCTTCAAAGTAGTAGACAAAATTTTTGTACACCTAATGTAACATGTAAATGTTAATACTGTTCATTATTTTATAAACGTTTGTAGAGAAATATCTATATAATATTACGTAATATGAATATTAAACCTACGAAAAACACAATTTCCAAAACGCTGGTGGTATCTAGTTTACTTAGCCTACTTATAATAACCATAACATTAGTTACAACTAAACACATATTTTGATGGCTCAACGATAAACTTTATACGACTTCGAATTCATGAATTATGTCTAATCCGTTCCCAATAGTCTTAATACAAACAAGTTTATACAAACTCGAATGTTTTCGCTAGTTATTTATTTTTAATAAATGTTATAAAGAAAATAAATTATTAACTAAAATTAAATTGCAGTATGCATTATGTACCTTGAAGTGTGATAAAAGTATATAATAAATACAGGGTTTGTAGAGTGACGGCAGTTTATTACCGTTTCAAATGGAATAACTGTCAATATTGTATTTTATAATTAGCTAATTAAAGCAACGTACTCAACTTGGCAGACATTACCACTTGGATATGCGTTCGGTCGAGTGGAAACCCCCACTTGCGGGCATTGAAGCGGTTTCTTATATTTTTTTCTAATTGTAAAAGTACGGAATGCGTGCCGTATGCGGTTCGGCGCGGGTGAGCCTTGGAGCGCAGAGCTCTGAGTCGCGTCGCCGCGGCCGCGAGAGCCCGAAGCGCGTGGGCGCCGTCGACGCCCGCGCCGCGATGACCGTCATCAAGAGTGCCTTACACTTCATACTGTCTCGTTGATTTTTGCTATCATGAAATCTTGTACAATGTATAAAATTACTTATGTGGCTCGAAAGAAAAAGGTAAATATCATGATTAATTAATTATTGCAAATCATCCACAATTCTTTTTTACAATTGCTCCTTCAATGTTGGGTTTTGATTAAGAGTATTCCTAACAGTAGTAGCGAGGGGAAACTTTACACTTCCTGATAACTTATCACATTTTCCATCATAATCATCAGCATTTAATGAATATATCATGGCACCTCTCAATTTGTTTTCTGTGATATATTTTGCTTTTGCTACAACACTATCGGCATTCTCATAAGATACCCATTCTGATTTTTTATGTAAATATGGTACCTTGGCCTCTGTTTCTTCATTTATAACAATATCATGAAATTTGCTCAAAAACATACATATGTCGGGGTAATTAACAAATCCTAAATTTCCAAGTGTACCAAAGCCAGAAGCAGGGCTGCCAACTTTAGCATTATTAGCATTTACTAATGCAAATGAGTGGCCATAAGTAGGTATTCCAACAACAATTTTACTTGGATCCAATCCCTTGTCTTTGTACATTTGTACCGTGTAGTTAATATTGAGTGTAGCCAAATACAGTTGCTCCTCTGGTCTAGCATAAAGTGGGGAATTGAGCCCCGTAAAAGGAGTAAACTTTGTGTAAGTGTGAAAGTCATATGTCATTATGTTTGCATAGTCCACATACATGTTGATTTGATCCACATCATAAGCTACATCAACAATGATCTGAGGAGCGGCCACAGCAACGGTAAGCAAATAGTTTCTTTTCTCTCTAATGTACTCTGTCCTGATTTCCCTTAACAGTTGGGAAAAGTGTTGTCGTTGCCTTTTTCTTAAATTGTTTTGATATCCCTTCACTGCTGGAAATTCCCAATCTAAATCAATCCCATCTAGTGAATGATTTCTCAATATACTTTTAATAGATTTGATAAAAACTTTTCGAGAAGCATGGTTTATAACCATATTAGAAAAACCATCATTATTACCCGCACCTCCTACTGACAACAGAACTTTTAAGTTAGGATTGTATGTTTTCAACTTGACAATATCTGGTAAAACATCTAGTTGGGAATCTTCAAGATAAATTTTGTTGTTTCTTATCTGTGCAAATGCTATATTTATATGTGTGCAGAGGTGAGGGTGAATATTGGATGGTGTTAGCTGAGTAACATTTGTTGGGTTTGGTGTGTTATAGTAACATGAGACTACATTACCCTCATTTTCAAAAATTGAACTACTTCTGTTTTCGATTATCTTCCAAAACGATAACTGTTTGCCTGCCTGGCTGCTTAAAATACAGACTAGTAAAACAGCAAAAGATAATCCCAGTATAAAAATCAGCCAAAGAATAATTTTGTCGCATTTTCCACTTCTTGACCTTCTGACCGTGTTTGGAGTAATGTTTCTCTGAATAGGAACTATACATTTTCCTGTTTTGGCCTTTTTAAAAACCATAACGCAAGCCTGTGTTTGTTATTTCTATTTAACTCTTCATATATTCTTACGCGATTTTGATGGAACAAAAACGAGTGCCTACAATCCTGAGTTTATGTTAATCACTAACACAATATTTAACTCTTCTTTATTAAAATTAACAATTATTTACGCACAGATTATATTAGATTGTGTTATGTAAATATTTACACAAATCACTGTTTATAGGTTTAAGAAAATCTAAACAATAGATCAAACACCAACGTCAAAAGCGAAAAATTAAAGTAAACAAGTACAAGGTCACAACACAACAGTCATTTTATATTCCGTTCCAGTCATAAGTGTATTAGAAATATCAGATCTTAAACATGTTTGGTTTCAATTGTTTTGACAAATTGTTTTAGTCATTTTTAAATAATATAAAAACAAATGTAGTAAAAATTTGTATTTCTTATATAATTCAGTTAATAATGACATATAGTAATAACAGCAAACTGCAGAAGATGAAAATAATAATTACTACATCCAATGAAATAATCATTGGGTGCATTAATTATAATTTTGTTAAATAATGAATATACTTCTTAATTACTTAAATATAGTTTCTTTTGTCTTAGCAAGCTACTTACCATTATTAATAATTGAAAATGTTAATATTTTAAAGTAATATGCACATTTTTAAATCATAGTTATTTTAATTTAATTTTTTATAATTTATTTAGTCTTTCATATGATACAGAACGAATTCTTTAAATGCATATATTATCCACAGACCACAAGCTGTCATTTTGACGTAGATCTTTTTATTTGACAATTACGGTTTCATACTAAATCATGTCGTTTGTAGATTTTTTTTATTAAATTGCAACATGTGATCGCTTGTACGTAAATATTCGATATAATGAGCTTTAAATGGTTTATATCTTAAGAAAAATATTCCGAGATATGGCTAGCGTGTCCATGAATCCCTACGAAGAACAGCTGTATACTGTGTTTAAAACCTTCGACGTAGATAACGAGGAAGCCTTAGACAGATCATCAGTACTTCAGCTTTGTGACACGTTGCAGCTAGAAGACCGTGGCGCAGCCCTCGTCGATACGCTTTTCGAAAGGCAGAGCGACCGCGTCACGTTCGCACAATTCCGCAACGGACTTCTCTCTGTGCTTGGCAGTGAAACTGTATCGCATCCTGAACATTCTAAGAGTAAGGAGTGTAACAGTGTCGTACAGCCCAATGCCTCTTCATCGCCTCATAGCGACGACGACTCTTCGGGTAGAGAAGTAGCGCCTAAATTTATATTCGGTTCTAAGAAGTACGGACGTCGGTCACGACCTCAACGTACAGCTTCTGAAGAATCTCCACGCCATCGTGTCGCATCTGAATCGAGGCTTGATTGTGCAAGATCACGACAACGCATGAGGTGCAAACGTAGTGCCTCTGCGATGGAGAGTCGTGATGACTCTGCAGTTGATGATGATAGTGCAGATTTAGATCACGACCGACGGGTAAATCGCGACCGAGCACTTGCACTTTGCCGAGGGCTTCACATGCATGGGGTTGATCATTGTCTCGTTGACCGTATATTTGAAGCTTCAGCAGCAGAGGAGATAACAGTAGGGGAATTTTTCGATCAACTTAATTCTTCTCTTACTACCTCAATCGCCGCTTCGCTCGACGGAATAACAACAAATGATAATCCAACTTTTAAAACGGATGTAGTTTCAAGTGACACAGTTGTGGAGGCTTGGGAACGTGCTGGAGTTGAGAGACCAAAACGTTTACTTATTGAATTAGGTTTTACAACCAGTGCGCTTCGCCCGTTTGAACTTGAACGAGTTCTAGACGAGGAATTACGGGCATTAGCTACACCTACCGATGCTGCAACCGATGCTCGCTCTCTGCTGCTCCTTGCTGCACATGCACTCACGCGTATGCGTTTGGATTCAGCTTGGAGGCTCCTGGACGTTGCCCGAGCTGAACGTGATAAACTTCGCGATGACCTCGCTGAAGCTAATGGAAGAGCAAGAATGTTAGCTCAAGATGTCGATGAGAATCACGCACGGATAGAAGCTGAACTGAAAGCAAGTCTACGGCAGGTGGAAGCGCGCCACGCTGAGGCTGTCCGAGTTGCGGCTGCTGAAACTGCCGCTGAGAGAGACCGTGCTGCCGCAGCTCATATAGCCCTTGAGGAAGAGGCAAATCGTCGTGCAGAAACAGAAGCAAAGATGCGAGCTGAAATAGCATGCCTTCGTGAACGTATTGATGAAGTTCAGGTATGTAGCAAAACATAAAAAAATGTATATAAAAAAACCACTACAACACCTCTTTATAATTTTTAGACTTTAAATTATATCACAAATATTACTATTTTATCACAAACCTGTATTAATTCATGCAATAATTTTCGTTGTATTTCAATTTTTATTTGAAATGCAATGAAGTTTTAATAAAGGTATTATGTTAAATATATGAAAAATAACTTATTACTTTAATCTGTTTGATTTTTTTACATAAATATATATTAAATAGTCAATACATTTTACTTTTACCCATATAGGAACGTCTGAGAGCAGCCGAGGCGCGTGCAATACAAGCTGAGCGCGAACAGGCCAAGTCACAGGAAGTGGCACGTGAAGCTGAAGAACGGGGGATGAGACTCGTTGAGCGGGAACGTGAAGCCGCCGGCGAACTGAACGCCCGACTGCACGATCTCCGCGCCGAAAACCAACGACTGCGCGACCGCAACGACGAGTTGTGTTCCGCGCTCGAAGCCAGCGCGCGGTGCGCGGCCGTAGACGCGCACATCGCGCCCTCGTGGAGCGACGAGGTGGCCATGAACGTACCGGCTAAATTCGAGGTTTTTATTTTAGAATTTACTTACAATGATTACGTTTAATCAATGATTACGTAATTTTTTTTAATTAATTTCCACCAATTGGCATTTTGCAGGATTGTAATCTTTCGCTACTACCGACTGAAAGTAAATCGATAGATTCCAGAGAGATATTTGCGAAATTTAAAGTTCTATTAAAAACTATTGAGAACCTGCCGACGAACATTCAAGACGGTTGTCCGCTATGTAGATCTGTGAGTGAAACAATTTCAACTATGCAAAGAATTGTGCAGGAACAGAGTGAAGAAATATTAAGGACGTCGTCGAACGTCTGCTGCAAGACCGATGTTGCCTTACAGACTGAGTCCAATGTAAATAATGCCGAAGATATAGAATCACTAAAAAAAGACCTAACAGACATGAAACAAAAATATGAGACCGAAAAGCAGAACTCGTCCACTGTGATAAAGTAATCTATCTTTAAGTTATAGCTTATTTTAAATCAATCAGTATGATTGTCCTGGTGTGTAGATGTCATTTAGCTATCACGAATGTGTATATTTACAGGGAATTGGAATCGAGCTTAGAACAGATGAAAGTAGAGTATGACAAGTGCGAGGATTACTGGACGTGCAAGCTGGAGGACGAGCGCGAGGCGTTCGCCGAGGAGCAGCGCGCCGGCGACGAGCGCCTCGCCGACCTCGTCAGCAAGATCGCTGACTACGAGCGGCAGTTCGCGCCCGTCGCCGCCCACCCACATGCGTTGCCCACCATCGACGAGAAGGGTAGTCTCGAGCTGCAGTTCACTGATCTCGAGGAGGAGTTCGCCAAGTATAGAAAAGAGAAAGAAATTGAAATAACTAACAAGGTATATTTATTGAGTTCAAATGTTGAAAAATAATGTCCAATCTCCTCAAAACTGTCACAAATTTAAAAATAATATTCAATTATTTGTCAAATCCTACTAGGTGGAAGAAATAAAACGATTAAAGGCGAAAATGGAAGAGTTGGAGCGACGACAGCCGCCTGCCGACGGCGCGAGTCGCGGCGAGAGACGCGCGCGCGAGCCGCCGCCCGAGCGCCCGCTCGTCCTGCACTGCGCGGACTCGCACGACCTCGCGGTACGTACAGCTTCCATTTTAACTCTAAGGATTCCAGTAGGCGAGTGATAGATTTTGCTGTCAGTTTTAATACAGTCTTTACTATCATTGACGAATAACCGTGTGTTGAATATACGAAGATTTAATGAAAATGACTGATGTTTCTATGTTTTTGATCATAAATAATAATTTTTGAGAGAATTAATCTACTGATTGATTTCGTCCACGGTGATCATTCTCAAGTTTCTCAAGTCGTAAGTTTGGGCGCAAACACAGGTTCACTCTCATAATCCGATGGGCCTTCAAATTTGACAAGTCGGAAGTGTGTACACTCCCGGGCCTGGGAAAGCTTTTCTGGGCGCGTCTTTGACCGTCGATTAATCGGAAGGAGGGAAAGCCGGTCCAACCCCGGCAGTCCCTCGTAGCCGTGACGTGTGCGCAGTCGTGCGCGCGCTGGCGGGCGGGCGCGGCGGCGGGCGCGCGCGAGTCGGGCGCGCTGCGGGCGCGCGCGGCCCGCGCCGAGCGCGCGGCGCAGCGCCTGCACGCGCGCCTGGCCGCCGCCGACCTGCTCGTCAAGGACCTGTACATCGAGAACTGCCGCCTGGCGCACTTGCCGCGCCTGCCCTGACGGCGCCGCCCGCAGCTCCGCCCGCCGCCGGCGACGGTCGCGCTCCGCCCGCGACGGACGTTCGCCCGGAACGGATCGGAGTTATCTTTTCTGACGACGTCGAGCGGTATCCTCGCCGTCGTTCAGTCGTTCATTTGTTTCATATTTTTATATGTTTGATTTAGCGACGAAATTATGTATCCGTTTTGCGAATTTATGTAAACAAAATTTCTCGACACTACACACGACGTAGGTTAATACTGATGTTATACCCGGTTGCGAATATATTGCAAAAAAAGTAAATGTTCTAAATACGTTTATATAATGTTCAGTATACACACCAATAATATATTCATTATTATCTGTATTCTATTGAACGCGTTTCTGGGGAATACGGGCTGAATCGAGGCAGTGCAGAGATGCAAGTGACTTTATTGTGAATTTACTACACACATACACAATAATTGCCTGCATCCATTCGATTTTATTCTCGATATTCGGGTTCCGGGTAAATATCATGTAGTAAAAGGTAAGTCTAAATTGAATGCGGGTTCGATAGTTGTATACCTGCGTATACAAGTCTGATTGCAGTCTGTTTCAATAGTTGTGCACCTTCACACATTCACACGTAACTCGTCTCGACGCTGAACGCGTTTTCGTAAATCGATATGTAAACAAATAAACATTCGTCGAGTAATATTAACGTAGTTATTAGATCGTAACATTTGTATGAACGATTAGATAAACGCGTACGTTCGGTCCAATATTAAAATGTATTTAGTAAAAGTAAATGTATCACTAAAAAAAAATATTTAATAGTTTTAGGCTCACAGGAAATTCTGACGATGGAATAGTTTCGCAGTCTATAAACGTGTTAACACTATTCATTGAAGCCCTTTGCCTCGAACCAAAGAGACAATAGAAGTGGCATGCCTAAAATTAAAAAAAATTGTATATTGAATTTATATGTGCTTATTATACTTTTGTTACTTGAAATTATAAATAATATATATTTTGTACATTCAAAATACTTTACGTTTCGACAATAGATGCCATTTCTAGTGTTCTCAATGTCGTGAGCATCCAATATGTCGAACAGTATTTTTGTCAACATATTTTGGATATAATCCGTAAACATAATAAGTGCCTTTTATTGATATATAACACATACATATGTACATTAATTAAATATATTGTTAAAGTATATAAGATAAAGTTGTTTGCAAGAAAGAACTGTTGCTCTAAATCGTTATATATTATTTTTTTGTGTGTATTCTAAAGTGAGGGTGAGTCTCGTGTTCCCTTTACACTGTTACATATAAATGTCTAACATAATGAACTGATGCATTATTTTGTGATATCGTACCTGGATTTTTTTTCATATAAAAACAAAAAAAAAACTTAAATCAAATTTACTACTCTTATATAATAATCATTAAAACTAAAATGTTTTAAGTTTGTTTTATTATTGTTATTATGTAGATTCACAAGATACGTTATTATATTGTATAGATATACAAGTACTCTATAGTCTATTCCAACGACAAGAGGAGTAATGACAAATAAACTTTAAAAGCGAATTGATGCGATATGATTGGTCGAGATTTTTAATCTATGATATTCTCTATGGACTCAAGAAAAAATACCGTTTTGAATGTTGTAATTAGAACTATGGAGATTAAATTATAGTGTTGTATTATAAATATTATAAATTAATCAAGAATATGTATTTGTTTAATTTTGTATTGCATAATACAGCAGAGCTTTTAGCAAATCGCATGGAATATGAAAATCTATGGTTTGTTTATCTTTACTCCTATGATTGGTATAGATTGTGTGTACCAATACAGTACTATGGCCTGTAGGATTATCACTAGCGAATTGCTTCCACATAGCCTTCTACTATTTAGCTTTCGTTTACATATCAGTAAGTACTTGTAGCTAGGTAATTGTAAGATTATAGTGCTGAAGATTCGCTGCCCTCAGTGTAATAATACGTTAGAAAAGGATGCAACATATGACGTGCTTTGTTGCTCTAATAATTTAAGAAACGTAATTGAAACGTTAAACGCTCTGAAGAACTATGCGATAACCATACAAAACACCTACTTATAATTTATTATGAAAAAAATATCCGACCAAAATAACCTATTAATAAACGGCGCCCCCTAGCGTCATAACGTCATATTACAGCGGGCATCGAGTCTTTAATACTACAGTAGTAACTTGGTGATAAATAGAAAATTCAGTTGATTGCTCCTATGTTTTAGTTCGAGGTTAATACACGCTCATATTTAATATGTATTTAACGATACCTATGTAACTAGTCGACGGTATGTTATTATAGTGAAGCCCTATTTCTTGTGATGTTTTTTTTTTATTTCTATTACAATTTGTATTTATTAGCCGTAAGAAAATTTGTATAACGTGAATTATCGATTCCAAATGTCTTATTATCTAGGTTCGATTGTGATTTAAAATGTAAAATTGTTTATAAGTATCGAAACAACAAAATCGATTCGAGCTCCGAATAGCAGCTTCGTTATAAACCGATCAATGTTAAATGAAAATATTGTTAAATTCTTCTGAATTGTACGATTCGTTTTTTCTTTAACCCCGAAATAAAGTTCCTTGTATTATTTGAATTGATCTATAGCTAGTTTTTGAATAAATCTAGCTGAATTGTCAATTTTTTTACTCTTACGTAATATAACAATTGTATATTAAATCGGCCTAAGTTGCTACCTATGAAATAGGTACGTCATAGTTTTTAAGTTGAAGTGATCACGTGTTGTGAAGCGTACACTGGATGTACGCTTGTTTATAACTATTATTTGTTAATGAGAAATGGATAGAATCGTCTCGCATTGATGATGTACACGATCGTAATTTACTTAGGAAAAGGGATTTTACTTAATACGTAATAAAATAAAATATATCAATGTCACTTTAGCTAAAGTTTTACCAAATAACTAGTGACGTATTTCTCGAACTTCACCTTTTGTATTGTTGATTTCTAGTGAATCTTATATTAAGATTGGTCCAAATTAATTATTTACGAATTTAATTAATACGGATACAGCCAGCAATATCGTACGTACTAAAAACACAGTAATTACTAACCAAATTCGAGTTGCATTTATATTTATAGCTTTTCGCATATCGCACTTTTCTCATAGCCTAGATCGAAATTCAACTACAGTAATTATTGATAATTTAAGGAAAATATGTATGAATTTGCATATATTAAACATTTTTTTTATTGGTAACGCAATGAGCAAAAAAAAAAAAAAATAGATAAGTGTAAAAAAATAGAGAAGAAATAGGCACTGAACTGTTTTGTCTTTGCCAATTTATATAGACAAAACAAAAAGCTGAAACTTAATTTCTCAATTTCAGTTTAATTTATAACTTTTATTTATGCTCATATATTGTAATGTAGTAATAAGCTTGAAATTTTAATTCTTACGATTTATCCTATAAAAAAAATCGATTACTTTAACGGTTTGGAGTTTGAAATGGTTTGTTTAGTCGTGAGAGTATTTATTATTATTGCTTTTACATACATATGTATATTAATATATACATTTATATGCAGAGATGATTTTATCCATATCTCCAACAAATGTAAGACATTGACCGTCACATAGCTGATAACAATGATATATAACTAATTACTCTGTTAATAAACTATTAAAATATATTAAGAAGAAGGAATTAATTGACTTAAGAACTCTTTATAAATTTCGTTGACTTCACCTTTCGGATGTGATTTATTATTCCGTGGACAATGTTATGTTTGCTCGTAGTTGTGCGGTTTTGTATTTAGCGATTAAGTTAAATTTGGTATTCAAAGTGTATCATTCTATTTAACAAGCCGTGTACGCTAATAGTCAAATACACTCGATTTTCAATTGAAAACATTCCTGGTGGTTTGTTGAAATAATTGATTTTTGAACGTTTTGTACGAGTTTTTTTAGTCTGTCATCGATTAAATTTCTTTCGACAATTCACCCGATGACTTCTGATCGTCTCGGATCTGACGCGTGTGGATAATGTATATCCATCGAATTAATAAAATGTTGATTGATTTATTTGACTGACTTTTATTTTATACCTTATCTGTAGATGTTGATGATGTGCTTAGGGGAATTTACCAGTTCTTGAAAATGGTACCTCTAAGCTTAAAGTAAGGTTTAATAATCTGATTTATTACTGAGCGCTCATTGGTATAATGGCCTTGTGGTAAGAACGCGTGAATCTTAACCGATGATCGTGGGTTCAAACCCGGGCAAGCACCACTGAATTTTCATGTGCTTAATTTGTGTTTATAATTCATCTCGTGCTTAACGGTGAAGGAAAACATCGTGAGGAAACCTGCATGTGTCTAATTTCATTGAAATTCTGCCACATGTGTATTCTACCAACCCGCATTGGAGTACTGTACTGCTCATTGGTCGCCTATTACGTCATGGCTTGTCATCGACCAATGACTATTCAGATTAAAGTCAAATTTGACTTTGATCATTTTAGGAACGAGCTTTAATAAAGAAAAAAAGACTTCACATTAAAACCATTCACTGATAATAATATTTTATTTTTTCAAAATAATAATATATTCTGACTGTACAAACAATATTATTTTACTCCGTTACAGTTAAATTAACAGATACAGTTACACAGTAATAATTATACTTACAATACACAATATTCTACACATAATCACGCCTACCATGTGAAAAAATAAAACATTGAAGCATGTTTAAAATTGTATTAGGGTTGGTAAGAAATAATTATGTGTTAGTATAAAATGTTAATTATTCCTAAACGCAAAATCATATACAAATTAAACAATAAAAGTTTAACAGGAAATAAAGCTAAGTTTTCACATAACGGAGGTATTTTATATATAGTAATTTTGTTATTGATCGGCTGGATGGCCCACTAGACAGTTCATACTATTACAAATAATTTTTAAGTTTAATCTATCTATCTTTACATGCGGTCGAAGTATCTACGAGTGCGCCGCCGAGTGCCGACTATTAGCGCTGATTTTTTGAATTGAACAAGATTTTCTCGCGGCAAAACCCTCGCTTCTCATTTCCGCCGCTGCCCGTCGTCGGGAGTCGGCTTGCCGCCCCCCCTCGCGGTGATAGAATCTTCAAAAGCGCACGCGCTACTGTGAAATAAAACATTTCAGTGCAGCACGGCTCCCTCCCCCCGCGCGCGCTAGAGGTACATGCCGTTGACGAGGTAGTCGGCGTCGAGCGCGAGGCGCGGGTGCGCGCGGCGCCGGCGGCGGGCGGCGCGCGCGCGGCACGCCAGCATGCCGCCCAGCGCCGCCGTCATCAGCGAGCCTGCAGGGCGGGGCGTTACGTAAGGTGATGCGATCGGAGACTGGGCCAATAGGTGCTTCATCTGAATCTCACCGAGTACGAGCAGAAATACTGCAGCCGGAGGGTGCTCGCTGAGGCCGTCGTGCTCGTCGAGCGGCCAGCGCTCGCGCGCCTCGAGCGCTGCGACTGCGGCGTCGTGCGGTACTGCGCCGGCATGTGCGCCCTTGTCGGCCTTACTCGACTCCGGCGGCTGCGATCGTACAAAATTTGTTATTTATGTCATAATTAAAAATGTAACTCTCATTCCAATATGTCGCTTTGCATTCTATACTTAAAAAAATAAGGCTTACATTATCTTTTAAAACCTTTTTCTTGGTGGTATTCTCGGCACTGGGTGGCTTCTTCTCCTCTCTGAGGTCGATACTGTCGTCGACGAGCGGAACGACAGGTGGTCGTGGCGGAGGGGGAGGCTCCGTTTGGAAATCGATGGGCTGGTTTTGGTTTATTAGATCAAAACCTTTTTTGGGGCTGTCGCGAAGGGTCTGCCGCTGGCTTGAATATATCATCGGCATTTCTGGCATCGTCTTCGGAGGCAAGTACACTGGAATCTCCTGAAACAAAAGAATCACGTTGATTCTATTCATATAATACAAGGTGTTACAAATCATCTCAAAATTAGAAGGCGCGGCCTAAAGTGTCTTGCGAGACACATTGGCAACTTTTTAATTTGTGGCTGCCACTGAGAATCTCATGTCAGAAAAAGAAACTAATTCTGACCGGTTCTGGTCGTGGCGGTACAGGCCAGGCACGGCGCGGTTCTGTGTCAGGCCAGTCGAGACGTCCGTATGCACCCCAGCCGCGGTCTCCTTCCATGCCGTCTACACCTACGCAGTACAGGCTAAATTCTATATACACAGCTAAATAGGTATGGAAATTGTATTGAAAGCAGTTTTATGCATTTTTTATTATAAAGTGTCATACGGTCAAAAATGGAAACAGAACGGGACCAGAATTTGAAAAATGCTCACCGGTCTGCGGCGCTTGCCAGGCGCGGCGTGGCCAGGGCGCGTTAGGCGCAGGAGGCTCGAATGCGTTCTCCTGCAGCAGCCCGCCTTTATGGCTGAAAATATGCGACCCTCCCATGCTACTGGCGCTTCCTGTTTTGCCAAATAATATTAATACGGAAGTAAAAATAGACTGCTTATGTAATATTATTCTATTTTATAAGATATTAGAATTAGGTAATGTATTCCAATCCACATGACTTGGTCAAAGTGAAATAATCTCATGTCGTATCTACGTTTTGACACGTATTTACGACTTACCGAGGAGACTAGGACCCCAGGATTTTAGGAAGATGGCGGGTGCTCAGTGGATGCGACTAGCACAGGACCGGGAGAACTGGCGCGCCTGTGAGGAGGCCTATGTCCAGCAGTGGATTAATGTGGGCTGAATATGATGATTCCAATCCAGTTCACATTTTTCTTATATTCCGTTCGTATAGATACGTTTTTCAAATTATTTTCTTGTTCATCGACTGTTGTATAGGTACTATGTATATATAATATTTTCTGCATATATACTTTAACCATACCTGAATTGTACCGGTGTTGTGGTTGCGCCTGCGTGAGACGGTGCGGCCAGATGTCGGGCCCTTCAACCATCGCATCGTTGTTGTTCACCACTGCACTTCTACCGTCTTCAGCGCTGTCTAGTACTTGAACCTATACACAGACACAAGTGGTGAGAATGAGAAAATGATACTTTAATTTTCATGACAAGAGATTATAACTCCTCAGAATTTACTCAATATCATGCGATATTATTGAGCTTCTATGGAGAATTTTATGAAGCTATAATGCCTCTATGAACAGGTTTGCGAATTAAGGCTTCATAAAATTCTGCATAAAAGCTCAATAATATCGCGGAATAATTCGCAAAGTATGAGAGTATTTTATCCGCAAAGAGGCAGTAAAATATATATTTCAATTAACTTCTTAAGAAGAAATGAGTTTCAAACTAAATGATACGCGGGACGTTAAATTGCACTTCGTTTACATTTTTCTAAAAATAACATTCAACTCTTCATTCAATCTAATTAATTTGTTTTTAAGACTTGATGTATTGTTTATTTGATACATCTTTCTTAAACACCGAACGTCATATCATGTCGAGGGCCAAAAGGTTACCATCGGCAGTGCAAAGACAATATCTTGTAAGACAGATGGTGAAAGGAATGTAATTTGACATTAACCTGTGTGAGTGGGAGAGAAGGTACCGGCGGGCGAGTAGCGAGGCTGGCTCGTGGGGGCGGCGGCGCGGGCGGCGCGGCGGGCGCGGGGGAGGCGGGGCAGCCCAGCTCGGGCGCCTCGTCGCTGCCGTCCGCGCACTGCGGGACGCCGTCGCACGCGTTGTACACCGCGATACACTCGCCGCCGCGACGGCATTCGAACTGGTATCGGCTGCAACGCCCTGCTTCACACATCACCATGCCCTAATGAGAATCATTCACTCGTTCATGCCCTCGACTCTTCATCGCTAGTTATTGATTTCTAATGCAAGAGCAAGGAAAATAGGGTTGTGTTTATGGACAGAAGTTTCCTTTCAGCCGAAACTTGGCACAGTATTATATTTTGAAGGTTTTATACAGAGGCTTTTGTATAGTCTCCCAAAAACCCGTTATACGAATGCATCTCTGAGACATACCATGCTAACAATAGATAGATATTTAATAATTAAAGAGATAGTAGTTGTGCACTAACTTATAAAACATAACTTTAGCCATTTCATTGTATATTTTGTTAATTTGCTGAGTACGCGTCCAGACATAGCAGAGGATTGGTGTAAGGCTCTCGAGTCTAGAGTGAGGTCGAAGTACAGAATTAATAAAATAATTGTATATGTTCCTTTACCCGATGTTGTATCATAAGAATTAGGTAATGTTCTGAGAGACCTATCGGTGTCATGAGTGAGCCCGCTGCTCGATCTCTATTAACATTATATATAATTTTGTGTTTGTGAAAAAAGACTATTTCATCATGAAACCGGTATTTATTAAAGTAAAAAAAATTATAACATGATTGTTAATGTAAAAAAAATTTATATAATTCCAGCATTCGTAAATCTCATATTCAGTTTTGTACTAAGCCGGAGCTAAAAAAATTGTGGCTCTTTTAGAAAGTACAAATGTCACATTGTTTACTAAATTCCTAACCCACGCGTTGTAAATGAAGATTGTTCCTATAGATAACTGGAAACTAAAGTGAGAGCATTTATATGAGCTGAACAGCAAGAAATCGATAATAGACAGATAAAGGCACTTGTGATTATTGCATAAAAAATAGAAGACAAAATTTGGTTTTCATTTGAGCGATAGTTTATGATTGTTTGTTTAAAGACAAGGTACACGTTGTAACAGTAACAGTAACAGCCTGTTAATGTCCCACTGCTGGGCTAAGGCCTCCTCTCCCTTTTAAGAAGAAGATTTGGAGCTTATTCCACCACGCTGCTCTAATGCGGGTTGGTAGAATACACACGTGGCATAATTTCAATGAAGGTTTCCTCACGATGTTTTCCTTCACAGTCAAGCATGAGATGAATTATAATCACAAATTAAGCACATGAAAATTCAATGGTGCTTGCCCGGGTTTGAACCCACGATCGTCGGTTAAAATTCACCACTAGGCTATCTCGGCTTATAGTACACGTTGCGTATAATCAAAACTTCACCGTAATTGTTGTCAAGAGTGAGTCAACACAGGTCGAGAGCGGAGTGCACTGACACCGCGAATCGCTCCACTTGACTCATCTCCACCGGTACCTCATCGTGAACTCATTCATTGTACTGCGCTGTTCACGCGGGCACCGATGACTTGTAAACTTGTTCGTTAATTATTACCTCGGTAAGTTCGGTAACAGTTTTGTTGTCGCTTTATAAACTCTTATATTGTTTATTGAACATAAATCTGTACTCATGGTCTAGCGTTAAGTTATATAACAGGAAAGTAGAAGATTTTTCTTTCATAAATTTACTTATTTGGATATCACAAAAAACTACGAATTTACAATTCCTTAAGGTTACGGTTGTCTCGACCCAGAAGTAGCAATAAGAAACGCTAAAGAAACTGCCAATAAAATTCAATCTTCGTTTGTATAATATCCATCAATAACCATTAATTACCTGCCCTGTTCTATCATGTTATGTCTAGGGGTTAGCTTGCATCAGTTTGTAAGTACGAGCCTTGACATATTATTTTTAGGACTATTTCTTTATTCTTGTGGCTACCTTATAAAGCAGATACTGGAATCCTGGCTGAAAAATCAGCTCGGGTCGGCGAATACAACGTTATGTAATTTTTTTGTTACGAAATTTCAGTAGCAGTTCGGAGTTTGAAGTTGGCAGTGACATTTTCGGGCTTCAAATAAAGTCTTTGCTCTGCGTCTGTTTTCTCTTAGGATGTATTGGATTGCCGACCGTCAGACGTGACATATAATATACCAGCCAAGGTATTCCCTCATAATATTAGGTCCTTACATATGAAATTAGCGTTTTGTACGAGAGGTATAAAGTCATTTTTTTTTTTTGTAAAATATATTTTATTAATCAAAGTATGCTCCGTTGTTATCTTTGCACTTTTGCCATCTCATAGGTAGTTCATTGATCTCTTTACTAAAAAAATACCATGGGGGCGAGAATCAATAAACTCTTTGAAGGCGGTTTGGACTGCCGCATCGGAGTTGATTTTTTTTCCTTGTAAGAAGTTGCCCAAATTCTGGAAAAAATCCGGGGAAGGTCCGGGGAGTACGGTGGATGTCGCAGACGTTCCAATTGTAGCTCATCTAACTTAGTGGTTGTTTGTTGTGCAGTGTGTGGTCTTGCGTTGTCGTGAAGCAGTAGTGGCCTTGAGCGATTGAACAATCTCGGTTGTTTAGCAGCTAGTTCTTCTTTCATGGTTTGCAGTTGCTGATAATAGATATCTGTCGTAATCGTTTGGCCAGATTTTAGAAAGCTGTCCACCGGCGCTAGTCCACCAAACACTCACAAGTAACTTTTTAACGTCGAAATCAAAAACGTACCGTGCTCTCTTTTGCGACACCAGCGCCGTACACATCATTAATCCTTCGAGCTGTTTCTGCAGCACTGGTGCCACGGTAGAACTCGTATACGTAAATATACCGATATTTCTTTGTTCAGCAGTGGGACATCTACAGTAACAGTACAGTAACAGCCTGTGGATGTCCCACTGCTGGGCTAAGGCCTTCTCACCCTTTTTCGAGGAGAAGATTTTGGAGCTTATAGTGGGAAGCATTTATTTTTATTAGGTAACAGTAATGTCAATTCACGCGTTCTAACAACTAAGACATCTCGGCTTGTGATCATCTTAACCGATGATCGTGGGTTCAAACCCGGGCAAGCACCACTGAATTTTCATGTGCTTAATTCATCTCGTGCTTGAAGGAAAACATCGTAAGGAAACCTGCATGTGTCTGATTTAATTGCTATTCTGCCACATGTGTATTCTACCAACCCGCATTGGAACAGCGTGGTGGATAAGCACCAAATCTTCCCCTCAAAAGGGAGAGGAGCCCTTAGCGCAGCAGTGAGATATTAACAGGCTGTTACTGTATTGTCAATATGTAATCTGTGAGTGTAATTGTTAAAAATGAGAATAAATTAAATCTAAACAAATCACTCAGTGTACTCCTGTGAAACGTGAAGTATGTTTAAATACAAAGTTGTGGCTTGTGCCTATTGAAGCGATGAGCTAGTATCATAATAAAAGACTTACTCGGTAAAGGCTGTGGTGGGGGCGGCTCTTGGGGCTGTTGTGGAGGCTCTGGGGGCAGGCGTGGTGGTTCTGTACTGCGCGTGGTCTGTGTCGTGCTTGTTGTAGTGGTCGTTGGATGTCTGAAATAGATATATATTAGATAAATAGATATATTAATTTAGATTATACTAATAAGAATAAACTTTGTATTAACAACGCTAGACAGTAAAACAGAATACTAGATAAACGTATACAGTGGCTACAATTCTTAAACCTCAGTGCCTTCAGGTGTACCACAAGTTTCACATCTTAGCCCGATCCTTTTTAAATGTGTTTATTAACGACGTAACTAAATGTTTTTCTTCTTCTAAATATTTCTTATACGCAGATGGCCTAAAAATAATGAAGCCCATCTATAACAATACAGATGTAACTGATTTACAGGAAGATAAAGATAGATTTACCAACTGGTGTAGTATAAATAAATTGTCACTCAATATCAAAAAGTGAGTTGAGTGTCACTACGTCCAGTTTACTCGAAATTAAACACATAAACCAAACAAATATTTCATAGATTCTATCCAGATTGAACAATTAAATAACGTACGCGATCTTGGAATTATACTAGAATCTAAACTACGATATGATGTGCATATCTTGAATAGTGTTTCAAAAGGATTTAAATTGTTAGGATTCGTCTTAAGAAATGCCAAAGATTTTAAGAAGCCGTCCACCAAAATTACATTATTTAACACGCTTGTCCGTCCTATCCTTGAATACAACAGCATAATCTGGAACCCACATTATAATGTATACATTAAAAGATGCTTTCTAGCATCCAAAAACGTTTTCTCTACCACCTGTCATACAATGAATATAACATTAAAAGTATTCCTACGTACTGCGATAGGCTTCAGCACTATAAGATGACCTCCCTAAACTCCAGAAAAAAAATAACTGCTGACACTATGCTGCTTTGCCAAGGATCTGCAGGCTATATAATGCGCTTTCTATATTTTATATAATTGTTTCTTAATACATAATGTTTTGTTTTTTTTTTTGTTTAAAAGTTTTATTTTTAAGTTTAATTATTACTCGTTATTTTTAATTTTAATTTTTGTAGCTATTTTTATATAACACTTAACTCACATTTGCACAATTTCGTCTTAGTTTAACCATTGTTTACCTTTTTTATAGTTCCTAAGTTTTATTGAGTTCCACTGTAACATTTAGCTTATAATTTTTTTAATTTCTGTTTGGTCATTATTTATGTGTTTGTTATGGTCACCTTTAATTGAAGGAGCACACATATTTTAAAATATTATTCCATGATGTAATGTACTCGTAAGTGTGTATCCTTTGTTGGAGATCCTTAATAAATAAATAAATACTTTGACTGTGAAATTATTTTAACATGGCATACTTTAAGGACTTTATTAAGTCATTATTATTTTGATTGACCACGTTGACCGACCACGACCACATTGATTGATTACGTCGTAGCTTAGTTTATATGATAATTTACTGAATTTACCCTTTTTTGAGACAGAATATAATTATTTATAAATTTGCATTATATCGTAATTCCTGAAAGATTATCACCAAGTAAAGTAGTACAACGCGCTTGTATGGCAGTAACTATAGTGTATAAAAGAAACAGCTTGTAGCCATAGCATATCCAAAGACCTCTGACGATATAACCATATATTTGTCTTAGATGTCAGAATTCAGAACTCGTGGAGAAGAAAATGAAACATATAATGACGAGCCGGTTGGCGTGGTTGGTGGATGCTTGCCTTTCACGCCGAAGGTTGTGGGTTCGATTCCCACCCAGGACAGATATTTGTGTGCATGAACATGTCTGTCTGAGTCTGAGTCTGGGTGTAATTATCTATATAAGTATGTATTTACAAAAGAAAAATAGTATATGTAGTATATCAGTTGTCTGGTTTCCATAGTACAAGCTCTGTACAAGCTTAATTTGGGATCAGATGGCCGTGTGTGAAAAATATCCCAGTATATTATTATTATATAAATAGTTATGGCCAAATTTTCACTGTATACCTATTTGTTTGTAATTCTATATAAGAATAAATGTGCTCACGGCTTTGTCCGCATAGAATTTTGAAATACAGCCTTACTGAAATCTTATTATTAAACCAAATATAGCCTGTGTCCCTTCTGGATGAAGTAATTTTCTATTGGCGAATGGATTACTAGAATCGGTTCAGAATTTATCGATTACAAACACAACTATTTCCTCTTAATAATATAAGCATATATATAGATTATATCCATTATAATTGAGAAGAATTAAAAATGAAAAAAGTGTAAACTTCATTTTTTTAAAAATTGTCATATTTTTTATTATTATTTTGCAAAGAAGGAATCAATTATTAGTAGTTGGAAATCTGTTACTTTTTTCTCATGACTTGCATAAGAATACTCTATTCGATGTATGCTACAATGTTTATATTCATTAAAACAAAAAACCTGAGGCTAGCGAGCTCTCGTTCGTGGTGCTCGAGGCGCTCCTGGTCCTGCAATTCAGCCAGGCGGCGACTCAGCGCCAGCACGCCACTGCTGAAGTTGCCATGAGCCGTGAATTTGCAACGGAAGTCCTCTGGCGGTCCACAGTTAAATAGATAGCAACTGCCCGGGCTCTGCGAACCGATAAATAAACGAACTACAACATTTATAATTTTATCCCTCTATATATATTTACCATAATTCACATGTTACCACTTTCAATCGCAATAACCAATACTATATGACACAATATTCTCTTGTACTCGCTTTATGACGCATGATATTTCATGTTATTGTACTTGTACCTGTGTATGACGTGTAAGTATGTCACGAGTAGGTATTCTATCTAAATACTACTACAAACTATTAATATTGCCCTTTTGCGGTACTCAAAAATGTAATTAGATTGGATATTTGTAATAACCTTTTCTTCAAAGACGAACACGTCACAGGCGTCAGTTTCACAGCAGAGCCGCAGGCATTCCCGGCGCGCGCCCACGTCCAACTCGGAGAGGTAACGCGCGCCCATCTCGCGGGACTCCTCTGTGCGGATGATCTTGTCCCGCTGAACATCGAATCGTGCCGCACATGCCGCCGGATCCAGCTCGTGCGCGTCCACCGCCAATGCCGCTGCCGTCAGCAACGTCCACAATACCTCCGCATACATTGCCCGCAGCCACGAATCTCGTTCACTTCACGAAACGCTCGTGTTCGCAAGCGTGATAATGCATCTGAATAACTTGATTTGGAACGTTTTCCTAGAATATAACAGATAACATGTCTGGCACACGACGGGTGCGATCGATATTGGCGCGCATGCGCTGTGCTGAGCTTGCAGTAAAAAGACACTCGACACAAGAACAGACGAGAGAGCGTACTTTTCTGTTTCCATGTAACGGTTGGGTCGAGGGGAATAGGCAACATAATATCAATAACACGCATCTGCAATATGTTACCCAAAGTTCAAATGTTTTAAAGGCTTATTGCCCTCAATTTAATATTGTTAAATTGTTGAGGAGTTGAACTTTTGAACAATTGTAGCCATTAAGAAATTAGTTTATTAGAATTTCGTCATTCTTATAATAAATAATAACAACTAAAACTAACAACTTTTTCTTACTGGATAAAGTTTTTTGTCATAAAATAAGCGTTTCCTCATGATACAAATTTTATTACTAAAAGTTAAAATATTTTTTAACACACTTAGTGCGAAAAGTATCTCTTGAAACGCGCAGGTCGCGAAGCGCGGCGTGTCGGACGCGACGCGCCGGCAGTGTGGCCGCGACGCCGGCCGCAACGCGTATCGCCCGCTCCTCGCTCACCATGTCGCTGTTCTTCAAGTTCCGGAGCGGCGTGAGTACCTTGCACGCGTACTGCTAGCACCTAGCATCTGCACCGTCACTGCTCGCCTCGTGTAGCACGCTGTACACTCCGGCCACTCTATCTCGAAGCCGCTCGCTTTCACGCCCTATTATGTTTCCTCTCTTATCTGCTTACGATGTCCTTCGGATTCTTGTTATTTAATTTATTTGATGAATACAGTTGCTATGTACATATTCATGGTTTCACATATTTGTATATGTTTAAATTTGCGAAATATTGACAAAATTCTAATTTATCGTTAGATTAACTTATCTATCCCTTAATAGAGTTTATATTTGTCTTCACATTTCATTATATCTGTAATAAAAATACCAACCGTAAAAAAAATTAAATAAAAAATCATTTTGCACCATGACGAAATATTTGTATTATTATCAGAAATACTAAATTAGAACATTTTTTATTTAAATCTGCAAACACTAACTTAACGATTAGTACCCAAGTCAGTTTTAGGTATAATAATTTGACCCTACAGGAGTATAGTTAAGAACGTTGTTTAATTGAGTGAGTTAGTGAGAGGTCATTGTATGGAGCGGAGGTCTGAGGCCGACGCGACGGCGGCGACGCCTCAAGCCGCCGCCTCAATGGACCACAAACAAAAGCTTAGCGTCTCACCGCGTCGTCCGCCTCCACTCTTATCATATCATAGTCTTAACTCATTTTTGTTTATATTTTAAACTCGATTTCGTTCGCTTGATTACGTAGCCTTGCTTTTAATTAAAAAAATCCCCGTTACGACAATGATGAACATAATTATTTCGGTAAGATGTAAACAACAACAGGAGTTTTTACTCAAGCTCTTCTCAGGTGCGAATTTTAGAGTGGTAGTTTTTTTTGACAATGAATAAGGGCATCTTATGATTTATTTTTTTGGCTTTGACGACGTACCTACTAAATTACTTTATGTAAATTGGGACTACGTTCGTTACATAATAATTGGATATGTGAAAAAAAAAATTGTGGTTGGCACTTTTGCTGACATAGAAAGCTATTTCTGTGGTAGGAATTCGTAAATGCCCGCCTGGGTAGGTACCATCCACTCATCATATATTCTGCTAGCAAGCAGCAATACTTACTATTGTGTTCCGTTTTAAAGTATCAGTGAGCCAGTGTAACTATAGGCACAAGGGACATAACAGTTATATTCCAAGCCCTCAACGGGCGCATTGGTGATGTGAGAAATGGTTAATATTTCTTATAGCGCTAATGTCTATAGGCGGTGGTGACCACTTGCCAGTCTCAGCTAAACAAAATATTACATTAAATATAAAATATAGAAAAAATATGGATGCGAATATATATATATATACCTAAGTAGATCCGTACTAAACGAGCGTTTTGCGAAATATTTGAAGGTGGCGATCATACCGTTTTTCTTGACATTCTTAACTATAACAAATTATTATATCTCATTTTTATTCATAGAATAGGAAGGCGGACGAGCATATGAGCCACCTGATAGTAAGTGGTCACCAAACGCCCTTAGACACTGGCCTTGTAAGAAATGTCAACCATCGCTTACATCACCAATGCGCCACCAACCTTGGGAACTAAGATGTTATGTCTCTTGTGCCTGTAATTACACTGGCTCACTCACCCTTCAAACCGGAACACAACAATACCAAGTATTGCTGTTTTGCGGTAGAATATCTGATGAGTGGGTGGTACCTACCCAGACGAGCTCGCACAAAGCTCTACCACCAGTATATATTTTATAGAAGACAATTGTGAAGCCTGTAAAAAAATACCGGTAAACACCACACCGTGACAGTTAAATGAAATAAAACGTTATTGGAATTAGTCAAACGTGACTCGTTTAAAACGCATAACGCATAAATATTTGAAAACCTATATTATTATTTTTGTCAATCGATCCATTCCTTATAGAAATAATTAAGGCCATATAAGTTATGAGCCTTGGAAATACCTAAAGCGATAATTCGGTAGTCTAGACCACTTTTGGACTTCGGCATGCTGATAGCCTTCGGCCGGTGACCGACGAGAGTCATATAATAGTAACACGCTTTAATTACCCATCTCTCTAAAGAACTAACTCAGGGATGTTAGGTACCTCACGAAGTGGAGGGTAGTGAAAATTCAGACTGCTATTCTATTAATTAAATATTTTTATCTTTTGAAGGCCATGGCGTATTTTACTACTCGCCTCGTCTGTGCGCTGCCTTAGAAACTGAAACGTTATAATATTTTTTTTTTTATAGAATAGGAAGGTGGACGAGCATATGGGCCACCTGATGGTAAGTGGTCACCAAACGCCCTTAGACATTGGCATTGTAAGGAATGTCAACCATCGCTTATATCCAATGCGCCACCAACCTTGGGAACTAAGATGTTATGTCCCTTGTGCCTGTAATTACACTGGCTCACTCACCCTTCAAACCGGAACACAACAATACCAAGTATTGCTGTTTTGCGGTAGAATATCTGATGAGTGGGTGGTACCTACCCAGACGAGCTCGCACAAAGCTCTACCACCAGTATATATTTTATAGAAGACAATTGTGAAGCCTGTAAAAAAATACCGGTAAACACCACACCGTGACAGTTAAATGAAATAAAACGTTATTGGAATTAGTCAAACGTGACTCGTTTAAAACGCATAACGCATAAATATTTGAAAACCTATATTATTATTTTTGTCAATCGATCCATTCCTTATAGAAATAATTAAGGCCATATAAGTTATGAGCCTTGGAAATACCTAAAGCGATAATTCGGTAGTCTAGACCACTTTTGGACTTCGGCATGCTGATAGCCTTCGGCCGGTGACCGACGAGAGTCATATAATAGTAACACGCTTTAATTACCCATCTCTCTAAAGAACTAACTCAGGGATGTTAGGTACCTCACGAAGTGGAGGGTAGTGAAAATTCAGACTGCTATTCTATTAATTAAATATTTTTATCTTTTGAAGGCCATGGCGTATTTTACTACTCGCCTCGTCTGTGCGCTGCCTTAGAAACTGAAACGTTATAATATTTTTTTTTTTATAGAATAGGAAGGTGGACGAGCATATGGGCCACCTGATGGTAAGTGGTCACCAAACGCCCTTAGACATTGGCATTGTAAGGAATGTCAACCATCGCTTATATCCAATGCGCCACCAACCTTGGGAACTAAGATTTTATGTCCCTTGTGCCTGTAATTACACTAGCTCACTCACCCTTCAAACCGGAACACAACAATATCAAGTATTGCTGTTTCGCGGTAGAATATCTGATGAGTGGGTGGTACCTACCCAGACGAGCTTGCACAAAGCCCTACCACCACTCATCCATAATCACTGTTCAAATTTCGTTACGCTGACCCTATTATTAGACGTAAGGTCAGTACGAATTTTTTTTTCCAAGATATATATTAAATTTGCAAAAAAACTCTATTATGACTATTTATTTGAATTTTCGTTTTGGCTTATTTAATTCTACCTAAACATTTTTTTTTTTATATTTTAGTTTCAAAATCATAGGGACCGCTGGTCGCTTAGCTCGCCAGTGAACAAGACTAAAAGCTGCACTTATACCAACAATTTAAATACATTCTTACGCATTGTACAATAATATTGTTGATCTAGATTTAATTGAATTATTGGGACCATCCGTCGCTTGCAAACTTTTGATAACCTTGTACAATCTCAATTTATCTTAAATGCATGAAATGCATCATATACTTATAAAACGATATAGGTATCAAAAACATTATTCCCCAAGCATCACTAGGTACTAAAAATAAAGGATAGCCTGAAAGTGATAATAATTAACTCAAAACGTTAAGAATTTTTGAAAATTAATTTTATTTCTCAGTTAGACGTTTATCAACAAATTGTCCTAATTTTAAGGAAACGATAGCCTTTGTTGTTGTGTGGCTATGTTCATTGAAAATAATCTTATCAGCTCATTGAATCTCCTTATGTTTTAATTGTATTTAATATTTATGTAAGTATCAAAAAAACATCGTTTATTTATTTAAAACTGAGGATCATTACTGTCTAACATCCATTCGGACATTAACCCCAGTATAGTTCAGCTAAATATGAACTCAGACAACAATCGGATATTTTATGAAGCCTGAAGCGCCATCCTCTAGTCAACCACCACCCGGGCACTCACCTGCGAGCGTGGGGTGCCCGGGCCGGCTGCCGTCCATCGCGCTAGCCCCCGACCCGGCACTAGTGCGCGTTCATGCTGCGCGGATCGCCGCCTACGTCCCGCACTTCGCCGCGTTAACTGTCGTAAACTCGTTGTGCGCCAGTCTTGATCCGCGCGTTGTTCGTTACGTACATATTATAGTGATTATATTGTATCAAGTATGCTAACAGTGTACGGCGGAATTTTGCGAGTTTTGAATTAGTATCCAGAGGAGCGAAGCCGGCCTCTCAAGCGACTATAGTCTTCCCGAGGGACACTAACTTCCGACACGATCTCGGTATGTTTTGATATTTCACTGTCTTATTCTTCTCTTCTGATGATCGCATGACGTAGGTTCACTTAACGGTCCCGTCTTTGCTACCGACCGCTGAATGCGAGAGCTTTGGTTACAAAATACATAATTACCACAATTATTTTACGTTTAATTCAGATCAAATAAAATCTAGCATTAAACTTACACAAACTACAAAAAAGAAAGAATTGTAGATTGCTTATACTTAACAATTTATTATATTTTTTATCACGGGACGTAGGTACAGCTTATCTTATTAACGGTAATTTGACACAGCTAGCCTAATTACTGATATAACACAGCCGGCCGCTTGCGTTTTCTTTAACGAAAATTAATGAAGTAATGATTGATGAGGAGATAAACTTCCGTGGGTATGAAATTCTGATGAATATTATTCGAACGCTAATGATTACCAAGACATCGCGACATATTATTTTTTAGCTTGTTAATCAGCCACTGCTGCAACCTGCAACAGATAAGAACACAGCTTTCATAACTATGTTATTATAAACAAAAAGACATTACGTTACTATTCGAAAATTATTAACGAACATGTCACAAAATAATAAACTAATAGAAATAATGTATGCTAGCTTGGGAACAATTTTTGTATGAAAATTTTAAAAATAAAAATAGTAAATTTAAATTATGTTTAAGCATTGGAAATAATATTATCTAGTGGTTCGATATTAATCTAAACAGACGTAACACAAACTATTTGTTGTTATTTGCAGATCAGTGATTTAGTAAAATTAAAATTATATAAACATTTTAGAAAACTTTATAATTCGAGCGTTGGATATATTTCCATTACCTACACAAGTTAAATTAAATTTGTCGATGGATTGTAAAGATCGTAATGTTGGTATTATGTTTTATTTATCTACACAAACATTCGATTAGATAATCTTTAGGGCATCTTCAAAGCATTTATTATTATTTTGCATTTCAGTGCCTGCTAAGACCAATTTTCATGTATGTTGCGTATTTATAATAATAAATAATAGATTACACAAAATGTGCTCTTAATATTAATTTAGTTTATTTAAATTCATTACTTAATAAATTAAAATTTTATGTTTTTAATTTACAATATTCGCAATATTATCTTAATAAAGTAGAGTAATAACGCATAGCATAGGGCTTCGGCCAACGCGGACGTAGTCACGCGCCACATATAATACCTACATAGAGTCAGAGCCATTCTCATATGATATTGCATAATAATAATTACTGGAATACTTGCAACGATGAACCAGCGAACCAGAGCACAGTGACTTTATTAACTCAACCATCGTTAGGTTTGTTTCATCGAAACTACATTTTTATATTACTTTATTTATGTTTTCAAACGTATATATTTGTTTTTTTATTCTCTTGTAGGAGTGAGTCATGGTATTTGCTTCGTACGCTGCGGTACTAGGAATGATAGAATATTATATCATTCAGAGGAAACATCAACACTTTATTTTATTTTTTTTTCAATATAAAATACTTATAAATATATCGATGAAACGGCCTTACTATTTAGAATTTTGATATAGATGCGTGATGCTGTAGTCGCGTCTCTATTTCGGGATATGACGCGTATCCGTTAATTATATTATAACCAACGCGTTCTAGCGCCGACATATCGCCATTGTGGAGCAGCGAGGTAGGAGTATGGTTGGAGTCGGAGCTGCTGAGGATTACCGTCATCGGTTGGGTTCCATCGTCAGTTACGTGGACGTGAACACTATCTTTGTGACCTTTGTTAACCTCTTGACAAATCTCACGCAGGAAATTCACATTGACTCATTTACCGATACCAGTGAAAGTTTGTCAAACTACCGATCTAAATTATAAAATTATGTTAATATTGCTTGAAAAACTTGACCCAAGCTTGTTTTAATAATCTATTTATTGCATATGCGTGGACTCGTTTAGTCAATATATAAAACGTAAGTTTTTTTTTTTGTTAAAGGTGAAGTTTCATAGTTTACTTTAAGACCCGACTATAGACATAATACTCATATTAGAAAAATCACTCTGTTACAAAATTGTTCGTGCTTTGTGCCAGCGTACCAAGTATAATTACAAGGCTTATCGGTCGGTGGCGTTCCTCTTAAACTATACAGTGTTTTTCCTTTTATTATGCATACCTAATTTATCGTATTAATTATAATATTTAAATGGATGTAATTTTTAAGAATCAACTACGCTTTTGTCGATGACGTTATATTTCGAATCAAGAAAAACCGGTTTTTGGTCCTATTAACGATAAAACTAACGTTACTTAGCCGTTTGATTGTAAGGGAAAGCATATATTTATATGTTTTTATTACTCGGTAGAAAACTACGAAATGCTGTTTAATTTTAAAACAGTATATGAATGTCTTACCCCCCTACTGCGCTCGCCAACACGCCTGCCCAGCGCGGCGAGTATGGGCAAACCCCTCCATTAATGGCAGATGCGCCCAAAAAAAGGCCCCCAGTTACCGGCAAGCCCGCTAGGCCCGACCAAGGTAGCGGTCGCGGTATCGGCAGGGCAGGGGGTGCTAAGAATCACCGGTTCACGGCAGGCTACCGTATAAAACGACTGAAAATGGCAACGTATAATGGACGCTCGATGAGGCTGGACCATCACCTCGCCGAATTAGAAGTAGAGTTAAGTCATATAAACTGGCATATACTGGGGTTATCTGAAGTCCGAAGACAGGGGGAGGACACGATAACTCTAGAGTCCGGTAACTTACTCTACTTCCGCGGAGGTGATAACCTCTCCCAGGGTGGTGTCGGTTTTCTAGTCAAAAAGGATCTCATTAGCAGCATTGTGGAAATCAGTAGTGTGTCGAACCGGGTAGCGTACCTTGTCCTAAAACTTTCCGACAGGTACTCCCTGAAGGCCGTACAGGTATATGCGCCAACTTCGACATACTCTGATGATATGGTCGAAGCGATGTACGAGGACATCGCAAAGGCCCTCAACGACACCTCGAAGGCCCACTACAATGTTGTTATGGGAGACTTTAATGCTAAAGTGGGAGTACAAGATAGCGGTGAATCGAAAGTCGGACCTTACGGCTTGGGCTGCAGAAATCACAGGGGGCAAATGCTGGTAAACTTTCTCGAAGCACAGGGGCTTTTTTTGATGAATTCTTTCTTTCAAAAGAAGCCTCAGAGGAGGTGGACCTGGCGAAGCCCCGATAACGTGACAAGGAACGAGATAGACTTTATCATTTCGAATAAAAGGCACATATTTAGAGATGTTTCAGTGATCAACAGGTTTAATACCGGAAGTGATCACCGCTTGGTTCGAGGCACTCTAAATATCAACTTAAAAGCCGAAAGATCGAGAATGATGAGGTCTACTCTCCGACCTACCATGCTCCAAGCTGCTCAAGGCTCCGAAAAGTTCCAAATGGAACTTCAAAATCAATTCACCGCGTTGGAAACCATAAGCAGCATTGATGAGAGAACCGACACGCTGGTCAAAATACTGCAAAACACATCCCGCAAGTGTTTTCCGCCACAGAGAAGAGACAACGCACCAAAACTCTCTGCTGAGACACTCGAGCTCATGAGAAAACGACGAGAACTACCATCGTTTTTGTCAGATAAGGCCTTAAACCGAACAATAAAAACGCTGACGCGACGCGATCTCCGACGCTCCAATACCCGTGCCATCAAGGCTGCGATTGAGCAAAATCGGGGATCGAAAGTGTTCGCTCGCAAGTTTGGGAGGCCGCGTCTGACAAAACTTAAAACTGAAAATGGTGGGGTCGTTACCTCTAGGCCTGAGATTATCGGAGAAGTAGAGAGGTTTTATGGGCAGTTGTTCTCTTCAAGATCGGATAAACCCGTGGGAATCAGTATTGATGACCAGCGCGCCCCTCTTATGCGCCATTACTCCGAGGAGCTCCCGGTCGTTGACCAAGGAGAGATTAGGGCGGCTCTAGAACAGCTTAAAAACAACAAAGCTCCGGGAGATGACGGAATCACAACAGAGTTGCTTAAGGCAGGCGGGACTCCGGTCCTGAAAGAGCTAGCAAGCCTCTTTAATTCCGTCATCCAACATGGCAAGACCCCGGAAACGTGGAGCGGGAGTGAGGTGGTACTGTTTTTCAAGAAAGGTGATAAAACCCTCTTGAAAAACTACAGACCAATCTCCCTCCTGAGTCACGTGTATAAGCTGTTCTCTAGAGTCGTCACGAACCGTCTCGCCAGACGACTTGACGAGTTCCAGCCCCCAGAGCAAGCCGGCTTTCGATCAGGCTACAGCACCGTGGACCACATCCATACTGTTCGGCAGATTGTGCAGAAGACCGAAGAGTACAATCAGCCGCTGTGTATGGCATATGTGGACTACGAGAAAGCCTTCGACTCCATCGAAACCTGGGCAGTGCTCGACTCATTGCAGAGATGTCATATCGATTGGAGATATATCGAGGTACTGAGATGTCTGTACAACGCCGCTACAATGACTGTCCACATCCAGGACTGTAAGACGAAGGCGATCCAACTGCGCAGAGGGGTGAGACAGGGGGATGTAATATCCCCGAAACTGTTCACCAACGCGTTGGAAGACGTTTTCAAAACGCTGGATTGGACTAGGTATGGAGTCAATGTAAACGGCGAGTACATCTCACACCTTCGATTTGCCGACGATATCGTCATCATAGCAGAGTCGCTGGAACAACTCACCGAAATGCTGCGTAGCCTAGGCGAGTCTTCCCGGCGTGTCGGTCTCGGTATGAACTTGGACAAGACCAAGGTCATGTTCAATAGGCATGTCGTGCCGGGACCGATATACGTCGAGGGGAAACCTCTCGAAGTTGTTAGTGAATATACCTACCTAGGACAGGTAATACAAGTCGGTAGGAACAACTTCGAGAAGGAAGCCGATCGAAGAATTCGCTTGGGATGGGCAGCATTTGGCAACCTTCGTCAAGTCCTCAAGTCGTCTATACCGCAATGTTTGAAGACGAAAGTCTTCAACCAATGCGTCTTACCTGCCATGACATACGGTGCCGAAACGTGGACACTAACTGCGGGACTAGTCCACAAATTCAAAGTCGCTCAGCGTGCTATGGAGCGAGCTATGCTCGGAGTATCTTTGAAGGATAAGATCAGAAATGAGATTATCCGGAAAAGAACCGGAGTCACCGACATAGCTTGCAAAATTAGCAGGCTGAAGTGGCAGTGGGCTGGTCACGTATGTCGTAGGACCGATGGCCGTTGGAGCAGACGAGTCCTAGAGTGGAGACCGCGAATCGGCAAGCGCAGCGTAGGGCGCCCTCCAGCCAGGTGGACCGACGACCTTAAGAAGGTGGCGGGCACCAACTGGATGCGGAAGGCGGAGGACAGGGAGCTTTGGCGCACCTTGGGAGAGGCCTATGTTCAGCAGTGGACAACGATTGGCTGTTGATTGATTGATTGATATGAATGTAAGGTGTTCAGTGCAAGTAGCGAGCACTCATGTGTTGTGGTGGGTTCTAGCGACGCGCTCCGCCGCGCTTTGTACGCTGCGGTACAATTGCACAATGCTTAACATCTTTAAAAAATGCTCCTTCACATTTTACTTAATATAAATGATCGTCTTTATCTTACGTAAAAGAACCATAGAAACCGTCCTTGAACTGTTCCCCGAAGAAGTAAACTCCTGGTACATTAATTAGATGGTGTATTGTACTTGAAATAAATCAAAACAACGATATTCGGTCGTCGAACTACAAAACTTTTAGTTATTTTACGTTACGAAATGGTTAATTTTTGTCGATATACCTACAACTATGACTCTCTGTTTGTGTGTGTGACTGACACTTATGTTTAGACTTGAACGCTTTTATAAATATTGTTATTTTTTAGATTTTTTTGTTGGTGGAATCCTGCCTTCCACGTGTAAACTCCAATCATGGTAGAGATTTTAAAAACGAACATATTTAGTATATCTCAAAAAAATAATAAAGTTTCTTCTTTAAACACAAACGAATCCATATCATAAGATTCGATATTCATCACCGTGCTAAGTCTGTACAAATTATCATTATAATAAATTATCATTACAAGGTGCCGTCGCAGACTCGCGGCGTGGCGGCGCGGTCGATAGTCGCCCGCCGCGCCGCCCGACTCTTGTTCTCTGCTCTGTGGCAGATGGTGATCTCGTGTGCGAATGCTACTCATAAATTATTGTTTACTAACTGAATCCCTCTGATATCAGGTGTAATAAAAACTTTTATTCATACCATATTTCCCGTTTACATTTCTTAGTTATATTGTTTTAATTTAGGTTATGTTCTTAAGATTAACGGCGTCGTTTGGCTATTTCGCTAGCTAGAGCACACAAGCCACCAAAATTTAATATGTCACCCACGCGCTCTCATACATCTCGAATACGCAATCCACGACATTATGTCTAAGCTGATTGTACATATAAACACCGATCGGCAATAATGTATTTTAATATTTTGTTTTTTTTTTTTGTTAATTATTTTATTAGGATTTTAAACTATTATAACTTGATACTTAATATTTTACTAAATTTAAAAGATGTTCCTCACTCTCTCAATAGTTTTTACTAGTAACTCACTCAATAGTTCACTTATGTATAAAACGATTATTTACGATTTGTTCATTTGCAGCGATAGAATACATTCGATCCCGTCAATAATTGTCATAGACTGTAAATATATTTATGGTGCATGACTATTATTGTGTTAAAAAACGATACATTTACGGTATTATATGTAAGAATTCATAAATAAAATAATTAAATACGAATACGCAGTTTATATATGTTTTTAATCACGCATTTTAAAGTTCAACTTTTACGCAATCCGCAACAGTTTCTAGGCAACTGTCAAAATGTGAATAACTGGTTAGACAAGATATAGCAGGGCTGCCAACCTCTTAGAAGCATCCTCCCCTAGCACTATCTCAAATTCCCCTCGTATCCCCCTGACCGATGATTTGAAACAAATACAAAATACATTTATAATATGCTGTTAAAAAAATCAAGCAGCAGTAGTAAACTGGAAATTAACCGTATGAAGGAAACTGAAGATTCAATCCCCAGAGAGAATTTCTTTAAAAAAATTTTCCCCCTGAAAAAGCCTCTAAAAATATTGTACCTGAAAATATCCCATTTCAAATACTAAATTCAAATATTTAATAATAAAAAATAACAAAATACATATAAAGTTTTACTATACTTTCCTTGAAGTTATAAGGACAGATCTTCGAAATTCAGCCAGCCAATTGCTATGAAAATACGTAAAGCTTATTATAAAGTTGACTTATTCTTGGAATTGGCGATTTAGCACCCATAACTGCTTAACGCCTTGGAACATTTGAAAGCGATTTAACAGCAAACTTCGCATACACTTCGTAAGAATGTTTCTTTTAATTATGCACGCTGATAAATAAAATTATTACAAAACAGTCACAAGCGTTTCTACTGATAAAATAAAAATTCAAGTGAGCTGCCCATAATTATCGGTAAGTTTTTAACCAGAACCCACAAGTAAATTAGTTAAAACGATATTCAATCAAATCGAATTATTTTTCTAGTAACATTAATCTTGTTAATTAGGAACATACAAAATATTATTACACAGATCAATACAATAAAAACTATAAAGCGCAATCACACTTAAATCAATTTTTAAGATTATAGATCCCAATATTCTATAGTAATTGCAGCACTCATCTTAGAAGAAATTTCAAAATAATAACAATTAGTTTTATTCATTTATAGTTTTGTGTGTAATTCCGTTATGCTATTACGTCATTTCGTCGTTATCGTTTTGTTTTCATTAGAATAATATGTGAGAATACGCGCTCAACGTTGTACGAGGAATGGGACAGTGATAAAATGGTTGAGACGAAAACTGACAACATTGTAGACATTTGAGTGCCACCTGATTTAAACGCCTCGAGAAAACCAGTACAAACAAAGACAAATTGTATGTATATTTTTAGTATTTTTTTTATAGAATAGGAAGGCGGACGAGCATATGGGCCACCTGATGGTAAGTGGTCACCAACGCCCATAGACATTGGCATTGTAAGAAATGTTATTCCTTCGCTTACATCACCAATGCGCCACCAACCTTGGAAACTAAGATTTTATGTCCCTTGTAAACCGGAACACAACAATACTAAGTACTGCTGTTTTGCGGTAGAATATCTGATGAGTGGGTGGTACCTACCCAGACGAGCTTGCACAAAGCTCTACCACCAGTGAAATTATTTTAGTTGGTTGTTCTTTCATTAATTTATAGTTGGCCGATGTCGACCAAGACGGTTATTCTCAACGTAGACTATCCAACTACGCAGGACATATTGTGCATGAATGCGAAGACTACAATATGCCCTCGCTCGCATAGTCCAACTCGACACTATAGGAGAGAGATCAGTAAGGCGCTGGATGTCGTGTTTTCGGCACGAGAATGTTTTACATTTCTATCTTACGAAATCCTGGTTTATTACTCAGTTGTAAAGTAACTACGTAACTAAATTATGTTTATATTATTTTATTGTCAATATTATGCCGATTGTAAAGTGTCTGTAAATTATTACTAATGTTTGTACATTACCCTTATACATAATTTATTGCAGATATGTTAATTTATCTTATCTTTGTATGTGTAAACTCTATTTCATCGTCATCACTTATTATGTAACTAGAATAATTGAGTTCACACGGCATTATATTGCACGATTTTGCAGTCTTATCGAAAAGTAGTAAGGGCGCATATATTGTGAGCTAGTATCGGCCCTCGTGTGAGGAATGAGATTTTAGATACCCTAAGTCCTTATCTGTAGCCCTGACAACATGTATGCAAAATTTCATAATGATCGATTGAGTAGGTAAGACGTGAAAGACTCATTCATCGTCAGCAACTTCATAAAATTGTAACGTATTCAACTGAATACGGTATATAGTAGACTATGCGTTATTGCGAACTCGCAATACCGCATAGTCTACTCAGATTCTTATTAGATGATTGCTGCATGAAAATTATAGCTAAAGATTGTCCTTAACATAAATAAAATTCACCATATAAACATCCCATCCAGTTGATATATTTGAAATCAAATACAGTAATTAATTTTCAATGGATTGCCGCGTGAACCCTCAGTGTTACACCGCCCGATATATTTTCTGAGTTTTCTCATCTGACATAAATTAACCGATCTGTTGGAAACAACAATCTGCTTTATAAACTTAGCTTAGGACGGCACAGTTCGATATTATCTTCACGTGCTGATTAAGTAAAGTCAATATAAATACTCATGTTAATCATAAAGTAATATATATGTACGAAACACTGACTGACTGAAAACTGACTGACATATCAGATCATTATCATGAATAGCCCGAACTACTGCAGGCAAACATCATGAAAATTTGCATACAGGTTTCTTTGACTCAGTAGGTTGGCACTAAGGAAGGATTTTTGATTAGATTACGTGGATATAACGTCGTGCTTTTAAGTGATTTAAATTCGCAATATAATGTTAAGACCATTTGACGCCAGAGGGCCACCTGATGATAAGTGGTCACAAATGCCCATAGACATTGGCATTGTAAGAAATGTTAACCATCGCTTAAATCGCCAATACGCCACCAACCTTGGGAACTAAGATGTTATGTCCCCCGGAATACAACAATACCAAGTACTGCTGTTTTGCGGTAGAATATCTCATGAGTGGGTGGTACCTTTTTTTTTACAAAATTACAAATTTGTATCAATAACGTACACTTAGTTCCTGCACGAGATCCAACAAGCATTCAATCCACGCACTTTTGTCAAACATACATTCAGAAACAGAGTAATAGGCTTTACTAATAAGATTATTATAACTAATTGAAGCCTGTTTTGTGGCAACTCAAGTATAGACTGCGGAATTTCAGCCCTAAAAACGATTTATTACTTTATTAAGACGGAAGCATGTTATATGGGAAAAACAATAACTACTAAGTTCCTTGGCGATTATTATTAGATTACATTTAGAGCCATCAATAGCTTTGTATTAAACATAATTGGTCATCAACATAATAATGATTGTGTTCAATTTTCTCAACAAAAGCGTCTACAGTTTGTTTATGTTCAAACATATTGTCGACATGTAACTAATACGCAAAACTAAATGTAACACGTGAACGTGACTAGCGCGTTGTTGAGTTCTATATCCAAATAGTTATTTTTAGACACAAGAGGCAATCATGCCTCCCGTGTGAAAGCGATGTTGGCCGTGAGTAAAGAAATATTAAAAAGCATTCAGCTCCATTCGCCGGTGAAACCTTCAAAAGCTTAACACTTAATGTTTAAACATTATCTTCTTGTTGATAGATATAAATGTATATTTGTCTTCTATGCGTTCCTAAACCATCCGTTCGATTGTGATGAAATTTTGATGAATTTTTCTGTGAACAAGATTTTTCTTCGCATAATTGTCCTTCATTAATGACGTTTAATGTAAACTCTACATGCGGGAAGCCAGGACGGATAGGTATTTTTTTTTTTTTTTATAGAATAGGAAGGCGGACGAGCATATGGGCCACCTGATGGTAAGTGGTCACCAACGCTCTTAGACATTAGCATTGTAAGAAATGTCAACCATCGCTTACATATCCAATGCGCCACCAACCTTGGGAACTAAGATTTTATGTCCCTTGTGCCTGTAATTACACTGGCTCACTCACCCTTCAAACCGGAACACAACAATATCAAGTATTGCTGTTTTGCGGTAGAATATCTGATGAGTGGGTGGTACCTACCCAGACGAGCTTGCACAAAGCCCTACCACCAGTAAAGTAGGCATTATATATAAATGGTACTTGGTGGTAAGGCTTTGTGCAAGCCTGTTTAGGTAGGTATATTCTACCGCCAAACAACAATACTTAGGCGTGTTTTGTCTGATTTTAAGGATAAGTGAGCTAATGTAACTACAGCCACAAGAGGCATAACATCATAGTTCCCAAGGTGGCGCAGTGGCGATCTAACGCTTACAACGCCAGTGTCTATGATGGTGGTGCTATCAGGTTGCCCATTTTCTCGTCCGCCTACCTACTTTCTATTAAAAAATTAAAACATCTGTTTGAAATGATAGACTGGTTGACCAATTATCGTAATTGGCAAATATATGTATAATATGTATGTATTTTTTATGGTCAATTATTGTATGCTATCCATTTGTTGTAAATCGCCGCTAGATGGCGTACATCAACTACTTAACAGTTCAATCAATCGCAATTAATATTGTTATATTTATTCAGGCAGGACATGGGACTTTGCTAGGATACTATAGAAACGGTGCATTCCAATATGTTCTCGAAAGTTACATGTTGTTGACATTTACCTACTGTCCACAAATTGCACAATTTATTGTAAACAATACAATAAATTGTGCAATTTGTTTTTTACTATTTTATAAGATGTCTGACGATGTATCTGTTTATTTATTTTTTATGAACAGACTAAAACGAAAATGATAATAATAAAATTTTATGTTTTTTAATTTTAACCAACACAGTCCATATTTAAAACGTTACATTCTATTTATTTTTCAACTACAACCTGGTCGTGTTGTCGCTCGTTGCAGATTTATAATCTGTTATTGATTTAGTATCGGCAGTTGATCTCTATGAACAGACTTAAATATTTTTTTCCTAATAAGAAATTCTCATTAGAGATCTTCTATTTATCACGTGAAGCTCAAAAGGAAGGGGAGTTTAGCGTGTAGGCTATATTGAGATTCTGAGACATATAATATTGAGAGACGGATCCAGGTATGAGGCTAGCCAATACTCAAAGACCGAAGGAATAATATATATTTATTTACGACACGTCACAATTGTTTGAGTACCCTGTACTGACTGATTGATTAATGTATTATAATAATCTAATAATAAATTATTAAATAAGACGGCACTGGAGGTTGTTCAGTCACATCACGAATTATCACAAGAGAGGGGTATACTGAAATATCACGTGTATTTATTTTTTCGTTGAACGTTTGATTTCTAAACAGAAAAGCGGCGCGACCTTGTTATAAGTTACCCCACCACTTATCACCATACTTTAAAAAGTTACTAAAAACATGACGTGAATACCAGCTCAGAATTTGGAAGTTGACAGTTTCATTTCCGTGTCTTAAAGCAAGTCTAGTTGATCCTGCGTCTGGCCTTTTTCCGGTCATATCGGGTTGCGGTCCCACCATGCTATGAAAGTGAAGGGCATAGAGTGCACCTGTGTTTGCACTATAATATCTCAAGGTATTTGTCTAGACTTTGATTAATAGCCGAAAGTTAATAAGGTATATATTATATTCTCATATTACTTTCATTATTTAAATATTCACGTAACTGTACAAACGCAATCGTTTAGATATTTTTGAAAATTATTTTTTAAAAAGAAATATCTCATAATTTTTATATGTATTCTGGTTTGTCCATGTATAAATTATAACCGTGTCATGTATTATCTATTTCTTTGATTAATAGAACGTAGACTCTGTTTTAATCGGTACGATTGAACTTAGGAAAGAAGTTAATGCTTAATCGAAATGTTTGTTTTGAGTACCACAAATTCTTACTACTTTATATTGTCGATGGTCCAGTGATTAGAACACGTGAGGCCCAAGAACCCGATCGAATCGTCCTCGTGCGTAAATACCTAATTTTGTAAAATATAATTTTGCATCTTAAGTATTTGTAATATTAGTCTCGTGCTTGGAGATCAAAGAAAACATCATAATTAAACCAGAAATACCCGATTATTTTGTTTTCCAGCACAAATAAATAACAAGTGGTAGAATAAGCTCCAAAACCTTCTCAAAAGGAGAGGCCTTAGCCCAACCGTGAGTCATTTACAGGCCGATACTTTATATTAATAAACTAAAGTGGCTTGTGGAATGCAATAAATGATTGAGTATTGATTAAATATCTTTTCCAGCCCAATGATTGAGAACTTAAGCGTTTTTTAATTGTTATGATTGATCGAGGTTCAATACGAACATCAATCAATTAAATGAATACCGAACAATCAAAACAATAAAAAAAGGTAAATGAAAATGTCTTATTTTTAATGTGAACACATATATTTCCAATACATTAAAATTCGTACCTACAACGTCTTTGCAAAGTAATAAAAAATGTGTACTTATGAGGTTATTGGCCTACGGCTGAGTTCGGTTCTTAAACTCTGTCTAGTCAAATATTACGACGAAGTTTAGTCACCTTAGGGAAGGCAGAAGTGAGAGAGAAATACCTTTGTTCTGAATAAAGGCACTTGTCACCCTACACTTTGCTTTCATCGTTTTCATCTCACGGCGCCGTTAAGCTTCTCGCTGTTAGCCAATTGTCATATCTTAAGCGTAAGTTAGCAAACTTTGTTACAAAAACTTATAACGCGTAACTCACACGCTCTTTTAAAATTCATTTAAAGTTAATTTGTTAACGGAATCTGTCGACATTGATCTCACATTTCAAACAAGCTTATTACGTTACTGTGATATTATTCTTAAATTTATTTACATAATCCTACTAATATTATATAGATGTGAAGGTTTGTATGTTTATTACTGGACGGATATAGCAAACCCCTCACACGCAAGTGGAAGCTATTATTATATATTCATAATTTTGTTTAATACTTAAGTACAGCTAAATCAGCTTGGATAGGTTTTTGAGTTAGTAGTAGTCCACCGTCAGCAGATACATAAACAAAGAAATATTTTTTATTTTCATTTCTTAGCCATCTTCATCCTCGCCATCATCTCTGATAAATCCTTTATATTAATGATTATTCATTCTTTTGTCTAAATTAGTGTCAAAAGCTTCGTCTCAACCCTGAAATTAATTTCTCTCTTCATTAACAAATCGACAAACATTTCTTCATTCCTTTGGTTATAGCACTAATTTTTTTCCCTGCTAATGCTAATGTCATATTAATTGTGACATTTAACGAAGTATGTTTAACTATCCCCCATATAGTAATTAAAAAAAATAAAATAAACAAAACAGCATGATACTACTAATGCTGCTGACGCATGTAAGAAATCGCAGCACGTGGTAGCTAGCGTAAACTAGTTACTTCCGAATTTATTCATTGTGTGTATTACGCTACTTCAAAAACAAAGACGGCTCCAAGCTGATTTATCTGGTGTTCTGGAGGTTGTCTGGAAGAGATCACTGCTTAACGATAAGATTGTCTTAATGTGCATCTTAAATAATGTTATATTATTTACACTGTAAAATTTATATTTTTGTTATGTACTAATAAATAAAATTATAACTATTTGAAATAAACCATCAAATGTTTTGATGTGTAATTCAGTTTTACATGTTCCAGTAAATATTATTATAGATTCTGTGTGAGAACGGCTAAACGAGGGGCGGCTGTTTCTCGAAGCTGACGTATAAAGCTGCACTCAGCAACGAGCGTGCCCTTTGCCCTTGCCTTCAAGTGCTACTTGTGTTATATCCTCGCTTTACTTCGGCCGTAGTTAAGGCGACATGCTGCGATGCCCTCTTATCACTCACCCGTTTAAAGTAATATTTTATAAGATACAGTCCGAAACAAACTCGCGTTGCGTTACAGATGCAAGTCAACGATTGAAACTTGACAATTCGTCGATATGAGGTCTGAGGCTTGTAGAGACTAATCCCAATGAGTGTTTTGATTGTAGAGTGTAACGGTGGGGGAGGGGCAGAGTGAGTACGGGGTCACGGTTCATAGGAAGCACGCTCGGCTGTGTCCGATAGTTATCTTACATCCACTTTACTAGCGTCCGAGAGGGTTAATGGTTGCTAAGCCTTTGTTTTTCATTACGATAACAATTTGTTCTTCCGCTACTAAGTCAGCTTATTATAGGTATCATATAATATTTATACATATTTGCATTTTTAATCGGAATATGTCATATAGGTTAGGTTAGTAGTATGATGTTTTATAATGTGAAAGAGGCTTACGAAATTTCCACCACAAAAAAAAATATCGAACTAATCATATTCGTTGATTTTATTTTTTAGTAAATGTTAATATTCTATTATATTTTCAACATACAGGAAAGTATTAACTTTATTTATAATGTCAAATTTAATATATGTACTTATTTACATTTATAATTTTTTATATTTATATGTTTTATAGTTATATTAAAAAAATACCTGTATGTTTGTCATTGAGGCCTGTCTATATCAAGGCAAGCGTATCGAGGTAACCGCTATACAATGAGAGTTTTATAACATTACTCTCGGTCAACTACCTAAGATATTGAATAGGGATGAGCTTAATATTGAGTAATTGCTCGGTAATCGGCAGGTACCGAATAATCGTATTCGGTAAAATGTCGAATAGTTCAAATGAAACAGATGAATCAAAGTTTCTCTGATCTGATACAATAATCTAATTATAATTCATCTCGTGCTTGACGGTGTAGAAAACATCGTGAGAAACCTACATAAATGCCTAATTTCAGTGAAATTCTGCTACATGTGTATTCGAGAAACCCACATTGCAGCAGCGTGTTGGATTAAGCTCCAAACCTTCTCCTCAATAAGGAAAGGAGGCCTCAGTCCAGCAGTAAGACATTCACAGACTGTTACTATACTATACTGCTACGTATATACAATACGACCGGGCAGGGTCGTTCAAATAGAAAATGTGTAGAATTGAGATCGCATGTCAAGAGGGGTGTGTAAGGGAGGCGTGGAATCTGAAATTTTGTTAGCTTTAGGCGCGCTCTTGAGTAGGTGCTACTCTGTTCATACACAGTTCACTTAGTCTTATTTAGAGTATTAAAATGATTTCTTCCACTAATAAAAATGAAGTAATAACAGGCTGATGAGTGAAGAATCGTGTGAAGTGCTCAATAAGTTAAAATTACTCAACACCATTTTTACCAGTAAGTGATTTTTTATTAAGTACGTACGATGTTTTACGTAGAATGGTGATCTATTTTTAATTTGTAGTTTGTAGCTAAGAAACAGTATACAAGTAATATAATAAAAATAGTGAAAATAAGCCGCTTTGAGTAAGTTGAATGAAATATTATTATAATAAATGATTGTAAATGACTACAATATATTAGCCGAGATGGCCCAGTGATAAGAACGCGTGAATCTTAACCGATGATCGTGAGTTTCAACCCGGGCAAAATTTGTAATTATAATTCATGTCGTGCTTTACAATGAAGGAAAACATGGTGAGAAAACCTGCATGTGTCTAATTTTACTGAAATTCTGCCACATGTGTATTCCACCAACCCGCATTGGAGCAGCGTGGTGGAATAAGCTCCAAACCTTCTCCACAAAAAGGGAGAGGAGGCCCAGCAGTGGGGCATTCACAGGCTGTTACGGTAAATGACTGGTATTAAATAGTCAGCCATAGAGTTGAAAACGTACTAAACCTTTCCTTCTTGCGTTAATTTTTATCATAGCAAATGAAGATGGTTACATTTTTTAAAACACTTGTACGATACTCATGTTGTTGAGAGCTGGTACGAGCTCAGTAAGTGGTCGTTAGTGTAGGCCGCTACGTAACGTGGAGCCGCTTCCGCCGGGCTTACACCGCTCCCTATTTCATATAAACTTATAATTGTATAGTCCGGGTGTACGCTCGAGAGCTCGTGGTAGCCCGTAGGCTGTATACATGAAAGTAATAACTCGTGTTTATTTTCATTTCCATACTTTCTTAGATTATTTTTATATTTTATCAGCGGATCGAACGATAAGCCTCAGTTTTCTGACAAAAAATAGTTATAGCATATATTTTTTATAATCATTTTCTTTGTGGTAGGGATTTGTGCAAGCCAGTCTGGGAAGGTAACACTCAATCATCAGATATTCCAACGCTAAATAGCAATACATAGTATTGTTGTGTCCCCATGGACACAACAATTTGGCTCATTCACCCATGTGAATGAGCCAATGTCACAGGCACAAGGGACATAACATAAAAGCTCATGGATTAGCTTTTTGTCAGCGAGTCCATCATGAAAATAATGCGTTGAGGTCCTGTTGTTTTTTTTATGTATTTTGTATTTTTTTCTGTATTTTTTTTTGTTGTATTTATGTTAATGAAGAAAGCATAGGTCAATAAAATTATTATTTTTTTACTTTATGTTGACGCGTTACTTTGTGAATGAGTACACTTGTAATCGATGTACATATCAGAAGTTGATTTTTTCTCTTTGGATGTTATATATGCCACCATTTAATATGTATATTGTTAGTGTTTTTATTAAATAAATAAATAAATAAACATCTTACTCTTAGTTCCCGAGATTGGTGGCGCATTAGCGATGTAAGGAACAGTTAATATATCTTACATCGCTAATGTCTATGGGCGCCCACTTACCACCAAATAACCCCATTGCCCGTCCGTATATACATATATGTATGTTTTTATTTTTTTGCAATGGTTGAAAAAAAAGTGTTTTTCTTTTGCCAAGTCTGAGGTGTTTCTTTCCGAACAGGTGGTCCTTTTTTGACACTGAATAACTATTTTATTATGCTTGACTAGCAATGTAATCATGTTAATACATTATTAACATTTTATTGATTCATATAAAGTTAATTGCAATCGGCTAGACAAAGAAATATTGTAATTATGTTCCTTTTATAAAAAAAAATTAATGCAATGAAAACAATAAAATTCTTTAGCTTATATTAATAAAAGTCAACTTATAGTTTTAAAGTATAATGCTGTTTTCCATAAAAGTCCGCTTTATTTACAAATTCAAATTTCTGGCATCCGGCCCCATTCAACATATTTTATATTATCCGACTGCGTTCGGACTATTAAGAATTTACAGATTTCCATACATATTGTTGCATTACAATATATGACAATAATTCTCTATTATTCTAGAACGTAAACTGTCTACAGAATACTAATGTTGAAATGAGGAGCTAACTTAGACATTACATTCAAATATTGACGCATGTGCTGCTAGAATCCGAAATAAAAAAAAGATGTAGAAAAGTAGCTCAATAATTATAACCAATATTATTATTATATATTGTACATAAATATCTTAGCTTGGAAATATTTAAAAAATAGTAGTTTGTTTTAAATTATATTGAAATGGTATGTATTTTATCAGTTTAGAACGCTGTTTATAGAACCATGAAGAATAAATAAATTTGTTATGACATTTGAATAATAAGATAAGAAGATAAGAATCAATACTAATTATAAGTTAGTAATATATTTATAACATTGCAGAGCCGCAACAGCGGCGGCGGCAGCGGCATGGAGTGCGGCGTTGCGGCGGCGACGGGCGCGTTCCCGGCGCGGGCGCATCCCCCGCACCCGCCTCACGCCGCTCACCCGGCGCTCTCGCCCACCGAGCGCTCGCCTGCTAAAGCCGGACTACACGTCAACTTTAGTGATAAGGGCGAGGTACTTTATATTTATCATTTCCTATTATCATTAGTTAAGTAACCCGAGTCACGTACTTACATATTTTTATTTCAACAGGTCGTAAATTCCAAACTTGAGAAAATAGTACATCTTCCTTATATTTAGTTGTATATAGATTTCAGTACATTTATAATTGCGGTACACATACAATTTTATTGACGATTTATATGGGACATACTAAATAAATGACATAACTTAACCATACTTGTCTCAGTAAAATGCAATAATAATTTTATATTCAACCCTATTTTTTTAAAGAGCAAATTTAAACAAATAAAATAATCAGTAAGTTACCAATCAGAAATGATAAAAACAATTAATTATGACATATATAAATAAATAAATAAATATATTTACTGATTGTACATAACGCTCAACCATAACAAACCCATAACATGAATATCATTAATTTTGAAATGTTACAGTTTGTAGCACAAATTGTTCAGAACAATGAAAATATCAATCCTCACAATGAGACACAGATAATTAATTTAATTACAAAACTTGATATTTTTTAAACCATCTCTTTAATGTATAGCTGATGTAAAAAGACTCATTGATACGATTCCGAATAATAAACTTTATATTGTTACATGAGATATTATGTTATAATTATGGTAATCTGTTCCTTTCAGATTGTCTGTCTGGGCTGCTTTCAATTTTTCTCTTGTATTGTACACGTCCTCGTCACATTCACTTCATTTGCCATATATTCTACACCTTAGTTCACCAAACTTCAAACCAGACTTGACAAAAGATGTGATGACACATAATTACAGTTCTATATTTTATAATTTGTGCTCGCAAGTAAACCGTGAGACCTTTCGCCATTTAATCCACTCGAAAGTCTGCTGTATGATGTATAACATCAATTATCACAGGTTAGGACTTAATGCATGCGTAACTAAACTTTCGAAGTGCGCAACAAGAATTTGAACAACAAAATGACTTGTCATCAAAACCCTTACTAATTTAAGCGAGGCGTGTGCTTTCCGAAAACTTAAGGATCTATCATCGAGAATGCTTATTATGATGGTAGAAAGTTTAATTTGTTGATCTGTTTACTCAAGTTTAGAATATATTCTAGCGGTAATATGTACATGTCGTTGTGCTGTATCGTTGCGAAGATTTACAGGAATTGCACAGAAAAATTTAGCGATACATTTGATATAAATGACGTATATAATATACGTATATAATAAGAGTCACTTTGCTTTCATTGAAGTGTACTTTTATTTCCTACGAGTAATTGAAGACGTTATTCTCACTGTAATAAGTGTGCATAATAACTTCCTGCTTCTTTTTGCTTTTAAAAAATATGTTTTCTTTTCATCTCTGCAGCAACCTTAATTAAATAAAGTCATTAAAATTTTCTCATATTTAGGCAGATATGTAGATTTCCTTTTTTATCACTAGTTATTATTATTGGTTCATAATAAATGACTAATGTTATTCTAAATGCAATATTTAAATAGACATTTATATATATAAATAACAGATTATATCATTACCGTTCGAATCATAGAATTCCGGTTCGCATTTAGAATTACGATATTAACGTTTTCTTTAAAGCAACTATTATGCGGAACAGGTACAGTATTATAATGTTTATGAACGAATGAATGAATGTCAGCCTGAGCTAGAATTCAGTATGTTTACCAAAAAATACCTAATAATATATATTTAAAAAAAAGCCGAGATGGCCCAGTGGTTAGAACGCGTGAATCTTAACCGATGATCGTGGGTTCAAACCCGGGCAGGCACCACTGAATATTCATGTGCTTAATTTGTGTTTATAATTCATCTCGTGCTTGACGGTGAAGCTAAACATCGTGAGGAAATTTGTGATTTATGTCGTGCTTTACGGTGAAGGAAAACATCGTGAGGAAACCCTGAATGTGTCTAATTTCATTAAAATTATGCCACATATGTATTCTACCAACCCGCATTGGAGCAGCATGGTGGAATAAGCTCCAAGCCTTCTCCTCAAAAGGGTGAGGAGGCCTTAGCCCAGCAGTGGGATATTCACGGGCTGTTACCATATCTTTAAAAACACGTATGGCGTGTAGAGAATTTCCATATACTATATCAAATTATATGAATAAAACATAAAAAATAAAACACCTGAGAATGTCAAAGGTGTTTTTTTTACAATTAAAATTAATGTTATAATTATTATATATTTTTTGTAATTATATAATATTTTTTCTTTTTTTGAAATTTTTATTTATTGATTCATAGTTTAATCATACTACAATTTATTAGTTTATGTAATATCATACATAGTTAATGTGTAAATTCAGTTAAAATATTATTTTTACAGTTAATATATATTATTTTTATTACACTATTATACACGTTATATTAGTTAGATTTCGTTTTTGTTTTTCGACAATAGAAAAATTCGGTCAAAACACATTATTATATTAAGAAATAAACAACATTAAACTATATGAGTTCATATTTACTAGGACAAGGTAGAGAAAGCTATGCCATGAGTGTTTGATAGTTACGGAAATTGTAAGGTTTATATAATATCATAAATGCCTGATTGTCATAATATCAAAATACAGTCCAAAATCGCCACGGCCAATAGTAATAACTCATAAATATAAGAAGAATAAGATGGAAAAGTACAATAAATGTTTCATAGAACGTGTAAACATTTATATTAAGAACGCGATCGATATTAAATTAAAATCAGGTGACAAATTAAAATCTATATTTAACTCGTTAGCATCAATGATAAATTATTATCTGTAGCAGTCTTTGCAATAAGTCAGTTTCTGTAATAATGTTACTTTTTTTTCAGGTTAAAGAGAGGCGTGAAAAATTCCTAACAGCCAAATATGGGAGCCACCAGATGGCGCTGATCCGCAAACGTCTCGCCGTCGAGATGTGGCTGTATGACGAGCTGCAAAAACTCTATGAAACCCCGGTCAGTGTTTTCAGTGTGTCTCTGACATGACGCGTAAGCCTTTCATTTAAATAGTAGTGGCAGGGAACTAAATAAATAAGGTCCTCCAGACCGATTTCGGTCACAGCGGCCAATCTCAAGAGAGATTAGCCAACTGCGCAGAACATATTATAGTGCACAAGTGTGTGCACAAACCCAGCTGCACTCTCTATTCCCTAACTCTCATAATCGGCATAGATGGGACGGCAATCCGACTCGACCGGAAAGAATTCAAGCGTAGGACCAACTGCTTTACGTGCTTTTCGAGCCACGCGAGTGTAACAAATTACCAACTTCCAGACTCTGGGCTGCTACTGAAAATTTTCGACAGAAAAACCCAATAACTTTTTATTGGCTTGACCTGGAATTTGAACCCAGAACCTCCGGGTCTACGGCCTTATATCTAGCCAACTAGGCAGCCACTAACTACAGGAAACTAACCTACCAGCTAAGGCATAAGAGGAGTCAGCAAACCTAGGAAGTTGGCAACAAACAATCGGCTAACAGTCGGTCATATCCTTTCCACGAAGCGTTTAATACACTACACCGACACAATAAATGGTATAAGGGCAAGCCCATGAAATGTGACGTAATAATAACGACTTACTTTTGTACCTACTCAACTGACAAGGCACTTTTGCTTGCAGGAGACGACGCCAGCTGGGGCCTCGCAGGAGGTAGAGGTGGACATCGACGAACTGCTGGATATGGACAACGATGATCTGCGCCGGCGGCACCTCACGGTAATTAAGTAATCCCCCCTTACATATATAAATGGGCTTGTTGTGCAACTTATTCGAGTCACGACCATAACGTAAAACCATAACCAATAATAGCACGTTACGTTTTATGCATTATATCATTATTAAGAAAGCTGTGGTCCCTACGGTCCCTATGTTGTGTTAAGTTTTCTAACGTATAATATATTTTGTTCTGATCGCTTATTTATCAAATATATATTTGATAAATATGTCTTCCTTTTGAACTCAGTCTTGTACAGCGATACAGCTTAATTAAAAGAGTTTTAATGTAAACGTTAGAGTTTTTAACAATAAAATAATAAACGAATGGGGGTTCTGTGGACCTTTTCTGATTACCTTACTTTGCAATGAATTACTGATAACAAAACAGAATGATCAGTAATTTCTTAAAACTAGTTATAACCGTAACAATTGAGCAAGTAGATATTTAATTTCAGGTAGACTAACACCAAACTTTTTTTATCAATATTAATATCGTTAAAATATTTGTTTTATCTTATAACAATTACAATTATATCAAAATAGGAATTGCTTTTTGTTATTTGATTATCAGTAATTTACATTTATTCTACAAGATTATATGCAGATATCAGTGACGTCATAAACACCTCATTCTTTTTACTTTTTTATCAAATTCACCATAACAGAATTTAAACGTAAAAGCTGAGATGGCCCAGTGGTTAAAACGCGTGAATCTTAACCGATGATCGTGGGTTCAAACCCGGGCAAGCAGCACTGAATTTTCATATGCTTAATTTTGGTTTTGTGTTTATAATTCATCTTGTGCTTGACGGTGAAGGAAAACGTCGTAGGAAACCTTTCACATTTCACTGAAATTCTGCCACATGTGTATTCCACCAACCCGCATTGGAGCAGCGTGGTGGAATAAGCTCCAAACCTTCTCCTCAAAAAAGGAGAGGAGGCCTTAGCCCAGCAGTGGGACAGTCACAGGCTGATACTGTACTGTACTGTACTACTATAATGGTACATTCTTTGATGTCTGACGAATATCGGCGATGTCACATTACAATAAGTAGATATTAGATATTTGTACCTTGTACCAGTTGCCATAAATGAGACCAACATCGGTCACAAGCAAAAATAATACCTAAATTGAAAACAATAAGAGCTAGCCTTCTCTGCGAAAAAACTCGTGTTGTTTATTTTGGTATTTATATAAATGTAATAATTATCTGCTTGTTTATACACACTAAATTGTCTTTGAATAATTTACAGTGTTTTCGCATTCGCTGTTTCTATAGTATCAATAAAACTATAACACAAGTAGTTCAGTCACTACTTCGTTAAAAATTGTATATAATTGCATGTGAAACCGAAAAGGCTTGCTAGCTTGAAAGAGCTTAACTTAGAATTGTCGACAAAGGTTACCCATTAGCTGCACCGCCATCTTGAAAACATCCGGAATTTTTTCTTGATGATTTTCGACCTCAACTGTTTTTTTTTTAAATTAATTTAAACTTTTTACAGACATTATTAGCAGATGCGAAGAAACCACAAAAAGATGTTCATGTAAGTATATTGCCTCTTACAATTAAACATATTTTAAGTAAGTTAAAATAATTAAGTTCAATCAAAATATGAATATTATTAATAGATTAAAAAAAAAATTGTGCTTATCTATGTATGTCTTTTTCATATCAGAATTTTTAAAGTATAATTTTGTTTCAAAAATGAGTCATATATATAATATGCAATAGGTAGACATAGATGGACATTCATTATATCTGGTCAAAGGTAAGTATTATATTAATTTGTATCGATATTGAGATATGAATTTATCCTAGACACACAGAACAAAACACGTTGATCTTAAGATTTGGGTATAGGTCATTGACCCGGTTCGATTAGCGTTACCGATGAATATGCCCAGATCTTGCATCCCCTGTGCCCAGTGTTTGCGAAGTGTAACACAGGCCTGTTCAGCACAACTTCTCTCAACAACTCTCGTCTCGAACCGATTTATTAGGCAGCCAAGGGATCGCAATTTGATTAATTACGTTAAAATATTTAAAAAAAAATAGGAAATGTATATTGCAAAGGTAAGCCGAAAGCTGGTGGTCAATAAAAATATTGTGATAGAATGCATAGAACTGCGATAATTTATTTCTATTATTGTTAATTGTTTAAAAAAAAATAAGTTTTTTTTTAAATAATTAACAATAATAGAATAAATTAAGTTTTTTTTTTAAATTATGTTAATTAACATATACATATTTTATTTTATGTAAACGTACGCGATTAAAAAGGTTTTATTGCAACTTAAATAAGCACAATTTAAATATATCCACGTATTGACCGACTTACTGAATTTCACCCGTTCAAACCTTATCAGGAGAGGATTTCATTGCCCAGCAGTGGTGCTGTGTATAATAAAAAAAATAAGGCCATGAGCTTTTATGTAATACATGTAACTTATATTATAAAGTGACTTTGTTATGCTTTCACGTTTAAATACTCAATAATACATAGGTTATGTAACATCTGACCTCTCCTAACACACAAACGGATGGAATCTAGTTTATTAATAATAATTTATTGTTTTCAGAAATTCATCAACGAGCTCTTAGAAAAGGCTAAAACTCTTTAAGTGTAAGCGGAACCAAATCTCATAAGACGAAGAGGAGACGCGTCGCAGTTGACGGTGTGCAATGTTGTGTTGTGAGCGCCTGAGCCGTGATCGTGTGCTTGTAGCCTTGTACATACCGTAGCGTACGCGCCGCCCCAGCGGTAGCCGCTAGTCGCATTAGCAATAAGAATCGTAGGGTATAATTGATTAGGACGACATCGGTGTCTCGTAACGTATTTGTAATACATTTATGCTTTCACCTAACAAGGATAGACGGAAAATTGTAATGCAAAAAACATATCATCGTTTTATGAAAACCTTGAGGGCTCGCGGACGCGGTGCTTGCAGTCCGACATTCTATCTCTAATACGCAATTTTAAAATTTGTAGATAAAACAATGTTTTAAACCAATCATATTATTGTTTTATTTAGATTTTATTAATAAAAATATCGATGATGTTTCTTGCAATCTCAGAAATTGGCCTAATTCATTTAAAAATATTATTATTAGTAGTGAAATGTTTTATTACATAAATAGTATGTACCTATTGGCATATTCTGCTCATGGTATAAGTTATTACAGAAATTTTTTATAAAACAAAGCTTACCATTTCTTTATAGAACCAATTTTGTTTTGCAAAGGACTCGATGTGATGTTGCATATGTTGGTTTTATTAAATGAGTGATACAGTCACCGAAATATAAATCTTAAGTGTTTATGTAGTTACGTATTATATTTGCTCATAATCTTGATCCTAATAGGTACAAGCAATAAATGTTTTAAGAATTCAGTGAATTAATCCAAAATTAAAATATAATTATTTATAATTTAACCTGGTCTTATACAAAAAATATAATTGTCATTTGAATTTATATTTTCGACGTTTTGCTCTGTTGAAACTGAGCTCGTTAAGTTACTCGATTATTAGACAATATTGCAGTAAGTAACTAAGAAACGTTTTAACTTAATGTATACTCATAAGATTAGTATCGTTTGCGACTTAGAAACTAGTCTGGATATTACTGTCAAGTGATGAGAGACGTTTGTAATAAAGCAATTTATTAAACAAAATGGTTTTATTTCATCACAAGTTATGTTGTTACTATGGTTTAAAAAGTACAGAATAGTGAGAATGGAATACTGGACAGAACACCTCAGTCTAAAATCGCGGGTTTCCACCACCGCCCGGATATTTGCGCTGTAAGAAGTATTAATCATTACATTAATCGCTAATGCGCCACCAACCTCGGGAGCCAAAATTTTTGTACTTTGTGCCTGTACTTATATTGGCTTCAAGCCGGAACACAATACTAAATATTGCTGTTTGATGGTAGACTATCTGATTAAAGGGCGGTACCTATGTCACGGTAGCATGCGCAAGCATCCCGTTAAGACCTCGTTAAGACGGGAAAGGAGTTCTCGAGGGATCGCTGGTTTTTTAGAGGGTATTCCGATGTTCGGGGTGCCCTCGGTGAGCCCCACATACTCACCCACTGTTCCCGTGGGGGAACGCGTTTCCATCGTTAAAAAATAAGATTGTACCTATACAGATTTGCACAAAGCCCTACCACCAAGTAAAACTAATAAGGTGATTTTTGCTTAATTCGTAGCCGTGCGAGATTGCGATGGGTGGCTGGTAATTAATTAAGCTCGACATTACTTAAGTATTCCAATAATTGGAAGATGCATTATACTAAATTAAGGGAAAAAAGAAAAAATGTATTAAAATGATTTTATATTATAAAAAGTATACTAATTAACGTTTTTCTTTTACAACTATTTAGGAAATACAAATAACACCATATTATTCTCATGACACTTTCAGAGGTAATCATTTAAAGCTAATATTTAACAAACAATTTTCAAATCATTCCATATCACATTTAAAGGCGGAGGGACTTGATATTTTTTCTAGCTCGCTTATCGAACGGATCCACTCGGCGGAAACAAATAGGAAGAAATGCATTCAGCCGTCAAGAGTGGTCCATTGTTGTGTCCATAGGCTCCAGCGCAAACAAAGGCGCAGAAAGCACGTCGGCACGCGGGGGAGGCGGTGTAGACAGTGGCTGCAACGAGCGGCGAAGCTCCAAATAGCGGCGCTTGAATGCCAACCCGCATCCGCGAGACCGACGAAACTCCAACACCGAATGTGCTTCGCTATCCTCCTGGCACACACGCAAAGCCCACGCACGCATACGTACTTCGTCCCCGCAGTCAATAGCCAGCTGGAAACAAAGCAAGTGAAATGGATTTAGTGAGCGTTTCCTATTAACATAACTCACGAAGGAGTAACTCATAACTACTATACTGTGGCCACTCACGATGCGTGGATGTATACGGCGCCAAACGTAGCGCTTCTCGTCCAGAAGGTCGGTGAGCGCTTTCAGCGCCGCCGTGTCATCACAGCGCATCCAGACGCGCGTCATGCGCCGCACCAGTCGCTGCAGCAAGCCGGGCTGCGTGCCCTGCGTGCCGTCAGGCGGGGTGGACAGCAGCAAGTCGTCTGTGTGTGCGGGCTGCGAGTAGCTGAGCAGTTCGTCCATATCCGCTGCACTCAGCACAGGCGCGTCTTGGTCCCCCGCACCCGTCTCGGCAGCCATTAGAGGCTGCGAGCTCCATACTCGCTTGGTTCCTTCTGCATTCAATACATATTATTGATTTCGTACCACATTAAGATATTTATTAAGTAGTAATTATAAACAAATAAAATAAGAACAGAACTAGTTAAGCAAATGGGTGATTTATTTTCAATATCTAAATTCCACACACATTCAGTGTTGTACTTACCTTCGCCTATATATAAGCTATTCGAAATTATATATAATGTGTGATTTTAGACTACTGATAATAATGTTTAATACATTTAGTTACAAAAATGCAGTTTGGTGTGATTCAATTATGTTTGCAGGTGTGATAATCTGTGAAGAAACTTCAAATACCTATTCAGGAACAGCTGATAAATGTCTCACTGCTGGAAAAAGGCTTCCTTTCCTGTTAAGGAAAAGGTTTGGAGCTTATTGCACCACACTGCTAGGTTGTTGTAGTATGGTTTACACACTAAATGCGATAAGTTTCAGTTAAAAATAATGTATTTTTAAAATAAAATATATTTCCTAAGAATCCAAAGTATTTTATGATAAATTACAAATATGCATTATGTTTATTTCGTGAAGTACACACATTACACAGGAAAAATTTATTTTCTAAATATACATTTGACAATACAATAAAACTATTAAAAAAAGCAACAAAGTTTGTCGTTGAGAGGAATCATTTTCTTCAGTCGATATTTGCCTCGACGCAGTGCTTTGGTAATCTAGCTTTATGAGCTCACAGACACGTCATTGAGCTAAATCGCCAAAGAACCGAGACGGGCGTCTGAGCGAAAGTCGTCGCGCCGCACGCCCGTGTTGAGGCACGAGGCGTCTCTGAGACCCACTCCACTCAGAGTCACCTAGTACCTGACACGACCGCGCGGACAATCTTCTCTCTTCTGGTAAAAGTTCCTCCTGTCCGACGATCACGAGCGAATCGACTAGAAAGGTAACTTACCGCGGGGCTGCGCGAGGTCGATGTCACTCTGCGTGAGCCAGCGATGCTCGAGCAGCGCCTCGAGCGCAGGGCGCCGTGCGGCGTCGGGTCGCAGCGCGCGCCGCAGGAGCGCCAGAGCACCGGGTCTCAATTTACGCCAGACACCGCCGGGTACCGTCGTGTGTGCTCGCTCTGCCTCCACCCATGCATTCCACATCGCATAACGCGGATCCTCCAAACTAGCTCGCTCCCACGGCAACTCTGTAACAACACGGATGGGTTGAGATTATTTTGCTAATTGAGAAGAGCCGTATGCATCCTCTTCTTGAAAAAAAGCTCAAGGATCACCGACGGTCGGAGCGCGCGCAGGCGTCCGACATCTCGTAGCTGGTGGCGCGACTCGTAACTTCGGTACCATAACTTTAGGGCACGACGAAACTCCTACAGCTAGGATACCAAAGAGACGAGCCGCGCCGTCGGCAACGCGACGTGCGTGTTAGTGTTCTACCTGGACACATGCTGTGAAACAAACACTGAGAGACTGTGAACTACAGCTATAACTGAGTCAGCTTTCTTTTTCGAAACCAGTTTGAAATTGAATAATTAAAAAATTGCAAATATTTCACAGTCACAGAAAAACAATCACAAATAGCAGGCAATAAAAATACAACTATAATAAGGGCACTTAATTAGAACACAAGAAAGAAAGTAAAAATGATTGCTATCGAAAATCGAAAGTATTAATTCATTAGTCATGTGTAGGGCTACTAATCTTCCAATTGTGATCTGACACAGAAATATGCAGTTGAATGAAACTTTTTAAATTTTATTTTGTAAAAATGTTCCCAGCATGTAACTTCGAAGTTACATTTTGAGTTTATATATTATTAATAATATAGAAGTTCGTCTTTACCATTTTGAAAGTCAGAAGCCCTAGTCATGGAGGCATGCAAGAGATACAGCGGTACTGTACACGAGCACGTGCAACTGAAGTTTAGAGCACACGAAGCACTGACCACCGGCGAGCATGGCGAGCAGCACGAGCGCCGCGGCCCACAGGTCGGCGGGCGGCGCGCGGTAGGGTTGCTGCTCGGCGCGCAGCACCTCGGGTGCGGCGTACGGCACCGTGCCGCACACGCGCGCTAGCAGCCGCTCGCGAGACCCATGCCTGCCGAGATACTAACTTTTTTAATGAATATTATATAATGATGTAAATTGAATGTTAAAAACGAATCGAAAACGAAAGCTAGCAGGCTTGATAACATTTTCGTAACTTTTATTCTCTGAATCGAAGAAGACGGTCTAGCAAATGGACTACCTGATAGTAAGTGGTCACCATTTGCCCATAGACAAGTCCTGTAAAAAAAGTAAACCACTTCGTCCATGCGGCGCCGACCACGTGATAGATGATGATGTCCTGTTTGCCTGGAATTACTTTACGCATTTACCATTTAAGCCGGAATACAGGATAAAGTGTTTGGCAGTAGAATAACTGAAAATATTATCACATTTTACGACCATAACGTACCTCACCTGAAGAGAGTTGCCATTCCGAAATCGGATATTTTAAGATTGTCATCGTTATCGAGCAGGAGATTCTCAGGCTTAATATCGCGATGAGCGACTCCTCGCGAGTGCAGATAATGCAGGCCCGCGGCTAGCTGGCGCCAGTAACGACGCGCGTCTTGAGGCGGCATGCCGGCGTCGGGTTCGATGCGATCGAACAACTCGCCGCCCTGCGCGTACTCCAGGAACAAATAGTGCAACTGGTTATGGCGGCGCTCGCCCAGACAGCGCAACACGTGCGGGTGACGCAGCGCGCGGTGCAGCGCCGCCTCGCGCGTGCCTTCTTCCCCAGCGCGCACAGCCTTCAGTGCGACGCATGCGCCCGAACGCGAATGCACCAGCAGTCGAACCCTTTACGACAAATAAGCTTATCGAACACTATTTTCCTTATTGAAATATTTTTATCGTTGTTAGTCACACTAAGTTAACTATATTTCTTTAAATGAGGGCTACACTTGATGGAACAAAAAGAAAGATCTAACTAATCATTATCTAAAATTTAAACAAGATTACTTTGGTATTTTTTATGTATATTACATAAATGACAACTTGAAAATCTAAAGTAATTGCACGATAGTTCTTCAGCATTTTATTTAGTAATGTGTAAAATATTTAAGTTTTATTAATGAAAGTTGTTTAAATTAATATTAGGTATGAGTATTTTTAATTAGAACCTGTACTGAAGTAATTAAATGTTTTACTTTTATGACAGTGATACTCTTTATTGCCCAGACTAGTTGATGCAGCAGTAAATAAGATAATTTAAAGTAGTAATTTGCATTAAACGGTAATAATCTAGAAAAGCAATATTTTTAACTAATTTATAATGTTATTAAGTCAAGTGATTCGAATCTATCATCATCTATCTTATGGATATTAATAAGGTAAAAAAATTAAACAAAAACATTAGTCATAGTACCTCCAAAAATATTAGCATTAAAATATTTAAAAAAAACCATGTTTTTAAATTTAATTGTTCATTTAGTAGCATGCACTTTTTATCTACTCAAACCAAAGAAATATTTCTTTAAGTCTACATGTAGTCCGTGCAATAATAATAATAATAAAAACTAAAATTCGCGTAATGAAATTATATAAATATAAGATGTTCTATAAGAGACTTTGTCACGTCTTAAAGGTTTCATGTTATTATAATGCGCTATTATGCAAAGATATAAGCCGAAAATACAGAGATGTAGTAGAAAAACAAGGTGGCGGCGACGGCGGCGGCGGCGGCGACGGCACTGACCGCGCGGGGTGGATAAACTTTCAAGGATGCGCCGCGCTCGCCGCCGCTAATACAATCGCTTTTTTCATCCGAATTGCACTCTCAATCTAGTTCCGCCTTAGACCGGAGCAATCGACTGCCGCCGGCGACCACCTCAAGCTTTCAATACTGTTTGAACCCATTTATGCACATGCTGGGCTCAAATTCAACTTCATGTCTAATATGTGAATTACCACCAATATGTTTACTTTTTCATCCAAATCAGTAATCATATAAAATATTGTTATGTAATCACTAGCTTTACATTATCAAATTTATAAAAAGTCATCATACCTAATTCAGAATGGTAATGATCAGTGCATCCACAAGTAGTGTGATTAAATAATCTATTAATTTTTAAGGAAGTTTTAATTTAGAATTGAAAATTAAATTTAATTTTGGCAAAACAAACAACATTGCAAATATTTGAATGGTCATAATATTTGATATGCATATTTTTGATTATATTTAGAAGGATCTATTATGTCACAAATCTCTGATTATGTCACAAGATCTGTTTTTTCTTCTTTTTCTGTTGTCTTTCTTATATGTGCAACCCACTCGAGGTATATGTATTCTAATATCTACTACAATTTGAAGAAGTAATTTACCAATAGCAGAACTCAGTTATTATCCATATTAAGTGTTCTACAGCATAAGCAAATTTCATTTGAAAACCAAATGATTATAATTTAACATCATCATCCAAATTAATTTACTTTAAGCGTTAGTATTTTTTAACTTGACAATAAGTGTAATACTTTTATATTGAATAAAGGAATTTGATTTTCATTCTAAAAACAAATAATTTTTCAGATTTGGCATTTCACAAACAAATAATAAACTTATTTATAATGAAAATATGTATATCCCTAATTTATAATTAGTAATAAGCATAAGACATAGCACTACTTGCTTAATACTCAGAATATTTTTCAATCGAATTTAATTTTGAATTTAGGTAAATAAAAATTCAAAATAAACTCAGTAATAAATAAGTTTATTTTGTTCATATGATTTAAAACATACAAATCCATAGATTTATTATGGTTATTAAAACATAAGGTTTTTGTTCGAGTTTTCATTGTTTTATAAAGCTGCTTTGCTAATTGTTAGTTAACCGATTTTATTTTTTACTCCACACTAATGTTGGCCCTAAATCATAGATTGGTATATTGCATAAATCAAGAAATTAGGTGCTTAATAATAATGTAACTTACTCTCCATATGCACCCTCGCCGAGAACTTGCGCGACCAGCCAACCCTCAACGAATTCACCACCGGCAGCCATGGCTCCGCTGAGCCTGTAACATCACGCACTATCAGCACACGAGACATCCAACACGGCGGTGACGCACCAAAAGCCATTCGGCACGACCACGCTGCCCTTCGCCGATATCTATTCTATTTTGTCTAACTAGTGACGAAAATCGTAGCAAGTATGTAGAAATGATTAAGGTGTGATGTTCTCGTCGCATAATAATTAAATGTTGTAGATTGTAATCTTAATTAATCCCCAAAATTATTCTAAATGGCGGAAGGCACGTGGAGTTTAGCGAACAAAGCCTATGCCGAACACAGCCGTCGCCCCGTCGACTACCTCGCCCGATAACGGTAATCGCTTACACCGTAGAAAAATAAAAATATATATTTATTAAAGACAATGAAAACTACTTACTAAATTTCTCAAACAATTTGAAAAGATATATTAAGTAACTAACCTTTTCAACGACTTCTACACCATTTTGCCATTTTTCTTTTTCCTTCCCTCTACAATTCGTTCACCAATCGCCAACCAACCCGACCGCGCCATCGTTTCGTACGAGCTCAATCGGCTTTTTTTCGAATGAAAAGATCAATGGCTACTAACGTTCGGAAATTTCAAATATTTTTAACGTTGATAATAAAAATTATTTAGAAACATATTTTATTAAAGTTTCTTATTCGAAATACTGATTTAAATTAAACGTATACTATCAGTTTTATTACATGTATAATATACATTTTAAGCTATTAATTATAAATAAAAGATAAATTTATCTCAATGTAACAATAAATTACATAATTATATTATATTATTGATTTTAAGATTGAAATTATAAATTTATTAAACGGCAGCTACTCTTTAATTTTTTTGCAAATATTTTAATAATTTATGAGTGTACATACTAAATGTTGCTAACATTTGATAATTTCAAATAATTAACTTGTTTATGAAGTCAATAAATCTTTTGCCCATGTGAGAACTTTGAACCTTTAATAATATTGCAATATTTGCTAAAATTTTACGATTCATAAAAAAGATTATATTTCATCATAATAGCAACATGCATTAGAAATTTTTGAAGTTTTCAAACATAATACTTACGTCATTGCAATTTTATGTGTTTACGTATCTGTATGACAGTTGACCAAGGCGGAATTAAACCACTTTTACATATTAATTCAACTATAATACATTTTTTACCAAAAAATGGTAAAGTATAAAATCGATACATAATTATTTGTAAAAATAATAATTAAACTACTAATCTTTTTTTTATTTGCTTACAGGCTGGATATTCTGAAGATCAACTAGCAGGTGAGTCATGCAAACAATCCTAAGCTTTTGTATTCCAAATAGTACCATAACTTATATTTTATACATTTTAACGGTTAAGAAAAGCTTTATCTCCAAAAGAACAGCGACACAGTGTCGTATGACTCACGTCAATCAACGTTCTCACTAAAAGCGTCGGCTTTTGCAAGCGCCCTAGTTTCCTTATATGGTGTGTATTTTAAAACATTTCTGTTCGACCGAGGCTATTCGGTGCGTTTTACACAGTTTGCTTACTTACTCTCTCCGTGCAACATGTTCATGTACGAGCCTCCTACTAAGCTTAATCTTACTTCAGTGGAAGGTATGAAAAATATAATTTTATTGTAAAACTTAAATTTCTTAAATTTATAGATGTCGTTATATTTTAGAGTTTCAGGAGGCATTTCAACTGTTTGACTCCCGTGGGGATGGCAAAATCCATGTGGCTCAAATAGGAGATGCTCTTCGTGCCCTGGGGCAAAATCCGACTGAGTCTGATGTCAAGAAGTGCACACTGCATCTGAAGCCTGATGAGAGAATATCTTTTGAGGTCTTCTTGCCCATTTACCAAGTATGTAATTTTATTCAATTTATATTATATTCCCTTTTTGTTACATATTGCACTCAAATTTGGAAAATAATCATTATGATAATAAGAGATAAATGACATTGCGACTAATGGTAACTATGTACAATAAAATTTCATATATCTAAGGAAAACAGTTGATATTTGTTATTAAATTCATTGTTCAAATTGCTTGAAATGTTAATATTTTTTTATATTAATATTGTTATTGATATTTTAACATTGTCAAGTATTTTTTTAACAATAATATAGTTTCATATAAACTTGTAATACGATATCTTTAACCAGATGGTGTACATATTTTTAAAATTACTTAACATTTTGTAATCTACTTAATTATTGTTAATTAGTTTTTCAATTACTTAAATTTGTTCTAAATTATTGCTACGGTGCTAATGAATGAAACATTTTGGTCTTACCATTACAATTGATAATACAGGTTAATGTTAATGTTTTTTTGTTAATAGCATTATTAAAGCATTGAAACCTGTCAAATGCAAAACAATTTAATTATAAATTAATAACTAATCGTCCGGTTTTGTATGTATTCTTATCTTAAAAAGAACAATGTATGTTGGATATAATTTTCCATTCTTATAATTATCTGTTCTTAGTGAGCGTCTATGTTGGGGAAGGAGTAACTGTGAAGGAGTAACAAATTTCAAATCCATCGGGCAAAAAGTTTAGGAGATCTCATGAAGAGTGTTTATTTTGCTTATATATATCTATATATATATCTATATATATATATATATATAGATATATATATAGATATATATATCCTTTTGTAGATTAGTAAAACCTGTACACTGGTGGTAGGGCTTTGTGCAAGCTCGTCTGGGTAGGTACCACCCACTCATCAGATATTCTACCGCAAAACAGCAATACTTGATATTGTTGTGTTCCGGTTTGAAGGGTGAGTGAGCCAGTGTAATTACAGGCACAAGGGACATAAAATCTTAGTTCCCAAGGTTGGTGGCGCATTGGATATGTAAGCGATGGTTGACATTTCTTACAATGCCAATGTCTAAGAGCGTTGGTGACTACTTACCATCAGGTGGCCCATATGCTCGTCCGCCTTCCTTTTCTATAAAAAAAAAAAAAACCAAGATTTGTATAATTAAATCAATTTGTGACAGAAAACTCATAAATATACTACTTAATGGTAAATACTGACTGCTAATATATGTCAGTATATTAAAAACAGATAAGCGAAATATAAAAAAAAACTTGATAAGATATTTATGTGTGTAATGATACTGACTCACCCCATTCTAATTGGAAAACTCATACCAAAAAGGAAACCCTGCATGTGTCTATTTTCACCAAAATTCTGCCACATGTGTATTCCACCAACCCGCATTGGAGTAGCTCCAAACCTTCTCAAAAAAGGGAGAGGAGGCCTTAGCCCAGCAGTGGGACATTTACAGGCTGTTACTTGTGCCTGTAGTTACACTGACTCACTCGTCATTCATACTAGACATAACATTACTATGTATTGCCATTTGGAGGTAGAATATCTAAAAAAGTATTGAAAATAAAATTTAAAATAACATTTTTTTTGCAGGCTATTTCCAAGGCTAGGAGTGGTGACACTGCAAATGATTTTATTGAGGGTCTGCGCCATTTTGACAAGGATGGTAACGGTTTCATTTCATCTGCCGAGCTGCGCCACCTATTATCCACTCTTGGAGAGAAGTTGAGTGATGATGAGGTAAATATTTCATACATAATCATATAAGTGATAATTATTTACTTTAACTTTGCTAAATAAATATTGAATTAATATAGATTTTATCAATTAAAAAAATATATAATCACAAGAAAAGATTATTTATTGTAATTTTGCTTAATAGATATACATAGATTAAAAAAAAAAAATTTATTTGATGCTTATGAGTTATTGTATCTAAATTAATTGAATAATATATATATGATATAAACAATAGATTGAAATAATTGTCATTGTAGGTGGAGCAACTGCTGCAAGGACAAGAGGACTCCCAGGGGAACATCAACTATGAAAACTTTGTGCATCTTATAATGCAAGGTTGAGTGTTCTCACTTGGATTGAGCGTTATGTAATGTTTTGCACTTAGTCAGAAAAATTGTTAACAATCACGTATCACTGCTTTGCATTCCAAATTACTTAAATTTTGTTTTTGTGATATGATTTAATAATTATTCATACAATTTTTAATATACCCACCACATTCTTAAAATACTTTATAACTTTTTTTTTTAATTCTCTTGTTTCGTTATAGAATTCTGAGTTATATTTGTACTCAGGAACTTTCGGCTTTTTTTTTATAGAAAGGAAGGCTGACGAGCATATGGGCCACCTGATGGTAAGTGATCACCAAAGCCCATAGACATTGGCATTGTAAGAAATTTTAACCATCGCTTACATCACCAATGCTCCACCAACCTTGGAAACTAAGATGTTATGTCCCTTGTGCCTGTAATTACACTGGCTCACTCACCCTTTACACCGGAACACAACAGTACCAAGTACTGCTGTTATGCGGTAGAATATCTGATGAGTGGGTGGTACCTACCCAGACGAGCTTGCACAAAGCTCTACCACCAGTAAAATGACTCATCAGAAAGTTGGTTAAAAATTAATTAAGAAATTCCATATTCAAAGATATTGCCCAAAGGAAGTTTATATAAATGTGGTAATTATTAAAAGTTGTGTTTTTGTCTGATTGGTCGAACAATTTTAATTTTTGTTACCTCCCTCATCATGAAGTTGACTAAGTGCGAAAATATCTTTTGCTCTTGCATTTTACATATGATAAATAACAAATGTATTAGATATTATGATTATCTTCTGATTTCCTTGTTTTATATTTAAGTGCAAATTCCAAGATTTTAACATATTTTAAGAGATATATAGTAATTTAGTTATGTATGGTAATGTACAAAGACATGATTTAATATAACTGTAATAAAATAATCTTTGTAATGATATGTTTTTTATTTATTGTTTTTTAACGCGCAATCTTCAGTATTTTAAATAAATAATTTAACTAACTATAATTCTACAAAAACAAAATTTTGCAGACATTTAATGATAACACAGGTTTGCGATGAATAAGTTTTTTTATAATAATTGCAGTTCAACCGCATTGGTGTTAAGCTATATGTTGCAAATATTAACTTTACTGTATCACGTCACATTTTTTTGCACTTAAGTTGAACAATTATAGCTATTTTTGCTTGACCAATGAGACAGGATATAATTTTAAAAACCGCGCCAATATAGCTTATCCCTATGTTTCGTCTGTAACAAAGCCAGTACCACATGAACCCGAATTACCCATACCAGTACCTATTAACACTAAGAACTTTAAAATGCTCTTATTTACAAAATTCAGAACAAAGTGATCTTCCAAGTGGTGGTGAAATTTTTAACCCTACAAATGAGCCCCGCCCTTTAAACGAGAACTGAATGATTTAATACGAGACCTTGGGTTGTCAAAAGATGCTGCTGAACGTCTCGGACCTCGTCTAAAAGAAAACAATTTATTAGATGCTCAGACGACATTTACATCAATAGCTGTTGCTCATTTAGTGTCTTAAAGAAACTTACGAATACTTGAAAAGTGTTTTGGGAAAAATAAACCGAATACAAATTGATAATTTGCGGTGACTTGAAAATCATTTACATGCTTCTTGGGCAGCAGCAAGGTTATTTTTCCAAAATACAAAATTCCCTTGTTATATTTGTGAATGGGATAGCAGAGCAAGAAAATTACATTGAGAAAAATCGGACTGGCATATTAGAACAAAATTAGAAGTCGGAGTAAAAAATGTCATTATCTCGAATTTTATAGGCCCCGATAAAGTTCTGCTTCCACCACTTCATATTAAACTTGGTTTGATGAAACAATTTGTGAAAGCATTCCAACAACCACGAGATGGAAATATTTTTAAGTGTATTTGCTCTTGTTTTCCTAGTTTATCTGATGCTAAGATGAAAGAGGGAATACTTACGGGACCTGATATCAGGAAACTAGAATTTGAAAACTTCATGACAGTCTAGAAAATTTTTTTTGGAATGGTTTTAAGAACGAGCCGGTTGGCGTGGTTGGTAGAACACTTGCCTTTCACGCCGAAGGTTGTGGGTTCGATTCCCACTCAGGACAGACATTTGTGAGCATGAACATGTCTGTTTGTCCTGAGTCTGGGTGTAATTATCTATATAGGTATGTATTTACAAAAGAAAAGTAGTACATGTAGTATATCAGTTGTCTGGTTTCCATAGCACAAGCTTTGTACAAGCTTAATTTGGGATCAGATGGCCGTCTGTGAAAAATGTCCCAGGATATTATTATTATTATTATTATAATGTCATTTCCAAGTTTTTAATTAATATAAAAGATCCTGATTATAAAAATATTGTCCAGAATATGTTAAATGCCTTCAAAAACTTAGGCCGTAACATGAGTTTAAAAATTCATTTTTTGAAATCACACATTGATTGTTTCCCTAAAAATCTGGGCGACTACAGCGAGGAACACGGTGAGCGGTTCAACTCGTTCAATCAAGTTCAAATCGTTTCAATCAAGATGTTAAAGATATGGAAAGAAGGTATACAGGTCGTGCCGGCGAGTCCCACATACCCCCCCACCTCATGTGGGGGAAACACATAAATGTGTTTTTCCAGCGAATAAAAAAAAGGTATACAGGTCGTTGTGATGTTACTATGATGGCAGACTATTGTTGGATGTTGTATAGAGATAAAGCAAAATCTCAGAAAAGAAAATCAACAAAATATAGATTTAAAAAAAAAACAACGTTTTTATTGATTATTCTGTTTAAATGTACTATAGTTATTTAATTTAATAGCTATAGACATAATAAAACTTATTAAAAAATTGCATTTTAATGATTTTCATTCATTTTACCAAATGGTTGCTCCATACATTTTTAATCAAAAAATTACATCATCTGAGTCTTATAAATTTAACGTGGCATATATCATATGACTACTGTTTTATATTACTTTTAGAATATTTATAAGAAATAATAACAGTTTTTGAAAAAAACTTTTGGAAAAATTAATTTCGCAGACGTGTGTAATTTATATTATTTTATTTCCACCCATTTATTTGAAATGTCTTCCATCCTTACAAATATAATAGTAGTTATTTTATCTCCAGAGGCGATTGAAAGCAAAAGTATTTTTGAATAAAGTAAAAGATGTATATATTTTACGTAATATAATATTTAAAATATAATTAGATGATTTTATTTGCATAGAGTACTGATTATATGAAAATGGACTAAATTATTTATTTTTACCAATATAATTTCCCATTCGTAATTAAGGAATCAACATTTTCAGTATTTAGGGGGTCGTGAAATGCAATAGTTCAAATTCAGTTCAATGTAATCCAATTTTAATTTAAACGAAACGAGAAACATCTACACATATAATTAATCTGTAACTGATCGCTGTCTGTACATGGAAGATATATGAGGAAAACTATTACCGGGGCCTTTATCAACGCAATAGAACCCAAAACAATGATTGTTAGAATTTTTGTCTGTTTGTTTGTGCACGCTAATCTTCAAAAAGGCTTAACGGATTTGAGTGCGATTTTCACTATTGTATTGAGGCTAAATTCACTTAAAATGTAGTATTTGTTTTATTTCAATCGGTGCATTGCTATGGAGATAAAAATGCTAAGTATAAAATAATTGTTCAGTTGAATTGGCTGAAACTTTAGCTACCTATAGTTTAAAAAATATAATGATAGATTAAGTATAAAGATAATAATAGTCTGTTAAATGATAATGATTGAAAGAATCAAAATAAAGTTAAAAAATGAAAAGTTTCAGAGATTTAGATATTTCTAATGTAAGTTGAGCTCAGATCTATATGATCAATCATATTAGACAGGGTTCAGGTTAAGCTTGACATCGTCGTTTAAAGGTGCCCGCGTGTAGATATATGTCTATCTGTTAAGGTTGACTTAATATGACCTTTTGTATCGTAATCGAACTTGTACTATAATATTGGATTATTTGCAGTCATTTTTATAAACATGTCATTAATTCTTATGAAAGATATCGAGATAAAACCATAGACATTTTTGTACTTTTTTATAGTTTGACATTATTTTGACAAGTAGTTAAGTAAGTTACTTGAAAATACTCATACATAAATAAGTTTATAGGTTAGGTAGGTATTTCGTTTCGTTGCCGCATATATTTTTTTTCATGGTTTTGTTATATTTATACGTAGTTGGTTAGTTTCACAAGTGAAGTAAAGCCTTACAGTAACAGCCTGTTAATGTCCCACTGCTGGGCTAAGGCCTCCTCTCCCTTTTTGAGGAGAAGGTTTAGAGCTTATTCCACCACGCTGCTCAATGCGGGTTGGTAGAATACATATGTGACATAATTTCAATGAAATGAGACACATGCAGGTTTCCTCACGATGTTTTCCTTCACCGTCAGGCACGAGATGAATTATAATCACAAATTAACACATGAAAATTCAGCGGTGCTTGCCCTGGTTTGAACCCAATATCATCGGTTAAGATTCACGCGTTCTAGTCACTAGGCCATCTCGGCCTATCATCAATTCCCTATTATCTGGGCAAAAATGAACCAGTTAGTCGGTTAGATGATAATAAGTACTTATTAAAAAATACGTTTTAGTTTTAAAAGGACACAATACCCTGTGTAGATATCGTTTGCAGTCACAATAAATAAAGCACAGGGAAAGACTTTCAAGTATGTCGGAATAGATATAAGGGAAATGTTTTTCATGGCTAATTTTATGTTGCCTATAATAAATACTAATGTCAAACGAAAATAAAACTAAAAAACTCGGCACAGTTAGTTAGAAAAATAATTAAAAAGAGAAGTTGGTTGCTGGATTTGAAGGCGGACGTCTATGGTCTCCCTGCCGGTAGCGCATCGCTTTGTTCACGCGACAGCCACAGAGGTGCGGAAAACTCATTAGATTACTCGAGCAGTAATCTGCTGAGGTTAAGTCTAATAGGCCGCTCCTAGCTTCGGTCAATTGGGCGCGCGCGACGCTCCCGTTCAGTCGTAAACGTATTGTCCTGCGCGAAGTTCTATACAGTGCAGCGAGCATGGGTGAGCTCTGGCTACGAGCGTGGACTTTGCGGTTCGTAGCGCTGACGACGCTGCTGCATTTTGTGTACGGCTCGCTGCTACCGCTCGAGACGGAGCGCCTACGCGCGAGTGTGGGTGGTTATGCTGTGATGAATTGTCATCTCGATTTTCCATTCGGCAACGAAATACCATATCATCTACAATGGGATAAAGATGTAAGTGGCAAGAGTTATGTGTCATAATATGCTATATCTCAAAAATGGTTAATATTTTTTACATTGCCAATGTCTATGGGCAGTGGTGACCATTTACCATCAGGTTGCCCGACCTATAACATAAAAAAAGTGGCAAGAGCTATCTGTCTAATATGAATGCGCCATAGCAATCGGGTTCGTAGTTTTTGCTTAGATTTGATAATTCTCTTTAGTATGATTTATTTAAAAATATACAAAATGTTTTACTTTACTTTTTCATTTACTTTGTGGTAGTACCTTCATTTTATTGCACGCCAAGCACCATTATCCCTAGTTCTTTTTGAATACGTTTCTTAATGACTAAACTACCGTTCCTGATTAAGAAGTTAAAATTAAAAACGTGTGAAATGATTAGTTCATTAATTTAATTTGATGGACTTTAATAAATGGAGCTACTCTTGCCTGAAAATACTTCGTACAACGATTTTTTTACTCTGTAAACATATAAACGTACTATGTACAACATACGTATAAACAAATAGTACTTTATTCATTTTAATGTTGCATATTTTTATGAAATTCAATGTAACTGTCAACGTAATTGTTAAGAAAATCTTCGGTGCGAACGCATCTTTTTATAGGTTTTTATTTAACTTCAACTATTTGTTTGTCAAATCGGGCACCTGAATTTTAAATTAGGATAGAGCTGAACGTTTGCGAATGGGTACTTTTGATGTTGATAACTATTTATTTGATATAGATTCTAAGTATGGTGGTTTCCAAATGATCGCCATTCATTTTTTTTTTTTTATATTTGTTCTTTTTTTAAACGTTTTATGTACTAATATGTACTCTAATTCTCCTCGTGCGAAGCGGGGACGGGTATATTATTATTATTATTTACTTCAAATGTTAGAGCTCAAATTTTGTCATCATGAAATATGCTTTTTAATTTAAATACATAACGTATGATTAGTTAATAACGTAATAGGATACCTTATGTCGACCATTTAAGTTATTATGTCTTGTAAAGATAATACCAAATATTTTCTATTTTAAGACTTAAAGTCGGAAGCGACTTAAGTGGTGATGCATCTTGTGTAATCATGAGTAAATATGACCATTTTTATTATCGCTATGAAACTAATGATCATGTTGTACGCAGGTGTCACACATTAGATACCCTTAGATCATCGTTCGTAGTAGGTAATACAAGCCAGCAGATTATCCTGTGATTAGCAGCTCGAGTGACACGTCCGATATAAATCTGGACACGGCTAGATTAGATGCTTCTCGTAAAAAATATGCAGTTTTAAAAAATATATATTTATATTACGAATAAATAAAACCATAAATGTATAACTTTTACATAGATTTATTTAAGTATTCTCTTACCTCGCTCTTTTTCATTATATATCGAATTTGTTTTTTAAATTTAGAATATTTAATAATAATTTTATTTAACATGTTAACGTACGAAACATTTTATAAATTGTGCATTTATAATTTATGGCTCAGGTTATGGCCATAGAACTATCCGCACATTCGTAATAGTGTCGGTATGTAGCGCAGGCCGCATCAGACAATCGTTATTGTTATTCACTAGTCATAATGGAGCAGCATAAATAGACGAAGGTCTCTATCTTCGCGACCGCAATGTGGTTATTATTGCAGGTCTCATCTTTCGATAGAATTTTGAAATAATTATAAGGAATAGTATATTATATGAATGACAAATGTTGTCAATTTGTTCTTTTTTGAACAACAATGAATATATGCTTAAACTAAAAAAAATATAAATATTTTTAATAATTAGCGTTGGTGGCTTATAACGCTGTAATGTAATTTATTGCTATGTTCACAACGCCCAGTCAATTACTTTTTAATCGTATTACAATAGATGCCGTGCCTTGCTTTGGGTGACATTTACAGGTGAATTTTATTGTTTATTATTGAGAAGGACGTAGAATTATCATAAATAAATATCTAACACATTTAGAATATACAAAAACCAATGTAGCCTCCGCATATTACTAAAACACAAATAGAAGCAGACGTAGACTGTAATTATAACTACGCAATTAAGCAACCAAGAATGTATACCGTAATGTCTAAACAGAAAAATATATAAAGTAACATTACATTAGAAAAAAAAACATTCTGTCAATGGATTTTGTAGTAACATAAAAATTCTACAATAACTTCTTATTTTCTGTTATTCTTCGAAATACATGTGATCATCGTGGAAATAGTATAGAAATAATAAAAACATCATAATCGATTTACAATTGGCATTATCGTGTAACATTAACATATACATATAGGCGAATTGAGTAAAACAGTTCTATTCTGTTATAACTCACTTCGTATCTTGATACGCAATTTTGATGCGAATATCCTTTGAATGTTATAATTATTAAAGTCAATTTCGCATATCACTAACATTTCACGATCGTGTTTTGCGGTGTTTCGAATTTACCTTTGATAGGTGCTCGCAGACAGACCGAATTGTTCACTGGGTGGTGGTAGGGATTTGTGCAAGCCTATGTAGGCAGGTACCATCCACCCATCACATATTCTATCGCCAAACATTACTTAGTTTTGTTCCAGTTTGAAGGGTGATTGAGCCAGCGTAATTCCTGTAATTATATATTATGTTTTTATATGAATTTCTTTGAATATTTAAATGAATTTCTTTGAATGAAATCAAAAAGAAGAGTTTCAATTAGGAGAAAAATTCAATTAGGCAAAAAATATAAATCTAAGTAGTTTTTATTATAATAAACTACGAACATCATTGTGTTTTTCAAATACCACTAAATAATATTTAAATCAAGGTTTTAGAATACATAAATATATATAAGAGTATGTAACACTTTGTAAATCTTTACAGTCGGGCGAAAGCTTTCCCTCCAATTGGTAACGAACCGAACGAAGATTGAGTTCTTTATATTTTATATAAATATATATATAAAAAGTCCTTGCAAATGAATGGTCAAGAGCGTGCTGCGTGACCACACCCGGTTCCGCTTGCTATTGTCATGTAATACCCATGTTAGTAGGTACATACTGCACGAGATAAAGTATCGGGCGATTTTATAATTTTAAGATTTTAATTAACCTAATAAAATTACTTACGTAATTATCCCACCTGTTAATATAAAAAAGTATATACAAGTACTTACATTACTTATATGTACTTAATTTTAATTCAGTTAAATATGCTGTTAGCATTTGAAATACCATTTCGTTGAATAGTTATAATTTGTATATTTAGTTTTTAAAAATTGGATCTGTGATACATAGAACAGAAAAAAGGTTAACTATATTATTAGTAATTATCGTCACTATATGACTTTCGTCTTTAACAATTCACTAGTTAAGTGTTAATTATGACAGTTATTCGGCATAGTCCCTACTCACACGTAGCATTGTGGCGTTCTGTCTAATCTAATCAAATATTACAAAGCCGAAACCATAAATAATTTACTACTTTTTAATCCAAATTTGTTGGAATGACAATTTCTAGTACAGTTATCAAAACGCATAAAAAAACTTTATTAATTGCGATATTTTTTCCTTGTAATTAATTACTGAGACATGTTGCGCATTGTTTCCGTAGTCTTGTTGAAATTATTAGGTTAGAATCTAAAAAATATCTAAAACCAGAAATCTCTATAAAAATATGTCAGAGACGTAAGAAGTTGTCTTGTTATTGTCGCGTATACAATATAAATTAGTATCTAGGCTATGTTTCGTACAATTTGTATGATTTCCTAACATTAAAAGTGATTTGACATGAACTGACCCAAATTATCATAAGTGTAAAAACATGTTTAAAAGAACACGCGTGTAGGAGTTGATTGTTGATCGCCTAGCCTTAGGAGATGCCGCCTGCATGCGACGCTCATCGCTTCGCATTAGGTGATTACGTAGTTCACGGCTCCCAGGCGACTAGCGCGGGCGGTGCGCGCGGTGCGGGCCGCACGGGCGGCGCGGGCGGTTGTCGGCGGAGAGGTGCGGGCGGGCGCAATTATCTACTTGAGCGCTGCTGACCACAGGTCGAGCTGCTGAGATAGGTACTCGATGAGACCCTCGTCAATCGTCTCTTGCGCAGTTATGCGCCCCACATGACTGCCTCCATTATTTCTGACTTCATTAGCAAGTCTTCTACGTGTTGAGAATGTCGCCAGCGTTATATTGAAATTTCCTTTCGTTGTGGATTTCATCTTCGCTTCTGTTAATTGTAAACTTTACTGGGCATAATGCGTAATGAAGTTACATTATTCACGCTCAATCCGTTTGTATATAATTTGAGTTTAAGGTGAAGATTAGTGTCTTGTTAGGCGAGCGAATGCGCTTGTGGCAGCGGGAAGTGACAGGAAACGAAGTAATTTAAATGACCTACTACTAGGTATAAAGTGAGCAAAGCGACGCTTACCAAATTACATCTTATTAAATAAGCATAAAAATTCCCAGCTGTCCAAGCCAAAACCTCACCTACTTAATAGAGTACCACTTTTACATTGAGTAAATTTTTAATTTTGAATAAGTGCAATAGAGCTTATTCAATTAGTTATTCTTAGAGACGAATTTCTAACTCTTAAAACACTACGCTTGGATTCGCGTGGCGTGCCTTCAGCGCCAGCAACGTTTAGGCGTAGTTTTGTATAAAGATGGTAAACATAGTTATCGATGGATCGATGGATTCAAATACGCAAATTTTTAATCAAAGATTTATTACTAATTATCAACAGTCTTTTTATTCTTCAATCTCATTACTTAATACTCTGGAGATTCGTTCGCTCGTTTTTTTCGTAAATATTTATTTATTTATTAACGATCTCCAACAAAGGATACACACTTACGAGTACATTAATTACATCGTGGAATAATGTCTTACAATACGTGTGCTCCTTCAATTAAAGGCTACCACAAGTGACACAGAAATGTTATATAGTGGTACTCAATAAATAAAAACAGGAAGTACAAGAAAGTTAACAATGATTAAATGAAGACTATGCTGTGCAAATAAGAGTTGAGTTCATATTACAAAACAAAATATAAAATGTATTTAAATAGTAATCAAAAATAAAAATTAAAATAACGAAAATAATAATAAAAAAACATTAAATAGAACTATGTATTGAGAAACAATTTTTTGAGATATTTTTTAAACTTGGATAATTCTGAGGTACATTTATATAAGACAGTGTACTGCAGATCCTTGACAAAGCAGCATAGCAAGTCCAAGATTTGAATTGGATGTAGAAATATAAAAGTGGTTGAAAACGTTTCTACGAGGTAAGCGAGAAGGTACATTAAGATTAATTTGTTGAAGCAAGTCGCTACAATCAAATGTTCCATTCATTATTTTATACAACATAAGCATGTCAGTTATTTTCCACTGGAGCTTAGGGAGATCATCTTATAGTGCTGAAGCCTATGAAAAATTCCAATTATTTGATTCTTTTTGAAACATATTCGAGATTTGCACATCATATCGTAGTTTGGAGTGTAGTATAATTCAAAGATCACGTATGTTTTTAAATTGTTCAATCTGGATAGAATCTATGAAATATTTTTGGCTTGAGTGTTTTATTTCGAGTAAATTGGATGTAGTGACACTTTTTGATATTGAGTTTAATTTTTACATATAATACATATTAGGTAGATAAAACGGTATTGCGCTTGATTACAATAATAACAAGTACAACTTGGTAGGTAGGTAGGCACCACCCACTCATAAGATATCCTGCCGCTAAACAGCAATACTTAGTGTTGTTGTGTTTCGGTTTAAAGGGTGAGTAAGCCAGTGTAACTATAGATACCAGAGACAAGATGTTAATCTTAGTTCCCAAGGTCAGTGGCGCAGTGGCGATGTAGGGAATGGTTAATATTTATTTCATCGCAAATGGGCGGTGATGAAAACTCAACATCAGGTTACTCATTTGCCCCTTCTGTTTACTAAATTCAGGTATATATACAGCAGGTATATTTTGTGTATAATCAAAATCAGGTATACCTGCTGAATATGCTTTTGTAAGCATCTGTACAAAACCCACCGAACGAGAATTGAAACTCTCATGTTGAATACCATATTATTAATTAAAATGTCGTTATTCATGAATACTACACATGATATAATGCGCACCGGTTTTATTTATATACTACAGTGCCCGCGGTTTCACCTGAGTATAACTTAAAAAAATCTCTAAGAGCAGACTTATAATATTTCAGTATATACAACATTTTTATTTAGATACAGTAGTAGATAAATAGGGAAATATATAATTAGAATCATACACATGAGAAAAACATCATTCCCTTATATCTATTATGACACACTTGAATGTCTTTCCCTGTGCTCGACTTATTTTGATTGCAAACGATACTTTCACAGGAAATTGAGTGTTTTTAAAACTAAAACGTAACAAATAATAAGTAATTATTATCAGCTAACCGACTAACTGGTTCATTTTTCGCCCGGAGAATCGGAATTGCGATTCAAAGGGGGAATGCACGTGGTCACGACTTGTACTATTTTTAACAATTTTTAATTTTTATTTGTATATATGTTTAAGGCTTTACTTCAACATGACAATACCATGAAAAAATATATATGCGGCAACGAAACGAAACAGGTAGATACCTAACCTATAAACCTTAACTTGCAAACTTATTTGCAAACCGAAAATAAATACGTATGTATGAGTATTTTCAAACAACTTACTCAATACCCCGTTTTAATAATAAGTTAAAACTATAAAAAGTACTAAAAACTGTCTATGGTCTTATCTCGAGATCTTTCATAAGAATTAATATTTTATAAAAAGAGTTTGCAAGTAATCCATTAATTTAGAACAAATTTGATTACCATACAAAAAGTTTCAACCTTAAAAGATAGCCATATCTTTTATATACGCATGGGCGAGTTAACCGACATATACCAGCATAAGCGTGACCCTATTTAATATGATTGATCATATAGATCTATAGAGTTCAACTTACATTGGAAGAACAGTCATTTTATAGCAATGGTATCGAATAAATGTTCGACGTGATTCTTTAAATCAACATAACTTTATTATTTATAAACCGATTGAAATGAAACCAACTCTAAATTTTAAGCGAAGTTAGCCACAATACATTAGTGAAAACCGCACCCAAATCCGTTAAGACGTTTCTAAGATTAACGTGCACAAACGCAGAAACAAACAGATAAACAGACAAAAATTCTAACAATCATTGTTTTAAGATTTATTGCGTTGATAAGGGCCCCCGGTAATAGTTTTATACAGGATAAATAAAGCTTGTTATGAGGACAAATAAAGCTTGTAAAATATGAGCTTTAAATTTCAAATGAAATAACGTAATCAATTTTGTTGTTAAATTTATTTTGTTGTATTTATAGGTAAAAAATTATTATCAGGACACGTTATACTGTCAGTTTAAATACATATTGAACCAATGGCGATTCTCTGTCTAATACTGATACCTGAACAAATATTTGCCCTTAGGGCGAAACTATCTTCTCTTGGTACAGCGGCGAAGGAGAGCCGCAAGTGGCAGACCGGTGGGGAGGACGAGTGCGGCGCGTGGGCGGGCACGGGCTCGGCGGTGGCTCCGTCAACGTGAGCGCGGTGCGCGAGACCGACGCCGGCCTTTACCATTGCCGCGTCACCTTCCCTAATCGCACTCCACCCGCGCGCAACAATGGGACGTTCTATTACTTAGATGTCGACGGTATGCGATTTTTAATGCCCACATCTTTACGAACTATACACAGTTTAAAAAATAAATATCATTTTTTTACAGGTGGTAATTTAATCGTTACACCGCCAATGAATGTAACGGTTCTCGAAGGAAAGCGTGCTGAGCTTGAATGCCTTCCCAAGAGTCCTGAATGGGTTGTGCAGTGGTATCGTGAGGGAATGCCTATTGAGGCTTTGCCAGAGCTGGCGTTGCGTTCGGAGTTAGCGATTAATGGCAGCTTAATTTTGCGGCATACGATCAGCACCGACCTGGGCGAGTACGAATGTCGTATCAGTGCGCCTGATGGTCAAATGCAGAGTGCTAGTGGATTTTTGGACGTTCAGTGTTAGTTGGTTTATTCAATTGTCTCTAATAAGTACAAATTTGTTTCAATATGTACGTATCATATTCATTCAATAATATTGTTTACAGATAAAGCAAAAATTGTTTACTCACCAAAGGAAAGGTTTCTACCATATGGAAAATCAGCTAGTCTTGACTGCCACTTCAGCGCTAATCCCCCTTTGACGAATCTGCGCTGGGAAAAGGATGGATTTTTATTTGACCCTTACAATGTACTCGACGTTTTTTATAGCAGAAATGGAAGTCTTCTTTTTAATCGCGTGAGTTATATAGATGCATTATTAACTACAAGTATCAAGATTAATTGTTTTTAAAATATAGTGTTTTTCGTCGCACAGGTTGACGAATCTCACGAAGGGCTATATTCGTGTACGCCGTACAACTCATTGGGTTCCGAGGGTTCGTCGGCTGGCGTTCGTGTGCGCGTGCAACGGCCTCCGGCTCTAGCAGCGCGTCCGCAGCCCTTGTATCTCGTAAGACTCGGTGCTACGGTGAATCTGCCTTGCACTGTAGCTACAGAGCCTTATTATGCATTGCCATCCATCCGTTGGGCAAAGGTCTCGATCGTTAAGATATTTTATTGTTGTTAAACGAATAGTTTTGAGCAAAGTTATTATCACGTTTTTATTTATAATATTTCAGAAAGATGGCAGTGAACTACCTGAAGGACGATACTCATTAATGGAAGGAAATCTTACTATTAATGACGTGCAAGAAGAGGATCGTGGTGTGTACATATGTACGGTGAGCAATGAGGCGGACGAGCTCACCGTGGAGACTGAGCTGCTCATTGAGAACGTGCCGCCTCGCGCTCCTTACAATCTCACCGCTCGGGCTTCCTTTGAATCTATTCATCTCTCTTGGGTGCCTGGTTTGTATTACCTTCTGTGTTTTTTTGCAGATGATGTCAATCATCCGATTTATTTATCGCATTTCTGTCTTGGAACATTATATAAAATTAAAATAATTTACAGTAAAATAATTCTTAATATGAAATAAATAAAATTTTAGTCAAATTAACATCCTAATAATTGTATAGGTGGAGCTACAAGGTGGAGCCTGCATCTCTATCCATGTTATTTGTTCCTAACAATTTATATACCTGTGTGTATGGGTACCTTCATGTAAAATTTCATTACCCTTGCTAAAGTGGTTTAGTCATGATGATGTAACAAACGGGCAGTAAATTTAATATAAAATTTCAATTTATTTTATTCAAGTAGGCTCTTATAGTTACAATTATTTTAAAGGCGATAATAATAATTGGCCCAATTATTCTCACAGATTGCCTTTCGAATTTAAAAAGTGACGATTTCAATTAATTGTATTTGGCAAATAAAAAAAAATATTTGTCTTTGCAATAGAAGAGAAGACAAAAAATGTTTTTTTCTATACCAATCGGTACGCGGATTGGCAAATGGGCCGCTCAAGGTAAGTGGTCACCGTCCATAGACATTGAAGCCGTAAGAAATGTTAACCATTCCTTACTAACCAATGAGCCAACCAGTTACCAGCCTTGGTAACTAAGTTCCTCGTACCTGTACTCTCACTCAATTTCAAAAACACACCACGATACTATTTGCGTAATTGTCTTATCGTGTTATATTTTTATATTTGGGGCTTCTTTACTGTCTCAGTTTTTTTGTGACAGTTATCTTCCTCGAAGTGTATAATTAATCTAATTCGTTATTTATTTAAGAAATTTAATTTGCAAAGTCATTTATTATACGCAGGTCACAACGGTGTCGATGTGGAGTATAATGTATGGTACCGCGAGCGTTCAGAAAGCGAGTGGCGAACTATGAAGATCCTGTCCCGCGGCGTCACCGACGCTACGCTGGTGGGGCTGCGATCCGCAACCGATTACGAGCTCCGTGTTCTGTCACAGGACTATATCGGCGACGGGCTTTTTAGCAAGCCGATTTTCGTACGAACGCTAGGTAAAATGAATGGCGTATATTTAGCTAGCCGCTTTAATAGGCGAGTTTCATAATCGTGAAATCATAATTAAAAATGATACATTATCTCTTCATATAGATCCAGAACTACGGGAGGATGAAAGTGAAACCATGTTTGCCGTGGCGGTGACAGAAAGCGCGACGAGTACGGGCGTATTTATTGGAACCAGTGGGGCAGTGGCTGGCGAAGGAGGTCCGGGTGAGCTGGCCGTAAATGTACGTCTCATCGAGGAAGGTGTCCTCGTGCGTTGGAGTCGTGAGCCTAGTGAAAGCGCGCGTTGTACGCTGCGCTGGTACGATGCTGGCGAACCCGTGCATCGTCTCCTCGCCACTGTTAGCACGCTACAGGATTATGTTCTCGGTCAGTTATCTGAATATTTGTAGATATTTGTTCTTTTCTTATCGTAACCACGCACCCATTAATTAATAAATTTACGTTTAAGCAGTCATACTATAATAATAGATAACTAGGGTGATAACATCCATAAGGCTGACTGCTTTTGTGACACTTGTATATTCATTCTGTTTTTTTTTTTAAATATAATGATAGAACCGCTAGTGTCCATTTCAAATAACCGCTTAAATTATTTTATAATCGTTTACAGTAAGCGAAGTGGAGGAAGGTGCCAGCTACTGGGCTCGCGTGCAATGCGCGAATGCGCAGGGCGGTGCTGCCCTGCACGTGCCGGAGTACGCCCGGCTGCGTGGCGTAGCGGTAGGGTCGGCGGCAGCGGCGCTGCTGTTAGCTGCGCTTGCCGCCGCGCTGTGCCTGGCGCGCCGCCGTCTGCGTCCTCACTCACTCGACAAGCGGACGCGCTGACAGTAGCTGCCGGATACTAGTTCGAAAGTTGACTTTTCAGTGTTAGCTTAAGTATGTAATATAATTCTAAGGCGTTTTTTCTATTAGATCTTATTAAACGAAACAAAATAGACTATGACGTACCTTAGTATATATATTTTTTAATTTTAATGATTTATTTACAATTTTTTTTTTGTATTGTTTACATTTTAAATTAGAAACAAAAACATTGTGTATTTCTTTAGGATAATCAGGTCACCGAAATGAAGCAAGTTCTAGATTATACTGCTTAGTGCGCTAATGTAGTATGTGTATGTATGTATCCCTATTTGAGTAAAAAAGAATATAACTAACTGCTTCAACGTTAAAGAAGCTTGCTCGCTATTTTTCTCAGGTGCTGCTTATCCAAAAGCAAGCTTACCATGTATCTGAAATTACCGCAGAAATTACATGTTCATTGTTAGTAAAGTTGGTGCCGATATCAGTAATGTTATCAGTTCGTGCAGCATTACTTCAGGTTTTCCAGTTTGAAACATAAGCCGTCGACTTAGATGAAAAAATGCTTCTGTACTTAAATCGCTGCTTACTTCGAAATTATACATGAGTGTAATAATACAATTCAATTTTCTTTACCTACTTGAAACTCGTGCAGGGATTGATACGGCTGGTACATGTACCAGGCTCACATAGCCTTATTGTGCTAAAGCTTAAGTACTCACTTATCGTCCAGACGATTGTCGTACAGAAGCAAGAAGCTACTGAGGATCAATAGTCCTTTTTTCAGGATCTTACAAATTCTTTAAATAATTTTACAAAAGTCTATTATACCAAGAATGCTTGGGCCGTATCTGCAGTCAACCAGCTTGATAAATATATTTATTCTTTAAAACTTAATTTATATTATTAAGTTATCATATCTATAGCTTAACATGAGCCATGTTAAGCTATAGCAATAATATTATATATTTTGCGGTCCCAATTGTTTTGCTATATAAATAAGTAGATTGGTACTCACTCCCCTATCTACTAATAATAAAATAAAAACATTCTAATTATATTCGATATTATTAATAATTGTCATTTGTGAATATAATTTATACTTAGGTAGATTATATAAATGAAAATAACAGTGTTTCAAATAAATAAAATCTTTAAATAATGTGTGTTATTAAAAAATAAACTTTCTTAAGTAAATACTGTATAATTTATTAACTTGTCATTACGCTAGTACGTAATATATAACAGTTTATATAATTAAAAAATTTGGTTCCGGAACTGTATATTGAGTTTCATTTGTTTTTACTTTGCTATTAGATAAAATGATCAATGCGACTCGCAAGATTTTAGCCGATTTTTAACGTACTTAAGTTTTGATGTGTATACATCTTAGTGCTCAGTACACGGTAGAGGCTAACTGAGATCTCGAGCGTCAGATGACGTCAGGGTAAGATTTCGAGCGTCAGATGACGTCGGCGTAATATTTGTTATTGTAAACACGTTAACGCGTGCGATCGGTACATGAGCTCACATGTATACACATCAATTCTCGTGAGTAACTTGGGACTCAAATAATTTTTTTTATGTTCACCGATAATATCTACAACTTTAAAGATACGTACATAAAGTATTTGTATTTCCTTATCGCTAATATAGTGATGTCTTCCAGATAACCTTTGGGTATAATAATAATAATAATAATAATATCCTGGGACATTTTTCACACACGGCCATCTGATCCCAAATTAAGCTTGTACAAAGCAGTGCTATGGAAACCAGACAACTGATATACTACATATAGTACTTTTCTTTTTGTAAATACATACTTATATAGATAATTACACCCAGACTAAGGACAAACAGACATGTTCATGCACACAAATGTCTGTCCTGGGTGGGAATCGAACCCACAACCTTCGGCGTGAAAGGCAAGTGCTCTACCAACCACGCCAACCGGCTCGTCAAGACTTAAGTTAAAGTTAAGTCAAGTTAAGTTTCGTCAGGTATAAGACTTAAGTTTGAATAAAGCGGTGGGGTGTACAAATATTTATATCAATTATTAGGTTCTTATATATGAAATTGGCGTTTTGTACGGGAGGAATATAAAGTCAATATTTTTTTTGTAAAAAATATTTAATTAATCAAAGTATGCACCGTGTTATCTATGCACTTTTGCCATCTCATAGGTCATTGATCCCTTTACTAAAAAAGCCATGGGGACGAGAATCAATAAACTCTTTGAAGGCGGTTTGGACTGCCGCATCGGAGTTGAGTTTTCCTTGTAAGAAGTTGTCCAAATTCCGGAAAAAATGGTAATCTGTTGGAGCAAGGTCCGGGGACTACGGTGGATGTCGCAGAAATTCTAATTGTAGCTCATCTAACTTAGTGGTTGTTTGTTGTTCAGTGTGTGGTCTTGCATTGTCGTGAAGCAGCAGTGGCCTAGGGCGATTGACCAATGTCGGTTGTTTAGCAGCTAGTTCTTTCTTCATAGTTTGCAGTTGCTGACAAAAGATATCTGTCGTAATCGGCCAGATTTTAGGAAGCTGTAGTGAACGACACCGGTGCTAGTCCACCAAACACTCACAAGTAACTTTTTCTGGGTCAATTTTCGTTTAGGGCAGGATTTGGCTGGCTCCCCGGGGTTCAGCCATTGCGACGAGCGCTTCCGATTATCGTACAGTATCCACTTTTCATCACAAGTAATAATTAGATTTAAAATCCGTTCATTATTGTGTCGGTTGAGCAAAGTAACGCAGCAGTCGACGCTTGTTTTCAAGTTCGATTCACTCAATTCATGAGGTACCCATCGTTCAAGTTTTTTTACTTTCCCGATTTGCTTCAAGTGGATTAATACAGTTTTATCACTTACCCCGAATTCTGTACCTATCTCTGAAGTGCTTTGTGACGGATCCGCTTCCACAATAGTTTAATTCTTTATTTTCCACTTTGTTCTCCGGCCGTCCACGGGGTTGGTTCTAAAGGTCGAAATTTCCAGAAAGAGCTTCGAGCTGTTTCTGCAGCACTGGTGCCACGGTAGAACTCGTAAATATACCGATATTTCATGTTTTCCATTGTGCGGTAATAAGCGACGCTAAAGAAAAAAATAATGAGGAAAAAACAAATGAAACTGTTTTCAAAATTTATATGTACCAGCTAAATGAATTTATAAATTTCAATTTGGAATTCTTAACCAAAGAGGAGATATTTCAGATCAAAGTGGTCAGTACGACAAAACGCTAATTTCATATGTAAGGACCTAATATTAAAAAAACAGTATTATATTGATAAATTATACATACGCTATTTATATTCCCTTGTAGCTTCCCTGGTGGACCCATATAATTTTCTTTTCGTATAAATTATAGTAGTCATGTAAATGTAAAATGAAAGGTTTTTATAGATTTGGAGCAATTTAGTAATCCGATCCGATCAAAATAATTTATTTATTTATTTAATCTAAGAAAGACAATCAGCTACGACATATACAAAAATTATTATCACATTAAAAAAATCATATACCAATCAAGTCTTCACAAATAACTAAAAATCAAAAATACGTATAAAAGTGATTGGGTTTTTCCGTTGAAAAATTCTCAATAGCAGTCTGGGAGTCTGAAAATCGGCAATGTCTCTCTCCGTTCGTGTCGGCCCGTTCGTTGCCGCCGTAGCAGATCATCAGAGCCAGAAAAATGAGGAGTGCATCTGTGTTTGCGCACACAGATGCACTCCTAGTTTTAGCTAACAAACGAAATGCAATGAAGTCGATTGACAATTGTACCGTTTACTTATAACATCACTAGTGAAATTGTTATATCACGGCTTTGAATTGTCAAAGCCGTGATATAACTTACTTGCGATATATCTATACAAATAAAACTGAAGTTAGTATCTTTGATTTCCAAACAAATACCTATTTTTAAGTTAATATGGCTGTTTGCGAGTTACTAAAACAGTTTATTTTTTATTTTTATCTGTCTGTATATCTGTTTCTTTGTTCAGGGTAATCTTCAAAACGTCTAATAATTACAAATGTCAATAACTAAATAAGTCCGTATTTTTAATTTATGTTCTGATTGTTGTATTCTGTTTGTGTAATAATAAAAAAAATTATTTAAATGTCGCATCCGGTCAATCGTACGGACACTCAATGGAACGAAAGGTGCAACAATGCCTGTGAACTTGACTCTGGTGTGGTTCGGCAGAACTTCATAAGCTTTCGACAGAATCGTGATGGTATCGCTCGGGTCCAGGCAAAACACTCTCTGTAAGGCATCGGTCGAGTGAGGTCACGGACCTGTCTTACCGTTCCATAAAGTACTTGTGTGTGATATTAATTGTGAAGTGTAATAAAGTGTGATTATATCAAGTTAAAGTTGATCATTTCACGATAACCCACCCACTGCACGCCCACATGATGTTCGACGATAACGATCGAAGACCTGATGCCCCTCCGACATATATATATACAAATAAAGAAAATGAAAGTGTGATTTTAAAACATATGCCTCTATTTAAGTTTATAAACTTAAATTTTTATTTATATTTGGCTTCTTTTAGATTACCGTTTCTACTATATAATTTTAATATTTTATATATAATGATGCATAATTCAAATATGGATTATATACGTTTAAATATTGAAGAAAGATCGTAAAGCAAATTACTTTCTGGCAAAATTAAAGCTGCGGGTTTGACTAGTGCATACATATAAAAAAATCACAATAATGATGACTTGAAATAAATAGACGCGCTATTTATTCGACCACATATCTTATATAGTTTCTGCAATACGTAACGGTGTGTCGTTCAGTTTGATGTACGAGTACGAGTGACGTACTCGTGTACGTAAGTTAATATTTTAATAAAAAACAAGATAAAATTTTCGCTTCGACTTATCATAACTGATTGCTGGCTCGGTGAGCATTGAGCACCATGTGGCTGTTGGTTATAGTACCAGTTCTACTGATACTTATATCGATAGAACTTTACTATCGATTCGGAAGAACTGGGAGACTTATTAGGAAGATACCTGGACCGAAGCCATGGCCTTTAGTTGGAAATATGCTCAATTACTTTCGAACACCAGGTATGATTTGAAAAGTTATTTTATTAATTGTTTATATGCCTTTGATTTTATTTGATTTGCCTTTTGTGATTATAATTCATCTCGTGCTTTACGGTGAAGGAAAACATCGTGAGGAAACCTGCATGTGTCTAATTTCACTGAAATTCTGCCACATGTGAATTCTACCAACCCGCATTGGAGCAGCGTGGTGGAATAAGCTCCAAACCTTCTCATCAAAAAGAGGAGAGGAGGCCTTTAGCCCAGCAGTGGGACATTCACAGGCTGTTACGGTTACGGTATGCCTTTGATTTGTATTGTTGAATAAATGCTGTGTGAAAAAAATAAACCATATGAAATAAAATATATTTCTATTGATCAAAATGTGTTAAAATTATAAAGTAAGTTAATATGTTATATTTATAGTTAAGTTATATTTTTAATATTAACAATTTACAGCAAGGGAAAAAAATATTCTCAATACTGATCCATCGATACTTAGATTTTTTTTACTTACACAAATGTACATATGTTTGAGAAATACTTATATAAACAAATTTTTGTTCAAAACAACTATTCACCTCTAAATAGAGTTACGATATATACAACGTGATAAAAAAACAGATATTGATATTTTTAGTACTTCATTTATTTAATTATTTTATTAATTCCAACAAAAGTATTAACGAAATGTTAATACTTTTGTTGTAATTAAGTTGTCGTTGTTAATTTTTTGTTTTGTTATATCTCCTATTTTTATTATATATATATTATGTATTTATTTATGTATGTCAGTAGATGGCCCTGCGGTAAGAACGCGTGAATCTTAACCGATGATCGTGGGTTCAAACCCGGGCAAGCACCACTGAATTTTCATGTGCTTAATTTGTGATTATAATTCATCTCGTGCTTTACGGTGAAGGAAAACATCGTGAGGAAACCTGCATGTGTCTAATTTCACTGAAATTCTGCCACATGTGAATTCTACCAACCCGCATTGGAGCAGCGTGGTGGAATAAGCTCCAAACCTTCTCCTCAAAAAGAGGAGAGGAGGCCTTTAGCCCAGCAGTGGGACATTCACAGGCTGTTACGGTTACGGTTATGTATGTATTTATTATAGTATATATATATATATACTTTATATTATATACAATAGTAGTGTAGTATATATATGTATGTATGTATTATGTATGTAGTAGTGTATGTAGTATATAGGTAAACTGGCTTGTACCCTTCCCATTTATAAATATTATGATCCTCTGCTCAAAGGTTGCCTGGAAGAGATCGCTGCTTAGCGATAAGGCCGCCTGTTGCACCTCACCTTTGTTTTGTTTGTTTAAAAATTGTTATTTTTAGTTTTAAGTTTGGGTGCAATAAAGTGTCAATAAACATTTATTTTTATTATTGGCATCCATAGATCTCTCAATAAACACAGCACTTTTAATATTGTATGTATGTGTGTACACACACATACTAAAATATCACAAACATATTTGGTAACGTAAAATTTTTAATTAAAAAAAATTAAATTCTATAATCTGTCCTTGACTATATACGTGACTTATCGATGTACTAGTTTGATAAAAATATTTATTCTTTAAAACTTAATTTTTATTATTAAGTTACCAATACATGAGCCATGTTAAGCTATAGCAATAATATTATATATTTTGCGGTCCCAATTGTTTTGCTATATAAATAAGTAGATTGGTACTCCCCCTATCTACATATAATAAAATAAAAACCTGCTAATTATATAGCTCTTAATATACATATATATAAACACAGCACTTTTAATATTGTTAGTATGTGTATACACACACATACTAACATATCACAAGCATATTAGGTAACGTAAAATTTTTAATTAAAAAAAATTAAATTCTATAATCTGTCCTTGACTATATACGTGACTTATCGATATAATTGATATTATGTATGATATATGTATATGTATGATATAATATGTATTTTAAAATAAGTTAATTGATAACTGTTAGTGCAGGCTTATCTGTATGCACGTTCTATTGTTCTGCCCAACGAAATCAGCTTAAAAAGAGTGAGTACAATTATAGATAGGCAAGATAAAAATGGTCGCAATGTGAATAATGTCAAATGTATTTTATAGTGTTTGTAAACACACAATTATAAACGTCTGTATAAAAGCAAAGATAGTAAATCCACTTAATGGTTTTCTGCCAGATTTTTGTGCCGAACCATTAAGTAAAGTACATACACACTTAGTAGCTGAAATATATATTTAGATCATCATGCAGCAGCAATTGTCTAGTCTTATCAACAAATAACCCATTTAAATCAAACTGCTGTAAACGTTCTAGTTTACCATTAATACTAGAGATAAAAAACGAATTACAAAGTACATACGAGAAATATAATGGACGAGTAAATACCAATAATGCTAGCTTATTAACTTCTGGCAGGAAAACATTTAAGTGGGTTAAGCGGATTTAGTATTTTTTTTATAAAGACGTTAGATTGTGTTTTTTTAAAAGCCTTCCGATAAATAATTATACTTATTATTTTTGTGATTTAAATTAAAGGGCGTGCGAGATAAAGTAATAAAAAAAAATTATAGTCATTAGTCTTTGTAATACAAGTCCCACCAACAACAGCCCCAAACCTTTATTGATTGTCAACTAGCCGCTTGCAAACAAATCCTTGCAATGCCCAAGTCTGTGGCTACTTACCTAATAGCATAAAAATGAATACCATGATTAAGTGTACTTTCCGATCAGATGATTTTGTTTCAAAGTGAACGCTGCGCAAACTATTACCAATACACGAAAATATAATATTGTGACGTCAGTAACCATAAACGAATTAACTTTAGTTTTTTTTTGTTTGTTGTATTACTGCAAGTTGTTTCTTGTTGTTAAGTTTGAAGTGTTTTTCATTAATCCCTCGACTTTTTCATTGACTGACTTGTTGGTCGAGTGGCTTGATGTAAGTTAATGGTTGAGTTATTGGGTTTTTCTGTCAGAATTCTCAGTAGCAGCCCGGAGTCTGGAAGTTGGAAGTGTGTACACTCCCGTGCCTCGGAAAGCACGAAAAAGCCGTTGGTCCTGCGCCTGAACTCTTTCCAGTTGTGTCGGATTGCCGTCCCATCTAATTATTCTCATAATTAGATGGGACGGCAACGGGTTAGGGAATAGAGAGTGCACCTGTGTTTGCGCACACACTTGTGCATATAATGCGTAGTTGGTTAATCTCTCTTTTTTACACTTTAAATTAAACTTCAGTAGTTTAAGAAATAATACGAGCAATTCTTGTATATAATTGTGTAAATGTATTTTGACTCATTTTTTGTATTCAGATAAGGTTTTGCTTTTTAAGATTATCTATGTATATCTACTTTTCTAAAAAAAATACGCAATTTTTCGATAAACGAGAAATGAAAAAATCTTAGTGATATTACGACTATTAAAGTAACTTTATTGTGTTGTTCATAGAAATATATACATATATATTAATATTTATAAATGTTAAAGAATAAGAAGTATTGTTTATGAATTGTCAGCGTCCATAATAAAGGATAATGATGTGGTAAAACAAAACATAAAGTCTCAGATTTCTTTAAATACTAATGTTTTTATTGTTTCAGAGAAACTGTTTATTTATCAGCGCGATATAAATAAACAGTATGGACATATTAATCAGATACATTTCCCATTAAGTATACGCATGGTGAATATAAGCAATCCAGACGATGTTGAGGTAATAAGCTTATTTATTAAATAAAAACGTAATTAATGTACCGAGATTAAAATAAAATTGTGGGTACAAAAAAAAAATGGATTCAAATTCGGTGCGGTAAAGGAAAATATCTTTAGGACCTTCTTGTATCATTGCACGAATATAAAATGCAAATGTTAATCAGAATCAGAATCAGAGGAAATAATTAGCGAGCATTAATATTTAAGGGCATTTAGACAAGGGCAACTATAAACCAATTCAAAATAGTAATACGCTTATTATGTTGTGTTGTAATGTACAACGTCTTAAGGATTTTACGAAAGCAATTTAGTTATATGTACGGCATATAATAGTTTAATTTATTAAACTGTTTAATGTTTTAGCTTTATTGGTGTTAGGGTTTTGTGCAAGCCCTTCTAGGTACCACTAGGCAGCAGTGGGACAATTACATACTCTAATTTACTTATTTTATAGATAATTATGATTATGATTGGATTTTTTAGAAAGTATTGTCTGGATCTGAAAACAATTATAAAGAACATCCATATATTTACCTTATATACTGGCTTCGGGAGGGGCTGTTAGTCAGTAATGGTATGTTATATAAATAATAACTATAAATAACTTACGTTAAAATTAAATAACCAAGGTCACGTGTAATTTCCGAGATTAAATTATATTACATAGAACTTCGAATTTTTAGGCATAAAATGGTTTCAAAGAAGAAAAATGCTAACAAAAGCATTCCATTTTAACATTCTACAAAAGTATTTCGTTACGTTTAAAGAGGAAGCAGAATATTTTCAGAATATTGTGCAGGAAGAGGTTTGGAAGCAAAGAACGGATTTATATCCATTAATGAGTTCTACGACGTTACGTATCATGTGTGGTAAGATTAAATTTAATGTCCATATTTTAGGATAACACAATATTTTTTGAATCTTAAATACTTCTTTATCATCACCTAGCAAGAGCTTAATGAAAGAAGGGTTTTGGTTTAGTAGAGGTATTGTCCCTAGTGATTACTGGCGATCAAGACTTTATTTTATTCATGACCTATGTAAATTAATACTAGTAATTGAATTCAACTTGTAATGTCTACGTAACACAAATGATAGTTTTTCATATTAAGACTTACCAATATGGAGCTTTGCTTCTGGCGGCAAATACAGCTGTCGAGTAACTCATAAGAAGATGCTCCAATAATAACAACATTAGCCGACAAAGCCTGCAACTGAGCTCTAAATCAAATCAAAATATATTTTATTCAAATATCCTTTAATAAGCACTTTTGAATGGTTCTGGATGTAGATTCTACTGAGAAGAACCGGCGAGACACTGTAGTAACTCTTTTTCAACATTTCAAATACAGTTATGTCAATTAAATACAATTAAAATTGTATATATCCTGCCTCAAAGTCAATATATACTGCTCTTCGATTTTTGCAATCTATACAACCTTATGTATAGCAAAGAGTCCACAAGCTATTATACATTATCTTTGTATTAGTATTAGTAGGAATAGTTTTATCTTTAAAGTTATACGTAAATATATAAATGAATCGACTGTGTAAAAATCAATCTAATATTCTTTCGAATTGTGTTTCATGACAAAGTTTTTGTTACTGAATTTATTATTAACGTTTTTAATTCCGAAAAAAATTACAAGAATAAATTATGTTATTACTATTATTTTATTTATTTACGTAGTGTCGCCAAATGTCATACAGTAATAATTACAAATTAAAAGTTTACAAACTATTAAGGTCTAAGTTTTACCCTTAGACCTTAATAGGTCTAAGGGTAAAAGTTGCTATATTTATAGGTAACGACTTGAAAAATGCATCTAAAATGATAATGAAAGAAAATTAATTATTATAACACTTGAACACAACATAATTTCGTATTTAGTTGAAATACGAGTAAATCTTGTATCTATCAAGTTTTATTTGTCTCAAAAAAAAAAACATGGTTACAGTAAAATATATTCATTAATTTTCAGAAACGGCAATGGGGTCGACACATGGAGATATGGAATCGTTAACGAGCAAATATTTAACATCGTTGGCAGACGTCGGTGATTGTTTCACGCGAAGATTAAGTGCACCATGGTTGCATTCAGAGTCTATGTACCAGCTTACTGGCCTTGCAAAAAAACAAAATATTGCTTTAAAATATTTACACGGTTTAACTAATAGTGTTGTAAGAAGTAGAAGAAGCTTTTTGGCTGAAAGTAGCTTCAACCAATTCGATAATGATGCCGAATACGATACTAAAGAGAAGTTAGCAATGTTGGATTTGCTTCTAAAAAATGAAAAGTCTGGTCTCATTGACCACGAGGGCATTAGAGAAGAAGTAGACACATTTATGTTCGCGGTAAGAATTAAATAATATGTAGAGCTATTGTGTGAGAACAAACTTGAACTCAACGTAAAATATGATTATAAATTTTAGAAAGGAGACTTTAATGATTATAACATTTAAAGGATATATGAAACAAAACAGCGTATCACCGCAATAGTCTAGTCACCGAGTAGATTCCGACTTACAAAAGGTCTAGGAGTGATCTCATTTGGTAGAATAGTATAGTTTACTGTTTGGATTCCGAATTGTCGAACGCTGTTTTGGTAAAATTTTATCACAAACTAGTTTATCGTCAATCTACATAAAAAATAGTTATAAAAAATAGCAAGTCGGCTCTCGAAAGATATACGAAGTGATTTACTTAATTTATTATTTATATAAATGAAGATAATATCTTAAATAATATTAAAGGAGCAATTCTGGCATGTTTATAAATTGATTTCGTGTATCTCGGAAATTCCTATAATAATAATAGCTCAAAATTTATATTTAGATAAGTTTTTGCTTTTTGATTTTATTATATAAAAGCATAATATTATTAAGATGACAATAACATACAAAGCGTATAAATTCTGTAACAGATTTTATAAATAGCTTTATATAATAATAAATGTTTTTAGGATTATAAATAAGGATATAAAGCCCTCCAAATCGATTTCGGTCACTCAATAGAGCCAACTGCGCAGGATATATTATAGTGCACAAGTGTGTGCGCAAACACAGATTCACCCTCTATTCCCTAACTCTCATAATCCGATGGGACGACCATCCGACACGACCGGAAAGAGTTCAGGAAAGATCACAATTTTAATTATTATTCGATAATTCAACTTTATTTGTAAATGGGCGTATATTACGAATAAAATATATTTTAATTTCATTAATTGATTCCATAATTAAAATCATGACATGAACTTATGTTGATATTTCACACTAATTTATTTATTTTTATTATTAAGGGTCACGACACAACCGCCACAGCTATGACTTTCATGCTAATGATGTTAGCCAATGAACCAGAAATACAGGTAAGTTAAATATTTAATGGATGTTGAATATATCATGTTAAAATAGAACTGGTTTATACGTCGTGATAATACGTATTTTTTGTAGGATAAAATTTTTGCGGAGATTCGTCAAATTCTAGGTGAATCTGATAGAGCGGTGACAACAGAGGATTTGAACCAAATGAAATATCTAGAATGCTGTATCAAGGAATCGTTGAGGCTGTACCCGAGCGCACCTCTAATCGCTAGACACTTGAGAAAAGAAACAGTATTAGGTAATGGTCGAATACTCTTAAAATCTACAAAGGTATAATACAAAGATAAACCAAAGGAACGGAAAATACCTCTAAGATTGATTATTCGAGAAAAAAATGGATGACTAATAAAATATTTTATTTTAGGGGGATATACAGTACCTGCGAATACCACTTGCTTAATCTTCATATACGATTTGCACCGCCGCGCTGATTTGTACCCGGATCCCGAGCGTTTCATTCCTGAAAGATTTCTTCCGGAGAACAGTGTTAAGAGACATCCGTTTGCCTATATACCCTTCAGCGCTGGACCCCGGAATTGTATAGGTATTTAAAAACGTCCTAAGTGCTGCTAACACAACAATACTGTATTGCTCTCATTGTATGTATTTTGTCTTGTTTATTTAATTATACACTATTAATGTATTATTTATGACAGAGTTATCCGGCAAACGTAGCCTTGTGTCGCTTTGTCAAATCTCTGCAAAGATATTAAGATGAAAGCTAGACAATTTACTACTTTTAATTATTTGACATATTCCTAACAAATACATTATAACAATAGTAAAATGGCAATCCTGTGGGCAAAATTCCATACGAAACCCATCGATGTATTAAATTTAAATCTAAATTATGTAAGTTGTCTATTAATTGATAAATATTATGAGAAATTTTGTATAGTTTTTAGATAAAACATTCAGAAAATAATAATTTCTGCTTTTGTAGTTTTCAGTGCAATTTTTTTCAGACTCGACGACTTTTAATTCTTAACCTGCCTTTACCATCAGTAAATATGTTATATAACAACGAAGATATATATATATCTTCGTTGTTATATAACATAAAGCCGTGAAAAGGAATATTGTTATATATAATTTGATATAACAAATAATATAACTGCCTCGTTGGTCTAGTGGCTTGATATAAGGCCGCAGACCCGGAGTTCAATTCCTAGGTCGGGCCAATAAAAAAGTTATTGGGTTTTTCTGTTAGAAAATTCTCAGTAGCAGCCCGGAGCCTGGAAGTTGGAAGTGTGTACACTCCCGTGCCTCGGAAAGCACGTGAAGCCGTTGGTCCTGCGCCTGAACTCTTTCCGGTCGTGTCGGATTGCCGTCCCTTCGGACTATGAGAGTTAGGGAATAGAGTGCACCTGTGTTTGTGCACACACTTGTGCACTATAATATCTCCTGCGTAGTTGGTTAATCTCACTTGAGATTGGCCGCCGTGGCCGAAATCGGTCTGGAGGACATTATTATTATTATTTATATAATTATCCGTGCAGTGACGGAGAAGAATACATTTCACTGCCCCTCTCTTTCCCATGGGTGTCGTAAGAGGCGACTAAGGAATATCTGAGCGACCATCTGCTCATCTGGTGGTAGGATACTAACATCCGCCTGGCTTGTTACCACCGTAAGCATGGTGAAAAACTCGTGAAGTGGCTTGCAGCCTAGTTTCGAGGTCAGCCAGCGTACAGCCAGTGCCCGAGCGAGTATTGCAGCGATGGGTGTTGGTCCAGTGGAGACGGCTGTTGAACCAATGCCGGGGGAAACTGTATTGACCTGCCGGACAGGGAGACCTGAAGAAACGGCTGTTCCGCGTGCCGCCCGTGGCATAGTACAGGGACCCGAGCGTGCCTAACCAGCTCGCGAGGCTGCCCCACCAAGCCACGCATAATCTCGGGTTGGACCGTCGTGCCGGATGGTGACCGGAAGGTGGGGTCCCGGCGGCCACTTCCGGGGGGGTTCGGAGGCCCTTCCGTCCGGCGGATCAGTATATTTTCCCTTTTGGCACAAAATTTGGGGAAACATGCCTCCATACTTTGCCCACCCCATCGTGGCAATACGTCGCTCGCTTCACGTCTCTTTTCCTTATTTTTCGAAATGGTAGCGCAACTAAGAAATAACGGTCGTTCAGCGGTGCACACCCCCACCATACCCACGCTGTTTGAGGTCGAGTTCTCTAACATCCGAGGACTCCACGCTAACCTCAACGCTGTCCACCACCATCTCGAAACAGCACGGCCAGCAATGTTGTTACTCACGGAGACGCAAATACTCCGCCCTGCCGACAATAGCTACCTTAACTATCCCGGCTACATGCTTGAAGAATCTTTCAAAGCGAAAGCCGGAGTATGCTTGTTCGTCAGGACGGATGTTTGTTGTCACCGATTGCGCTGCTTGGAGGACCCCTCTACGTGTGCCTCTACAGATCCCACAATGGTGACTTGGAGACAAGCCGATTATTTGACCATCTTAGTCGGGTGGCAGATGCTGCGCAAGAGCAGTTTCCTAACGCGGAATTGGTGTTTTTGGGGGGATTTTAATGCTCACCACGAATCATGGTTGAAATCCCTCAAAACTGAACATGCTGGAAGAACTGCTCATGCTTTTGCTCTCACACATGACTTGACCCAACTGGTTGATCAGCCCACCAGGATCCCAGACATTGATGGGCAAGCGCCTTCTCTACTGGATCTTCTGCTGACTTCTCACCCGGTGGAATATCAGGTTGTGATTCAAGCTCTACTTGGTTCTTCGGATCACGGCCTTATATCTACCAAAGTGCCGCAGGCCAAGCTGCCGCCATCAGCGGTATGCAAACGTCGCGTTTGGCACTATAAGTCGGCAGATTGGGACGGTATGCGCGATTACTATGCGTCAGTCCCTTGGAAGAAACGTTGCTTCAGTGGGAATGACCCGACAGCTAGTGCCGCTGCTGTTGCTGATGAGATCATGTTAGGAATGGAATACTACATTCCTAGCTCAGATCTCATCAGTAGGGGTACGCGTAACCGTTGGTTCACTCGTGAATGTGCCCACGCTGTATCATCTAAGCAGGCGGCATATCGCGCGTGGATCAACTGCTGCGTTAGCGGGGCATCTAACATTGACTAACTGAAAGCAAACTACAATAAAAATTCGAAGTCCTGTAGGAAGGCATACACGAGAGCGGATGCACAGCGCATTGTACAGATTGGTCATGACCTTATTTCGCATCCTAGGGGCTCCCGTAGCTTCTGGCGTCTGACCAAGTCTGTGCAAAACAATTTCTGCCAACCTTCGCTGCCACCGCTCAGAAATCCGGACGGATCGCTAGCTCAGTCCGCAGGAGAAAGCCGATCTCCTGGCTAAACTCTTTGCCGACAACTCCGTGATCGATGATTGTAGTGCGCTGCCACCAACAATACCTTCATTTGGCCACACGATGCCTGACATCAAAATCAGGCAACGTGATGTGCGTGCGGAGCTGCAATCACTTGATATACGGAAAGCTAGCGGTCCCGATAGAATACCAGCCATAGTGCTGAAGAAGTGCGCAGCGGAGCTGTCTCCTGTGTTAACCAAGTCCTGTAGGAAGGCATACACGAGAGCGGATGCACAGCGCATTGTACAGATTGGTCATGACCTTATTTCGCATCCTAGGGGCTCCAGTAGCTTCTGGCGTCTGACCAAGTCTGTGCATAACAATTTCTGCCAACCTTCGCTGCCACCGCTCAGAAATCCGGACGGATCGCTAGCTCAGTCCGCAGGAGAAAGCCGATCTCCTGGCTAAACTCTTTGCCGACAACTCCGTGATCGATGATTGTAGTGCGCTGCCACCAACAATACCTTCATGTAGCCACACGATGCCTGACATCAAAATCAGGCAACGTGATGTGCGTGCGGAGCTGCAATCACTTGATATACGGAAAGCTAGCGGTCCCGATGGAATACCAGCCATAGTGCTGAAGAAGTGCGCAGCGGAGCTGTCTCCTGTGTTAACGCGCCTGTTTCAACTTTCTCTCTCTTCGGGATGTGTGCCAGAGGCTTGGAGAAGAGCTAATGTGCAAGCGGTTCCCAAAAAAGGGGATCGGTCTGACCCGGCAAATTATCGACCAATAGCTATCACTATAGTACTTTGTAAGGTGATAGAACGGATTCTAAGCAACCAACTGATCCATTACCTAGAAGATCACTGTCTAATTAACGATCGTCAGTACGGGTTTCGACCAAAACGGTCCACAGGTGATCTTCTAGCGTACGTAACATACCTCTGGGGTGAAGCTATCGACAAGCATGGAGAATCGTTGGCTGTCAGCCTCGATATCTCCAAGGCTTTCGACAGGGTCTGGCACAGAAGTCTTCTCTCCAAGCTACCGGCATATGGTCTGCCTGCTCAGCTATGCACCTGGATTGCTAGCTTCCTACACAAGCGTAGCCTTCGTGTTTTAGTAGATGGTTGCGCTTCACAATTCTATGTAGTGAATGCTGGGGTCCCCCAGGGATCTGTGCTATCTCCTACACTCTTTCTTTTGCATATCAATGATATGCTCTCTCTTGGGAACATACATTGCTATGCAGATGATAGTACAGTGCATGGTGGATACCACAGACGCGCAGTGGCTGGGTGGGCGGAAACTGAGGAGAGGCGGGAGAATATTGTCATTGAACTCGATAGGACGTTAGAGCTAATCGCCAAATGGGGTTCTGATAAAGTTGAGTTTAATGCCAAGAAAACAAAGGTATGCGCTCTAACAGCGAAAAAGTCACCATTTTACCCTCTTCCTTCCCTCTGTGGCACTCCGCTGATGATACAAAGCAAAATCGCCATGCTGGGGATGGACGTTCGCTGCGACCTTAGTCCAAGGGATTACATCGAGGCTATTATAAAAACAGCTTCACGGAAACTCGGAGTTCTGAACAAGGTGCGGCGTTTTTTCACAACAACTGTGCCTGTTATACAACACAGGTACGGTCTTGCGTTGAATATTGCTCGCACCTTTGGGATGGCTCTGCTAAGTACCTACTGGAGGCCTTGGACCGGTTGCAGCGATGTGCAGTACGCATTATTGGCGACGTAAAGATCACAAACACCATTGAACCTTTACAATTGCGTCGCGAGATAGCAGCACTGAGCGCTTTCTATCGACTGTATCACGGCGAGAGCTCTGAGGAATTATTCTCTCTAATTCCTGCTTCCCCCTTCCTTCTTAAATCCACGCGAGCTGGTTCTCGATGTCACCACCTAACTGTGACATCAATTCCATCGCGCACAAAGAAATTTGGCAACTCCTTTCTTTGTCGCACTACCAAAAAAAATTGAATTCCTTACCGGCTCACGTGTTCCCTTCCTCTTACAACCCGGGTTCCTTCAAACGAGGCGTGAAGAGGCATCTTGCGGGTCGGCAAGGCGGTGACGGCTAGTACAGAACATTCTTGCCGACTGTACTGGCCGTCGTCGCGTTTGGACTCTACTACCACTTACCATCAGGTGGAGTAGAGTCATTTGAAATCCCGGCGCATATATAAAAAAAAAACTTGGAAAAAATGAGATGATACATGAAACAGAATAGATATATATTAAAATAAACAAATATCATTTCAGTATGGGCGTTAGCTCAATCAATAATATACTTTTATTATACTTTTAGGCCAGAAGTTTGCTATGATGGAGATGAAGACAGTAATGTGTGCATTACTCAGGAAGTTTCGCCTGGAACCAGTGACCAAACCTTCTGATCTCGTTTTCAAAACTGATCTTGTATTACGCACCACGCATCCGATATACGTTAAATTTTGTGCGAGATAAATTGAAAATATAAAACAAACTAGTTAAAATAAATATCTATTGAAATTTTTTCTGGTACTATATTTTGCTTTGTAAATTATTAAATTAAGAAAAACTAATATAATTCATAGGTCTTTTAACATTTTTCTTACAGCTCTATTTTCTTAAAAACTGCAACTTAATAAATAGATTACTTATTACTTATACGATGGTTTTTAAATGGCGTCTAAACTAAATAAGAATATAGGCAGAAGAGTCGTATTATGCGTTTTAAAAATCATATCTATGACGGTTAAATTTTATTAAAAATGATTGAAATTTAAATTGGTTATTTTCTGTGAATCTCTTACTCCCCGTTTCCCTATCTATATATAAAATTAATACAGTTAAACATAATATCTTCCTAATAAGTAAGGTGTTGACATTTACTGGTGGGCTTTGTGCAAGCTCGTCTAGTTAATTACCACCCACTCATCAGATATTTTACGCAAAACAGCAGTACTTGGTATTGCCCTGTTCCAGTATGAAGGGTGAGTGAGCCATTGTAATTACAGGCACAAGGGACATAACATTTTAGTTCCCAAGGTTGGTAACTAAGATATTATATAAGCGATGGTTAACATTTCTTACAATGCCAATGTCTATGGGCGTTGGTGACCACTTAGCATCAGGTGGCCCATATGCTCGTCCGCCTACCTGTGCAATAAAAACAAGAATAAAAACGAAAAGTGCAGATATAAGTATCTATTATATCATAAAAAGATACGACCAAGTTTTGTTGTCCTCTAAATTTTGTCGCAGTAGGCCCGGGCGTAGTCGGCTTATATATGTATGTATACTGGAAATCCGCCTCTGCATGTACATCGAACTTATAACCATAAGGATAACCCTTATCGTCAATATAAACCTTATTCGGCATTAGACAATGATATTATACAAAAAAAGAAACAGGAACAATTAATTATTGCATTAAAAAAGTTTTGAAAAACAAAAAGTAAAAAAAAAGCTAGCGCCATCTCTTGCCGATCGTTCATACTACATCATCTTCACAGCTTTGTGTCCTTCATTACTTTTCTCAAGATAGCTAGATAATTTTTTATAATAAATTATAGATGGCGTTAAACTATGAAATAATAAGAGGACTTCTAAACTAAAAGTGTTTATATTAGAGGTATTAAATAAATATATACAGACTTACATTAAAAAATATACTGCAATGTGTAGATGAGGGTATGGAGTGACGACAATGCTAGCAGCAATTCTCCAATAAATCGCAATTCTTATATCTGGGGAAAAAATGTATCAGCCTCCCTGACAACGAGGGAGCCTGATGATAAGTGGCCACCTAACTAATATTATAAATCAGTTGGTGGCGCGTTGGCAAAGTGAGGAACTTATCATCAGGCCCATATGGCAGTCTGTATACCTATTTTATATGTGTCTGTTTATAGTTACTCTTGCTTACTCACCCTTCAAACCAGAACACAACAATACTAAGTATTATTGCTTGTATTCTATTTGGCGGTAGAATATGTGGTAAGGTAGGTAGGTACGACCAGTACCTACCCAGGACTTACATAAAGCCCTTCCACCAAGTAAATAATGAGATGTGAAGATCTCATCTCAATTAATTGAATCTTTCATGTTGTATTTCTTTTTGTTCTTAAACCTAGTATACACGGACATTATGTTAATTATTTGTATCCATCTAGAGCTGGGTTTTTATGGCCACAAGGGATATATTTAATTGTCTGGAGGCTGAAGGCAATAATATAGGATGTTTTATATATATATGTTTCATTACTTAATTAGTTGACAATATATGTACCTTCTGCATTTGCAACAGTAACTATTGAGCTTCTTCACGGTAGAATCTACATTTCCAACCGATCGTAGCTTACTATTTAATGTAATCCTGTAATATAACGAAACGAAATTGTTTATACAGCGTATTTGATAATATTTTATTTGATGATTGGGATGTGTAAAGATGTAACTTTTTTATATATTTATTTATATTCATAATTATAAAAGAATATGAGACGAATGGAAAAGAAAATGGAAAAGTTTCCATCGGGTGTGATAACAGTCAAGCGCTAGTCTATATAGTTAAAAAAAAAAATTAAAATGAACTGCCGTTATGTGAATTGGGCCAATGGGACGAGATGGTTTTTTTGTTACACTTTACGTATTAACAACTCAACCGATCATTATGAAATTTTGTATACACGTTGTCAGGTGTACAGGGGACATAGGGTACCTAACACCCTCCCCCACCTATAAGCGGGCGGGTGAAGTAGCGGGCGGAAACTAATAATATATTATGTTAAGTTGACAATTTTAGTTGTTATTTGAATGATTGATGGCTAAAACAAGTTTATTTTGAACGCTCTAACAGTAATGAGTTTGAGGGATTTTTCACTATCGCCCGTAGATAATGGAACCGTGTGAAATATTAACCCGTAATATTATGTTGAAAATATGTATGTATGGGATCTATCTACATTATCAATGCACCACTCAAATGTTACGTTCCTTGTGACTATAAAAACTGGTCACCAGATTTCATTGGTCACAAAAAATTAACATGAGATCTTCGCATCTCATTTTCATTAATTTAGTGGTAAGATTTTGTGCAAGCCCTTCTGGATACGTACCACCCATCAGATATTCTACCGTACAATAGCAATACTTCATATCCAGTGTACTGTACCCAGCTACAGGCACATTAAAACAGGTATAAGACTGCCAAATTGGCCATTTGATGATAAATCCCTCACATCGCCAATGCGCCACTTTTCAATTTTAATATGTTATGTGACCATTTATCACCACGTGGCCCAGAACACAACAATCCATCTGCTCATTCAGTTTTCAATCCGATTCTATCTGTTCTGTGGGCAGCCCCTTTTTTATCACGCAGTTGAAACCTATACAAAGGTACCCGGCTCTTTTGGTTCCTCGGTTATGTGGGATTCTTACCCCCTAATACTACTGCGATGGTCGTCCGGCACGGATCGGAGAGGCTTCGTGCTGTGCTTCACTCGTGGCTCGACGGATCTCTTCTTAGGAGGCGAAGGTAATCTCGCTCCCCGCACTCCTTGTTAGTGCTTACGGCAGTGCGAGGTCTTCACGGCTGCCTTCCTCCTCAGGGCCGTTTGAAATAGAACGTACCGCCCTCCATACCGATTCCCTTGCGGAGCATCACCAAAACGATTACTTACCGGGAGAGGTCGTTTCTGACCTCGCGAACCAGGATTTGCTTGGCCACACGTGTTCTAGCCACTGGGCGATCTTGACTTACCACTGCTGTTTAATCTTCTCCTTTTCTGTTAAGGATAACTATAAAAATTTATTTAAACAACTAGCTAACGCTCGCGGCTTCACCCGCGTGGGAGGAGGTGCATGTGTTTGATATCCTATGTCATTTTCTTTACCCCTGACAACATGTATGTAAATTTCATGATGATTAGTTGATTAGATATGAAGTGAAAGCGTAACAAACAAATTAACAAAATCATATTCTCATTCATAATATTAGTAAGGAATTATATTATTTAATTAAAATTTTAGGTAATAGTCAATATATTTTATGAGTTGGGAAAATGTGAACTCTGACATTTAATATTAAACTAAGAATAGTAAAACACGGTGGAAAGGTATCGGTCGCTGATATAGATGTAGTACATAGGTATAACTGTTTGCTAGAGAAATCGATAAAATCCAGGCACCGATGCAACACCCAATTGTGTGCATCTCGTCCCTCAAACATCCGCTGTCTCTTTTATAAACGAACCTATGGAATAGGACCGTGCGAGGAAGATAGATGTACTCGTAATTTCAATTAACAAGAAAGTAATAGCAATATATCAAGTGCATCGAAATCAAAACGAATTCGAAGTTCTCTCGCTACAATCTCGCTACGATGTAGAAGCGATATGGCATCGTCATCGGTTCCGCCGTTCGGCAGCGTGCCGGTAGTACGAACAAAGAAAACCGCTACGAGATTCCAGAGTGACATCGAGGCTGTATCGTTGAGATATTGGTATTATATCAAGAACAGATTCGTTTTCAGCTGCAAATTACGTTCGAAATTCATTTATCCCTACTTTTGTAACTCATTCGAAAATGAATATTTCGCTGTTAACTGTTTTCAATTATTCGTTTGCACATACACTTAAGCTTCAAAAGAAGTTTTCGTTAAAGAAACAATTTATGCCAAAAAATATGGGTTACTGATTAATTGTTCTGTCACGTATGCCATTGATTATGCAAAATATGTTTACCTTGAACTTGTAACCTTGGGCTGGCAAGGTCGATAAAGGACAGGGGGAAATTGAACAATGTTCTAGAGCTTTATAGCGTGTTAATGCAAACTTGCATTAAATATTTTCTTAATGCTAACCTATAGAATAATAGTAAAACATACAAATTATAAATGTGTAAAACGCTAGAATAATATAAGATTTTATTAATAAGTTATTAATTTTAAATAATTTACATTATCAATTTTTATTATTTTAGTCAAATTTAAAATAGTCCCTCCCGATTCCCAACGCAAAGCTGCCCATAATGCAGGCTGCATTTCCACGCTGTATGGCAATGGACAACCTTTGTGCCAAGTGGGACCCGGAGCGACTGTCAAATCCCCTCTCTCTAAGTTAGAATTATACTAAATTATTCCAATTTCAAAGGGAATTCAAGAAAGTCTGACTTTTACATTCAAGTTTGTTTTTTCATTAGGAATACTACCAGTATCATGCTAAGAAATTTCTTCATCAGTTTATCGATGCAATCTAAAGCCACTCTGGTAGCCACGCGTAATGAAATTTTTCGTTTTTATGTTCTTTGCCAATAAATAACTGTTGGCACAAGTTATCGGTCTCCGTTTATTAGTATTAGACGCTTATTATTACCGTATTTTAGTAATTTCAAAGTAAGCATAATAATATAATTTAAGCGTTATATATATATATATATGAGCGTTAACTATTTGTTTAAATAAATTGTTATAGTTAGCAAATTCGATTTTTGTTTATGCAAATCTGTAAATAGTTATCCTTTATTTAAATAAGTATTCATATAAGGAAAATAATTATTTAAACAAATCAGCTATCTGATTGATTAGCTGTTTACTAATTGTTATTTTATGGTAATTAAAAAAGTATTAATAATATCAATGAGTAATACTTGCTAATGTAATGATGATACAAATTTATTATTACATATTGTAGTTTTAACATTCTTATAATTAATTATTATGTTTTACAAACGTAACTCGCTTTATTTTAATGTTTTTATAAAATGAAAAATAATTAATCCAATATGAACTTTCTCGTAGTAATGGCTGTTAAATGTCGAAGTTAACTTAAATTCAGAATATACCTGCGTAGATTCGCTTAGGGCGCATGCGCGGCCTTTATCGATCCCCCGGAAACGGTCACAGAAGCCCATTTCGCTGGTGAATCTGAACCGGTGAGTACATATCTAGGAAAATAGTGTCCAGACCAAAAGATAGTCAGTCAAAACCAAGTGCATGTACCTTGCCGTGGCGTTGATCATAATAATAGCAAGTTTGGTCAGGCTGCAAGTAAGTCGGATTTTGATTATTATGAAATGGACGCTTTTTTCTATTCCTCCACCACAATTTCTGCTCTGTGTAAGTAAATGTTAAATGTTACTATCTTCTTTATAGTTTATATTTTGCATTGTAACTTTTTATTTATATGCTATTTATTTTTGTTTCGTCATCACCGGCAAAGGTGACCCTTGGCACGCGTCGCCCATCCACGTCACGGCTATGACGCATTCACCCTGCCTTTTTGATGGTGTAAGACTTTTTATTTCTATGTTACTTGGCTATACTTCTTTATATAGTTTTATTTTATGTGGGTGTGTTTGTCGTGCCTTGTGATTTTTTAGTCTGTAATATACATATATTAATTTGCTTGTATATAACCCGCTCGCTGGTGTCTTAATCTGCTCTGTAATAATTTACTTTATGGAAAAATTGTTATTTTTGGTATGAGAATGGTGATGCAACAAGTAGAGTCTGCGCAGTACAGACTTTTGGCGCTAACTACCACTGTCTTTAATTTGATAAAAATAGCTGTATAAAGTTATGTCGTGTGATAAAAAAGTTGAAACTGTTTATTTTCTCAAAAAATTACATAAAAAGAACACTTTTTTATATGAGTCGTTTCGAGTTTGCGTCGAGTTGCATTCGATGATGTTGCGATAAATCGTGGGTGCAAGACCTGCGCGTTGCATCCCCGGAGTATTGACGTTGTTGTATTTAGATTTGACCTTTGCCTAGGTCTTTCCGAAGACAAAGAAAATGAAATATTTTATGTCATCCTCAGTTATTTGTTTTGCGAATGATTATTCAAAACGAATTACTGCTGCACTTTAATTAAAGATATAACAACTTGATTTTTTTAAATTATTTATAATAATCAAGTCAATATACAATTTTAATTTTTAAATTAAAATGTTCGTGATGTAAATTAAGGCTCGCTTTACCAATTTAATACTCGACGCATCAGGTATTGATTTATGAGTTGCCCCTAAACCTCCCTTTCGAGATGATTCTAGGGGAGGAGTAGGGTGAGCTACCCCCATTCTAGATAATTCGTAGGTTGACCGGCGCAGCTGCGCGCGATGCACTATTGCACAATTTATTGATTTATGGACGGCCATTGCTATTCGTGTTGTGTAATCGAACCAAGTATTTTATTTGTATCTTATTAATAAATAACGCCTTAAATCCCCCAAATTAATTTTAAATAATGCTAAGTGTTTCGCGATTTTTATTTTAATGCAATACCAATGCACCACCAAGCGGCGTCGTGTTCGAAGTGTACAAAAGTATTGTCAAATGTATTGTAATTGTATGGTAAAATATTCGAAATATTCTTGATTTGTAAAATAAATAAATTATAAATATTTTTTTTGTATTCTTAAACGATGTAACAAAGCAATGATTTTTTAAATAATTTCAAAGCAAACGTTATTAAAATAAATTTTTCGAAACAGATTAATTGCTTGTAAATGAAAATTCCTAATATAAAAAGTAAAAATAATAAAATAACAATAGTCAAATAAATATAAACAAAAAGGTGGATTATAAAAAAGTAGATGGGAATATCTATTAGTATGTATCGTTGACAGCGAAGGCGCTGCGCGGGCGGAGGACGCGCCGCTGTCCGCCCACTACCGGCGCCCGCGCAGGTGCCCGCCCCGCGTACCCCCGTCAGAGAATAATTAAACACAGAGCTTTTTTAATTAAATCAATATCACTAAAATTTTACGTATAAGATAGTACCAATTCTATCACAAATCTTGACATAAATATTAGTCAATAGCAAATTTCTTAAACATCTTAGTTATTTTGGTCTGTTTGATGAGCAATAACCGTTACTTCTTACTCACTTAGCCTTTATAAGGCTGTCTTCGCGACAGTCGATACTCTAAAATTAATTAGAATTCTAATTAATATTTTAATTTTAATTTATACTTAATTACATAGTGATTAATAATAAAAAATATTACATATTGAGACCGGTGTTGATTTGGTGTATTAACGTATATTTTCTTAATACAAAAAATATATATATTTCTAAATTATATACGATATCGTTCTTATAATTTGACACAAATAAAGCCGAATTTTAATGAAAAGAAACAACAATAATTAATTGGAATATTTGTATAATATCATCTACTCTATGATCATAGAAAGTTTGAATGAACGCTAGTGAATGGAAATACTTTGCGATCATTTAGCTCGAACCGCACAAACCGGTCTTTTATCGCACTCGAGTCTCATTCAAGAGAATTACATTACCGATACTTGTTTTACGTTTTTAGAGATTTGATGTTGCTTAGTATTTAGAGTGCGAGTACATTTTTACAATTTAAAAGAAAACATAGCATATAATTATTGTTATAGGCATGTACTCACTAAAACTATTTACAGGATATTTTGTTACTATAAAAAAATGGAATATAAAATAATATAGGATATATTCTAAGATAAAGGCATTGTTTTCCTTCCGTTAATATTGATAGGCCTTAGGATGTTTTATTATTCTTTGATAATTTAATTCTCACGATTAAAAAGTATTGATAAGTATTAATAAAAATTTAGGACGATAGAAAAACGTAGTTGATTTTTAACGCAAGAGAAAATAAATTATTGGCCTACATATTTATTATTGTTGAAATATGTACTAATTTTTTGGTGTTTTGTCTTGTTAGAATCTACATTCCGAACCGGTTGACTGCTTGTTTGCTTAATTAAGCGATTGTTTAATTCTTTGAATGATTGATTCATTGCCTGATTGATTTATTTATATGATTGTATGACTGAAGGGTATTTAGTTGTTTTTTGACTTGATTGTTTGAGCGTTTGATTGATTGATTCATAGATTGTTTGGTTGTTTGTTAGTTTGATTGTTTGAATATTTGACTGTTTGAAAGTTTGTTTGTTTGACGGTTTGACTGCTTGACTGTTGTTGGTTGGTTGGTTAGTTGGTTGCTTGATTGGTTGACTGTTCGACTGTTTGGTTGTTCGACTGTTTGATTTTTTTGATGGTTTGATTGATATATTGATTGTTTGATTGATTGGTTGTTTGACTATTTGATGGTTTGATAGATTGATTGATTGATTGATAGATTGATTGGTTGTTCGGCTGTTTGATAGTTCTGTTGTTTGTTGATTGATTGTTTGACTTTTTGACTGTTTGACAATTTGGTTATTTGACTGTTTGGCTACTTGACTGTTTGTTTGCTTGATTGTTTGATTGTTCAATTGCTTGACTGTTTGATTGGTTGACTATTTGACTGTTTGGTTGTTTGATTGATTGATAGATTGACTGTTTGGTTGTTTGATTGATTGACTGTTTGGTTGTTTGGTTGCTTGATTATTTGACTGTTTGATTGTTTGGTTATTTGATTGCTTCATTGATTGATTGTTTTTCGGTTCGATTGTTTTGTTTTATTGTTTGCTTGATTAAAATACAAAGCAGCAGCTCGAAGTTAGGAGAACGACAGTGTTTCATACCGGTATGTTGGAATAAAACCCCTAAAAAAGATTTTTTTCTAAACATGATTTTTTTTTCGGTCATATCATCATTGGAGTATTCAGGGAATAGCAGATATTTGTGCTTATAACGTTTATTGATAAGATCATAAACGATATATAATCATTTTTTATTCAAATTACAATATATAAAACAACAATTACTCGAAAACAATTATAATGCTAATATAAACGGAATTGTTTCAAAGAAGCCGACAAGGAACGCCAAAATGTTAAATGCGATCTTTATCTTAACGCCTACGATCACTATACAATAGATTTGAGTGATTTTTTATATAAACAAAAACATCTCGTAATAATGTTATGTCATGTTAAGTTGTATGGCTTGATTGATTTGCATCTTCGCTCATAAAATGACAAGCATATATAAAAAAAAAACAATCGGCTATGTTTCTGTAGTAACAATGATTAATTGTAAATTTTTCATTTTTTACATTCATTGATCTTATAATTACTTTATTATGAATAATGATAATAGTTTATTTATAATCACTTAAATGCTAGAAAATAAGTTTAATACAGGCTTTGTAATAATATTAAGCTGGCTATCAATACAGACATTAGCATTTTTCATTTTTACACATTAAACTGCGATGTTTAGTTTGACAAAATTATTACATATATTTTACTTTTAGATACGCAATGGGCCCCAAAGGAGCGGTAATTATGGGCTTAAGCATCGTCGGGGCGATGGCGTTTATCCCCCATGGTTCTATTGGGGGCGAGGTTTGTAAATTAATACAGATAAAAAATGTATACTATTATGTAATACGCTAGATAGCCCATCTTTTGAGAACGGTTTTATAATGAATTAAAATAAAAAATCTTCAAAAATTAAATGTCATGTCAAGTAAAAACACGGGATTGATAAGAATCAGTGATCTGATATCGAAGCCCAGTGGAGTAATTAAAAAATTAAGGAAGAGTACAAAAATCCTTAGCAATGGATGTGTTCACAGGACCGTGCCTTAACAGAAGCTTTACTTCGTGAAGTTGTCGAGCGTATGGGCAAGGACCTGAACGATGCCGCGTCAACTTACCTCGACTTTCCGTCGAACGAGAGGCACCTCGCGTTGATGTCCAGAGCCAACAAAGAGCTGGAGAACGAGCAGTTAGATTACGATTCTCTCATCGACGGCAACCCCAACCCCAGCCTGCGCGACCAAGAGTATTTGCAGCACAGGTAATTTTTAAAAGACTTATATTAAAACTTTTTATAGTTAACTTTTTTTATCGTGAATAATAGTCTCTAGTACTAGTTAGGTTTTGTCTTAAGATCTCGCCTTCAAACATCGAATTGATTTATAAGAAAAAAAACGCAATTTAAATTTATTAAATATTTCTCTTTTCAATTGTCATAGCATATGAAGCCATGAATCTTTCGGGTCCAATCGGATTACGAGAGTTATGAAATGACTATGTTTTATATTATATTCTTGTACGCTATATTATATTTCCTGCGCAGCTAGTCTCCATCGGCTACCGTGGTGAAAATCAGTCAGGGGGATATATTTCAAAAAGTTTAAATCAATAAATTTACTATATAAATAATCATATCTATTTATAGAGGAAACTGATTTTAAAATATTTTTTAGTTCATTATGGGGCCATCAGTACGTAACCGGTGGTGCGGGAGAGGGTGAACAGCGTCTACGTCCATCAGGTCTGGTTCCCAACCGCCAGATGATCAAGACCGACGCGGTCCTCCCAGCTTATTGCAACCCCCCTAACCCGTGTCCTGTTGGATATACCGGTAAGAAATTTGTATATATTATATATTGCATACTATTTTCTACGAGCAGCTTCGCTTGTGTGAGGGACTGAGATGTAACCCTGTCCTTTACTGGAATCCTGACAACGTTTATGTAAAATTTCATGACGATCGCTTGAGTTATTAAGACGAGAAAGCGTAACAAACAAATAAATAAAAAACTCACTTACTCAGTTTCAAAATTTGACCCAGCGATTCCTATTTACAGGTTAAATAAAAGCACTTAATCAATGATGCTCAGGAACTAGAACAGGAATAATTAAATTCTAATTAAGTTAAAATTAAGTTTCTAATGATTTTATAAGTATACACTCGTTTTAACTGTTAACATTTTTACTAATATTTCTAAATTAAAAATTAATTTTAGCTAACCTGCAATAATTATTTTATACCAAAGAAAGTGTTGAGTAAAATTTAATTATGTTTTAAAAAAGGTCTTGATTATTGAGTAAATTAAAAAAATACATATACAGTAACTTTGAATCGGCTTACCTGAATGTGCAATAAACATATAAGATACTGAACGGAACGCAAAAAGAATCATCGCAATCGGTTAATAAACAGAATATTGATACGCATATACATTAAATATATAAATTATTATATATTTAATAATTATATATTTAATTAATATATTATACAGAAGAATCGAGAATTGCCGTTGCAATCGGTTAAAAATAAAGAGATAATTTAAAATTAGAATGTCGTATATGTCGTGTCGCATACAAGTTTTGTAGTACAAATAGTATCCGTAAGGCAACACAGAAAAATTCTAATGATTATTTGTATATACAGAAGAACAAGGCTGCATTACGGACTTTGAGAACACTGCCGCCTTCAGCCGTGAGTACCAACTCTCACAGCGATGCATGTGTGACGGCGAGCACATGTTCAGTTGCCCGCCAGAGCCGCCCTCCGGATATGAGATGCGGTTCCCTGACCACCACAAGAACCTGGTGGCCAAGAAGTACAAGGACGACGTTAGTATTAATTAGTCATTTTACACAAGTAGTAAAAAGTTCTTTAAAGTTTTAGCTGTGGAACTCGTTTTGTCCATCACGATTTATCGATAAATTGCTTATGTATGAAATATATTGACGCCATTTTGTTTCGCACAATGCTTATAATATTAATTTGTTATATTTTGTTACTATTACGATACGAGAAAACTTTTTTTAATATAATCATATTGATATGTGAATTGCAGAATTAGTCATTGCAACATTTGAAAATTCTTGTCAAAATATGGGTTGGCTATACTTAAAAAAAAAGCAATGTCACTGGATAAATTTTCAAAGATTTAGATTTTTAATGTATCGATTAAAATTTTAGGTGGAAAACCCGTACCTACTGGGTGCACGTCTACCTATAGCAGCCAAAAAAGGATTCGACGTTCGCGTTTATTAATTTTTGTCTTACGGTAGTTCTACATCACAGTGTTAGATTATACTAAATGTCTTAAAGATGATAGGATATATATTTGTGTAAACTTTTTCCGATAACCATTGCAATCTCATTTTGGAACGGAATGGTCTTTGTTATTGTATGGGATGGTGTTTTTAAGATCCTAGCTAAGGCATCACTTTACGACTTTCACGGTTTACAAATTCATATGAATAACGTCGTATGTTTAAATTATTTTCGTTCCAGTTTATTATATGTTTATCATTAAATTTTACACACTTTCTTTTAATTTTTTAATAATATTTTCATATAATATATATTTACTTTAGGATAATTATTGCAGATATACTCTGTCTTGCATGTACATATGACACTATTAGACATTATGAGGTCCACAGAATCAAGATATAACTAGATGTATATATATTTAAATCGTTTTAAGATGTATATTGAAAACATATGTATGATGGAGTAACCTCTTTTAGTAATTGTACATATGAAAACGCACTGGGTTCATGGTTACCGCAATGTGTAGATGCTATGTGCTATAAGCATATTATTAGCAAGGTCATGATACTCGTTTAGAATATAACAATTTTAAATTATTGAATGGCGCATGATAATAAACAGTAATAACAATAATAATAAAGTAACTCGTAATTAATAAAATAAGAAATAAAATTATTATTATTAATAATAATAACGACAAGACCGCATACTTTCACTAGTAGGACATTCTAAATAAAAGTTATATTCACGCTACAAAATTAGTTATTTCTAAATTCGGTTAGATTTAGAGAAGTAAGAAAATCGTTTTTATAAAAAATATAAAATAAATAAAAAAAAACCCAAAAAATAAAAACAAATTAAAATAATAAAAATATAAAAAAAATTATATTATCAAAACACAACAAAAAAAAAAACGTAGTTAGTTTTATTCGATGCCTTTGATGCTGGGTCTGTGAGATTCTGTTTAAACGATTTTTTTCTAAATATTGTCGTAGAAAGTAAGCTATTCTCGCAGATTATGTGGTAATCATCCAAAAGTAGCTGTACTAGCTGGTTCATATTAGGTCGAGCCGACACATTAATCGGCCCGACAAATGTGTCGTATCTACATATATAGGCGTGTATATGTCAATAGTACTCTCCTCGTTAGTGGGTTCCGTTTAAACTATCGACCTACGTTTAACGGACTTTCTGCCACGTTTAATTTTCGATTTAGATATTATGACTATAATCATGGACTGCTTATGGCTTTCATCGACTTAGTTGGCACGACATCATCGGAACATCAAAAGCCGACCGAGAGTCAGCGACAAAACTGTAGGCTCGACTTTTTGTGAACCAGTTTTAAGGACAAAAAAGTAAATAAGGACTGAAAGGTTTTAAGGCAGCTTATTGTTAGAATATTTTTTTTTATATTTGAATATGTTTCAAGTATATATAACTCAGAAAGTAAATAAAAGCCATATTTCATTACATACTTATGTTATATATATTTATTTAACATAAGTTTAAATTTTAGTTTATTGTTATAATTTCAATATATGTATACATCTTATTAATACCTCTGATCCATAAAATGATCAATTATTTATATATATCTATTTTTTGTATTTGAATAATTTTATCAGAATTTTACAGACACATGTCAGCCAATAAATATCTTAAGTATTTGAAGCGTACGATGTTATTATTAGGTTAGTAGCTAGATACCGATTACTTAATTAAATACTTAGAAAATAACTTTAATAATAATAAGATATTCGTAAGAAATTAATTTATAAATATTATAATTCTTTAATGTCTCATTGTTGAAGATTTCTCATATTGTTGCAAAAATGACTACGCAAAATATAGCATTTCGTAGTCGATACAACATGGCGCTGAGGTCACACTGAATTCACATTTGTCATGTCATGTGTCAAGGCTTATCATTAAAATAAAAAGAAAGTGTTGCAGAAATACGAGAATAAAATCTAGCGGTTTTTTCTATAGCTTAATGATGGCAAGATCTTATAATTAAAAGTTCCAAAATTTAAAGTAGTAACTCAATTCTATAAGCCGAGATGGCCTAGTGGTTAGAACGCGTGCATCTTAACCGATGATCGTGGGTTCAAACCCGGGCAAGCACCACTGAATTTTCATGTGCTTAATTTCTGTTTATAATTCATCTCGTGCTTGACGGTGAAGGAAAACATCGTGAGGAAACCTGCATGTGTCTAATTTCATTGAAATTATGCCACATGTGTATTCTACCAACCCGCATTGGAGCAGCGTGGTGGAAAAAGCTCCAAACCTTTTCCTCAAAAGGGAGAGGAGGCCTTAGCCCAGCAGTGGGACATTAACAGGCTGTTACTACTCAACTCAAATCGGTATATACGATAACATTAACTTAATCATAGGCTACATAATACGTGACGCGGAAATAGTATTTTTAAATAGATAAATCGGTGCACAGCACAACGTTTCAAAAATAACAATAATTTTTTATGTCATAACATATATGTATTTTAAAAAAAAAAACAAATAATTTTGTGTGAAAACAGACTTTATAAAGTTTTTTTTTCTGGTTTATTATTATCTGTTATTACTTGGTGGTAGAACGTTGTGCAAGTTCGTCTGGGTAGGTACCACCCACTCATCAGATATTCTATCGTAAAACAGCAGTACTTAATATTGCTGTGTTCCGGTTTGAAGGGTGAGTGAGCCAGTGAAACTACAGGTACAAGGGATATAACATCTTAGTTCCCAAGGTCGGGGGCGTATTGGCTATTGAAGCTATGGTTAATATTTCTTACAATGCCGATGTATGCTATAATATATATATATATATATATTATAGCATACATCGGCATATATATATATATATATTATATGTATATTATATATATAATATATATATATTATATTATATGTGCATATATATATATAAATAATATTTTTTATATATATATATATATAAATATTATAATATTTAAATTTATATATATATATATATATATATAAATAATTATAATATATATAAACGTATATATATATTATAGCATACATCGGCATTGTAAGAAATATATATATATATACAAACGTATGTTTATGCCAAAGACAGCAGATTGGACGTTTATAATACGTTAAACAAACATCTTAGGTTTTAATACCAAATTCAGCAACACGTTATAAATATTTATCTCGTGCAACATGGAGTTGAGAGAAGTTTTCGGGAGATCGAACTAACAATTTTAGAAAATCAATATGGGACATTTAGGAATTTAATTACTTGGTACTTCATCGTGATATTTATATTAATTATAATTTTTATTATTAATTAAAAAAAGTAAAAAATACTAATTACGCCACAAAAAAACCTCATCATAGGCTTGTAAGATTTTGAAGACATTTAGCTAATAAATGGGTGTATTAAGAAACATTTTTGTGAAACTAAAGCATTTTTTTATTTAAAAAAAAACTCGGATGTTTTCAATGCAATTACAATCTTAATTTTTTCATTAATTTTGTTTTTTTTTTTAATACTACTTCTACTTAAATTAATATTACAACGTGGATACTATTATTAATAATTAAAAAAATATAGGTGTTATTTAACGTCTAGTTTTAAATTTTAACAAAGCCGCCAATATTTTTTAAATTAATCAAGATGTTTTAGTATCATAGATATGTCTTTTAATTCTACTTGTGACTAATATGACTTGTGCCAATAAAGAAATCAAGTTATAAACGGCAGCCGATTTCGTTCCATTTCACGCTATTTGCATCTTAGTTTAATTTCAATAATTAATTCTTTAATTATTTTGTTTATTTTAACTGTTTTTATCTTATTTACTAAACTAATACAAGCGGAAATTCATTTATTTACATAATATATGCAATAGCATTATTTCATTCAACATCGTTTTAGTAATCGTAAATATATATATATTCAATTTTTTTTGCTGGCCGTACCAATTTATGTACATTCCGCCGTTTATAAAACTTCTCGAATGGCATGCGTTATACTAAATTGATTGGTACCAACCAAAAAGATTATTTTAAAAAGATTATTCAAAAGATTATTCAAAAGTCTTCCTTAGCTTTTACAAAAAAAATAATACACTAAGTAAATAGTAATATACAATTAAGTATAAATCAGGTTAATATAGAATGGCAAGTATAGATAAGTCCTTTTAATAATAATTTATTTATTTTATTATTATTTACGTATATATTATTGTAATCATTTAAAAGCTTTTTGATTTAACTATCCTTATTTATAGTCTACATTTTTTTTTAATTATTTTTATACGATATACGAATACAGATTCGTAATTATTTATAATCTATTTCATTTGGTATTTTTTAAATATTAATTTATATTATATAAGGGACGGAAGCGATAAGGATGTTACCAAAAACAAAGGTTAAAAGTATTGTACATATATATAAAAAGGACGCAAAGGTGCCAGGGTAATGACCGTTTTCGTAGACAATCTTCTAAAAAACGTTAATATACCATATAGAAAAAAATAGGTTTACTAATAGATATGTTGAGTGTGGGTAGTAAGTTTATGTGATATTTGATCCTGTATAAGAGTAATTTAAGTTTTATAACTAATATTATATAAATAATAGCATAAAATGCTTATACAGCCGATAAGGTGAGGTCATGTCGATTCTAGTCAAATGGTAGTATGTACATATTTTTAGTCATATAGTTTTTAGGAATATAATATAACGCATAAACCTTTCTTGAATTTCCATAAAGTATATAGGAGTTCTTTTTTCTCTTATTAAATGTTTTCTTTTACTGTCAATAATCTCAAAAACTATTTGGGCCTATGCACCACTTGGTATTGCATTAAATGATTTACTTAGTATCTAGGACTGACGTGTCTCGTAAAAGGTCACATAATAAATGTCATAATGCTTTAATAAGCAATAATAGTTTGCAGGAAAAAAAATTGACTTGTTATTATGAAAATATGCCCGTTTTACGTTAATAATAGTTCGCGTCTTTTAAAAGGTTTCTTAAATTGAGTTCAAGAATTTCATTGTAGATATTTTATGCATTTTGGTAGCAATGCTAATAGTTTACCTTTTTTTATAAATTCTTGTATACCAAATATATATTAGTATAAAAAAATGCAAATTTAAAACAATATGAAGAAGAAATATAAAACAGTAAGATTTCTATCGGCAAAAATTAACAAAATCAATATTAAACATCATTATACTTTGAATGGAAATTTAAGAATTTTAATAGAATATTTGTATATTTTTACCTACTTATTTTATAAACGTTTGGTAGCGAAATTGATACACATGGATTTGTCTCTTTTTCTCATCTATAATTTAACGTCCGTAAGAAGAAAGCGTGAAACTTTTCTCATACCACATACTATGTAACTAAGCATATAATAATGCCCGATCGATGTCTCGAATCGATCGATCGAATTGTCTAACTGAAGGCTTAACAACCCTGAGAAATTATTTTTAAGATTGGCTAATCCTTATTTTATTTGATTGTCACTGTACAAACGTTTCAAATATATATTTTTTTTATTTAACATGTATATTAAAAAATAAAAATTATCTTGTGTTAAAATAGACTGTAATTTTTTTTTCTGGTAAGAATTAATGGCAAAGACAGCAGATTGCACGTTTAAAATACGTTAAACAAACATCTCAGGTTTTTATACCAAATCCAGTACCACGTTCTAAATATTTATCTCGCGCAACATGGAGTTGAGGGAACATTTCGAGAGACTAACAATTTTGGAAAATCATAATCATTTTTTTTTACTTGGTGGTAGGGCTTTGTGCAGGCCTGTTCGTGGGTACCACCCACTCATAAGATATTCTGCCGCTAAGCAGCAATGCTTAGTATTGTTGCATTCCGGTTTGAAGGGTGAGTGAGCCAGTGAACCTACAGGCACAAGGGACATAATATCTTCGTTTCCAAGGTTGGTGGCGCATTGCGATGTAAGGGATGATTAATATTTCTTACATCTCCAATGTCTAGTTGACGTTAAATGGTTAAAGATAATTCGGTCGGACATTAACAGATAATTAAAATTTAAAATCATGTACACAATATAATGTCGTGAACAAAAGGAGTCAGCTCATAGCAGAGTCGAAACACAGCATTGGTTTTAAGCTGAGTTAGCTCGGCAATTACGCAAAATCAATTGATTATAAAAAAAAATACTGGCGACAAAATTATTATTTAAATTAAAAGTAAAATTATATTTAACATAGACAAAAAATCATATCTATGAAACGTTTATAAATAAGGGTTAGACGAATAAGATGTACATACGATAATGTGTCGCATTACTAACAAAAAGTCGTAAAAAATAATGCATAAGAAACTAGTTTGTACATACAGTTCTAAGAAAAAGTATTTTGTACGTAATGTAAAAGAAATATATTTTTATACTAATAAAATATGGCTATGCAAACGATCACTTCTGTAGTTTGTAAATATTACGATTCTTATATAATTATATTAACGGTTATAAAAAACTGTATCAATACAATAACTGCTTAGCGCTAGATTAATTAATAAAACTTTTTTAATTAAATGAAAAAAAAACATAAAAAAATTAAAAAAGATAAAAACATAAAAAATATATAGCTTTTAATCCATAACGTATAATTAATTTCTTGAATTCAATCAATTTTTCTTAATTTCGTTTTATTATCATCAATTTATAGCATCGTGATTATTCTATTCTTGTTAAAAACATTTATTTTTATATTCCAATAATAATATTTATCCAATAACATTAACCCTTCGACATACAATCGAATTGAAATAATCTAAATAAATAGGTTCTTAAGGTATTTTACGAGTAAAAAAATTGTACCATCGAAGAAGAAAAAATAGAGTAAAATATAATCAGAGTCACCTAGTTCCTAGATTGAAACTGATTAATATATTTGACGTTTTATAAAGAACAATAATTATAAGTGTCAATATGTCTTGCAAATCGATTAAATTTCTTTATTTAATTTAGCATTCATGTACATTAATATATAATACTAGTTATCCAAGGAATAAATTATGGTAAAAATAAGTACAGAAAAATTCATAATCTGAACCGTAAGTTTAAAGAAAAAATTAGAAGCCACCGAGCTCATTAATTCAATAACCACAGATACTACAAATATCTATCTATCTATTAACATTGAATTGTGATCTAGGCTGACGTTGGTGAATAATAAATTTCTGTTATGTAAAATTTCGTATGTAAATTGTCTACTTTGCAGAAAACCATAATGATGACCCCCGTAAAAAGAAAATATATATTATGGTTACTAGGTGGTAGGGCTTTGTGCACGCCCGTCTGGGTAGGTACCACCCACTCATCAGATATTCTGCCGCTAAGAAGCAATACTTAGTATTGTAGCGTTCCGGTTTGAACGGTGAGTGAGCCAGTGAAGCTACAGGCACAAAGGACAACGTATTCGTTCCCAAAGTTGGTGGCGCATTGGCGATTTAAGGAATGCTTAATATTTCTTGCATCGCCATTGTCTATGGGTGGTGGTGACCACTTAACATCAGGTGGCCCATTTGCCCGTCTGCCTACCTATATCATAAAAAATATATATATTATGTTTTCGCCTTATGCTCGAAATTCCACTATCGGAAAGTTTGAGGAAAACGTATTTGAAGATCCATGCTTCGAAGATTCTTTCTATATTAATTTCCAACGTTTCTTGTTTCTTTATTGATAACATTAAAAGTTTTTTAATAAAAACAAATCAAAAAAGAAAATCGGTTAACGAAATGAAAAATACCAATTACTGATAAGGTAAATATCAACAGATAAGCAATTTTCAACCCATGAATTTAAAAAACAGAAACAAATAACTTTTTGAAATTTTAATTTAGTACATTATTAAATTAAAAATATTTAGTATCTCCTTTTTATATGTAAATGCACTTACCTGTTCTCTTACAAAATTCTTTCACCCAAGGTTGTCTGTTAGAGATCGCTATAAGCGATAAGACCGCCTTTGCGCACCATTTTTTATTTTCTTTTCTTTGATTGTTTCCTACTTCTCTCATTTTATGTATATGTTGTGCAAAAAGTGTTAAATAAATAAATAAATAAATAATTTCTAAATAAATACATACGTCATTTTGCAATAACGGGAACGAATTCAACAAATAGCGATATTGTAATATGAGATGGACCGATGGAATAGTTAATAAGTGGGGTGAGCGTTTTGTGAAAATTCGCTATGCGTGCGGTCTCTATTCGCAGAAGATAAATGTAAGTCTACGATCAAGCATGATAATCGGACATAATTCGGCCAAAGCGAGCGCCGCTGTTTATCGAAATATGTACAGGAATATTGGTCAATCATCTGCTAACATATATCAGTATGTATAAATTTAATTTTGAATATAATATAAGTTTTTATTAATTTATAAAAAAATAACAATTGAAAGCTTCGTAATTTTTTACGAGATATTTTCGTAGATCGACCTTTGCTTTGACTATTTGTTGTATTATCTTTGATTTATCTGTTAAAGTATTTTATTGAGAATGATTAAATATTTTTACGAAAGGGCACACAATGTTAGATATCACATTTCGCAAGACGGTCGCGCGCGTTTTTAAATTCAAGCCTAAAATGAAATCGACATCGTAACCATAAGTAATATCTAAACACAAAACATCAAATCGTATCTGATGTTACTATAGTATATAATATATTAATGTAAATAAAATCTAAACGAAGGATCATAGAACGGCTTACTATACCTATAATAATTAAATTGTATATAATTAACCATTGTACCTCGATTAATAAAAGACAAAGATATTTCTCTTTATGGTCTCATTAGAAATGTTTTATTTTTTCGATTAATCTTTATAATTGTGAAGGTCACTTTATTTTACAGCGATTTTCTGTTATATAATTTTTGTTTCTTTATTTAAAAAATATTATCAGACGTATGAGAAGATTTATTTCATTAATTGAGGCGTTATGTAAATATTTAGTAAACTTTTAAAGCTCGAAAATATGAATGAAGTAAGGCTAGATTTTAAGAAAAATGAAGTAATTATTAAGAACACTTATTATATATAGGCGAACTAGTATTTAAAAAAAAAGTTATTATTGAAATGCATATTACGCGTAGAGAACATTACAAGTAACTTCTCCTTTCGAGAAGGAGAGGTTAGGTTAGATTGCTAGTATTAAAAGCTTAATCGACTTGGCTACTTCAATGCGGTGTTGTGGATGAAGTTAAATGGTACTATTATGGCCATGGTATATATAAAAAAATATTATTAACTGTGCATCAAATTAAAGGCTCATCTCAGCTGGAATTAGAATTTAGAAAAGCTCTGTAAGTAGAGCAATAAGCTATAACAGATTATATTTTTTCGTAAAAAAAAGGAAATAAATAAAAAAAAACATATACGTCTAAGATTAGCTTAAGATATCCTTATAAACCCTAAAGCTATAATACCAAAGAATTTTTAGTTACGAGGGTTGAACGATCAAAATTATATCTCTTATACGAACCACAATATTTTCATTAAAAATAAAATAGGCTCTAGAAATATTTATTTCAGTCGATCGTAAACACGCACAAACTGCTCTCGAGAAAAAGATAATAGATAATTTTAATTATTTAAAAATCGTATGACAGACGGCATACACGCTCATTTTTTTAATTTCAATATAATATCTCTATAATAAAGAATCTTTTTGATTTGACCTATTGCAAATTTTAACGACGGTGTTATAAGCTGTTAGTACTTCTATTTTTTCAGTGCTATTGGTAATAGGCAAAAATGGCTGACCAAGAGGTCCATTTGCTCAACTGCATTCCCAAAACGAATTAAAGTTGTACGAATAAAAAAAAATAGATATTAAGTTTTTTTGTTAACGTTACTTCAATTTGTTAGTAATCTTTATTCTGTTCTCAGTATTATATATAATTTCATGTAGGTTTCGCATGATAACGAAGACGAAATTAAAAGGCGTTTGTTTGTAGATTAATTGAAACTATTTTACCTATGGCCGTGTTTATTTTAAATTTTAAATCAGATAAGGGCTGTATTTTTGTCGAAATCATCTTTCATCCCTCGTCGTTATTGAATAATTTATGAATACCTATGTTTTTAAAAAAAATCATATACTCTCATAAATATAGTTTGTATTTAAAGAGCTGTGCAAAATTGTATATATAAGTTGAATATTTTGTGCAGAACAAAAAATGAATAAATAAAAAAAAATACAAAAAAAATAAAAAAAAAACAAAAAAAAGACACTACCAAGGACCAAATACAAACACGGTTTTACAAGCAAATCACTCAAAAGTGATAATGTGTTGTAAAACGGTTTGGTTCTGTAGTAACGACGAGATAAATAAAGGTGATATTTTTTAGTAAAAGTGTTTATTTTGTGTGTCCGGACCACGAAAACGGAATTGTAATGTAATTAAAATAAGTTTTGGATGGTAAATAAAATGCTGACAACTAAGATAGACCCTGTCATATACTCATACTAAAACCATTATATGTATAAAGGGAAACATATAATGCTGTCCCGGAGATTTATTTCATTATGCATTTTTCATATATATTCCACATATACATGGATTACTTTATATCAGACGCACATTGGACCATTTAAAAAAAATGTTATGTTGTTTGTATATTTTGCAACTATTTTGCGACCGCAATATAGACAGGGGTATATCAGTTGTCGGTTTTTATAAAAAATTAAAAAAAAAACACTCACAGAACTGCATATTAAATTTGTATAACATTGTATACATTAAGAAACTTGGTACATTGTGACAAATTGAAGAATGCAGCTCCGTGGTAGCGTTATTTTAAACTTAATGTTTATGTAATAATTATTATTTAAAATAGATGTAGGAAAATCGAATGGAAGGAATACAAAAACGTAGTGTGTACAGTATATCATAGTATAGATGATATGGAAAGTTTTGAATATTATTTCAATGTTCAAAGAGCATTTTTCGTTATTATTCTGAGGTATTTACACTCAAAGCGGCAAAGAATACGACCTGTTTTAAATAAGATACTGTCATGAAATCCAATTGTACATATAATGAAATTGGACTAATTATTTAACTGAATTAAATTGGACAACTATGATTTTATATGAAAACAATTGAGGAGGAAATAATTTTACCAAACACAACATCAATAAGTCTGCTTACGAGACATCTGATCGAATATTCGAAATTTGTTTATAAGCTATTGATCGACAAACGATTCATAGATCTTAATAACTTGAAATTTATCAAAAGAATAGAGCCCCATATGTAAGGTGCCATTGTGGGATACTGGGAAGTAAGGCATGAACTATAACATCATAAAGTTGTAAGAAAAATTATTACATGTGTAATACGCTTGAGATACGAAGGAAAATTACCAGACACGCGGGCTTAGTTTTAGGTGTTTGGTTGTAATCCTACTTGTAAATGTGAAAGTTTGAATGTTGCCATAAAGCTGGACGGTTTTGGATAGATAGAGATAGATTAACCACTGAGTAACAACTGACACCTTCCTCAAAAACGGACGAAGCGGCGAGTGGAATCTACTGTGTAATATATTTATTTGAAATCTTAAGCAAATAAGTAACCAAGGTCATATAGATACTTGAAACGTCATAAAAATCGTAATATGGATATAATAAACAAAATATTTTGCTGTAATCATTAAATTCATATGACGTAGTTGTCCAATTGTTTACTTAAGTCTTAGCATAAGTTTTAATATACTGTTAATTTTGCTCTGTGTTTTTCGGATTTCGTTTTTGTTTGTAATCGAATTATAATTTAAATTGAGTGATAATTATATAAAATTGTAGAGTAGGCAGCTCTGTAGACAAACCTTTTTTAATATGGCGTTCGATCCATTTGACGTAAAATGATAGTCATAAAGTGATATGACATACAAGAATGTATAGAGTTTGAAATTGTGTGATATATATGTCAGTTATAATAGAGATTGCAATGGTAATCACTTAAAACTATTTCTATTCAAATAAATGTTATATTCGGTGTAATTTGGAGTTTTATTTTTACATCTCTTTTTTGAATATGTGCCTAGAAGTAACATGTTACTAGAAGGGTGTTGAGTATGAATGTTGACGGATATAGGGCACCGAGGGAGGTCGAAGAAAGTGTGGATGGATTGCGTAAGGAGATGACGAGTGACAGAAAGAAGTGGAAGGAAAATACATTTTGTGCCAACCTCACGCAGTGGGATAAGGGTAGGAAGAAGAAGCAGACTTATTAAAAAAAAAGTGACTGAATTGTGTTTAAAGAAAACTGCTAATGTTATTAAATTCGTGAATAAGTGTAAAGGACTGTTTCGTTGGTCTAGTGGCAAGATATAAGGCCGCTGACCCGTAGGTCCTGGGTTCAATTCCCAGGTCGAGCCAATAAAAAGTTAATGGGTTTTTATGTCAGAAAATTCTCAGTAGCAACCCGGAGTCTGAAAGTTGCAATTGTGTAGACTCCCGTGTCTCGGAAAGCACGTAAAGCCGTTGGTCCTGCGCCTGAATTCTTTCCGATCCTTTGCGCACACACTTATAATATGTCCTACGTCCTGAAGTCGGCTAATCTCTCTTGAGATTGGCCGCCGTAGCCGAAATCGGTCTGGAGGACCTTAAGTATAAATATTTTGTTAACAGTAAATATATATGAAATACTCTCTAATCTGTATATAATTCAATATCTGTTACTTACTAATTTTCATATATCTAACCATGAATATATCTAGTACAATATAGCCCGAACCGACTTTGTATGAGAAATAAGAATTTTATGTTTAAATAATAGCGCCACCTATCGGGTCAAATCTAACCCTTCTATGGATGTACTGACTAAAACGCATTAGAAAATATTTCATCAAAATCGGTAAAGCCGTTTAGGACTTCGGTGTTGTCACCGAGTCCTAAAGTCCTGTTTGTACTCACAAACAGAAGAATTATATACAGAGATATATAACAATAAATATTGGTAATTGGTATAAAAGAATAACTTTCCATACCCTTGGACGAATCACCATCAGTATTGGCCCATATATGTACATATTTTATAATGGAGAGGTTTCCATCCAATTCTCTTTGTTATAAGAAACAAGCAGATGCAGCAAGCAAGCAAATTAAGTGTTCAAGCGATGATCATGACGGCAGCCAGGTTTAGCTAGTTTAATTAAAGTAAGTAAGTGAGGTAAAAGGTCGTTTACGTAAGTACCAACTCCTTACCAGTGATTCTACAGCCAAACAGTAATACTTGAGAATATTTAATGGTGAGTGAGAGCACAAGCACCTCTTTATTTGTCTAGACCACAAATCCATAGTGATTTTGGTCCACCTTCCGTTTTCCGTCTGGCCAAGTTTCCAGCCCATCTCCACTTTAATCCTATAATACGCTTCTCAACATCTTCGACCTTCGATTTTCGTCGATATTTTGCGTTCGATACACGATCAACGAGAAAGATGCTTTGCACAGAACGCTCCATCACCCTTTGTGCCAGTGTTCATATGCGACAAGTAACCATTCAGGTGGCTCATTTCTAAGATTTGATGCCTTCTTAAATAAAATAACTTTGAAAAAAAATTATTCTACCGCTGAGCAGAAGTACTTAGCATTGTTGTGTTCCGGTTTGAAACTTAACATCTTGGGATGGGACATAACATCTTTGTTCCCAAGGTTGGTGTCGCATTGGCGGTGAAGCGATGGTTAATATTTCTTAAAGCACCAATATCTATTTGCGGTAGTGATTACTTACCATCACGTCCATTTGCCCGTCCACCTACTTCAGAAAACAGTCCGCCCGTATTTATTTAAAAAAACTTGTTGTTTTTCGTGTATGTCTTCAAGAAAAAAAAAATATAAAAGTGATATCGTGTGAATTTTTCACTTAGGAGCAAGAGCCTCCCCTCATGGAGAAGGCGTTGGCGTTGACACTTATAGCAAAACATCATCTAATACATGTAAGTTTTCTTATGATGTTTTACATCACTGCTGAGCAAAAAATGAATATTAAAAACAAATTAAGCATATGAGAAGTCAGTGTAGACCTGAATTTGAACTATAGACTAACTTGTTCCATTTAGAATAGAATAGAATTTGCTTTGTTGTACACAAAAAGATTTACAGAAACATAGAGTTACAAACACAAACAAAAAACTATTAATGTACAAAAGGCGGTCTTATCGCTAAAAGAGTGATCTCTGCCAGACAACCTTTGGGTGAAGGATATGTGATAAATAAAGTGGGTAGGGAGGTGAACAGATGAATTTTACTTTTTTTATTTACTGTGCCATCTAGGCCCTTAAAATTGCAGAATATATTATTACGTCACAACGTCATATAAAATAATAAAAATATATTTGATTAAATATGTAAAGGTTAAATTCTACAATTTCATTTGCCTTGTTGCATTTATTACGTCGCAGTTATTACTGTGAGTGGCTTCGCCCGCGTGTGTGGGGGTTAGAGGCGGAGGTGTTGTGGTGGTTGAGTAGCTAAACGTCTTAGCTAGATAGAAAGCATAACAAACAAACCAACTCACTTACGCATTTATAATTTTAGTAAGGATTATTATAAGTCGAGATGGTTCAAGAGCCATCAGGAGTTGGTACAGCTCAATTAGTTTTAATGTTGTTACAAAATAGTAATTACAATTTGTAATCACGGGCGAATCTAACAATAGCTTAATTAACTGTCCTTTAAAATTATGCACTTAAATGAAAACTAGTTAAGCATAAGGAAATCGTTTCATTAATTTAATTATTGTTATTTTTAAGCGAAATTTTATTTTACATATATATATATATATATATATATATATATGTAAAATAAAATATATATATATATATATATATATATATATATATATATATTCAATTTTCATGTGCTTAATTTGTGATTTTGCGAATTATTTATTATATATCGCAAAATCTTATTATTGTGGTTAGAACACATGAATGTTAACCGATGATCGTGGGTTCAAGCCCGTGAAAGCACCACTGAATTTTCATGTGCTTAATTTGTGATTGAAATTCATTTCGTGCTTTACGCTGAAGGAAAACATCGTTAGGAAACCTGCTTGTGTCTAATTTAACTGAAATTCTGCCACATGTGTATTCCACCAATTCGCACTGGAGCAGTGCTGTGGAATAAGCTCCAAACCCCCTCAAACAGGGAGAGGAGGCCTTTAGCCCAGCAGCGGGACATTCACAGGCTGTTACGGAGTAAGGATTTTTTTTTTTTAATAGAATAGGAAGGCGGACGAGCATATGGGCCACCTGATGGTAAGTGGTCACCAAACGCCTTTAAACATTGGCCTTGTAAGAAATGTTAACCATCGCTTACATCACCAATGCGCCACCAACCTTGGGAACTAAGATGTTATGTCCCTTGTGGCTGTAATTACACTGGCTCACTCACCCTTCAAACCGGAACACAACAATACCAAGTATTGCTGTTTTAAGTGGGTGGTACCTACCCAGACGAGCTTGCACAAAGCTCTACCACCAGTGGATAAGGAGTAAGGAACTTAAAGATAAAATTTAAAACTTCTTCAAACTTAGAGTTACAATGTCAGGTTTAGTATACCATTATCAATACTAAAAATACATTCACCTCATAATCCGTCCGTGATATATTTACAATGATACAGATCTAAGCTGTTTTAAATACAAATTAATTCTAGTTTCAATATTATCTGACCAGCATACAATTACAATCAATGACGTCATTCTCACATCTAACCGTTATGTCAATAATTACAACATAATACGAAAACGGCATACATACGAGGCAAGTTACGCATTTTTAAGACATTTATCCTCTTTTTCGATATAACATTTATACAAATATGTGCTGCTGGAAGTTGATATGACATCAATTCTCGCTGTACAGGGTTCGAATCGTTACCGCGCGTTGCTCAGGATTGATATTATATTAATAGTGATAAAATTTAAGTCGGTTGCCATCAAGAATTGCAATGGTGTTTATCAAATACTAATCTATTTATTAAATATACAATATATCTGATCTAGCTTTATGTATTAATCTCAAAATATATATACAAGAAAATTTCACTATTTTTCTTTGATTTAGAAATAGTAGGATATTTTTTAGACAATTGGGTCAAGTGCACTCTGTTAAGCACGCACAATTTTCTCTTATTTTGTAAATTACGCAAATATTTACAAAATAATTTTAATAAAAAAAAAAACACTGTAAGGTACATTGCGTTGAATAAATTATATTTGGAATAGTATAAAATCGACTGGATGCGGAAGGTGAGCTGTGGCGCACCTTGAGAGAGGCATGTGCCGGCACTGGACTACACTTTTTTTTTTCTTTGTCTTGTTTTTTTTTTTTAATTTATCCATGGAATTAAGGCAAATTCCACAATTTTAATTACAATAGATTATACGTTCTATATTTTTCGTGTCTATTTCAATATTTGAATAAAAATGTAATCGCCCACTAAGAGAAGAATACTTAGCACTGATTGCGTTGTAATATTTTTAATCATTTAGGAAAATTACCATGATATGCAAGGTGGCTGGCAGCGTTTGGAGATTGAGAGCTGAAGATCGAGCTCAGTGGCGTGCCAATGGAGAGACCTATGTCCAGCAGTGGACGAGAAAAGGATGATGATGACCATGCTCTAAGTTTCCACAGTGGTAGAGTTTAATAATGCATTTTTAATAACCTAATTTGACCTTTTATAGGTAACTATAATTTGACATCCTCATTAATATTATAAATGCGAAAGAGAGTTTGGTTTTTTTGTTACGCTTTCACGTCTAACTACTCAACCGAACATGAAATTGTATACACGTTGTTAGAGGTACAAAAAAAACACACTCAATACTCCTGCAATTCGCCTCCCTGAATACGGGTAAAGTCGCGCAGCAAAAATTAGTCATTATTTAATTATAAGACTTGCTGTATCATTATATTAATGTTAGTATATATAGTTATAAAATATGTAATGAAAAATAAAAATGACCTCGATCACTCACAAATTTTATTTCAAAATTATTAATACAGCCATAAAGAACATTATAAACACGTAATTTATTTTAATTTCATAATATATATATTTTTTACATACATTATCAATAATCAATTAACGGTTTTCATCAGATAATGTTGTTGAGTTTTTCGATTATAAAATCTTAATTCGATTTGAAATTACGTTAAATTCGAAATTTTACAAAAATGTTACATTGTATTGTGTTTCCATATGTGCGAAGCAACAAGACGCCATCAAGAACAAGAGAACAAAATGTTTTATTTCCGAAAATAACAAAACAATTTTGCGTTACAATAATTGTTGCAAAAAATTTAGATGTTCTTTAACCGTAATAACTATAAAAAACAGGTCATGAAGTCATACATGATCAAAATGCAAATGATTTCGAATCGGCAAGATGATTTTAATTTTTTTTTCCATTTTATTACATATTGTTTTATTTATATCTCTATATTAATTTTTCAAATTGTATTTGTTTTATAATAATTAATTAAAATTTAATCTGATAACGTTTATCACGCATTTAAATAAATATTATATGTAGTTTTATTATATGTCAAGAAAGAAAGATGAAATTACGTTCAATACAAAATGTTGTTTTACTAATATATATATAATTATACATCATACAAGTGAAATATGTATCATATTATTTCCATACAATAAATGTTGACTATTGTAATTTTTAATTATCATTATCAGATCTAAGAAGACAGTTCACAATCACTCACACACATGTAAATATCGGGATAAATATCTACTCAATTACATTTAGAAACGAAAACATATTTACCTCCACAAGGCTGATTCGAAGTAGGTTGATAGTATATCAAGAGCCTACACTCATAATATTGTTACAATCTACAACACAACAGTAATCCGAACATTTTCTGAAGGCAAAACACACTATAAGACTTACCACGACTTACTTAATACGACGCCTACGGTTTAGTTTAGACAATTTATTTATTACGTCATTTTTTTTTTTTTAACAAACGTCTGTTAAGTGCACAGTCATATATATATTTTTAAGTTTAATCTGATGTCTTCACTTAAATTTTTTTTTTATAATTTATATACTCTCATTTCAGTTCGTACTTTTTCGCTGTTTCGACCTTAGTAAAAGTAGGTGTTTGTGATATAACAAACATATCTAAGTACAAATAATTTTAATATACCGGTAAAAGAGTACTACCTGGTTTTCTGCATAGTATTATAAATACTCATTAAAATTTTATACAAATTCTTTAATTGTGACATGGAACGAATTCGAAAATTAAATTGAAATATTTAAAAATATTTAATAAAATATAATTTTAATTTCGAACACTAGTCTCAATTCTCGTGTTTTAAAAGAGGGCGACGGAGGTGAGAATGCACGGGCGTAGTTTGCTTAATGATATCTTTCGCAAGATATATTTTACACTTGTCAAACATAACATAAGACAATATATTATGGAAATTGTTATTTATAAACAAAATACGACTCGAGAGCAAATAGAGATCATAACATTTGAATTAACTTTAAGTCTGACAAATTACATTTGCTCTGTCAAGTGTTCATATTAGTATCTCGTTATTATTGTATCACGATGAAATAATACTTATCATTAGATTATATATAATATAAGCGTATTTTGGTATTAACTACGATATAATGATAATTAATAGTTATAATAAATAACATGAAACTGTTTCTTGCGTTCGTTTAATGCGTAACAACTAGAGTATTGCCTAAAACTAATATCACATTTATTCCGTACCAAACGTTCGGAAACGTTGAGTTTGATGTTAATTACAGAATAGCACTAGATTTTCAAATAATAAAACGCGATATTCACTGATTTTGCCGCGGCCACGTTTGAACTAAATACTTTTGAAACGACAGCAAGGTCACCAGTCGACAGTTTTCCAGCGGCCAACTAATCAGAAACACTAAAGACAATTAAAGCTCTTGCTTCACGACTTGCAGTCGAAGCCGCTCTATTACAAAGTTATTAGACGTTATATCTGCATCACATGACGTCATCTCTATTGACGTATGAGAGCACCGAGCACGCGTTCCGAATATGTTTAACAGTCCGCTCCATACTTGCCCCAATGTACGAGTGATAATCACTAATCAAAACATCAGGTAACAATGTCATTACAAGCCCGTTCACGTCACATTTTATTGCTTTTATTTATTCTCTCCTATTCCAACCTGTTGCTTGGTCAGCAAACGCCTCGGATGCTACTTGGATCAAGCTGGACGTATTGTCCGCCTCTGTAAGGAGGGTCTGTCACGAGTCTACATCAATTTACACCCACCGGAAGACACTTGCACTGTTTCACTTTTTGTAGGCGCTTGCGTCTAAAGGGGGGATTCTGTCCAGGGCAGCGGAGCGTAACAGTGATCCAGGTGAACTTTTTTGGCTTACAAAACGAACACGATTTAAACGCAGGTGGAGGCCGTTCGTCATTGCCTTCGCGACGTCGCGGTCCTTTCGGAATATAAAACGAGTTGCACTGTCCATAACAAAAATTGTTAATCACTGTCGCCTGTAAACATCCGGGCTCCCGAATTTTTTGTATTAACTGTTCGGTTTTGCACCAGTCTTCTTTCAAATATTCTTTTTTGGTAACGAGTAGAGCATTTTTCGAAGATTTAAGAATGTTTCGAAACGCCGCTCCCTTAGGTATTTCGGTCACATCCTCCTGTTCTGGTGCAGACACGACCATTGTCTCAGAACTGCCTTCACCAAGCTCATTTCTCTGAACGTACGATGTTGACGAAGCCGTCGCCTCCTCCGTCCGCCTTCGCGCTGCGAGTATTCTTTCAACTTGCTCAGTGTCGATAATATCTAAGATGGAATCAGTCGGCGTAAAAGGCCTTTTGCTTCCGACGCCAGCACTCACACCGCTAGCGGCCAAGAGCGCCGCTGCAACAAGCCAGATGCACGATTTCGAAAAGCTTTCCATCTGTAATAAAAACGCTTGTAAGTAAATGCAAATATAACTAGTGCCCATTTATTTAAAATATGTAGGCTTCGTTTGAGAGGAAGTCGTAGGTTTAACTCACGTTGTATCGAGAGATGAGAGGCAACATGTCGTAGGCAGTGCGTCGGTGTATTAATGGTCCGCAACTCGCGAGCAACGCGCTATGCGTGTGCGCAGGGCCGGCCGGCGAAGCGGTAATGAGCGTGAGCGCCCCTCAATGGACCACTACTCAATGAACGAGATGAGTCACGCACCGTGCCTCCACCACAGAACCGTTACTATCAGCGAGAATCACAGAACCGACAACTCGCACACGTGTTTCGTATTACTGTAGGGTTATTTGCCCATAAACAATGTGTTCTAATCCGATCAAGTCCGAGTCTTCTTTAATTGAAAAGATACTGACAACTGTCTATAGACAATGTATAATGTTTTTGACGGTTTTAACTGATAAGGTAAAGATTATCCATAAATAGGTGATTTAAAAAGAGGTAAAATGGGACTTTTTGTTGTGAAAAGTGTTCTAGGTTTGAGTAGAGATTAAAATATAAATTCAAAGTTAACATTTAAGAGCAACTTAACCTGTAGCGTTTATAATGCATTAACGGTTTACCTATGAGAAAAAATTATTTTCATTTGAACAAAAAAAAAATGGGAAAAATAATATTAGCAGTAATTAGTTTAAGAATAGTTCTGACTTTTATTTGATTTAATACTTATTTATGACTGGCCTTTTTGGCAAACCTGTTTTATTATTTCACTCATGGTGTATAGGGGTTTTCGTTCAATTATATAAGGAAGGAAAATTTACATTTTTTTTATTTTTATATATAGGTAGGCGGACAAGCATATAGGCCATGTGATGGTAAGTTATCACCAACGCCCATAGACAATGGTAAGAAATGTAAAACATCGCTTACATCGCCAATGCGTCACCGACCTTGGACCTTGGGAACTAAGTTGTTGTGTCCATTGTGCCTGTATTTACACAGGCTCACCGTACCCTTCAAAATGGAACACAATAATACCAAGTACTGCTGTTTTGGGACAGAATATCTGATGAGTGGGTACATACTCAGACGAGCTTGCGCAAAGCCCTACCAGCAGTGAAAATTATGTAGAGATTAAAAAAAAATGACAATTTAGTAAAAAGTGGATAAAATACCCTATGAACATATATTACTAGCGCCCGTGCCGGTGAAATTTATAATTAATTAACTTTTTTTGTTGAAATAATATCCTTTTATCCACGTACCCACACACAAAAAAATCATAATCGGTCCAGCGGTTTAGGAGGATTTATGTGACTGTGTATACACACGTATATATGTAACGATTTAAATATACGAGATGCGTATGTAAGTGATTAGTTTTGAATTATTTTACAAAAAATTGGTATTTAGATTTAAAAAAAAACCGTTGAAATAAATGATAAAACATTACATAAAATTCAATTATTGCAAAGTTAAATATAATCTCTATAAAATGAAGTCACCTTGACCGATTTCGGCTAAATTGTCCAATCTCAAAAACTAGCCAATCCACAAACAGGAATGTAACAATGCTGACTTCACGCTGCATCCCGATAGGCTACTCACTAACCGATAGGCTACTCACTAACCAATGAGGAATTTGAACATAATTTTAAATATAACTTTATTACCGTTGAAACATTTTGTTGCTTTCTATATACACTTAATTACACATCCGTGAAATGTTGACGAGTATACTATTTTGATTCGTGTATCTTTTAAATGTTATAATTACTATGGTCAATGTCGCATATCACTGTCTGAGATGTCATGACCGTTTTCTGCGGTGAATTTCGTGTTTGTTCTCACTGAATAGCCATACAGTATCAATAGCTACAAAACTACCAATTTCGAGCACCTCACATTCGTATACTATTATATTCAAAAATATTTTTAGTTCATAGTTTATTTAAATATATCTTATATATAATTACTATAATTTCTAACCATAATAATTAGTATCAATACTTATGTGTTCACAAATATCGTAATTTCGTTGCATTTCTTTTAGAATATGTTATAAAATATAATAAATATACAATGCAAACAGGATGCATATACTATGATTGTGTAATATATTTTTTTAATTGATGTTTTATATGTCTCACAGATGATTGACAATCATAGGCATGATATAAAAATTCCATTCACCCATAATCTGTGACAGGGAAGTCGGAGATATTTTCTCACCTATGGCTGGGCGCCGGCGCAAAAGCAATGTTTTGTTAAGGCGCCAGCGCAGATGGTGCCTTGCACCAAATCTCGAATCTACACGTTTCCGCCCATTTGTGCTTCCCACAATGCCCATAGAAACTATATATACGCATCCGGAGCCTTCTGCGAAGTGTAGGCGCTGTGTGGGTTCACACTATACACTCAATCGCGTTTTTAACAAACTATCGTTAAACCATTCATGATAAATTGCTTGAGATACGGCTGCTATGACAAAATTGTTACATTCTTACATGTAACAGAACCTTTATATTTCATCTCGCCGCCTTTATGTAATGTTTGAGTGACATACTCATAAATATGTAAACGGACGTGGAGGTTCTTTGTAAGTTATTCGTATGTAATTATTGTTTATTTGTTTAGTGGGTTTTTATAATTGCAATATTTTAATAATAAAATCAACGATGTTATAGAATTATAAATTACTAATTTCCGCCCGTGGCTTTGTTTGTGTTTGCGGTTGTTGGGTAGATGTTAAGTACCCTATGTACATATAAGTATATTTTAAAAAATACGATAAATATAAAAACTTCGTTCCAGTCAATTTTGTTATTATTTATATAATTATCTTATAATAAAGCAATTATTATTAATTAATTATAATTAATTGTATATATGCGTATAAATTTATTTAGTGTGTCTAGGAAACGGTTCTAACGATTTACCTTAGGTTTTGTTTTTTAAGTTTATCTATATAAGTTAGCTGTCTTTACTTAACAAAACGAAAACATTTTTATAATTAATTATATTAGAGTCAAGCAATGCTTTGTTGGCATAACATAATAATAGGATATACTTATCAATACTTATACGATTTCTGAGAACCAGTCTGCTATTATAATTTTAATAATAAGAAAATATACTTTTTCCACGAAAAATATTATATACTGAATATAAATTAAATTTACTAACTCTTTATTGGTGAAACAACTTAGATGGCAACATTTTTTTTTTTCGTATTATAATATTTTCGTATTATATAATGAGATTCATACAGATAAATATGGAATTAATTAATAACCTGTTTAAAATATTGCTTAGAATAAGCAAAAATATGACTAATTATATTTCTAATTCATATTTTTTTCACTTCAAATATGAGCACTGATAATACAATTTTCTGTTCCTGGAATTATATTTAATTTATAGTCTGTAAATTGATCTTCAATCAAACATAGAGAATTATTACGTAAGAATTCTAAAAGGCTATTATTTCAATTGAAATAAATAAAAAATAAATTTACACTACAAACGTATGTGACATACAAATGATAAAATTAACACAACACTGAACCATAGATTAAAGTAACAAGCTTTGTCGTTTAAATAGCGCAATGCAATTCACAGTCAGAGGACACACACTATAGAGAGGAAGTGCATAGAAATATTTAAGCGTTTATTTTTTATCCCGAGGCGCTTAGGTGACATTGGAATTTCATTCATCAGCCTCCATTCATGCGTTTTGTCCACCTTTAGTTAAAAAAAAAGTCGAAGGGACCCTCAGAGACGTGCCGTCTACTTCGCCCGCTGATATATAGATGTTCACGAATTCTTTTTTGATATTTTTGGGACAGTTATGTTGAAGATTTTTAATTATATATTAAAAATAAATTGGTTGTACAAAAGTGTAACTTTAAGGTATATAGTCTATAGTGTTGTATGTAGCTGGCACTAACTATGGGACTGTTTTTGATATTCGAATTTCGCTTTTATATTTGGTGAATAAATAGTACTTCCATAGACAATCTTAGAAACCATAGACAAGTATAGTCGGGTAAATATAATCATTGTTTGAAACGTATCGGTTTGTAATGTATATTATAAAAGAAAGCACAACCGCCGCGCCTATCCGCCTGAACGCGATAAAATCAAACTCTGCCGAATGTATTTTCATACAGACATACGTAAATAATTAAGATTTTGTCAAAAAAAAATCTTTAAAAAATTAATTAAATAATTTCATTTTTTAATATCAACATAAGAAACGACATCACCCGTATATAGTTTGTTTCGTGGCCCTGCATTACTAACGTATAATAAAATATCTTCAGAAAGTACACAGAGGCCGCCAGTTCTTAGAACAACCGTGTACAAAGTTTGTCGATTCATTTGACATTTTTAAACTCTACTCATATATTTATTTGGCCTATATGCCTACTCTTTATGTGATATGAAATAAATTTCTTAATTGAATGTTATTTTGTTTGTTTTATTTAAAACAAGCATTCATCTTCGACTTTGTCCTTCGTACAAAACTCACCTGGATGTACCTTTTTCACCATTTAAAGTAACAAACATGAATATACGGTTGTATTAGTTAGCCTTAAAATTATCGTGATATTATTATGCAATTCATCGCTGTTTATATACGCGCGTCGCTGCTTTCGTGGTCTTTGTTATATTATAACACTGCACGTTTTGAGGTCCAGGGCTCGAATACGGCAAGCTTGTAAAAGTCATTAGGTTTTATTGTCAATAAATTCTTAGTAGCGGCATGCACTTAGGAATTTGACGCCTGGGGGCGGATTCTACTAACAAACTGTCACTTTACAGAAAACAAATCGAAGCGTAATCGTTGCCTATCCTTAATTCAATTATCGCCTATTGGCATAATATTTCACAATTAAGTTTGGTTTTGATATAACGGTATATGTTAACATATCGTTCGGTTTCGATCCGAATAAATATGGAATATTCAAAGTTTGATTAGAATTGATTTAAAAACATATTGTAATCGTTATAGATTAGTAGAATTGGTCCCATGATCTCCCTCCGATCTTGCCAGATAGCCAGCTCATTGGTTTTTATTTATTATTTCAATTAAAAGTGCATCTGTGCACTATATCATCTCCTTTGCAAGTATTTGAGAATGGCCGCCTGGACCGTAAAGAGGACACAATTAATTTGACCAACATATGGGGGTATGAAGCCATATCGGACATTATTTTGAAAAAATATTTATGATCTGCTGTATCTATTATATAAGTATTTACTAAAATATAAGAAATTATCAGCTTATCTATAACGCGTTTGAATACTCGCATGTATAAATATCTTATACTTAATTAAATTATAAAAAATTAAGCCTTACGGACAAAAACATCGGAATGATAGCTAATTTTTACGTCGATGTTATAACTGTAAAATTATTGATACGATTATAAATACATATTTATTAAAATATTTTGGTATATATATATATATATACATTTAGGTACAAAATACCGAGAATTTTACACCGATGTAAATCTTAGTAATAACTAAACGATACTTCACGTGACTCGTACTATCGTTTATTTTTTCTATTTTCGGATTAAAAAGATGTGCAATAAATCATACACTTGCATTTCGAACGCTCTACAAGTCGTTTAATCAGCGTGGGCGCATTGTCATTCGTCAATTCGAATGTGAAGCGCGACTGGCAGGCGCCTGCGCAGCGGCGATATATTGTCGAGAGTAGGGTTACCATGCGATAAACACCGGACGTTAGATTTTGCATAATTTAGAAAGTATTTTGGTGATTATATATAATAAACATGGTTTCATTACACTTATAAAAAATAATGAATTGAATAAAACTAATTATTATTATAATAGTTAAATTAAAAAAATGACTTAAAAAACGTTCCGCTAAAAAAAATTACGAGTTTCTTGGATGTAAATGACGATAACGACTCTGAACTAAATTTTAATTATAATTGCATAATCATGATCTAATAATTTGATGAAAACAATTTAGTAATGCTTTAATGTAAATAATGCAGTTTAATTTTTATTATATAAAAAAAAACTACTCTTATGTAATATGGTAAGTTGATAGTATTGAGACGATAAATCTTAGCCCGACCAATATTTAATATTTATTTCGAGTCCTTCGTGATATAAGTACATGCCATCGGTATAATAATGATAACTAATAATTCAATTCAGGTGCGTTAATAGTAACACAGTTGTGAAAAACTTTTGTGAGCTGCGAACCTTTTTAAATACAAGGTCATAACGTCTGCAATTGAGGAAGAGGGGATATGTGATTCAATATTTGATAGGAACACCGTATGTGCTGAATAAATTGATAGTAAGCGCAGCGAAGTTGGACTTTTACGTCATTAATAATAAACATTGTTGAAAGGTGAATTGCTCATCACGTTCTCTTTTAATTTCCAGTAACATGAATGTCAACACATTTGAAAAAAAGACTAGTATAGTCTAGTATTATATAAGCATAGAACGGTAATTATTAAAGGAGTTCAGGGCAAATGTTTCATCTAAAGTACAAAATGTATTTAACGTGAAAAAAATATATATATCAATAGTATATAGCTGTGTATGTTGTTCCAATGCTGTAATTTCTGAAACGGAGTAAGATGAATCAGATTGGTAATTCTTTGCGATAAACCGCTAAATCAAGAAAGGTTTCAAGTTAGATAACTTCATGCTACGACTCGAAGGAGGGAATACGAAGAGCGGGAATGAAAAGAATGACAGGCGAGACGGGTGCGTGCGGTGACGACTGTTCGGCGATGTGTTTGAAATGAGCATGTATAATCGAAATTTAACGTGGGTCAATCCAAGGGGCACAGCCAGTAAAATGACGATGTTTTTACGGCCAGCGTCACGAGTATATTATATTTATCTATTTTATGTCTCTAAATATTGTAAAAGAATTTTGAATAAGCGGTTTAATTGTGTTATGAATTGTAATTTAACTGATTCGTTCCTGTATTGGAAAGCTTATAAGATCTAGATCTCGTGGCCAATAAGAAGTAATTGGTTTTATTTTCGTCAAAAAAATCTCACTAGCAATGTTTACTATTGTCAACTCCAAAAATCCTGTTCTGGTATGTGCCTAACTATACATTTATCCCTGCTTCTTTCTGGTTATGTGTGATTGCTCTCGTCGATAGGAGAGTAAACATGTACGCATGTATATGTGCACTCATATTATTATAGAATTTTGTATTATGATATCTTCTACGCAGTTGAAAAGTCTACGCGTGAAAAGCTAGCTATTAAATTTTTTTGCTATTATATTACGTATTACAGCTTCCAAACATGAAGCTAGTTGTAGTCAACCCGGGTTCCTTCAAACGAGGCGTGAAGAGGCATCTTGCGGGCCGGCAAGGCGAAGGCGGCTAGTGCAGAACGTTTTTCCCGTCTGTACTGGCCGTCGTCGTGTTTGGACTCTATTACCACTTACCATCAGGTGGAGTAGAGTCATTTGCCCTCCCGGCGAATATAAAAAAAGTCACAGTATTAAAAAAAATTTACATAGATTTTTGACTATTTCGTTTATTTTTTAACAGTTGTATAAATATGATGAAACTTGCTTAGCTGTTATGAAAGAAATATTTCAATGTCAAATTTTAGTACAACGAATCAAAATTGAATGTTCCTGAAGCAAAAAGGACGGAAAACAATTTCGTTCCTATCATGTAGATTGTAGGTATTGAATTCCATCGCCGGACCGAGATGGCCTAGTGGTTAGAACGCGTGAATCTTAACCGATGATCGTCGGTTCAAACCCGGGCAAACACCTTGAATATTTATGTGTTTAATTTGTATTTATAATTCATCTCGTGCTTGACGGTGAAGGAAAACATCGTAACGAAAACTTCATGTGTCACTTCACTTGCGTTCATGACTGAAGAGAAAGTTAAAAGTATTCTGATATATTCATGGACGACAACAAAGTAACTACTATAAGTAACAAAGTAACTACTATAAGATGCTCTTGAAATATTTCTGTACATATACATAGTGTATTAAATAAGTTTAATCGTCCCCAATCGCTTTGATCAGCGAAGTATCACGTCGGCCGGCGCCATTGGAGCGCCCGCATAATGCCTCTGTCAGAAAAAAAATCCGTCAAACTGGAGCCGAATCGATTAAGGATGTATTCCGTATATCATTCCGAGAAGTGAGAAGTATGCAATATAGGATTATTGTAATGAAAATCGAACCACGATGAACCAACTTTAAACTTTTGATGATGTAAGACTAACTCTGTATAAAATGGTAATTGAATAATTTAACTGCATTCGATTGTATTGATTATGCGTTAGACGCTTAAATAACGAATGTCATTGGTTAGAAAAATCGATTGTAAAAAGGTTTTTCTATCTAGTAACGAAACCTTGGAAATTGTTACGGATAAAGGTAACGTCAAATGCCAGGTAACTGCAGGCATTTAATGCGAGCAGACGTATAAATCAAATGGAAGTCCCTAACAACTTATGACATAAAATCCTTTATTATTCACACGAATCCGAATAAAAAAGACCCGACATTCAATAGCCAGGACCGAATAGCGCGTCGCGCCTCGAATTTCATTATAGGATTAACCGCGGTTTTAGTTTTTTTAAGAAACGAACAATTAAAGAAACGTGATGGGATTGACAAAAAAAAAATCCAAGTTTTTTTTTGCTTTATAATAAATTCGCGCTGCAACCGCTTAAACACTTCTAAGAAATGGCATAATTTATAAATTTATTTGTAGTTTTTGTAGACATTTAAAAGGTAGAGGGCACACGCATGAGACTTTATGCAGAAATGTTTTGCGGTTGTAGACGTTTAATCTTGTTTTTCCATTTAGACATGAATATATTTGTTGTGTACGTTTGTTTATGTACTAGTTTTTGGAATGGAGATATTTAACTGGTGTTTTTCTGGTAGAAAGAATGAAAGGCTGAAATTTCTAAAGTTCTCTGCTCAAAACCCCGGCCAGGACTGCCGGGGTTTTGTGTTAAATTGCTAGCCCCGGAAAGCATATAGAACCGTTTGTCCTTCTCCTGATCTCCGGTTGTGTTAGATTGTCGTCCCTTATACTGCACGACATGAATTATAACAACAATGAATAATATGTTTGCTATTTGAAAAAAGCAGCAATTCTTGCTGGAATTAGAAACCTTCAAGCTGTATCCACAAATTTATTACAATGTCTGTGGTCATTTGTACAATAAATATTCAATAACTATCGCGAACATTTACAGTTTTACATTTTAAGTGAATTCCTGTAATTAGGTGTAAAGGAACAAAAATGACATATATTTATTACTGATATTTTATTGAGTATTGGTACCTATTAAGCCTGATCAATTAGACAATCATCTATTATAATCTTAATTAACATTTTAATTTTTCTTTGAAATAATTAAATGACTTGATACTGGGCATTTTTTTTGGCTCAACATATATTTCTCATCAATCCGAACCGAATTATTGTCAAAATAATTATATTTTCTTTATTCATGTCACGTTCACGTTCACGTTATGTGATACACAATTATGTACTTTTTTATAACATTTCTTTGTCGTCTCGTTCCTATGGTAGGCTACTTAATGTTATAACAGCTCACTGATAAGCGTATATAACCTTAAATAAATGGATAAATACATCACTTATATTCATAAATATAATACACTTGGAATCGAATTCTCCACCCTGCAGCGGAAGTCAGGGACACTGCCAACTGCGCCAATAGACCAGTCAATAACGTCAAGTTATTAGGTGAAGCTTATTCTGTCTGAATTTTTACGGTGTGGATATAAATCGTGAATCAAAAGTAATGGCATATAAATTCGTGCGCCTATTAATTGATGCCTTTTCGAGTATCCGTTTAATTGGCGAATTGTTCACACGCTTCTAAAAATAAAATAAAGTCGATTGCAACAACTAAGCTGAATCGTTTCTTTTGCCTTTTTATAACACAACTAGTATAGACTAGAGGTCATCTAGTCTAGACTAACGCTGATACGCGTATCGTTAAACAAATTTTTCATTGTTTTTTATTGCATGTATCACACCTTTATGTCCATTAATATTTGTTCCGGATATTTTAAAGTATTTTTCAAAGTTTAATGTATTGTTTTTCAAAGTAAGGCCATTATTTGAAGACAACACGTCGAACATGTTGCGAGTGATTATTTTGTTTCCGGAAGAATAATAAGTTTGATTGTCTGATTATAAAATATTTACTTTGAATATAAAAAATAATGTCTTTTATACCGACGTCAGCGAAGACACATTGGGGACCCGACTTTAGACATACTGGCGAAATACCATTCAGACTGACTAAGGAATCCAGAATCCCACGATGACATTAAACCCCATTTCAAGGAAGTTAACTTGCGCACATTCCGAGTCAATGAAGAAGCCATCTGGAGTACCATGTCTAATGCAAACCAATATATTACGTATGCCATATCTCTATGAATTCTTAATCCTGAAACTTATGTTGTATTGTTGCCTGGTAATAAGTAAGCCGGCACATTATAATATTATAATAAATTAAAGGTAAAATACAGCAAAGGCACGGATAACTCGTCTGCGGAGATACGAATACCATAATTATAGATAAACATAAACAAATATATCAGAATTTGTTAAGCTTAATGCTTACTAAAGCTGGAAATGTATACAAATTAAAATAAATGTTGATATGTCTGTTTAAGATTATTAGACTTTCTTATATAAAATAGTTAGGGCAAAATGAGTCACCTCATGGTAAATGGCACTATCGCTCATAGGCATCGCAATGTAAGAATAATAACCATTCCCTACATCGCCAATACGCCACCAACTTTGAAAGATAAGATGTTAAGTCCCTTGAGCTTGCGATTAGATTGTTTCCTGGAATTTTTTAAAGATACAACTTTTGTACCATCCGTTTTATTGAAAAATACTTGACGCCGAATGGCGTTGCAGCAAATCAACCTATTTACCCGTAAACCTATTGACATTACTATTGTTATGCATATTTAGGCAGGATGTCTGTCGAGTTTTGTTTTAATCTCAAATAGATATACAAACATATTTTTTTATATATAAAATAAATAAATTATATTAATAATTTATATACGAGATACAGAAACAAATATGTCTATGATTAGAGAAAATTAATAATTATTTTTATTACAAACATTGAAACATTTCATTTTATTTTTAGATATATCTTGAAAACGAAGCATGATAGCGTTCAGTCCTATTTAATAATTCCCCCTAGAGACGCCAGGATGTATGAAAACAACTATCGGTAATAATTGATCGACGATAAGCAATTAAGCTCGGGTCAAGTTAGGTTAATACGAGAAATGTTCCCGTCGCCATGGAATTTATCGATCGGAACAAAGAAATCGTAATAAACAATGAGTTATCGACGAAAAGGAATTCATTTGTTTTTGAGTTAAAAGCTACGTAAAATGACGTAGCTTTTAACAATAATACAAGATAAGATTCATCTTATCTACGTATCACTAGCTACCCGTATCGACTTCACATGATATATAATTAAGTTTTTAACTAGACGTAACTTTTAGTGATAACAAAAGATAAGCTTATCTATGAATACGTCACTATAGTTTCTTGTCCCGACTTCACACTGCATCCTTGTGTTAAATCGAACCGAGCAGCGGGAATATTTAAGGTGATAAGTTTTATAATATAGACAGATGAAATTCACGCTTGATACGTCAATAGTTAAAATCTAAAGTGGGTGAAAATGCGATTTAATACATATAAAAATATTATGTATCAATATTTTATATTTGGGTCGAGAAGAATGTTCGGCACTAGTCGCTCCCGCCTTGCCGGCCCGCAAGATGCCTCTTCACGCCTTGTCGATTTGATATATAATAATGTTATATATCAAAACATCCTTCGAAATGCGCTGCATCTCTCGGTATATGTTTTATATATATATTGGTCTAGCAGTTTTATTTCAGTTAGGTATATAAGGAAAACGTCATATTAGTATATATGGATATGGAAGTATCCAGCCAAGCGATAACCTCGTCCATACAGCGGTAATTATATGTTATCGTTGGCCCACACTTTTTTTTTCTCACGCATTTATTCAAATATCTCTTAATATCTCTAAAACTACCGGTCTAAATAGCAAAGTATTAACCGTAATTTTAATAAGCAGACAACGCTTAACATGAAATGTTATATGTTGATAATTATTAATTCTGTGTGACCAATAAATCGAATTAACGTTATATATAATTATTTTCCCCATACATTAAACATAGATGATGTAACTGCCACTTATATATATATATTATGTATTATATATATATTTTATGTACAATTATTGAATGTTTAAAAGTATTTCATAAATGATTTACTTCTATCTCTTTTAGTTTTAGCAGTGTTTACGTTAAAGGCCTCGGATCTACAAGCGATAAGTAAAAAGTTTCATTTCTGTCGGATATCAGTAGCCAGATTTTTATTAAATCTGGGAAATAAGCGAACAAAACTTAGCTCTGTGTGCATATAATATGATACTTAATTATTTATTGACTGTTAAACCATATTTTAGACAAAAAACTCTTCAAATACGCAACTTTCGTTAACAAAATTCAATTTAATTATAGTTCATTGAGATTTAGCTGTTTAAGTGTTTAATGTCCGCTTCCAAACAGTGATACTGTGAGGAAACCAATCTGCGTTAAATGTATTTGCATTGCCTAACCAATGGGAAATCTATGAGCTGACACTTTTACATTAAATCCCTCTTCCTTCCGCAATAAAATAATTAGTGGTCAATAAATGGGACCGTAAAAACGATTATAAGTGACGCAAACCCGCGGTAATACTGTAATAGTACCAAACTTAGAATGATGACGTGAGTATTAATCGTATATTGTGTCCTGAACGGCCTGATGAAGTAATAGCGCTCAGTTTGTAATTAATTAGAACTGTCACAATGATGCAAAATGACGTTACTAACCTATTAAGCTACGAATGAGCAAAGGAAGAATAATTCTATATTTATGTATGTTATAATTTAAATGAATACTCATTGCTGCTTCGTTCTAAGGACTACTTCATAACGCAGTGCCTGAAAGGCACAGGTTTATATAGGGTCGTTTCAAAACGTTTGCAAGTTTTATCTTGGATTATGAATTTGGCAGTGATATATATCTGTTAGGGAAGCAAATTATAACAGAACAGTAACAGCCTGTTAATGTCCCACTGCTGGGCTAAGGCCTCCTCTCCCTTTTGAGGAGAAGGTTTTGGAGCTTATTCCACCACGCTGCTCCAATGCGGGTTGGTAGAATACACATGTGGCATAATTTCAATGAAATTAGACACATGCAGGTTTCCTCACGATGTTTTCCTTCACCGTCAAGCACGAGATGAATTATAAACACAAATTAAGCACATGAAAATTCAGTGGTGCTTGCCCGGGTTTGAACCCACGATCATCGGTTAAGATTCACGCGTTCTAACCACTAGGCCATCTCGGCAAGCAAATTATAGTTATTCTTATTTATTTTATTCTAGTTTACAATTATGTAAACAGTAGAAATGCGTGTATGAGGTCTTTGAACAAAAAAACTATTGTTGAAGGTTAGTTTCATAATTATAGCATATTATATCATAGCTAAGCAAGTAAGCGCTTGTTTAATGGAATCAGATTTCAAGAAATTATTACTCATTATATATTCTACCGCCAAACAGCAGTACTTAGTATTGTTGTATTCCGGTGTAAGTAGGCTGAGGGTGAGTAAGCTAGCGTAACTGGCACAATAGAGATAGCATCTTAGCTTCGAAGGTCAGTACCGAGATGTAAGGGATGATTAATATTTATTACAATGCCAACATGTTGGGCGGTTGTGACTATTTACCATCACTTGTTTGTCTGCCTTCCTAAAATTATAATAAAAAAAAATCGTCTGAAGTTTCTTTCATCGGTTGAGTCGGTTTTCCCATGGGATTATATGATGGAATCCATCCCACTCTCTAGAGTGCACTAGAGTTTGTCCTCTCACACACTCTGCATTGTAATAATCCTGTGCCGTTAAATAATCTCTCCTATCTAAATCTAGATTAACCGTGACCCAAGTCGGCCAGGAGAACATCTTCATCATTGTACATTGATGGTACTTTGTCAGAAGTTTTCACAAATAGTTGACAGAATAACAACATTTCAGCTCAATCGACTAAAAGATGTGCATTCGAGGAATATGAAATGAATAACAAAAACTACATTAATTTGATATATTCAATAAATACTGCGTCCAATGTGAATCGTGTGAATGTGTGTGCGTGTGTTAACACACAACACTTATTCATTGCGCGTAGTATCCATAAATCTTGAGCTTGGCGTATAAAGAAATTATATCACCGATGTGTTTATAATGTATTCGTTTT